>NC_089503.1:317014536-317639536 GCF_036850995.1 Saccopteryx leptura
GCAGAAACAGCTGCCTGGGGTCAGAAGGGCAGCTGTACCTGAGGTACCAGCCACGGTTTTCAGGGCTGATTCCAGGGCTCTGAGGTATACCTGACCCCACCTGCCCTTCCCCCCAGATGAAACTGCGGCTCAAGTTATCTTTAATAGGAGGAGGGCCTGTGTCTGGCTCCAAGGGTCACATCTGTTTAAGGTGAGGGAAAGATCAGGTAGAAGGAAGCAGAGTGGACCCTTATGCCAGGATGGGGCTCTGGTTCCCACTCAATATGGAAACCAGCCAATGCCCAAAGGGTAGAAGTGTGCAGAATCAGGGCACCGTAGAAATCCCAGATGGGTCTTGGGCCACCTTTGGGCTCAGTGGGGCTCAGCAGGGCTCAGCCATTTCCTACCTGTGTGACCTCAGGCAAAGCTTTCCTTATCTCCATGTGGGGCTAACAATAACACCTATACCCCACTGGGGTTCTGACCATTGAATGAGTTAGCCCATGTGAAAGCACTTGAACAGCAACTGACACAGTGTGGGCACTCAGTACAGGCATCCTCTCACCCCTGCCAGTCCTTCAACCTCATCACATACACTTGTCCTCTCCTCTCCATTGCCCTGGTCTTTCCTTCTGTCACTTGAACACATCAGGCTAGTTCCCACCCCAGGGCCTTTGCACATATTGTTCCTTCAAGTGGAGTGCTCTATCCCTGGTTCTGTGTAGCCCCAGCTTAAATGTCCTACATCAAAGGGGCCCTCGCATTCCTCCCCCAAATACTGATATTCTCTGGCATAACACTATGCTGTTCCCTTTATGACACTGGGAGCAATATGTCATTATTTGTTTCCTGTCTACCACCAGTCTGTAAGCTCTGTGGGGATCACCTCTATGTCCACTTTGGTTCCTGCTCTATACCCAGGGCTAAGATTGAACCAGGCATGTCGTAAGTACTCAATAAACAATTGTTGAATGAATGAATGAATGATTTTCCATCCATATCTTGCAATGGTACAAACTTTGGAGACTAGGGACCTGACAGTGACTCCTCTGACCCTTGAGTTTGACCTCAACCACCACCTAATAGCATCAAGCACATCCTATTCTTGCTGCTGCTCTCCTGCCTCCTTCTTGATTTCCTGTGCCCCCAAAATTCCTACTCAGGCTACACTGAATGTGTAGTGAGCCCCTTCTAGATAAAGAGCTCGTGCTTGCCTATTGGATCTCACCCAACCTTGTGAAATGATGCTACTAAACCCATTGCACAGGTGAGGAAATTGAGGCAGAGAAGGAAACGCTTGGCCAAGGTCACACAGTTGGAGGAGCTGGGATTCGAGCCCAGGCTTATCAGAACCGGAACTGGAGCTGGCCTTCTTTCACTGCCCTTTCGGAGTTGAGGGAGGCAGGGCCTGTGCCTCAGGGAGTGAAGCCCCTGTTCAATGAGTGACACTGAGTGTGGTAAAAAGCCAAGGAAGGCAGTCAGGAGGAAGGTGCTGATGGTGCTGGGCAAACCCCAGGGGGAGGGAGGTGCCTGAGGGGGGCCTGGAAAGGAAGGACAGTGTGGTGGGCAGAATTCTAAATGACCCCACGGTGTCCTGCCCTAATTTCAGGGGCTGTGAATTGGTGATACAGTGCCCATGATCATGTCATGTCATGTGGCACAAGATGATAAGGGGACTGATCTGTTGACTTTGAATTTGTCGAAAGGCAAATTCAAGGGGGCCTGGCCTAATTGTTTCTGGCTTGTGGCAGAGCGATCAGTCAGAGAGATTTGCAGTCAGAGAGATTTGCAGTGCAAGATGGCCTTGACGTGCTGTTGCCAGCTTCAGAGGTGGAGGGGAACTTGTGGTGAGGAATCCAGGTGGCTTCTAGGAGCTCAGTGGCCCCTGGCTGATAGCCAACAAGGAAATGAGGACCTTAGTTCTATAGCCCCAAGGAACTAACCTTTATCTTTTATTTTCTTTTTCTTTCTTTTTTTTTTTTTTTTTTTTTGAGAGAGGAGAGATGAGAAGCATCAACTCATAGTTGTGACACCTTAGTCGTTCATTGATTGATTGCTTCTCATATGTGCCTTGACCAGGGTGCTCTATCCAAGCCCGTAACCCTTTGCTCAAACCAGTGACCTTGGGCTCAAGCTAGCAACCATGGGATCATATCAATGATCCCACGCTCAAGTCGGCAGTCTCGGGGTTTTGAACCTAGGACCTCAGCGTCCCAGGTCAATGCTCTATCCACTGCACCACCACAGGTTAGGCACAAGGACCTGACTTCTGCCCCAGTGAGCATGAATTCTTCCCCAGAGCCTCAGGTGAGATCCAGCCCTGCCTATACCTGGATCTCACCTGTGAGAGACCCTAAGCAGAGAACCCAGCTAAAGGACATGCTGGACTTCTGACCCACGGAGCTGTGGTATAGCAAATAGATGTGGCTTTAATCTGTGTGTGGTAACGCCCCCTGTGGCAATATAATACAAGCACAGTACGAATTGGACATGCAGACTTAGGGCACAGAAATCCAAACGATGACTCGCTGCTGGGCGCTGAGAGGTGGTCAAGCCAACCGAGTGAAAGGTGAGACCTGGAGGTGGGGCAGACACAGAAACCCAAGCACCCACTGCTGGGGAGCAGATACTTGATTCTGTGGACACTGGGGGGCTATTGAAGACCTAAGGGAGACATGGCAACCAGAAGCAGGCCCTGGATAGAGTGTCTCAGGCCAGACCAGCCGACTCCTAGGACTCCTGGGGAGGGGGCCTGTGAATGTGCATGCCTAGTAAACACCTCCCTGGCTCTGGAGATTGGGACATTGGGGAAGTGCCCCTTCTGGATGAGTGTGCACATGGTTGAATATTCCTAGTCCATATCCCAGATCCTTTTCATGCACAAGGTTTTCTCGACCCCCCCCCTTGGGGTTCCCACCCCCATCAAGGGTGGGGGTGGAGCCTCATGGGGAGGGGTGGCTCATTGTGAGAGTCAGGGCACCCTCTGGTGAGACAGAACTGGAGCCCGACTTGGAGAAGTAGTGGGAGATGGAGGAGTTCCCAAAGGAGCCCAAGAGTCTTCTGAAGAGCCCTCCCAACCACCGTCTGCTGCCTGAACTTCCCCCAGAGGACGGCAGACAAGAGTGTGGCCTGCTGGGAGAGACTCACAGGGCAACTCCCAAAGCTTGACAAGATTCCACAGGGGAAAAAAAAAAAAAAGATTCCACAGGGCATCCGGGAGTCTGCAGAACCAGGAGTGAGCACCTGGAGCCAGCATCGCTGCACCAAGAAAAAAATGTGCCGGCTTCCCTCTGACCTCTGACCTCCATGGGGGTTATGAATCCAAGAAAGGAAACACTTGATGGAGACTCAGGGCTGCCTTGTGAATGAACTGGCTGTTTGCCTCCAAGATGCCAGGGGCTGGGTGAGCAGTTGTCACCTTAGTGACCACAGTTCCCACTCTGTCTTGTCTCAAACTCTTAAGTGGGTTTCATCACCTCCATTTATAGCTGCTGGGAAGACAGAGGATCGGAGGAAACCCCACCAACCGCTGTCGAATTATCAGGTGAGAGAGAAACCCATCTGTGTGTGCCAATCCACTGAGAGGAGGGGTTGCTTATTACAGCCGCTAGTGTGACTGACCCTGACTAATGCAGACCTTACCTGTGCAGGAGGGAGGGTGTACTCCTACAGACATGGCCCCTGAAGTCAGAGAACCAACAGCTCAGGCTAAGGGTGGGGAGACGTGGCTGAGCAGCCCTTGCTCATACTTCTAGCTTACAATGGCTTCTATGCGCTTCTCCTGCTGCCCACGAGTAAACCTGCTGGAACAAAGTAAAAGCCTTACTCAGAGCAAGGCACATTGTGAAATATGCATCAGTCGCTTTCCCCTGGGCCTTGCAGGTGATTTTCTTCTGATAAGTCAGCAGCACCATCCCTGCCCAAAAAAGCAGTAAGATTGTTATAAGCGGTTGACTGTGGCCCACAATTCAGTCCAACCTCTGTGTCATTTTCATGCTCTTCCCCATCTGGAATTCCTTTGCCTCTCCTTGACCATTTACAGCTTGACTCTGACCATTGACGTCCTGAGCCCTGATGCTCAGTCAAGCCGTAAAGGACACTAAAAGCCAGACCAAGGCCTTGTCCTTCTAGGCAAGGGCTGAATGCTGTGCCCTGGGCTGCCTGTTGAAGCTGAGGCTCCTCCTCACTGGTGGCATTAGGGACATTCAGGGTTGGATTCTTCTCTGTGATGGGTGCTGTGCTGGGCACTACTGGGTGTGTGGCCTTCACCCTCTAGATCAGTGGTAGTCAACTTGGTCCCTACCGCCCACTAGAGGGCATTCCAGCTTTCATGGTGGGTGGTAGCAGAGCAACCAAAGTATAAATAAAAATATAGATTTAACTATAGTAGGTTGTTTTATAAAGATTTATTCTGCCAAACTTAGCAAAAATCCGACATAAAGTACTTGGTAAGTAATTATTACTATATGCTTTAACTTGCTGTAACTCTGCTTTATAAATTTTACAAAGTAAAGTTACTTCCCTACTTTATAAATCACCATTACTGTGGAACTAGTGGGCGGTTAGAAAATTTTACTACTAACAGAGATACAAAAGTGGGCGGTAGGTATAAAAATGTTGGCTACCCCTGCTCTAGATGGTTGTAATACACCACACCTCCTGGTTGTGACAACGCAAAGTGTCTCCAGACGTCCAGTGTCCACTGGTGGCAGAATCAGCCCTGCTTGAGAACCACGGGTCTAAACTGTAAGGTGTGGACTTTGGGTGTGGAGGAAGGAGCAAGTTCTGCTCATCCTCCTGCTTGGATGTCCCCAGGACATGGTCTGGTCTGCTGGGCTCTGCTGGGGTCAGAGGCACCTCTGACCTCCAGCGTAGGGGAACCGGAAGAGTCCAAACAAGCAATTCCCTCCTACGCCAGCGGTCAGCATCCACATGGCTCCCTCTATACCCCTCTGACACCACCTCTGCCCACATCCCACTGCTGCTGGCCAGGTCCATGCCACACCGACCTGTAAAAGGGCTGGGAACCCTGCTCACAGGCTGGGCTGCTGGCCAGGACCAGCTTCCACTTTACAGAATAGGTGGGCACACAGACATCAACGGGTGTCGATGGATCTGGGAGGAAAACTGGCAACTCCTCACATCCTTTAGACTCTAGTCCCCACCCTGTCCTCCCAACATACTGCCTGGTCCCCCCCCCCCCCACACACACACACACACTACTCCTTATGTTTTTGTGGGCCCTTATAGGCCTTCAGTTCTACAGCTCCTGGTCTAGAGGCTGCCGCCCTAGCCCCTTCGCTAGTCTAGGAGACCTTGCCCCGAGGGTCAGCCCCTGCACTGACCTGTCCGCTCATCCCACTATACCATGTGATCTGCTCGAACTGTATGCAAGCTCCCAAGCTATCATGGCACTGGCTTTCACACATTTTCTCTTCTTTCTTTCTTTATTTTATTTAATTTATTTATGTTTTATTTATTCTTCTTGATACACTAGTTCTCACTAGGTTTGACTGCATATTATAGCAAAACTCAAAACAGAAGTTCTTAAATAAGATTAATGTGTATTTTTCTTCCCCATAATAGTTAACTATAGATAAACCAGAGCTGGTATAAAAGCCACACACATCATCAGGAACCCAGTCTCCTGCCACCTTATTGCTCTGCTTTTCAGAGCATGTGTCCCTTCACCTCAGAGTCCAAGATGGCTGTTAGGGGTCTGTCATCTCATCTGTTTTCCTGGATGATGGACACTCCAACTTAATTCTCATTAGCCAGAACTTGGTCACATGGCCATCCCTAGCTGCAAGGGAGGCTGAAAAACGTAATCTGTTAGCTGAGCAGCAGCACTACACCCAGCTAAAATCTGAGCTCTGTTACAAAGGTGGATGGGGAGATGGATATTGGGGCACACAATTACTGACTTCTCTCCAACCTGTGATCTACTCAATTGTTCCCATCCTGGATCCACCCAGCCTGTGGGCAACTGATTGTTTAAACCTCCTTCCTGGGTTCTCAGCTGGACCTCCAGCTGCAGCCAGACCCAGAAGGCTATGCTGAAGGAACAGAGGAGCAGATGGACAACCCCACCTTCCTGTCTGCAGCCAGCTCTGTTCATAGAACAAGTGTTGAGTAAGACCAGCTCCAAGCTGATCTGATTCAGGACCCAGTTGGTGCAGGAGAGAATGGTTGTTGTGTAATACAAACACTTTCCTTTTCTGCTCATCATCATTCTGCTCTGCATTTAACTTCATGAATTTTTCATTCCTCTTACACCAAGCATATTCTTTAGAAAGCAGGGCTGAGTCACTAGCCTTCCAGCCTCTCTGAGAATGACTGGCCAGTCAGTTAGAGGGGCGGGGAAAGCTCGTTTCTGAACAGGGTATTCAGCCCTAAGAAGCTGGATTAACTGTCTGAATGTAATTACATCTCTAACCATAATCCTGTTTGCCAGATTGATCTCCTAAAAGTAATGGGTGTTTGTTCTTCCTCTCGAATACCAAGAGCCACAGTCCCAGGGCTGACACTGACTACAGCAAGGCCTGGGAAGCTGCATGCTGACTTCACACCCATGTGACTCATGAACAACAAAGACTGACTCGAGTTGGAGTACCTGGTGGGAGCCCCTTGCTTTAAATGTGGGAAGATTGAAGTTCATGAAGCAAAGGACTGCCAGGGTCACCCAGTGGCCAAGCAAGGATTGGAAGCCATGTGTGCTAGCCCCAGCATCCAAAGGGGGGTTCCCCCAGGGTTCTTGCCTCACACCCTGTCCCTTAGCTACAGCAGCCAATCCAGCATCTGATCCCAGGAGGGTCCCCACTCTAGCTACATGGACTTCTTTGCCTGCACTCATTACCCCAGTGCAAGCCTCAGGGAGGTGGGCTCACTGACTAGGACTCCTCAGGACCCTCTCCATGGGGGCTCCTCATCGAGGCCTGAGACACACAGGCCACCAGAGGGCAGCATCCAAGTGTCAGGGCAGGCTCCAACTCTGGCCCAGAAAATGCCTTTGTATGACACAAACTCTGGGCCTCAGTTTGTTCAGCTGTGAAATGGGAGATTTTCACTCATGCTGAGACCTTGACCAGCACTGGACTGGTATCCTGTTACCCCTCATCTGGGCAGCACCCCCATAAGCGTGTGAGTGAATAAGTGAATGAATAGACAAATGAGGTGATGGAACTACCTTGGCCCCTGGGGCGCCCCCTGCTGTCCACCCCCTCCACTCCATGTTTAACAGAGGGAATGCAGGCTGGTCAGAGCTGGATACATGTGGGACGGAGGGGCCTCTAGGCTTTAAGAGCCAGTTTGAATCAGCTTCTCCTCACTGTCCCTCACCCTGTGGGCTCAGGGGAGCCTTTCCTCCCCAGGAGCCTCAGCTAGGAGGGCACTGGGAGGCTTAAGAAGACATGGTCTGCATACCATGTGCTAGGGGGGTGGGGGAGTTCATCACGGCTGGATCCTCAGTTCATGGTGGTCAAGCAGAAAGTGGGGGTTGTGGAATGTGGGGACAGGGACTGTGGCTATTAGGCTCTGTGACTCTCAGCCTCTGTTTCCCCATTGGTGAAATACCAGTCACCTCCTGGGCCATTCGAAGCATGACGCCCTTAGCTGGGGCCTGCTACACACTAAGTGCTCCATGTTGGTCAAATAAGTTTGTAAAACATGATTTTCATGTTTGCTCGCTTATAGTTTGCATTAGGGGCTGGGCAGCACCAGGTGTATGTGGTCTATGAAATTGCAAATTACCTTCCTGCTTGGGACGGGCCATTGTTTTGCTAATGTTTGCTGGAGGAGAGGTTTTTGAACCAGAAAGTTTTGAGGAGAGCAAGAGAGAAGGTGAAGAGGCAGAAAGAAGCCAAGTTTGCAGAGTGCTGAAGAAGAGGCCATGTTGGCAAAGAGAAAGAAAGTGTGCGGATGGGGAACCAGAGCTGAGGGACTTTGTGAGCTCCGCTAAGACTGGTGGGGCCTTTGATTCTAGGAGAAACCGGAGAAGATTCTCCTGGTTGTGGAACCAGAGAATGTGTCAGTGGCTTTGGGAGCCCTGTGTGTTTTGTTCGTTGGCCAGTACGAGACTCTAATAAAGGAATGGCACCTGACCAGGCGGTGGCATAGTAGATAGAGCATCGGACTGGGATGCAGAGGACCCAGGTTCGAGACCCCGAGGTCGCCAGCTTGAGCGTGGGCTCATCTGGTTTGAGCAAAGCTCACCAGCTTGGACCCTAGGTCGCTGGCTTGAGCAAGGGGTTACTCGGTCTGCTGAAGGCCCACGGTCAGGGCACATATGAGAAAGTAATCAATGAACAACTAAGGTGTTACAATGAAAAATTGATGACTGATGCTTCTCATCTCTCTCCCTTCCTGTCTGTCTGTCCCTATCTGTCCCTCTCTCTTTCTCTCTGTCTCTGTAAAAAAGAAAGAAAAAAAATTAATAAAGGAATGGCCCACCATTTTTTGGCTCCACTGTTCCTTTACGGTCTGCCCAAATCTAATGAGAACCTGCATGTGAATGGCCACGACAGCCACAACTACTGGCCATACACTCCAAAAAACTAGCCGTGTCTTGCCTGCCAGTGACAATAATTGCAAACACTAAGGCACTTCCAGGGCACTTGTAATAGGGCAACTGCTCTGCTAGGTCCTTTTCAGAGGACCGATGCCTGAGGGAGGGAGCCGGTGGCAAGTGGGGATGGCATCCTCCGCCTCCAGGTGGGCAGCCAGGTTCCCTATGGAGGGACAGGGTGGAGGCTGAGACAGAGCCTGGCCTCTGGGACAGTGGGCCTAGCTGACATACCCCTGGTCCCCGCCAGACCACAGGGAAGACACACAGCTCCTGAACACCAGCTGCATTTCACTTCCTGTGATTTTCACGCCTCTTGAGCCACCCCTGGGCGTTCTGGGTGCCCCTTGCTCTCCCTGCCTGGTGGGCAATGGATAGACAGGATGCAAAGGTGCCAGCATTGGAGGCCAAGTTCAGTCTCCTCCCTCTTCCTTTCCTTTGTGTGGGTGTGTGTGTGGGGGGGTGCTTTCAAAGCATTCTCACAGGCACTACAGACACATGGGAAAGATTTTAGGGAGTGGGACTCAGCACGGTGCAAACAAACGAGCCTCACAAATGCACACTTAAATGATGTCCTGGCGGGGCGAAGCCTGGGTCCCCTCTAGGCCAGCACTGGGACAGAGGAAATGGAGCCTCATCGGGAGATCAAAGAACAGGAGGGGGACTGAAGGCCTGCTGGGCGCTGGATGGACATGTCCTTGAGTTATGTGGGCTCTTTGGTCCTGCCCGTGCGGACACTGGGGCAGCAGTCCTGGGGCCGTTGCAGGGATGGGGGGGATGCTGGGACAGAAAGTTCCAGTCTCTGACCACGTAGTTGGTTCTTCTGGTGACCAAGCCCCATCCTTTGGCACTTTCCAAGTCACCTCATTAACATAACAAAAGACACTTTTACCACTGTCAGCACTTAGGAAATTCCAAGAGTTTTAAGAGCTCTGTGCCAGAAACCGGGACAAAGACCAAATGGGTTCCTTATGATAAATCACAAAATCACAGCCTCCCAGCCCCACCCCACAGCCCAGGCTCCCAGGGCCTCCGCTTTGCACGCACGCGTGTGTGTGTGGGGGAGGGGTTAAAGAGCTGGGTCAGGCTGGCCTGTGAGGGAGGCCTGCCACCCACTGCGCCCTGAGGGCTGCCCAAGCCTGTGTGTGTGCACAAGGTGCCCTGGCCCTGGTTGGAAGTGCACAGCACCCCCACAAAGGATGGCCTCAGCCTGGGGGGCTGGGGGGTTAGAAGCAAGTGGGAATAGGTGGTTCCCCGTGGAATGAAGACCCAGAGGTGGTTCTGCTATGAGAGGCCTGGTGACACCCCCCTTCCTGGCCACATGGTCCCAGCTGCACCATGGGGATAGTAACACCACTCACTCCTGTAAAATCAGAGGTCTGATTTGCCCCATCCACCCACATCATTCAATGTACTTCTTGGTGGGTCCTCCCAGGACTCACCTGGACAGGTCTCCTTCAGTACCTAGGCAGCCCCTGGCCTCTGGCCCTTGATTTTGGGATGCTCCCAGTTCCCAGTTCTGCCTCTGAGTCCCAGAAAATTTCCGATGTGACCACAAGAGGGCGCCCTGAGGTCGGGGAAAATACTGCCATGGGACCAAACTGTGTCAGGAAGGGAGCTAGAGGGACAGACGCACAGCTACTGAGAGTTGTATAACCCCGGTCCCATAATGATGCCTCTCCATAATGATGCCTCTCTGGAGGGGCTACAAGGAGGATCTGGTGAGGACAGGGGACACATGCTTGGCTGCCCCCCACCCCATGGGGAGAGACTGAGGCCAGATGGGCAGGAGGCGTGCTGGGAGAAGTGTTTATTTGAATCTCAGGTCCCCGTGGGGCTGAGTAAGGGTTGCATGGATGGACCACAATCTGTGCATTCATGCATCCATTGGTGGACACTTGAGGTGTTTCCACTGTCTTGTCATTGTGAATAGTGCTGCTGTGAACATGGGTGCAAGTCTCTCTGCTGGAGTCCCTGCTTTCCATTCTCTGGGACACAGACACCCAGGGGGCAGGAATGATAGGCGTATAGTCTATATTTAGCTTTCTGAGGCACCACCAAACTGTGGTCCACAGCGACTGCGCCTGTTGACACTTCCACCAGCAATGCACCAGTTTCTCCATATCCACACCTGTTACCATCCCCTGCGTATTATTACTGCTGTTGTTGTTGTTTTTTATTTAAGATTTTATTTATTCATTTTAGAGAGGGAGAAGAGAGAGAAAAAGAACAGGAGGAGAAGCAGGAAGCATCTGCTCCCATATGTGCCTTGACTAGGCAAGCCCAGGGTTTCAAATTGGCAACCTCAGCGTTCCAGGTTGATGCTTTATCCACTGCACCACCACAGGTCAGGCACTGCTGTTATCATTTTATTTAGCCTTCTGGTGGGTGTAAAGTGGTATTGCATTGTGCTTCATGCCTTAGCTCTGGCTGAATCATACCATGAGGTCATGGTCAGAAAAGGGAGAGACACTCCAATCAGCCTAAACCCTATGTGGCAAGGGTGGCCATAGCAGTGGTGGGACTGGGGAGAAATCAGTACTTCAGGGAAGCTTCCAGAGGGCGTGAGGTACAGCGGAGTTGGCCAGCAGACAGCTGTGGAGTCTAACGTGCTCCAGGTGGGGACATGTGGACCAGTCTTCCTTGATTGTGGGGGGTGAGGGGGGTTGAGGTGTAAATTACACACACCACACACTCCACATGCCCCCACACACTACACCACAGACACTCATATGCACACAGACTCACGCACACACTATACCACACATAAAGACACATATACAAGTGTGCACACACACACAAGCATACCTTCAGTCTCTGGGACCAGGGATTATACTGTCATCCCAGCTCACTCACTCCGCAGTATGTCAAATGTATGGCCAGTATACATGGCCACCATCACAGCCGCCTGGCCCACGCAGGTTCGCATTGGATTCAGACAGGGTAATGAAACAATGGAGCCATGAACTGGTGGATCATTAGCTTTAATTCTAGCTTGCACCGGTGGGCAAGTAAAATCACACTCTGGGCTCCAAAACCCACTCATTCAGTGCTCACAAAGCTACTGACTTATCCGAGTTTCCTAGAATCAAAGGTTTCTAGCTCACCAGCCTCATTCTCCTTTTTTCCCCATCTCCTCTCTACACAAACTCTGCACTAACTGGCTTCTCTTTCAGCACTCCGCCATCTTGGCTGCCTCTCCTCTCCTCCACATGGCCTTACTCGGCTCTCTGCTCTCTAATGCTAATCTCAGGAACTGAGAGAGAGAGAGCAAGCTCCGGGTCTGCCCCCATTTTATAGTGTAATTTCAAAACCTTCAATCCAATGTACAAAATAGGGAAGTCTCTAATACAAAGTCACTTATCTGAGGCATGATGGGATTGCACCACCCCACATCAAGAAGGGTGGGAAAGGCTTAGTCCTAAAACCAAGCCCCAAGCTACAAGGATCCTGCCTGCCCACAGCCCACCCCCAACACACATTAATATCACCTGGGCAATGGGCTTCTACGTGGGCAGCGCCATCTTTAACAAAGTGAGCATAATATATTTTATCTGCCCAACAACAACCAACAAGGATTTGTTAAGCCTACTATGTGCCAGATTTTGTGCTAACAGTTTTTGGAGGTACTGAGATAAGGAAAAAATTTATCATCTTGCCCTTGAAAAACAAAAAACAGAGCCAAGTCTAGCAGGAGAGACAGACCAGTCAAAGTTGTACAAACCACCCTTCTCTGCTGGGGAGATCTCTGTAAAGCCAGTAGTCATGGCCACCATCACAACTGCCTGGCCAGTGCAGATTCGCATTTGATTCAGACAGATGGTAATGAAACAATGGAGCTAAGAACTGGTGGGCCATTAGCTTTAATCTTAGCTTGCACCCGGTGGGCAAGAAATACACACAGTGGGAAAACACTTCCCTTTCCAGTCAGGGCTCCCAAAGCCACTGACTTATCCAAGTTTCCTAGAATCAAAGGTTTCTACCTCACCAGCTTTATTCACCTCTGTAAAGCCAGTATCCATGGTCACCATCACAGCCCCCTGCCTGACCCATGCAGGTTCTCATTGGATTTGGACAGTCGATAAAGAAACAACGGAGCCAAAAGCTGATGGGCTGTCATCTTTAATTCTAGCTTGCACCCGGTGGGCAAGTAAAAACACACACTGGGCTCCAAAACCCACTCATTCAGTTCTCACAAAGCTACTGACTTATCTGAGTTTCCTAGAATCAAAGGTTTCTAGCTCACCAGACTTATTCACTTCTGTTCCCCAACTCCTTCCTTCTCCCTGCACAAACTCTACACAAACTGGTTTTTCCTTCAGCACTCCGCAATCTTGGCTGCTTCTCCTGGTCTCCTCCATGTGGCCTTTCTCTGCTCTCTCCTCTAATGCTAATCTCAGGAACTGAGAGCAAGCTCCCAGTCTGCCCCACTTTATACTGTAGAAATCAAAACCTTTAATCCAATATTCAAAATAGGGAAGTCTCTAATACAAAGTCACTTATCTGAGGCATGATGGGATTGCACCACCCCACATCAAAAAGGGTGGGAAAGGCTTTGTCTTAAAACTAAGCCTTAGGCAATAAGGATCCTGCCTGCTTACAGCCTGTCCCCCCACATCCAATGTGTTGGGCAGATAAAATGTATTATGCTCACTTTGTTAAAGAGGCCGTTGCCCAGGTGGTATTAATGTGTGTTGGGGTGGGCTAAAGGCAGGCAGAATCCTTGTAGCCTGGGGCTTGGTTTTGGGATTAAGCCTTTCCTACCCTTTTTGGTGTAAGGTGGTACAATCCTATCATGCCTCAGAGAAGTGACTTTGTATTAGAGACTTCCCTATTATGTATATTGGATTAAGAGTTTGGATTTCTACACTATAAAATGGGAACGGAGCGGGAGTTTGGCTCTTGGTTCCTGAGGTTAGCATTAGAGAGCGGAGAGAGGAGAGCCAGCAGCTAAGGGAGGCCACGTGGAGGAGGCCAGGAGAAGCAGCCAAGATGGCGGAGTGCTGAGTGAGATGCCAGTTTGTGTAGAGTTTGTATCTGGGATAAGGAAGGAGATGGGGAACTGAGGAGAAGAAGGCTGGTGAGCTAGAAACCTTTGATTCTAGGAAACTCGGATAAGTCAGTGGCTTTGTGAGCACTGAGTGTGACTGGGTTTTGGAGCCCAGTGTGTATTCTTACTTGCCCGCCGGGTGCAAGGTAGGATTAAAGGCTATGGCCCATCAGTTTTTGGCTCCTTTGTTTCTTTACCGACTGTCCGAATCCAATGCGAACCTGCATGGGCCGGGCTGCTGTGATAGTGGCCCTGGCCGTGGCTCCTGGCTTTACACAATGTAAGCGAGCAAACATATATATCATATTTATAAACTTATTTGACCAACAACCTCTGTTCCCCATCTCCTTCTCTCTGCACAAACTGGCTTCTCCTTCAGCACTCCACCATCTTGGCTGCTTCTCCTCTCCACATGGCCTTTCTCTGCTCTCCCCTCTAATGCTAATCTCAGGAACCAGGAGAGCAAGTTCCAGGTCTGCCCCATTTTATAGTGTAAAAATCAAAACCTTTAATTCAATATACAAACAAGGAAGTCTCTGATACGAAGTCACTTAAGGTGGGAAAGGCTTAGTCTTTAAGCTTTAAGGTATAACAACCCTGCCTGCTTACAGCCTGTCCCCCACACCCAATGCAAACTATAAGCGAGCAAACCTATATATCATATTTACAAACTTATTTGACCAACAGTTTCAGAGGCCAGAGAGAGCACAGCAGGCAGATCCTGGAGGGCTTCCCTGAAGCAGCACCACCAGGTTGAGTGTGAGGGGCAAGGAGCTGGGCAGGGAATGTGACTGGCACAGGATATGGGACATGCAATGTGCTGGGTGTGATGCTCAGGCAGGAAAGAGGCCACGTGGATGGGCTGGGGAGCTAAAGGAGAGTGCTGTGGGCGGAGGGGGGCGGTGGCCAGCGGGTAGGGCCTGAGGCCTGGGAAAGAGCTGGGTCCTTGGCCAGGAAGCAGGGAGGGAGCCAGTTGCCCACTGCACAGACCCAGGGCTGGTGCTTGGATATTCAGGCTCAGGAGGGCAGCCCTACTCTATGGACTTATGTTCCCTGAACTGACTTGGCCTAGCTCCTCCCAGCAAGCTCAGCGGGAAGCCTCTTCTTCCACAGGCCTGCCCTGGGGTCGAAGAGGAAGGGAGTACCCAGGTCCAGCCCCCAGCTACAAAGAGAGAGTCTGTGGTGAGGAACCAGAGGTCCAGGTCACAGGCTACCCATCAGGCCACTCCACAGAGAGCTTGTTCACTCCCTGGGCCCAGGCTGGCACATGCATGGGCTCCCACAGTGCCCCTGACCAGCAGACAGCACTTTGGGGTGTGATGTGTGCACTAAAGCAGGCCACCAAAAATCTGGGGCAGGAAAGCCACCCCCCTTCCCCCGGGCTGGGTCCTGAGAAGGGAGCTGGCAGGGCAGGCAGGGCAGAAGGCAGGGGGAGTGTGGGGAGGGGGCTGAGGGGTGGAGGGGTGGAGGTGATGAGAAGAATTTAGCAGGAACCCAGACAGGCAGGTCCCAGCTAGTGTTCGGCTGGGGGTGGGGTGGGGTGCAGCAAGAGCTTACTAACAGGAGCACAGGACGGGACGGCCTCTAATGCAAGGGCAGAGAAGGCCGTCAGTGCCACTGCAGCGAGGCCTGGAGGAGGCCCCCTTGAAGGGACCTGGAGAGAGCAAGGCAGAGCCAGTGCGAAGACTCTCAGCGTCGTCCAAGGGCGAGGGCTGCAGAAGAGGTGCAGACACAGGCTGAGATTTTCTAAAGTGCCCCCCACCCAGATCCCCAGGCAGGGTCCAAGGGTCCCTCATGATTTTAAGGCTGAAAATACGTTAATCAGTTTGAGTCCACTGGAGACGAATCTGGCGCTCTCAATCACAGCGCTGGCGGAGGGTTCACTCCAGGACACGCCGTCTTCCTGTGTGGCTGGGACGGGGGTGGGGGGTCTGGCCCTGGGCCACCCCTCCCCCGCCGGCGCATTGTCTGCCCTGCGGCCGGAAGCCGCTCCTGCCCAGGGCAGGCGGGGCGTAGGGACCTTGAACCCCGCGGCTCCAAGGCTGCGCAGCCCTCGGCGCTCAGCCCTCTGCTGCCTTGGACAGCAGGGCTAGGGGTGGGCGACCGCCAGGGCCCCTCCCCCAGGGCTGCCCAGAATGTTAAGTAAGGAGGCTGGATGTGGCTGGCCGCCCCTGCCTCCCAGCACAGCCCCCCAGTCCGGACCGCGCCTGTCCTTCAGTGCACCCAAGGCTACCCGGGACCACTCAGTCACCCAGCAGGGGTTGAGGGTGAGGGTGACCAACCCCCCATCGCCTCTACTGCAGACAGCAGCTACCCCTCTGCCAAGTCAGAGGGGGGAAAGCCAGAGGAGAGAAAAGCCAGAACCTCATTTACAAGTGAAATGACTCCAGGACTGGGCTGCCGCCTTCCCAAAGAAAAATAACCCCAGGGCTTAGGTTCCCACCAAGGCGGAGTCCCACTGAGGCCTCAGTCCCTAGCCCATGGGAATTCTACCCCTAGACTCCAGGTGCAGGGACAAGGGTGGGGAGGGGGTGTGTAAGGTCAAAGCTGGGAACCTGTAAGTGTCCCCTGGCCCCATGGTGCCCACCCTGGGCTGGGTGCTGAAGGGGCTGGGACACTGCAGCCTGACTCTATCTCCCCACCCAGCCTCAGGGTCACAGAGCACTTTTCCCAGATCACCCTTGAGGAAAGATGGCTACCTCCACCGGGCCATACGACTCTCACTGTGAATTCCTCTTGGGGAGTCTGAGAATGTGGACCTGCTGTCATGGTCACTCCAGGACCAGCCACTCCTCTTCCCTCTCAGAGCCCAGGGACCTGCACATGGCTGCACCTGATGGGGTTCCCTATGGCAGCGGGCACGGGCCAGCCCAGCCCAGCCTGGCCCTCAGAGCCCAGGCCTGCCCTGTCTTGAGAGGGTCTTTGACCCTCTCAGTCCCAGGCCCCCGCTGCCTCCAAGCCTGCAAGGTCACTGGCTCATCAGTTCCCTAGAGCCACTGCTTGGGACATGGACTCATGTTGATTAAGGTTCTGGCTTCTAGAAGCTTCTTGCGTTTTTCTTTCAAAATGTTGCCTCAGCCATGCTCTTCAAAGTCTGTTTTAATGTCAAAAGTTGGCCGGCATCGCCATCATCCCTCCCAGAGATATCTCTCCTTTCCCTCTGCTGCTGCCTGGTGGGGTGGGGTGGGGTGCCAATATTGGGGAGAAATACATGCACCCCCACACACCAGGCAAGGATGGTTGTGCCCATTTGTCAGAGGAGTCGCTGGGACCAATAAACGATCAGAACTGTATGCTCAGTGCAATCATCAGAGGGCCTGGCACACACACACACACACACCCCCCCCCGACCTTCCATGGCTCCCTCCTGCCTCCTGAAGGCACAGCATACCTGAGCTTCTGGGATGTATTTCTCCTGCCTGCTCCCTCCTCCCCAGGCACAGGGGAGCCTGCCTCACCTGAGCTAACACAGGCCCACCTGCCCCATTAGTATGAGTTCACAGCGGATCTTCTCAGCTCCTTGGCTTTGGAAGGGCTGACTTCTCATGGCCTGCTTCCCATCTGCTCTCCCCTACACCTCCTTCTCCTGGCTGACCCTACTCAGCATCACATCTCACCTTTGAGGCTTCCTCCTCCAGGCAGCCTCTCCTGACGGCCCTCTGACTTTTCCCCACCACCCTATCCCTTGGCTAAACTGTGACTTCCTTGGGACAGAGGCCTAGGGTGCAGTCTGAGAGGCATGTCATTCAGCGAGAGAGGTGAGTGGGAGGGTACTTTTCATATGTGCTTCCTGCCTACTGCCCTCAGGAGCCTGGGTGGGGGGCGGGGAGCGGGGCTGAAGGAGGTGATGAGTCAGACAAAACAGGAGGAGAAAAAAGAGTGGCACCGACAGCTACACTTGACCTCTGCCTTGTGGGGGTCCTTTCACCCGCACAGCCTGGCTAAGGTGCTGACCATGGAGGAAGCCAGTGCGTGGGGGAGATCTAGCCTTGGCCTTGGGCTGAGAAGGGGATGGTGCCTGGAGCCCGGCTCTGGGCCAGAGCATCCCAGGTCCTTCTATTCCACATCACAAGAGAGCCAGGCAAAAGCACGGAGCTGTCACAGCTTCAGTCACCGGTGCCCCTCCTCCCCCTCCACTCCTGGTGCAGTCACAGGCCCACCCAATTAGATGCCACCCCTCCAGGGCCCAGCTGGCTTCTAGAAGAAACGCTTTTGAGCACCATGCCTTTGCTGGGCTTCAAGCAGTCTTCTCTGGGCTCCCCGTCCGTACCCCTGATGGGCACTGTTCTACAGCCTCAGTCTTGCTTCTTTGGGGCCACTTCCCCTTGGTTTGTCCAGACCCACGCTCCACCCGCTCCCGCCACTCTGGAGGCTGACCGGGACAGAAGCGCCTACGGGCTCCCTGGGCAATGACCAGCATGGGCTCAGCCCGTGGGAGGCGCTGGGAGGAGGCCGAGACTCCAGGTCGATGGCCCTCTCTCCAAGCTTAGGACCCTCTCCCTCCCTCACCCTCAGGCCACCAACCCCAGGGGACCTGCTCCTTCCCTTGCAGCTTTTCTTCAGCGCTGCCCATGCCTGTGTCCTTTTATTAAATATTCCTTAAATGACCCAAACCGAGAATGCTATCCACTTCCTGTACACGGGGACCTTGCCTTATACAGAAACCACAGAAGGAGAGGAGATGCGGGCTCTGAGAAGCCCCACCCCCAACGCCCGCTAGGGCCACTGTCTCAGAGGAGCTCTGGCCGAGGGAAGGCTAGGCCCACAGCCCTCCGACAGCCCTCCACTCAGTGGCTTTCCCCTTACGCCTCCCACAGAGAAATCGTGCTCTGAAAAGTCAGGATGGGGCTGTGTGTTTTAACTCCAGAAAGACCAGGCCCCAGTAGGGGATCCGGCGCCAACTCAGACAGCTGAATAAACAGCCATGGTCACGTTTCCAGGCCCCTGCAGCCTGGCCTCCCTGTGCTAGAGGCCACTCAAGGCCGAGAGTGGGGCTGTAGGCCTCCGTGGAGATGGCAGCAGCCCCCCTTCCCAGCTCCTGGTTCCACAGCAGGGGCCCCTGTCTGGTGGACAGCAGGAGGGGAGGGAAGGGGTTGGCTGCCAAAGATGAGAGGGGATATTCAGACCCATTCAACAACATCCCAGGCTCAGCTCTGCCACTTTTGCCCCAGTACTTCTGAGCATGTCTCCCCTCCTCGGCCTCAAAATCTCCAGCTGTGGAAGGGACAGAAACACGCCCGAGTGTAGCCAGGCAGACAAGGCAGTGGGTGTCAAAGGCAATGGGATTGGGGGCCACCTGAGGTGGGGACCAGGTTGGGAAGCCTTTGAGGGGGATGATGAAGACTTGGACTGTCCCTAAGGGGGGGGGCATGGCTGTCCCAGAGCAGGACCCACTTGGAATTTTAAGAAAACTGCTAAGGTGGCTGATTGGAGGAGCAGGGAGGGAAGAGAGTGGCCACTGAGGGCTGGGCAGGGCTATGATGGGAGGCAAACTGAGCTGGGGTTTGGAGGGTGGCGTACCTAGAGACACGGCCAGTACCCTCACCACTCTGTTCCGGCTGGGCCAGACCTGGTGGGCGGCATCACCTGCACTGTCCTTTTCCCTCACATCCTGGAACTCAGGGACCCCACTTTCCAGGGCCTGAGGGGCGACATCATGAGAACCTGCCCTTGAGACCTGGCCATCACCTTGGGGAAATTAGTTTTTATTTAACCCCGAAAATAATAACTTCTCAGCTTTCCTAATGGAGCTCAGTGCTGCAGGGCCTCCAGGCCTCACAGCAGTGTCCGCTCCTGCCTTAACAACCCTGGCCTGGGCTTGAAAAGGGAGACCCAGAGACATAGGGGTGGTGGGGGCCAAGTGCCCCTGTCGGCAGTGGGCCCTGTGGGGGCAAAGGGGCGTTGGCCCAGCCCACAGGGGCATCATGGTCATCTGACAAGGGGACAGATGGATGGCCTTTCCAGCCACTGACCTGAGGGCCACTTACAGTGCAAGCTCAGACCTTCTAGAGCCTGCTCACTGACACTGACCCTCTCTCTCCCTGCGTTCTCCAGCCTCCGTCCCCTTACCCAAGTCTCCTGTGTGTTTCGAGTATGGAGACGTGCTTCACACCTGCACCCTCTACCTGGGACAACACACACCTCTTCCAGGAACCCCACGTCCCAAGAATGAGTCCCTCTGTTCTGCCCCAGCCTCCCTGGGGGTGTTGACATTAGACTGGGTGACTCCCAAGAGCAGGGCCACATCTTGTCCTTTCTAAAACCCCAGCCTTGTCCATCATGTCAAGAGCAACAAAATGACCTAAAATCTCAGTGTTTCCGGTGTGCTAGGTCACCATGCTCTATGACGTGAGCAGCCCCCGCCCCCACTGCATGGGGATGCTGAGTGGGCTGGCCCTCCACCCAGGGCTGGGGGCCTTCGGATCCGCGACACCACCGCACCCTCACCCCTGCACCCAGGGCCCTGGGAGAGTACCCCAAATGCACACCTTCCTGTCCCCAAGAACTGGTCCCTATCTTCCTCAGTTGGGTGGCCACCCCACCCCCATAGAATAGTGAGCCCTGCCCCCCCACTTCTTCCTAGCCTCCCAGAGCCTCAAGCCCTCGGTGGCTGCTGATTGGGGTGGGGGTGCTTTTTCACTTGAGGTGTCTGACTGCAAACATCACAAGCCACCTGATGAATCTTCCTGAGGGTTCACATATGTGTCCTTCTAGCCCTCTCCAGCTATCTGTAACCAGGCAGTCATGATGACATCTACCTGAGGGGGGGACCAGAGAACTCAGTGTAATAATGCAGATAATGCTTTTAGCGAGGGCTCCTAAAGATGCCTGCGACCTTGTGGATGCCCATAGTTGTGGGTGGCCTGGCCCTGTGGGTGCCCCAGGCCTGTGGGTGTCCAGGGTTTTAGATTGGGCCGCCATGTGTTACTATAACCACCAGGGGGCAGCAGAGGGGGGAGCAGTTCCAGGAGGGAGGGAAATCTCTTCCTCCTAGACTGGTGCTTTGTGCAGCAAAAGCAGGAGGGGCTGGAGGAGGCCCAGGGGGTCACTCCCGGCCAGCCGAACAGTCTGGGCTCTGATTCTGGCCTGTGCTAACTCCTGCACAACTCAGGCCTGCCCACCCCCCTGAGCATGGGCGCTGCACTGTGGTCCCTGGTTCTTTTCCAACACGGACGTGGTGAGGCTGAGAGAGGCTTCCCCCACACAGCTGCAGTCCTGGCCAGCAGACCTGGGGGCTCCTGGCGTCCAGTAGAGGCCCACCCCCACCCCTGCGCCTCCCGCCTGCAGATGGGGAAATTGAGGCCCAGCCAGGAGCAGGGGCTTGGCTGGCGTCCCATACTAAATTCAAGGCAGAGGCAGGATCCGGCTGGGCCTGCAGACCCAGAGGACTGCCCTGCTCCCGCTGCACATCCCTAGTGTCCCAAATTCCACTAAGAGCAGGGGTCCTGCTGGGCCCACTGGGGAGGTCACCCTCCTCCATCCAGCTCCCAGGGCCCCATGCTGCCCACCCCGTAGCCCTCCCTCATGGGGCTCATGTTCCAGGGCAGCTTTAGTTCTCAGGGTCCCTTCTTTCACCTGGTCGGTCCAGAGCCACTGGGTCATGCAGTTCCTGTGGCCCTGGCAGGGCCTGGCAGGGAGTGGGAGAGTTTGGGGGCAGGTAAGTAAGTCACCCGTTGGGACACTTTCTGCTGAGTTCCCCTCTCTCACCAGTTTCCAAGGGCAGGCCTCACCTGCACAGGAGCCTGGCAGGGAGCTAGGGAAGGGAGAGGTGAGGGGCTTTACCCACTTGTCCAGGGGGCTGGAACAGTCCCTGAGGGGGACCTGGGGTGGATAGCCCACAGGCGTTTTCTCCAGGCCTGGGTGCAGGAAAGTGGCGCCCTGAGCTCTCTGCTCCAGGGCGGAGAAAGACTTGTGTTCCAGGAATATGCAGTTCGGTGGGTCCCAGTGAGCACCCTGTGTGTGACCCGGGGCTGCCCTGGCCCCCAGGGTGCCCTTGTGCCTGCCTACACGAGGCACAGCACCCCCTCTCTGGGCTGGTGACATGGCCACAGGGTGGGGCCCCAAGGGTCAGTGTGATGAGTAAATGACCAGGGTCTCCCAGATGCCCCAGGGTGAGCTGCCAAGCATCCGGTTGAGCCCTGCTCCCTGCCTGGCCCCCTGGCCCCCATATTGGCAGCCTCGTGGCGGGCAGGGCAAGAGGCCCGGCAGCCATGTCCCAGCCGAGCTGGGTCCCGGCCAGAGCGCTTCCCGGCGGCCTCCTCCCGTGCTCAGAGTGCATTACCTCATCGGGAAGCCATTCCGGAAAGGAGCCGCAGAGCCCCTGGGAGTGCAGCGGAGGGGAGCTTTCCAAGGGCCCTCCTGGCAGCCGCCTGTGCCAGACGAGGGCAGGCGTCACGCCTCCGGGTGTCTGCCTGCCGAGCGACCGCTGGGAGGGCAGCTGGCTTTTGTCAGCTTTTCAGGGTGACCAGGCTGGGCTGGAGCAGGCGGCAGCATGGCACTGCCCATGGCCGGCTGGCTACCAGGCGGGCAGGGGATTTATTTCAAGAGCTGGAACTGAATGGCTGGACTGGAAGGGAAGCCAGGTGTAAGCTAACAGCAGAAGCCAAGTACTCCACCCTTCTGGGCCTCAGTTTCCCCCTTGATCCAGCTTCCCTCCCCCCTTAGTCCTTGTCCTCCCCCTCTTGTGGCCACAAGGAGCAGTGGACATAAGTGAGCACGTGACCACACTCCCTGCTGCCTGCTGATGTAAACCAGAGGCCTGACTGCCTGCAGCTGGCTCTGAATGGGCCTTTCTGGGCCATGTGGTCAGGGCTGAGGGGGTGGGGAGCTGCGGGCAGCGGGGGTGCTAGGGGAGAGGAGGAGCTTCTGCCCCGCCTGAGGTGGGTGCTGAGGGATGATGGTGTGAGGTGACAAGAGAGCTCCCAGCCTGGCTCCAGCCTTTTCGCCCAGCTTGGACTCCAGAGAAACCTCTCAGAGCTAACAACAGCTACCCACTCACCCCAGGTTGAAAGGATTCTTAAAACCATGTAAAAAAGAGAATAGGAGGCACAGATGGACAGACTCTTGTGGGAGTCTGTGGGCAAGCACCCACACGCCCCTCCTGGGCTAGCTTCTAGGCGTCACACTGTGGGGATCCACAGGGGTCCCCCTATGGCATAGGTCTGTTTGGGGCACTTTCCACTAAAGCCCTCTTGCCCCGGGGGAAGTGAAACTCTGTCCACCAGCCACACCTGATTGCACCTGTGCCCAAGGTCGCCATACATTTTTTCAAATTTTGTCTATCTGGAGAACTCCTATTCACCCTGCAAAGCTCCAGGCAAGATGCCTCCTCCTCTGAAATGTCTCTTGGGGTTGCTCTGCGAAAAAGACTATACATGTGGAACACATGGGCATGGTTCTAACGTGAGGACTATCAGGCTCACTACTGTCGTGTTATTAATTAGAAAGAGGTCACAGCCAAGGGTACATCGGTGAGCATGTGCCTAGGGACAGGAGTTAGCAGGAAGGTTTTCTGGCTCATGATTTAAGCCTAGCATTAGCAGATGGTAGAATTTTCAAAGAGGCCAGGAGGAAATTGGAGGCTAGAAATAGTCAGTAGTGCATCTTTATTTTAAACATGGCTGCAAGTCCCTGGTCAGATCCTCCCCTTGAGAATCAGGATCTGTGTTCTCTCTTCTAGAATCTGGACAGGCTTGTGACCACTTCAGCCAACTAAGTATGATGGCGGTGCTGCTGGGCACCTTCCAAGGTGGAGTCGTGAAAAGGCCACACAGCCTCTGCCCTGAAGTCCTGAGTCACCTTGGAAGAAGGAAGTTCAAGGACCCTGAGACCTCCATACTGTGAGGAAGCCCAAGCAACACAGAGAGGCCACATGGAGGCATGCTGGTTGACAGTTCCAGCCTTCGGGTCATCCCCGCCCAGGCTCCAGACATGCGAAAGAAGCCATCTCAGAAGTGGCTCCACTAGCTTCAGGGCTTCCAGCTCTAGCCGTAGGAGCTGTCCCAGGTGAGGGAGGTACCAGCCATCACAGAGCAGAAAAGAGTTGTCCCCTCTGTGCCCTTCCAGAACAAACACTTGGGCCCACAGAACTCATGAGCAGCGTAAATTGGCTATAGTATTATCCAGTTGTTTTGTTAGAGTGCTAGCTAACTAGAAAGGTGAGAAGCTCAGAAGTTCTTGACCTGTCCAGCCAACCACATAGCCCAGTGAAGCAATATGACCCTAACCTGGAATCCAGTCCCAGGCACAAATTCTTCCAAAATACTCTTGGTGTTCTATCGCCTGACATGTAACCAGTACTTGGGAAAGGTTCATGGAATGAATGAATCATGCCTGGTCTCACACTGCATCCTCATTTATAAAGCTGTTCCTGAGTCACTCCATAAACCTGGAAGGCGGGGAATCTTCCCTCCTCAGAACTCCCATGGGGCTTTGCAGCTTGAATAACTGTGGACCCAGACTCTGGGGATTAGTTCTCTTGGTTCTGTGTGCCGTGTCTATACCCCTATGCCTTGATTTCACCATCCATGGAATAGGGTACTGAATTCATACTTTCTGTGGCCCCTTGGGACTCCTAATCTGCCTGACTGGGGGAGTTATTCACACATGTGTGCCTCTCCCCCCACCTCCTCTTATCTACATAAGCCCACCTCCCATGAAGCCAGGGATGGCTGTAATCTCACTCTTATATGCTCAGCATCTGGCTTGGCCTGGCCCAAGGGATGGACACCACTGCTGTCTCCTGAATGAATGAGTCAGTGGACTCTTACTGTGCTTCTTTATTCAACCAATTAATGTTATACACATGCAACAAGGATTCCCTTATAGCAACTCCAGGAGTCTACTCTTGCATGCCTCATGTGCTAGGGAGCTCACCACCTTTCAAGATAGCCTATTTCATATTGGGGCAGCAGTGATCAGAGAGCATTTCCCTGAGATGGCCTTCTTGCTGGGCCCCAGGAGTGAGCAGCCAGAGAAGGAGGGAAAGGGCATGCAGCAGAGAAAGGGGCCTTCGTACCCACGGTCCTCAGAGACGAAACCGTGTCTGATGAGTGCTGGGAGCAGGTGAGGGGACCCCAGAGTGCCAGAAACCCCTTGGCTTTCTCTGCAAGGCCCAGCTGAGGCCCCGGGGTGGGCAGGGGCGACGGCAGTGAGTGCCATTCTGCCCAGGGCCCTGCTGGGGCAGGGCCAGCACACCAGGAGGTCTGCAGAGACTAAGAAAGCAACTGGGCAAAGGGAAGACCTGGGTGGACAGGTGGTCCGTGTTGTCCCCGTGGTTTCCATGCTTCTGCCTGCCCAGCCTGCCCAGCTGGGCCCTGAGCAAGCGGTACCCATGACTGTCCGCCTGGGACAAAGGCCAGGCTGTTTAGGCACTCCTGGCAGCCAACTGGGCCTGCCTGGCAGAACACAGGTTTCAACGAGGCCAGGCAAGGCTGAGCTGCCAGACCCACAGCCTGTCCCTGGGGCCCCAGGGAATGAGCTGGGGCTGAGGGTCCAGGGGTGGGGAAAGGAGCCAGGGCAGGCACCCCCTCAGCTCTGCGCTCCCTGCCCGCGGTTCCCTGGCCGAGCCTCTAGGACATTGAAGAGAGCAGGAGCTCCTTGGGTAAAGGAGTGAGGATTCTCAATCCATTTCTGGGTGAGGTGATACATTAGATGGGCCTCCCCTTCCAAGGGACACCCCAAAGAGTGACCAAACACAGGCCCAGATGTCAAGTTTGTTTTTGCTGCCTCTGACCCTGACAGGCAAACCCAAAATGCCAGGTGCCGGTGCACAAAACCAGGACTGAGCCCAAGGACGGATGGAGCTGGTGGATGGATGCCCCTCAGTGCGGCGGCACAGAGCTGCCCACACCGGCTCCCAGCACATGCCAGAAGAACTGAGCCCCGCGCACTCAGAGGTGACGCGCTTGACGACACGACACTTGCTGAACTGGTTGTGTCCCTCCCTGCCACACTTCACTCCCTCCCAGTGCCTCCTGGGATTTCTTCCCAAAACAGTCATGCTCGCCCAAATCAATGCTTCATGGCTGGCTTCTGTCACAGGGGCTCCTGTATGAGGCGCAATCCCATGGTGCCAGCCTGGCTGAACCCCTCCACCCTTCCCCTTGCCTATGACCCTGACCTCACAGCGCCCAGACCCCCAGCCTCAGCCAGGGTGACATTTCCATACAGAGTCTGGCCCCTAGGGACCTCTACTCCCACCCACACCAGCCATCTACATAGCCTGGTTCCCTTGCCCATGCATCGCGCTCACCCCCACCTTTGCCACCTAGCACCCTCCCCCACCCTCTACCCTAGCCAGCCCTTCGCTGGGTCTTGAGAGGCCTTCTCTGGCTCTTAGCCAACTCAGGGTTCTCAGCTTGTGGCCAGTGGGCTGCTGCGGCACAACTGGCGTGGGCTCGAGGGCAGGGCCAGTCCTGTGTCCTTCAGGTGGTGTCCCTGAGCCCCACACAGGGCCTGAGGCACAGCCGGCCTTCAGTGAAGATGTGGACAGAATGAACGAATGAGTGAGTGAGTGAATGAATGAGTAAATGGATGTGTGAATGACTGAGAACAAGCTTTGACCCGTTACAGATGCAGAAGGATTTCCTTCAGTGCCTCATGAGCGTGAGCCCTGAGCTCAGAGGCCATGAGACCAGCTCAGAAAGTATTTCTGAATTCTGGGAGGAGGAAAGAAGCCACCCTTCACTCAGGATCGAGAGGCATTCTGGAACATTCCCAGGGGCAGGGCTGAACAGCTTCTTTGTGATGCTGGCAGGTCCCACAGAACCCCTTCATCTCCCCAGCGGCAACGCCTGCTGAGTCAGGGCTTGAGTCAGCTTCCACCTGCTTCCTGCGGGGGCTGGGACAGGGTGGCATGGGGGGCTGCCCATCTTGGTGTCCCAGCACTGGCTGGCCGAGACCTGCCACCCCAGGTGCCTGGCAGCCCGCGTTGAGACTCAGCAAAGCTCTGTGTTGGAACGTGTCTGTCTCTGAACTCAGATGTCCTTCCAGCCGCCTTCCCTTCCCACGGTGCTGCCACAGCCCATCAGATTGTCACACAGATAAGTCATCATTCCAGGTGCTGGGTGGGGGGTGGGGACTGGGTGGTGGTAAAAGGCGGTCCCTTGGCCTCAGGGCAAGTAGCTGCCTCACCCACCTGCTTCTTGGTGGCATTCCCTCACCTTCCTACCCCCAAAGCTGGCTGTGCACAAGTTGCTCCCTCCCCTCCATGGCCCCACCTGCTCATCCAGGCCCTGACCTGCCCCTCCCCTCCCTGCCAGCCTCCCTCTATCTCTGCGGAATCTGTACTGCTCCCTTCCCTCCGGCAGCTAGCAGGTTTGAGTCTCTCCCTGTTCAGGGGGGGAAATGCCCTTGACACCACACCCACTGCCAGACACGGCCACCTTCCCTTCCTCTCACCAGCAAGCCTCTCAAGACAGGACTGACCCTGGCTACCCCTCAGCACACCTCAACCCACTTCCGTCAGGTGCTGTCGCCACCCTGCACTGAAATAGCTCTTCTCAGGCTCAGTGATGAGCTCTATCTTGCCAAAGCCAAGGTCATCTCTGATTCCATCCTGGCATGTGATGTGGCCAACACACCTTCTAGAATGGAAGCTCCTTGTTCTTGGGCCAGTGTGCTCCCTGACCTCGCTGGGCGCTCCTTCTCAGTGCTGTGGCTGGCCCTCCTACTTGACCTTAACCACTCCCAGACTTCCAACACCAAACACATGGAGGTGTCCCACATCCACGTCTTCCATCCAGCCCTGAACCCCAAGTCTCCCCCACGATGTTTCTGCAAATCCAGCTGCAGAGAGAGGAGGAGGGGCTGAGGGCTTGTGGGGAGGGACGGGACTGCCTGGGCTGCAGGAAGGCCTGGACCAGGAGCCCCTAATGCCATAAGGTGGTTCTTCACATGCAGGCAGCTCTGCCGGTGCATATCCACCCATGGGCAGGTCTCCCCGCCTCCAGCCTCGGTGGTCCCACTCATCTCCATGGCAGAGGAAACCTGGGTCCTACTGGGATCTCCAGTGCCTCCCCAGGTAGCCCCCCAACCCCATCAGGGTTTCTTGGAGCTGAGCCAGAGCACCAGCCACTCCTGGACCAGGAAACCCCCACACCCCAGTGACTTCTGACCTCTGACTCACTCTTTGGTATGACTGAACTTTTCCTTCAGGTCCCAAGGCATTGATGGATGACAGCTCCCAGGCCTGTCAGTCCCAGACCCCAGCCAGATGCCCCAAGTCATCTGAACTTCTCAGGGCGTTACCTCTGCTGCTACCTGGATCTGAGCCGCAGTCATGCCTCCCCTGAGCCCATGGCAATGCCCCTACCCTCCGTTCTCCTTACCCACCCCACGCCAGCAGCCATTCCACCTGCCCCGGCCAGTCTTCTCGGTCCCAGGCCCCTCTCCCCAGCCAGGACCATGATTTCAGGCCAGTGGAAACCTGCTCTGAGTGAAAAATGATAAATTGTTTTAATTTTACTTCTTCTGATTACTAATGAAGTTACTTCTCTGTTTAAAAACTTTGTTTTTAATTAGGTTTTTTTATGCATAGAAGCTCCTTTTGCACTTGTGTATCATATATTATAAATTCAAATTCCTGTAGAAAAAAATAATTTTAAAGAGGTTGAATCATAATTCTCATGCAAATAGAAAAAAAAGAGAGCTTACCTAAGATTGTACTTAACTCATTAATAAGGGAACCAATTAGATGTGAAAACCAGTTTAAAAAAAAAGAATTTGAAGGACAGACGTGTGTAGGCAATCAGAGAGGTGGAAATGAATCTGCTAATTGGTACAAAACTGGTTAATATCGCATAGGGCAACAAAGTGTGTTATTTGGGATTATCTAAACTATAAGAGAGAATCCAATTATATGTATACTGTACAAAATTCGTTTGCATTGCTACAGACAAGACTTGTTTTTGTTTCTTTTACTTATTCATTTTTAGAGGAGGAGGGAGGAAGAGGGGAAGAGAGAGAGAGAAGGAGAGAGAGAAGGAGGGGGAAGGAACATGAAGCATCAACTGTCACATGTGCCTTGACTGGGCAAGCCCAGGGTTTCGAACCAGCGACCTCAGTGTTCCAGGTCGACGTATCCACTGTGCTACCATAGGTCAGGCAAGGCTCATTTGCCTTACAGTTTTCTACCGTTTAACTTCTACTCTGACAGGGCTATTACTTTAAAACTTTTATTAGTACTTTTGGTAATGTATACTACCTTTGTCATCTTTTTATATATTTAAAAAACTAGTAGTATAGTGGTTTATCATTTTAAAATAATTTTAGAATTTCTTTTTTTCTCTCTCCTGGATGTTCTGAAATTCCATTATTCTGTACAGTATCTTGGTGTAAAATGTTTGAGATTTTTCTTTTGTTTTGTTCTCTCATTTATTCTGCTCGGCACACGGGCACGTCCAGTCTGAGCACTCACATCTTCCTTCGGGTCTAAGGAATTCCTGTGTAGTATATGACAAAATATTAATTCCCTCTCTTCTCACCCATATCTATCTACTCTTGGGGCTTTTTGGCAACATCTGGATATGTCTTTGTTTCTTGATGAGAAGCCAGATGTTAATCACATCATAATTCCCCTTCACAGAACAAGTTTGTTTTTTCCCCCTCCAAACCTTTTAAGATTTTCCCTTTTCCTCTGGCTTCCAGACGTTTAACTACGATTTACCTAGAAGTAGTTTTACTTGTGTTTACCCTGCTTGGGATTTGTTGAGCTCCTTGGATCTGTAAGTTAATAGTCTCCATGACTATTGGAAAGTTTTCAGCTATGATATTTACTCAAATCTTTTCTACTCCTGTATCTCTCTCTCTCATCCTTCTGGGACTCCAATGACATGAATTTGGACCACTTGATATTGCCTCAAAGGTCTCTGAAGTTCTGTTCCTTTATCCTCCAGGCCTGATTCTCACTTTTTTTCCCCTTTGGGTTGAATACTTTCTGCTCATTTATCTTTAGGTTTATTCATCCTTTATTCTGCCATCTGCAGAAATAAAACCCCTATAGTGAATTTTTAAAAACTATTTTACTTAGCCTGACCAGGCGGTGGTGCAGTGGATAGAGCGTCGGACTGGGATGCAGAGGACCCAGGTTCGAGACCTCTGAGGTTGCCAGCTTGAGCGCGGGCTCATCTGGTTTGAGCAAAAAAAAAAAAAAAAAGCCCACCAGCTTGAACCCAAGGTCATTGGCTCCAGCAAGGGGTTACTCAGTCTGCTGAAGGCCCGCGGTCAAGGCACATATGAGAAAGCAATCAATGAACAACTAAGGTGTTGCAATGCGCAATGAAAAACTAATGATTGATGCTTCTCATCTCTCTCTGTTCCTGTCTGTCTGTCCCTGTCTATCCCTCTCTCTGACTCACTCTCTGTCTCTGTAAAAAAAAAAAAAAACCACACACACACACACACACACACACACACACACACACACACACAAACTATTTTACTTAATGATTTTACAGAGAGAGGAAGTGGGGAGAGCGAGAAGTATCAATTCATAGTTGCTTCACCCTAGTTGTTCATTGATTGCTTGTCATATATGCCTTGACTGGGCAAGCCCAGGGTTTCAAACCAGTGACCTCAGCGTTCCAGGTCTATGTTTTATCCATTGTATCACCACAAGCCACGCCCATCTAGTGAATATTAAAATTTTTAGTTATGGTACTTTTCACTTCTAGAATGCCCATTAATTGTTCCCACTTGTCCATAGAGATTACCTATCTGTGCACTCATTGATACCATATTTTAATTCTTTGAACATATTTCCTCTGAACATAATTATTTCTTTTTTTTTTTTTTTTAATGTGCCTTGACTGCGGGCCTTCAGCAGACCAAGTAACACCTTGCTTGAGCCAGCGAGGTTGGGCTCAAGCTGGTGAGCTTTTGCTCAAACCAGATGAGCCCTCGCTCAAGCTGGCGACCTCAGGTCTCAAACCTGGGTCTTCCGCATCCCAGTCTGACGCTCTATCCACTGCGCCACCGCCTGGTCAGGCTCTATTTTTTATCTTTAAAAAAATATTTCATTTGTTGATTTTACAGAGAGAGGAGAGAGTGGGACGGGGAGCGAGAAGTATCAACTCATAGTTGCTTCACTTCTGTTTTTCATTGCTTTGATTGCTTGTCGGATGTGCCTTGACCAGGCAAGTCCAGGGTTTCGAATTGGCGACCTCAGCATTCCAGGTTGATTCTCTATCCACTGCACCACCACAGGTCAGGCTATTTTTTATTTTTACCTTTATTGATTGTTTTTTTTTAGAGAGAGAGGAAAAGAGAGAGACAGATAGAAACATTGATCTATTCCTATATGTGCCCTGACTGGGGATTGAACCTGTGACCTTTGTGTATCAGGACCTTTGTGTATCAGATAGCTCTCATCACGGAGCTACCTATTGGGCCAGGGCTGAACATAATTTCCTTTAGTTCTTTGAACACATTTACAACAGCTGCTTTGAAGTATGTAACTGCTAACTCTGAAATCTGGACCCACTTGGAGTTCATCTCTGTTGACTTCCTTTAGGATACACACTTTCTTATTCTTTGATGGTCTAATACTTTTTGTTTGAAAACTAGCTATTGAGGAATACATTGTAGCAGCTCTGAAATCAGAAACTGAGTCAAGGAAGCTTAGCAGGGGCTGGGGTAGATCAGGAATCACAAGTGTAGGAAGGTCGGGACAGTCCCAGAATTCATCAGAACGTTTTCATATTGCCGTTTCCTCTGCCAGAAGAGTTTCCATCCATCTTGTCTTCACTAAATCCTTCTCATCAGACTGGACTTGGCTTCAGAATCGCCCCCTGAGGAAAGTCTTCCCAGTAATCCTGACCAGGTGAGGACCCCGTGTTAAACACATTTATACGTACTTCCTACAACTGCAGTAATTCTTCTCCTTCTTCTTACGTGCCTATCTCTAACTGCACTGGAAGGGGGATGAGAGCTAGGACAGGCAGTGTGGGGTTACCACATGCCTGGCACACAGAGGATTTCCGTAAATACTTGTTTAATGAATGAACATTGCCCACTTTGCCTCCGGGACATTTTCCAGTTCTGTCTCACTGGCAACTCATAGGTGTTCATTTCCTGAACTCTCAGTGCTACTTAGAATACTCAGAATCTTTTTTGTGTGTGTGTGTGTGGCAGAGACAGAGAGAGTCAGAGAGAGGGACAGATAGGGACAGACAGACAGAAAGGGAGAGAGATGAGAAATGTCAATTCTTCGTTGTGGTTCCTTAGTTGTTCACTGATTGCTTTCTCATATGTGCCTTGACCGGGGGGCTACAGCAGACCGAGTGACCCCTTGATCGAGCCAGCGACCTTGGGTCCAAGCTGGTGAGCTTTTGCTCAAACCTGATGAGCCCGCACTCAAGCTGGCGACTTCGGGGTCTCTAACCTGGCTTGTCCGCATCCCAGTCCGACGCTCTATCCACTGCGCCACCACCTGGTCAGGCTACTCAGAATCTTTTCTAAGTACTTTAATCTTTCTATAAACTTTTCCAACTTTTTCTTTGTGTATGTGTGTACATGACATAGACAGAGAGAGGGACAGATAGGAACAGACAGAAAGGAAGGGAAAGAGATGAGAACCATCAATTCTTCGTTGACGCACCTTAGCTGTTCACTGACTGCTTTCTCATATGTGCCTTGACAGAGGGCTACAGCAGAGTGAGTAACCCCTTGCTCAACCTGGTGACCTTAGGCTCAAACCAGTGACTTTGGGTTTTAAGTCAGCGACCTTTGGGCTCAAGCCAGCAACCAGGGGATCATGTCTATGATCCACACTCAAGCCAGCAACCCTGCACTCAAGCTGATGAGCCCATGCTCAAGCCAGCAACCTCAGGGTTTTGAACCTGGGACCTCTGTGTCCCAGTCCTATGCTCTATCCACTGCATCACTGCATGGTCAGGCTAAACTTTTCCAATCTTGGATGAGTTTGCATCCTTTAACTTGATCCTTTTCCAAAAACATATTGAAATTCTTGGGTTTTTTCTTTTGTGAGTTTCCTTCCCATTTCCTTTGCAAATATTTTTGTTGATTTGCAAGGGGATTTTGGTCTATAGACTTAGAACCATAGTTGACCCTTGAACTACGTAGGGATTAAGGGTGCTGTCCGCCGTCACACACAATTAAAAATCCGTGTATAACTTTTTTTTTTTTTTTTTTACAGAGACACAGAGATAGATAGGGACAGACAGACAGGAATGGAGAGAGTTGAGAAGCATCAGTCATCAGTTTTTCGTTGAGACACCTTAGTTGTTCATTGATTGCTTTCTCATATGTGCCTTGACCGCAGGCCTTCAGCAGACCGAGTAACCCCTTGCTCAAGCCAGCGATCTTGGGTTCAAGCTGGTGAGCTTTGCTCAAGCCAGATGAGCCCACACTCAAGCTGGTGACCTTGGCGTCTCGAACCTGGGTCCTCACATCCCAGTCTGACAATCTATCCACTGCGCCACCACCTGGTCAGACCCATGTATAACTTTTAACTCCCCTAAAACTTAGTATCCATGGGAAATTGGTTCCAGCACCCCACTCACAGATACCAAAACCCGAGAATGCTCACGTCCCCTACATAAATTGGCCATAGATCAATGCATACAGTCAATCCTTCGAATCCATAGTCTCCCAAGTGTGGATTGAAAACAGTAAAGGTATTGATTGAAAAAAAAATACACATAGCCCTGGCTGATTTGCTCAGTGGTAGAGCATCGGCCTGGTATGCAGGAGTCCCAGGTTTGATTCCCGGCCAGGGCACACAGGAGAAGCGCCCATCTGCTTCTCCACCCCTCCCCCTCTCCTTCTTCTCTGTCTCTCTCTTCCCCTCCTGCAGCCAAGGCTCCATTGGAGTAAAGTTAGCCCTGGCACTGGGGATGGCTCTATGGCCTCTGCCTCAGGCGCTAGAATGGCTCTGGTCGCAACAGAGCAATGCCCCAGATGGGCAGAGCATCGCGCCCTGGTGGGCAAGCTGGGTGGATCCCGGTCAGGCGCATGCAGAAGTCTGTCTGACTGCCTCCCCGTTTCCAACTTCAGAAAAATTAAAAAAAAAATACACATATAAGTGTGGACCATGCAGTTCAAGCCCATATTGTTCAGGGCTCAACTGTATTTTGTCTGATATATTTTTTTTTCTCAGTTTGTTGTTTGCCTTTCAGCTCTGCTTGTACTGTTTTCCTGCATGTGGAAACTTTAATTTTTATATTAAAGTTATTATTATTAAAGTTATTAAAGTTAAGTTTATTATTAACAAACTTTAATTTTTATATAAAATTATATATAATTTTATATAAATTATATAATAATTTATATAATTAAACAAAACTTTAATTTTTATATAAAAATGGATTTTTATATCCATTATTTCTTCTATGGATCCTGACATGGGTAGTGTTGCTTACGAGGACTTTTATCCACCTTAAAATTATGTAAATATTTCTATTTTCTCCCACTGTCTTTATGTTTCATTTTTTTAACCCTAATATTATTAATTCCATCTCAAGTTTATTCTGGTTCAAGAAGAGAAATATGAGTCTAATGCCATGTCAGTTTTCAGAATGGTTGTCAATTTCTCCATCTCTGATTTAAAAAACAAACAAACTGTATGCGTAAACAGAGAAACTTGTACCCTATACTTTCCTTTATTCCTAAATTTTTCTATTCTGTTTACTGATCCACCCATCACAGACTTATACTTTTTTTGGGAGGGGGACAGAATGTTTGCTTTATAGTACATGTTACTGATATTAAACTCTATCTGAATTTACTTTACTGCACTTATTCTGCTAGTATTTATTGAGTTCCTATTTTGAGTCCAACACTGTTCTAGATGCTGGAGATACAGCAATGGCCAAAGCAGACAAGGATTTTTTTTTTATAGAACTTAGTTTCTGTTCAGACACCCATAGCTCATCCTTTCAAAACCTGGTGAATAATAAGCAGCTTTCAATGACAGAGGGTAAGCAATAAGTCTGGATGTATGGCACTGTGTCCCTAGGGTTGGAATACATTGGTCCAGGAACTAAGGGGAACACAGAGGTCCAGGCAGCAAGGTAGCAAGGTTGACTTCTCTGCCATCCCCACAACCTTAGGCTTTGTTCAATCCAAGGTCCTGGTTCCCACAGAGGGATACTTCCACCAGGGAACAAACTAAAGCACTAATCTTTAGGTCTCAACTATTTAGTTATTATTTGGGCCTTCTCATACTAAGGTCCCAACAGGCAAAGAAATTAGTCATCATATTGGCAGGGTAGTTGGCCCTAACCTGCAAGAGGAGCTAAGCATGGGGGCAAAGGCAGGAGCTATTTTCAGAACCAAGAAATTCATTAGATGTCTCTTGTGGCTTCCAAGATGGTGATTGTCTGAGTAGGCAACAGCAGCGACCACAGCCCATCAAGGGCAATGCCACTGAGGTCTAGGTCCCTCACTGGCCAGGCAACCTAGACCTGTTGAGATACTCATCTGAAGGGTGTGATGGAGGATGGAGATGATGGGTAATAATCATGGCCTCAGACCAGCTGCAATGGTGGAAGCTGTTGCTTACCCTGCTAATAATCTTGTTTTAAAAACTTACAGAGGCCTGACCTGTGGTGGCTCAGTGGATAAAGTGGATAAAGCGTCTACCTGGAATGCTGAGGCTGCTGGTTCAAAACCCAGGCTTGCCTGGTCAAAGCACGTATGGGAGTTGATGCTTCCAGCTCCTACCCCCTTCTCTCTCTATCTAAAAAAATGAATAAATAATTTTTAAAAAACTAAAAGAAGGCCCTGGCCGGTTGGCTCAGTGGTAGAGCGTCGGCCTGGCGTGCGGAAGTCCCGGGTTCGATTCCTGGCCAGGGCACACAGGAGAAGCGCCCATCTGCTTCTCCACCCCTCCCGCTCTCCTTCCTCTCTGTCTCTCTCTTCCCCTCCTGCAGCCGAGGCTCCATTGGAGCAAAAAGATGGCCCGGGTGCTGGGGATGGCTCCTTCGCCTCTGCCCCAGGCGCTATAGTGGCTCTGGTCGCCACAGAGCGAGGCCCCAGATGGGCAGAGCATCGCCCCCTGGTGGGTATTCCGGGTGGATCCCAGTCGGGCGCATGCGGGAGTCTGACTGCCTCCCCGTTTCCAGCTTCAGAAAAATACAAAAAAAAAACAAAAAAAAAAACTAAAAGAAGTCCTTAAAAAATATATTACACACACACACACACACAAAAACTTAGAGCATGCTGGTGGCCAGCAGCTTGAAGGGAGCTCTGTCACAGATTAGCCTTCTTCAAAGGCAGAAGCAGAGATGAGCAATGCAAGGGGTGGACTGTATTGGACACCTCTTATGTACATTTCAGGGTCTTCCCAACCTGACCTCTTACTCCAGCCATCCCTGCAGCCAATTTCACTGTGGTTTTGGCCGGCTCTGGACAAGCAAGCAGCCAGCACCTCACTTTGGGCCCATGCTGAATAGCTCTCACTTCCTGCCCCTATGCTTCTTTGAGAATGTGACTTAGGATGTTTGGGGTCATTCATTCTGCACTCACACTCACACAACCCAGGAGTGCCAGGAAGCCAACCTCCATGGAGCCACCATCCTTGACCAAGGATGAGCAGGAACCACAGGACAAATGCTGCCTCCCTTTTATCCCCTGGGTAGACAGTTCTGAGATGTATTTCATAAGTACCCCAGAAGTTTCCATATGATCAAGTACCCATCCCCAGTAACAGTGGTCAACCTGATAAAGCGTCTTTTATTAGTGTCCCCCTACTGAACTTTATTGTTCATTCCCAACTGCTCTGCTTGCAGCCAGGCCCCTGTCTTGGGTTCTGCTTCCAAGGAAACCAGACTAGATATACGTATGTCATTGTGGAGAGACAGATTTAAAAATAAGCTCGCAAACTTGAAGAAATATAATAAATGCTGAGAACACATATGAACATGGTGATGGGATGGGGTCATAACTCTAAATCTATGTTGTCCAATACAGTAGCCACAAGTCACATGTGACTATTTACACTTACATTGGAAAGAATTAAAATGAAATAACATTTAAGATTCAGCTCCACCGTAACATTGACCACAGTTCAAAAGCTCAGTCATCACATGTAGTCAATGGCAACGGTATTGGGAAGCACAGTTAGAGAACATTTCAATCATCACAGAAAGTTCTATTGGATGGTGTTGCTCTGGACTATTTGTTCACAACCTACTGCTTTGTGCTATAGTCACTGTAAGCGTGAAAACAACAATCAATATTGTTGGTTTTAATCTCTATATCCAGCAACTAACAGGGACCAGCACAGAAGCAAATATGAATAGAATTTAGAGAAAGAGAGAGAAGAAACAGAGGGACAGAGGGACGAAGGGAGTGAGAGAGACCAACTTAGCCATGGATAGAGGGTGATTTCCTGCCAGCTGAATGGGGACCAAACCTTTTTTTACCCCCTCCCTCATAGCCCTCATCCCATTCATGAGGGTTTCCATGTCTGAGTCTGTTTGTCCCCAGTGGGGCGGGGCAGAACAACCCGGACCCAGCCAGCCTTGCCTGGGCTCCTCTGATGAGTCTTGGAGACTCAGGCCCCTTCTCTGTAGCTCCTGGCTCATTCCACCTGGAAAAGTTTGGGAACTCAGGACTAGGGTGGCCAGAAGAAATGGGGAAGAAAGGACAAAACTGACAGGGTTCCATGACAGCATAAGACTGAGGGAGATTGTGAGTTCAGGATGAGCAGCAAATCCATGTTGATTGACATTTGGTGAGCACTTACTCTGTGCCGGGCACCATGCTATGGCTGCCATCTGATTTCACAGAGGAAACTGAGGGAGGTGCAGCAGCCTATCCAAAGGCACAGGCCAGTAAGTACATGAGCCAGGGTCACACCCAGGAAGACCGGCTCCCTGCTAGCTTCCTAGCCTTCATGTCTGCCCACGACATGAGCGTAACACTCTGTGGGACCAGAGCCGAGTGTCGGCGCTTCCTTCCTCTTCTTCCCGTGCCTGAGAGCCCTTGAGACCCTTGCCATCACCCTCAGACCAGCCCTGGTCAGCGCAGACAGCGGTCCCCTGAACCCCTCTGCCCCAGGGCCTTAACAGCCAAGAGGAAATCAGGACTACCACTAGCTGGTGGCCTCTGGGGCTGATGTCACACTGGAGCCCCACCCTTGATATCAGTACAGCCAAAGCCTCTTCCTTAACTGTCCCCCCCCCCGTGATATAACCCAGCTCCCCTGCACAATCGGGGTGGGGGGGGGGACCCACCGCGTCCCAGGTGCTTAAAAGGAGCCAGGACGGAAAATATGACTCACTTCTTCCCCCAGCGTGGGATGGCTTTTCCATTGCTAATTCCAGAGGAATCCGGTGAAGTAGTGGAAAGACCGAGAAGGCGGGAGACCCTCTTCTCTCCCTGGCCTCTTGGCCTAAGCCAAGGGCCCCTAAGTTCTCAGTCTCCTCTATGATTGGTCAGCAGCTGGGGGCCATGATACCCAGAGTCTGTGCAGTCTGACTCACCACGCTGCCCTGGTGTTGGGGAGGCCCAGGAATGTGAAGGACAGTGGCAGCAGACATCTGGGACTTGCATCCTTTCTGGTTTTTGTTTTGAAAGATTTTATTAATTGATTTTTAGAGGGGGGGGAAGGAGCGGATGGAAAAGTATCAACTTGCATTTGCTTCCTGTATGTGCCTTGACCAGGCAAGCCCAGGGCCTCGATCCAGTGATCTCAGCATTCCAGGTCCATGCTCTATCCTCTGCGCCACCACAGGTCAGGAAGTTTGGTTTGTTTTTAAAACCTGTCTTTGGAAGTGAAGACCAGTCAACCATGGCTTACCAATTTTATTTCATAAATCACATTTTACTTTTAGGAATACAAAGAACTTGAGAATTCAAATGTGGCCCTCTGCCCCTCCGCCAGTCACCCTCTGGACATCTCAGCTCGTCCTTGGAGCAGCCAGATGTTGAGCAAGCTGAGGACAGGGAGGGTGCACCTTTGGCCCAGGGCTCGCTGTGCTCGGTGGTTTCACTCTTGCCCACGAGGGAGCTTGGGACCATCGTCACTGCCATTTTGCAGGCATTCTGCCTGCCAGAATCAGATCAACCCTTTGCCATCACTTCCTCCAGAAAGCCTTCCCTGACTCCGCAAGTCTTACCCAGGAATCCTGCCCAACACCCTCCAGCCTCTTGGCTGTGCCCACACGGAGAGTGGCAGCCATGAACCCTGGCACCTAGCAGCATGTCTGTGGGTCCTGCAGACCTGAGCACTCAGTGATACAGGGATGTGGGCAGTGCCCATCTCCCAAACCAGCAGTGGCTCCTGAACAGCACCTAGATGTTGGGGCTGAGTGGTCCAGGGCAGCAGTGGTCCAGGCCTGCAGCTCCCATTCAAGGCCAACAGTGTTTACCCCCACCCCTTCCCCACCCCACCTTCCTACCCTGACTTCTCCCTTTGCCAGACCAGCTCCTGTATTTCAGTTTTATTTTGGTGTTTCTAGTCCAGCTGTCATCACTGCCCTGCCCCAGCCCCACCATAAACACACAAAAAATAGGGAATTTACCTAAGGATGTCCCTAGTGTGCATTCTCTGTGTCCTCTGCCTTGTAGGGTGCTCCCTCTGCCTGGAATGCTCCCTGTCCCTGGAGTGCCCCGTGTCCTGCGAGCTCCCTTTGTCCCCACAGTTATCCTTCTGCCTGGAGTGCTCAGTAGCCCTCTCCCAAGGGCCTTCCTGGGCTCTCCATTGTTCTCCCTTACCACACTAACCATCTGCCTCCGATCCTTTCCTGCCCACCTTCCCACTTCCAGCCAGGCTCTGAGTCCCCCAAGGACAGTGACAGGGTCTCATGCCCTTTGGGGGCTCTGTCCCAGTGTCCTGCCCAAAGGAGGCCTGGGTTGGTTGGGAAGGCAGCTGCTGGAATCCAATAAAGCCAGCACATCCAGGTGCCCTGGCCGAGAGGATGCAAGCCTGTGCTCTAGTCCTGCCCTATAAAACAGTGGTTCTGCTGACTCATCTCTATCTTAGCAGGCTGGAAGAATCTTCAGAGATCCTCTCTATAAGCCTGTCACTTAACACCTGAGGAAACTGAGGCCCAAAGAGGAAGTGTCTTACCCAAGGTCACCTCCTGAACCCCTTGCTCCTGTCCTGGGCCCTTTCCATGGCAAAACTGAGCCCCCAGGGCCTCAGTGGAAATGGATTCGAGATTCATTGCCCACACACATGCACACAGACACAGCTGCGCAGCTTCGTGCATCCAGAGGACCAATCCTCATGTTCACTGCCTCTGTGAGATGGGCCAGCAGATGCCAGACCCCTTATCAGATGAGAACACTGAGTCCCAGGAGGACAAATGACCAGTTACCAGCCAGCTTCAGGACTGGGACATCTGACTCTGCACTGGGGCTCTGTCTCCTATTTTGAATGTGTCCAATGCAAATTAATAGAAGGTGCTAGAGTCCCTCAGTCATGCATATGTGTGTAAAGACCAGTTTAAGCTTCTTACGGGGCAGATGGGCTTTCTGATGTGCTACTTCTGGACCACTTGGTCACACAATAACTACAATACTATGGAGAGGATAGATGCCCTCTTACCCACCCACCTTTTGGCCTGGTACAACCATTCTGGGCTCAATTTAGCAACTTGTAATTTAGCAACTCATGGAGAGGTCCCTCCCTGTCCTTGTAAGACTGCAAGGCTACTTATAGGACTAGTTTGACCCTGTTGACAAGCTGCTGTCCCTGTGATGGGGACACCTGGGCAGCAGGGACCAGGCTCAGCCAAGGAGAACAATACAGTACTGGCAGCCTTTAAAAGGAACATTGGTGAAGGGTGTCAATGACAAAAGGAAATGCTTATGCCCAGTGACAAAGGCAAGATGCTGAAGTTCAGGAAAAAGGAATGTGTCCCGTGGAGGAAGAAGGAGGCAGGGTCCACCTGGGGAAGCACTGGTTCATTTTGGGTGAGGCTGTTACGAGGGCGACTTTTATTTTGTTACCGGTCATTTAGAGAATTTAAAAAAAAATAATAAAACGAATAAAAGAAAGAAAGGAAGGCAAAGAGGGAGAGACAGTCACCTAAAAGAGCCTAAGAGCTTTGTGACGTAGCCACACAGGCCAGGACGCGCAGGGGGTGCGGGGCGGGCCGAGGGTCGCCCCCCACCCGTGGGCCCGCGTTTGGAGAGCCCGCATTGGCATTCAGCGCCGCGCCGCCGGGTGCGTGCCCGCGCCGTTCCCAGCCCGCGGCGCCGCGCGGGGACAGTGGCGCATTGTTCGCCGGGACACCCGGGGCGGTGCAGCGCCCTCGGGGTTTGGCGCGGCCCCGCCGCGATTTGCATGCGCTCCAGTCACAAAGGTTCAAGGTCAGAAGCGCGGGGCGGCCGAGCCCCGCCCGACCCAGGCGCTATTCTTCGCCCTGGCGGCGGGAATTCCTCGCCGCCCGCGCCCGGGCCGCCCCTGCGCGTGAATGGCCGAGCGCCGCCGCCGTCTGAGGCGCTTTGTTTCTCTGCCCGGCCAGCTGGGCAGGCGAGGGACGTGCCAGCTCGGCCGGCGGCGCCCCCCGCGCCAGCGCCCCTCGCCCATGCTAATCAACCTGGCAGCGAGTCTGGGCGGGCGGCCCGGCCGGGAGCCCCCCACGTTTCCTGCTAGGAGCCCCCTACCGTCCCCCTGCTGCCGCGAGGCCCCAAGTTCCCTGCCAGAGTTCCCTACACTCTCCACCCCTCCTACCGGGAGTCCCCGCCGGTGAGAAAGGCAAGGCCACAGTGGGGGAGTGGTTGGCTAGGGAGCCATGGCCTAGGATCCTGCTCCTGCTCTGTTAGGACCCTCTGAATGCCCCTCCTTTCTCCATCCACCCCGAGCCGATCGGTGCCTTCTGTAAGGCTTGGTGCAGACCCTACCTCCTCCAGGAAGCAGCCCCTGACCTTTCCTCCTTCCCTCCTCCCACCTGCCTCCACTAGGTATTTGGCTCCAACCTGAGGGCAATAGAGAACCACTGCAGGCTTGAAGCTGGGACTAGCGGCTGTGACTCTCCCTGGGCCTCAGCGGGGAGCATGCAGGAAGGGGTTCTCAGACATCTGGAATCCACAGATTGGTCAAATTTCAAAGGAAATATTGCAGACCTACTGAAGATTGCCAACTTTCTATTTTTCCATGTTGGAGCCTTTAGAATAATTATAATTTCCTTTTATGAAAGGATATTGTTAAACCTACCTTTTTAGTAGGAAGACAATCTCAAGATAAAAGTCATTTTCTTCATGCTGATCAAACATGGCATTATGAACAACACCACATCCTCGTTATTTGTCATTTCACCCAAATAGTTGCAAACGTGGTTGTCATGGCTAGGCCTCCACGAGGATGGGTCCCCTTCATGGCATGCCTTCCTCCTTGTGCCACAGCGTTCCTGACCTCACTGGACCATGTTGTTCTCCTGCTGGGTCCCCTGGCTCCACTGGAGTCCTTCAACCTGGCGGCTCTCAGAGGCCAACCCGCGGTACCTGGCAGTCAGTGAACCAAGAGGAGGGTCTATGAGGGAGGCCTGCACTGTGACACAGGTCTCTTAGGCCACTAAGATGGGAGAATGTTTATGAGGATAGAGAAATGGGGACAAAGCACAGAGGACCTTCTGTGTGTCTGTCCTGAGTGTGAGACTAGGAATGTGCATGATCTAACGTGCTCTCTTGCCACAGGACACCAAGCTCCAGCCACTGGAGGGGGGATGGCAGGACAGGGCCAGTGAGAGTGAAGTGCACTGATTCTTGCAAAGCGTTATAGAAGGAGACTCATCCTCACTTCCAAAAGCATGCTACACAGTAGACATTTTGCTAATTGGAGGTAGGGGCCACCATTGATAATTAGTATTGAAATCCTGTACCCAGCCTCAAAGCCAGAAAGCCCTTGGTGATCACTGAGGACAGCTTGACACTGAAGAGGCCTGAGGAACAGGGAGTGAGGACTCTTATGCTCTCTTAGGTAACAGGAAGGTAAATATTGTTGTTGTTGTTTGTTTGTTTTCCTTTGCTTTTTATTTAAAAATTTTTTAAATTTATTGCTTTTAAAGAGAAGGGGGGAGAGAGACACAGAGAGAGAAACTTCAATTTGTTGTTCCATTTATTTATGCATTTATTGATTGATTCTTTTATGTGCCCTAATTGGGAGTCGAACCCACAACCTTAGAGTATTGAGATGATACTCTACCCAACTGAGCTACCAGGCCAGAGCTTCCTTTGTTTTTTAGTCCCTCTCCATCAAGAACAAATTTTTATCTTTTCTGTTTCCCTATAATGCATGTTTGAAACTGGATGGTCTGAATTAATTTCTGACCAGCACGCCTCTTCATATCAGTGCTTGGCTACTTGCTTTAACCAAGCTGTGCTGTCCTGGACTTGCTACCCAAAATGGGATATGACTTGTCACTGCCAATAGGCCCTGGACTGGGCTCTGAGGACACTAAAGACTCAAGTCCTTGCTCTCTAGAAACTCACAGCCCAGTGGGGCTTCCAGTCAAGGCTTGTTAGCAAGGCTAGAAGCACTGGACACTGCAGGAGTGACTTGTCATAGCCACAGGATCAATCCTGAAAAACTTCCTGGAGGAGGTGGTAGTCTTGCCTCCCCTCGCTCAGGTACTTGCTCAATAACACTAGCAGCTAATGTTAAATACAGTAGGAGTAAGGTGAAGAGAAGCTGGGAAGGCAAAGCATTTGGGAATAATATCCCCTCTAGCATGTGCCTGGCAAATTTGGAGGCCATGATGGAGAAAGGCTGGGAGGTGAGGCTGGAAAGAGAAGCAGGGGACCACCCTGGGGGAGTGAAGCATCAAAGGGTTTTAAGAAGGGTGGGGGCAGGCAGCAGTTAAGGAGGTGACTATTCAGTGAGGGAAGGTTGTGGCCCAGGGGAAGGTTAGAATTGAATAGGAGGATGAGGCCACAGAGGAAGAAAGCTAGGACTTGCCCTGGCCCTGGCCAGTTGGTTAAAGCATTGTCTTAACGTGCCAAGGTTGTGGGTTTGATCCCTGGCTGGGGTACATGTGGGGTCAACCAATGAATGCATAAATGGGTGGAACAGCGAATTGATACTTTTCTCTCTAAAAAATTTTTTTTAAAAGAACTGTGTGTTACTAGTGTTCCTGATAGCCTTTCTTGTAACCGAGATGGATGAATGTGGAGAGGGTGCCTCAAGCCAGTCCCAGATTTTGGTCTGAGCCCCTGTGTGACTGGGCCAAGAGCAGTGGCCACTAGAGGGTCATACAAGACACCCTGTGATGGGGGACCTGATCGAAGGAGGCTTGGGGAGGGGGTGAGTCCTGGTGGTTACTGCTTGATGCAGGAGTCCTGCTTCATAGCAGAAATGTGTCCAAGACTGTGGACCCTGTGATGGTGAATACCATCCTCCAAGCCACAGTGAAGACCCGGGTGGGCCTGGTGGGAAGCTGGAGGGCATTTCACACCCTGCACCTGGGAAGTGGTCCAAGCTGTCCTAACAGCGCCAGCAAATAAGCAGTGAAAAGTACTCAGAGGCCTCCAGGGGCAAGGACCATGGGGCCTTCCCCAGGATTAGGGACAAGATGGCCAGGCTCATTGCCATAGCAGAGCTCAGAGCCAGGTCCTCCCTGCCCCACACTTTGTTGAGCAAAGCTGAAAACAGCAGTCCACAGTGGGGCCGCTGGGAACAATGGGGTTCCTGCTACTATGACAGGTCTCCTGCCAGGTGGACCTAAGACATCTCTGTGTAAAAACTGTACCCACACATGCTCATGAGCTGCTAGTGCTCCTGGAGGGCTAATTGGTAATATATTCAAGAGCCTTTAAAAAGCAAATCCTCTGTGACATTACAGTCACTCTCCTAGGGGCTCCTTATGGAAATTACTAGCGTTGGACCGGGGGTGCTTGTAGTAGCACATCAGAAATCCCCTAGACAGCTAACAACAGCTAGGTAAAGAAGTTGGGACATCTGAGCCACTGATTCTCCTGCAGTTGTTAAAAAGTGGACTATAGGAACATATTTATAGGCGAGGTGAATTGTTCACTGCATATTAGTGAAAATGTAGATTATAAAACATGATGTAGGGCCTGACCTGTGGTGGCGCAGTGGGATAAAGCGTCGACCTGGAACACTGAGGTTGCCGGTTCGAAACCTTGGGCTTGCCTGGTCAAGGTACATATGGGAGTTGATGCTTCCTGCTCCTCCCCCTTCTCTCTCTCTCTTTCTCTCTCTCTCCCCCCCTCTCTAAAAAATCAATAAATAAAATATTAAAAAATATATAGAAAAATAAAAACATGATGTAGGGCAAGGATTTAAGGAAGTGTTTAAGAAGAGAAGGAAGGCCTGACCAGGCGGTGGCGCAGTGGATAGAGCGACGGACTGGGAGGCCGAGGACCCAGGTTCGAGATCCCGAGGTTGCCAGCTTGAGTGCGGGCTCATCTGGTTTAAGCAAAAGATCACCAGCTTGGACCCAAGGTTGCTGGCTCGAACAAGGGGTTACTCCATCTGCTGAAGGCCCGCGGTCAAGGCACATATGAGAAAGCAATCAATGAACAACTAAGGTGTAGCAATGTGCAATGAAAAACTAATGATTGATGCTTCTCATCTCTCCATTCCTGTCTGTCTGTCCCTCTCTCTGACTCTCTCTCTGTCTCTGTAAAAAAAAAAAAAAAAAAAAAAAAAAAAAAAAAAAAAAAAAAAAAAAAAAAAAAAAAAAGAAGAGAAGAAAGGCTAGACAAATATATCCCCCAATGTCCACTGTGGTTGCTCTGAGCTGGTATTCTCTGTATTTATTTTCTCATGGGTGCCTTTCTGTATTTGCTGCATTGTTGACAATGAACATGTGTTCTGTTTGCAATGAAGAAAAAGAGAGTGGAGTATGCATGTGTGTGTTTCAATGGCCCAGAAAGAAAAAAGCAAGTTCAGATCAAAGATCCGTAGTGACTCACTGCTTCCTCAAAGCAGGTTTCTCTCTTGCAGTTTGGCAATTATTACAGAAAATGCTGAATTTGTAAGGCCTGGCTTGGCCCCTGTTTCCCCAGAACAGCCCCCACCCCACACCACCAAAAGGGCTGTCCCTGATATCCTAGGCAGGGTCATCCCCAGAGCAAGCTACATGTGCAGGCCTTGTCCCACCCAGGCATTCTTGGAATGGGAATCTAGGAGAGATCTACTTTCCCCCTACAGAAATGTCTTTTTTTGTGAGTGTGGTAAAATGTACATAACATAAAATTTACCGTTTACCATTTCAGCAGCACTAAATTGCATTTAAATACATTCACATATATGCAATCATCATCACTCTCCTTCCAAACTTTTCCATACTCTCAAACTGAAACTCTGTACTCATGAAACACTGACTCCCCACTCTTCCTCCCTCCTGCCCTGGTAACTACCGTTCTACTGTCTCCATGAATTTGAATTGACTAATCTAGCTACTTCATTACGTGGAATCATATGATACCATTTTGTGTCTTAGTTTACTTCACATAGCATAATGTTTTCAGGACTCATCCATGTTGCAGTTTGTATCAGCATTTCATTCCTTTTTGAAGGCTGAATAATATTCCACTTTATGTACAGACCATATTTTGTATCTCTATTCATCTGTTGATGGACATTTGAGTTGTTTCTATCTTTTGTCTATTGTGAATAATTCTACTAGGAACATGGATGTGTAACTATTTGCTAAAGTCCCTGCTTTAATTTCTTTTGAATATATAGCTAGGAATGGAATTGTTGAGTCAATTCTATGTTTAGTTTATTTGAAGGACTGCCACACTATTTTCCACAGCAGCTGTACCATTTTACATGCCCACTCACAATGCATGAGGGTTCCAATTTCTTTACCTCCTCACCAATGCATTTTATTTTTGTTAATAGCCTTCTCAATAGGTGTGAGGCATTATTTCATTGTGATTTTGATCTGCATTTCCCTAGTGAACTGTGATGTTGAGCATCTTTTCATGTGTTTATTGGTCATTTGTATATTATCTCTAGAGAAACGTCTTTCTTTGTATATTTTGCATATGAGAGATAGCTCTTTGTATATACAGTATTCTTGGGTCATATCATTTGTTAAAACATTCATTACTTTTTAATATTGGAAAACAGCTTTAAAAAAAGAGTACAAGAAACGTTAGTGAATATATTGTTTGACTCAGCAATGCCACACTTATGGATTTATATGGAATTTTCATGAACATGAACAAAGATTTAGCCACAAAGATGTTAATCATAAAAAAAAGGACAGAAGAGATGGAAATTGTGAACATCAATGTCCAATCATAGCAAAGAGGTTACATAAAATATGGACAACTAACACAGGGGATTTGTAGATAAGCACTCAGTGATGTGGGAACATTTATAATATCGCTGTACACAAAAGGAGAATGTTGTAAAAACAATATGTACAGTACAATGCCATTTTTGTTTCAGGTGTATATACAGTAATTGCTTAAAAAAGGGAAAATGTATGGCTTTACACTCATATTTTAAGGGAATCCTCGACTGTATGTACAGTGTTCATTAAAAATCTAGTTACGGCCTGACCTGTGGTGGCACAGTGGATAAAAGTGTCGACTTGGAATACTGAGGTTGCCGGTTCAAAACCCTGGGCTTGCCCAGTCAAAGCACATATGGGAGTTGAAGCTTCCTGCTCCTCCCCTCCTCTCTCTCTCTGTCTCTCTCTCTCTCCCCCCCCCTAAAATGAATAAATAAAAATAATTTAAAAAAAAATCTAGTTACGAAAAAAAAGACTCAAAACAGAGCCGACGCTGAGCTGCTGGCCCTACTTGCGTTGTGAGATTCTGAAAAATTACTCATTTTCATTAGTCCATTCCTAGGTTTTTCAAATTGTCTTTAATCTGGTTATCTGGTTGGGGAGGAGGAAGAAATAAAATTACCAAACTTCAAAACATGACAATCTAAAGTAATGAAAATCTGAATTAGATGAAATTTAGCTCAAACATGTCGAGCAAATGCCAAGCAATTCCAGACGGGGGGAGGGGACGCGAAAGCTGAAATCAACGCGCCTTGGCGGCCACACAGAGGCCCCGCCCAGGCCCCGCGAGGTCCCGCCCCCAGTACCGCAGTCGCTGTGCCTTCGAGGAGCTTCTCGGCCACCTGCGCAGGGGACCCGCCTATGGCCGCGTAAGCCTCCGCCTTGGTCCCGCCCCCTGGGCTACGTCCTCACGGCCCACCGCCCAGGCAGTTGGAGACGACAGGAGGCCCCGCCCCTGACGCGTAAGTCTAGGTCCCGAGCCAAGCCACGCCCCTTGGCTGCACCTCTAGGTTCCAGCAGCCCGCCCGCGGAGCCCTGGCTCCGGCTTCCGGAGCGGGCAGCGCAGAGGCCCCGCCCCCGGGGGCACGTAAGGACCTATCCGGCCCCTCCTCCTTGCCGCCATGCTGCGTCCGCGCCGCCTGGCTTCCGGAGTGGGACGGAAGGGAGGGCGGCCTGCAAGGTCAAGGCCTCTGATCGCTGTCGCGGAAGGGCGCGGCTCGTGGAGGAGGTCCTGCACGCACTTCCTCCTGTCCTCATTCTTGTCCCCGCCCGCCCCTATGTGCGCGGGACTCGGAGGCCGCGGTGAAGATCTTACAGCCGCGAAGGGGCGGGGTCCCGGGGACGCAAGGTGTAGGCCTGCTCAGCCCGGAGACAAGGCAGGCGGATCGAAGGGCACCATGTGGGACTGGCCCCTTCCCAGTGGTAGCCAGGGACGCTTTGCCCTTGGGCAGGATACAAAGCGCCCTCCGTGTCTCCTAGACTCCAGCTAGACAGCTCTGGCCCCGGCTCTGCCCCCTCTCTTTCTGCTGGCTGTGAGTGGGGCCTAAGCTGTGAAAATGCTTCAAAGAAGTTTGAAGTCCCACAAATTCTAATAGCAGCTGCCGTTTACTGAAAACCAGTGCCAGGCAGACCTGGCACGTAAGCCCTGTGTTATCTCATTACTTCTCAGAGCAGCTCCATTAAGTACTAGTAACATCAGCTACCTCCTTTCACTGGACCCAGATCCCCAATTCTCAGCTTTTACACTCAAGAGTACTAACCTGGCTATGTAATAATTGTTTCCTTTCAATGGACACAGCTGGCAGTCATCTCTTGTTACTTTACTTAGTTCACTGCTGCTTCATCCTTTGCAGGAAGACCCTCCTAACCCAAAGCTGAATCCCTCTTCTCACTCTGAATGTGCCCAGTGCCCATGAGCTCTACCCCAGGAGCCTGTGATCTGTGCCAAGTGACCACCCACCTGTTTGTTGTTACTAAGGGTCCCTTGGCTCAAGTGATGGGAAAAGACAAACTCTATTGCAGCATGCGAACAAGAGGGAAAAGTGGGTAATTCCAGGATGACTGGTTTGTTGGACCAAATTGGCCATGCCAGTGACACAAGGCCAGGAAGTGTGCGTGTGAGCAACCGGGGATATCACACACTAACTCAGTGTTGAAGAAATCAACCCCCAGCTACACTGAGGCTCCCTGTCTCACTCATCCTCACCCACAGCCCCCCTGGGAGGCTCCGAGGAGGCATTTTGGTTTTCCACGTGGGTTTCTAGGTTGGTATATGAAGGTCAGTAGATGCTGGATGTTGGCCGCAGACAGAGTTCAAGGCCCTGGCCCAGGCCAATTCAAGAACTAGTGCAGTGTGCCCACAATCCAGATTTTTCAGCCTCCAAATGTACCTCAGAGAGGAAGCTGCACATTTGACTTTTTTTTCTTGGCTCCATATTAAAGAACAAAGCATGGGAACTGGATAGGCCCCTCTGTAAACAGAAAACACATGTTTTCTGCGAGAATGGGCTCTTCCTTTCCTGGTTTCTTCTCCTGTAGACAAAGGCCTCAGACCCAGGGCTGAAAGGAGGAGATTCTTTTTAGTTCCAACTCAGGGAACATCACCACCTTCTTAAATGAAGGAAGAAATGGACTGTGAGTGGGTCCACTCAGCAGTGAAGTGGGCTTGGAGTGTGGTCCCAGGAAGGAATCCCCTCAGGGACCTGGCAGGATTTGGGCAAGGGGGGAGGGAGAGTCTGGACTGCCTGTACCTTTGAAGCAGTTGAGAATCATCTCGGGTTCTCCCTGAGCTAGCTTCCTTGGGGCCTGCTAGCCACACACAAGACGGAGAGATCTCTCCAACCCAGAAAAGAGGCTGGGCCTGATGTCTGCAACAAGCAGGCATGCTGAAACTGAATGTCCATTGCTGTGCGACCAAGAAGTTTCTTAACCTCTCTGAGCCTTTGGTTTCTCATCTGTAAAATGGGGATATCAATATTTGGTTGTTGAGGATAAAATAATGGCTATAGCCCTGTCAGACACGTAGGAGCCAATAATAAGTGAATGCAATCAAACTTTGTGTCAGTTTCAATGCTGAACTATTTCTACAGCTCCAGAGTGGCTTGAGGGATCTCTACAAACACCTAGGCCTTCCATACTCCAAGGAGCACTTCTGTTTCCCCCGTCCTCTTCCGGGCACTGGACAAGTGCCAGGGCTCAGCCACCCCCAGACCGGCTGCAACTCGTCTTTGGGAGCAGCCGTCTTGGGAACAGATCATTCCTTTGTGTCACCCCAGCAGCCTGATCTTTGTCCTCAAGGGGAGATTTGGTTTTGGGAAATAACAAGAGCTCCTTTGGGCCAAGTCTGTTGAGTAGTTGTGTGGAAGACAAGCCAGGGCCCCCTGTGGCTCCTGGCTCAGCTCCGAGGGGGGTTTGGAGGGAGAATGTGGATGGATGGTCTGGACTGGCCTCCACTGGTGTTGATGGGTGTGAGTGCCAGTGTGCATGTGTATGAAAACACAGACCTAGTTACACACACCCAAGTTCAGTGGATAAACCAAAGCAAAGCCAGACTAATTAACGTGAGGCTGCCTTTCATCTCCCTCCCACAATTTGATTTTCATGGAAATCTTTGTGGGAAAAATTCCGAGTGTTTCTGATACAGGCAAATGTGTGAGAGTGAGGCAAGAAGCTGTCCTGGAAGCATAAGGGACTTGGAGGTTGGGTTTTCTCCTAACTCTGTCCCTCACCAGCTATGCAGCCCCTGGCTGGACCCTACAGCCCTCAGTGTTCCCATCTGAACAATGGGCATCACAAGGCCTATCCTTAGTATGAGAAGCAAATACAGAAAAAATGGATCTGAACATACCTAAAAGTCCTGGCCTCGTGTGGCAAGGGCCTTATGAACACCTTTTGACCTCACACTTCCGCTTTTGGAAATTTATTCTCAGGAAAGCAGCTCAGCCAAACAGAAAAGTGTCAGCATAAAGACAGTCCAAGCAGCATTATTTGTAACAGCAAAACCTCTGAAGAGACTCCATGTCCAGTAATAATGACAGAAGTTTTAGCCCATCTATAGGATGGATTTCACGCTCTCAGAGGAGGCTCCATGCAGGAAATGCACAGGCCACGCCCACTGGGTGGGTAGATCTCAACCTGTACCAGTGAGTGACATTGCTGGTTAAAATTTTTTATTTTAAATTAGCATTCGCAAACCCATCTACAATAGCCAAAATACCAGAAACAACCCAATTGTCCACCAACAGATGAGAAAGTAACTGCAATAGGCATATGTATACGATGGGTTATCATAAACCAATACAAAGGAGCCTATTGATAGACTTAGCCACATAGACGAATGTTGATTCTGCTGAGCTAGAGTTCATACTCTGTGATCCCATGTGTAGTATATGGAATAAAGGTAAAACTATAGAGATAAGATTCAGATCACTGAGCCCAGGGACTGATTGCAGAGGCCCTAGGGGACATTTTGGGATTATGAATTTTTTTTTCTTGATTGTGGTGGTGCTAACAGGGTATATATGTTTGTCAAAACTCACTGAACAGTATAAGTGAAAAAGGGGTCTTACTACATGGAAATTATTCCTCAGTAAAGTTGATTTAAAAAATTAATTGGTATTTAAATTTTATTTTTTTAAATCCTGTAGGGAATAATATTTAGTGACATAAAATACAACATATTAAACAAAAAGATTCTGAAATAACCTAAAGTATGATCACACACATACAATACCGTACACACGATTTGGAAATTAGACCAGAAGGACTTTTAACAAAATGTACCCAGTAATTATCTCGAGTAATTTTTTCCCTTTTTTGTGCTTTTCTGTATTTCCAAATTTTCTATAACACTTTTCTTTTTATAAACAAATTAAACACAGACAAACATATCTCTTTTCCTCTCTTCCAGCAGGCCAAAGACTCAGGGCTGGGATCCGGGGTGGACAGCCAGGACCCCGGGTCCAGCAAAAGGGAACTGCCTGACGATGGGGTGTGAGGGACGGACGGTCTTCCCTGGTCTTTGGCCAGTTTCTATGTTTTGTTTTGTTTGTTTTTTTACAGATACAGAGAGTGAATCAGAGAGAGGGATAGACAGGGACAGACAGACAGGAACAGAGAGAGATGAGAAGCATTAATCATTAGTTTTTCATTGCACGCGTTGCAACACCTTAGTTGTTCATTGATTGCTTTCTCATATGTGCCTTGACCGCGGGCCTTCAGCAGACTGAGTAACCCCTTGCTGGAGCCAGCGACCTTGGGTTCAAGCTGGTGGGCTTTTTCTCAAACCAGATGAGCCCGCGCTCAAGCTGGCGACCTCGGGGTCTCGAACCTGGGTCCTCTGCATCCCAGTCCGATGCTCTATCCACTGCGCCACCACCTGGTCAGGCTTCTATGGTTTTTGTGCAGAGTTAGACTCAGGGCTGCCATGCTCACTGGGCCAGAGGAGCCCTACCCTTGGGCCACCTCAGGTGGTCCTATTTGCAGTGTCAGAACCCTGGGGTTTCCTGCACCTGGAATGTGCCAGTTTCCCGTGCTTTTTCCTGGGTGAGGGGTGGGGTGGGGGAATCTTTCCCTGCCAGAGGAGGCCCTACTTGGTGAGACTTGCAGGACTGTCGGGGGTGGGAGGGTGGGCAGACCCTAGGCACTTTTGAGCTACAGTGCATCTCCTGCCCATTCATGGTCCTATGAGGCTACTGTTACCACCACCACACTCTCCGAATTTGGGGAAACTGAGAGAAATGACTCCTCAGAGTCATCCAGCCAATAGCTGGTAAGGCTCAGACTTGACTCCAGGCAGTGTGAATGGGTTATGTTCTGTGTTTTTCCTCTGCCTACAGTCTGGTCCGAGTTCTGGTGTAATTTAAATCTACTGCACATTCAGGGGACCCGTCAGGTGGGCTTAGCAGTTTAACTAACTGAGCTTCTCTAAGAACAGGGCTCTGCCTGCATTTGGAGCCGCTGGGACCGCAGCATCGGCCTCCTTCCATCAGGCCCCTTCCCTGCTGCCAGCTGGCCTTGGAGGGTGCCGCAGACGAGACATCATGGATATGGTTTTTTTCTCTTCCCTGACTGAGGAAATTAAAAATAAGAGCCAAAAATTGTTTATATATATATTTTGTTTGTTTGTTTTTGTTTTTAACTAAGACACAAATGGGAAAGATGAGGCTGCAGTAGGTCAAGGAGACTTTGTGATGTAGAGTTTTTATCATGGATACTTCTGCGTTGGTAAAGGTCCTAAAGTGAACGTCCTTGTGAACATGAGCGAAGGCTGTGAGTCTAGACCTGCATGTGAGGCTGAAGTCCGGGTTGCAGTTTACAACCTGGGGTCATTAGTCCTGCTCAGATTCTCCTATGGGCCTCACCAGGGTTTCCATTTGAAAATAAGTCAATGATGTAAAAGAAAAAAATTTTCAAAATATAATGTATTTGTATGCCTATTTATATAGCTGTAAAAAAAAAAACAAATTGTAGCATGACTGGCTAAAGGCTTTGGAGTAAAGGGACTAAGAAAGAAATGCTTGCTTTCTCCCTCCCTCCCTTCCTCTGTATTCTCTAATTTAAAAAAAATGTTTATTTTATTGATTTTAGAGAGAGAAAGGGAGAGAGAGAGAGAGAAGAACATCAATCTGCTCCTGTATGTGCCCTGACCGGGGATGGAACTGGCAACCCCTGAGCTTCGTGACGATATTCTAATGAACAGAGCTATTTGACCAGGGCTGTATTCTCCAATTAAAAAAAAAATTGATTGTTTTGAGAGGGGGGGGGAGAGAAAAACATTGATTTGTTGTTCCATTCATTTATGCATTCATTTATTGATTCTTGTATGTGCCCTGACCTGGGATCAAACTTGCAACCTTGGTGTATCACAACAATGTTCTAACTGAGCTACTGAGCCAGGACTCTCCAAACTTTCTATAACAGTGTGTAGTACTCTCATAATGAGAAGAGGTAAAATGCACTTATATTAAAAGTAGTCCACCTGAGCCTTCATGTCAAACAATAACCATGACAATTAAGGTACTTATTATTGAGCACCTGGCTATTTGCTAGATCTGCTAAACTCTCCCACCATCCTGACTCCTCTGAGGACCCTGAAGGTGGGAGCTGTCCCCCGCTGTACCCGGGAACTGAGGCCCTGAGATGGCACATGGCTCCCACAGGGCTGTCTTCCACATGGCAGAGCTGGGGACTGAGAATGGATGATTCCAACTCAGAACTGTACTATTTCCATAACAACTCCCTGCCTCTTCAAGGTAAACATTTTTCCTAAAAGCAATGATCTTTGATTAAAATATTTTTATCTTGTTTACACAGAATCTGGAGTTATTTCTGTAAACAGAATTCAGTAAAAAGCATATAAATATATATTAAAAAAATTTAACTTTATGACCCTGTTAACCAATGACCAAAGTAAGGTTCACCTACATAATTTTCAGGGCTTAAGGCTAAAGGAAAGCGTGGGGCCCCTTGTTCGGGAAGGATTAGAACTTTTAAGACAAGGACAGCAGAGCATTGAGCAGGATGGGTGAGTGAAGCCAGTTCAGACAGGGTCTTGCTGGTTTTTTATAGAAGTAGGGTGACAAGCCCCTTTGGGACACACTGAACACAGAGTGACCAGGGGCTAGAAAGCACATGGGTTCGAGCTTAAGGACGAGGCGCAGTTTTCGATGCACTTTCCAGTCCCGGAAATAAAGTGCTTACAGCTCAGGAATGGCGTCTCCGGTGAGAATGTCACAGGAGTGGGCAGGAAGGCTTCCCTTCCTGGGAAAACACCAGACCTTGGTGACAAGCTTTCTTGTAGAATGAGGGATAGTTCCCATACATTCTCATGAAGTGTCAGCCCTGGCTCCTAGCCTCCCAGGGCTTCAGTTGCTTTGCTGGAGCAGGCACAGCTGACCAGTCCAGGTCTGGGAGAAATGAGAAGAGCTATCACTCATGCTTTGTCCTGTGAAAACACAGTAAGAAACCTCCTTCCACCCTGTCTGGGAAAGCATCTTAGGCATCACTGGCAGCTGGCTTTTCCGCTAGGTGAGGCCCACTGTGGACACTGGGGACTGTCAGCCTATGTACACGTGTAGCTACCAGTATCCAAGTCTCCGAAAACCAACTCCACAGGCTGCTCTGGACAGCCCTAGGCAGGACCTGCCCACCACCATCTCTATGTCCTCAGCTCCATGTCAAGTTCCAGAAATTTTCAGATGGATGAGCAGTACCATCAGCCCACCCCACCCAGGGGCCATAGCCTCTTTCATGTGTGGAAGTCCAGGACCAACTCCAGAAGGGTCCCATTCGAGAAGTCATTTGAAGGGGAAATTCGTATCCACTTCAGGGAGAGGTTCTCCAGCACCTTGAGGCAGCACTTACTTTTTTGGAACAAGAAGCAATGTATTCCCCCCTACACACATACACACCCTGACCTCCCCAGTCCCCTTGCTCATTTTTCTTAAAACAAAACAAAAACAAAAACAAAAACAAACAAAAATTTTTTTCCAGCCTGCAATGGCCTCCAGAGTCAGGCCTAGGACCCAGTGTTTACTCCATAAACAGGTTTTGCAGGGAAGGATGGACAAGCAGATACACAGGCCAGTGCAGGAGCCTCCCAAGGCTAATGGACAGCTGCACGCCCTGTGCCCCTCAGCTCCTGTTCCAGAGCTTGCAGGGTCCTTATCGTTGCCAGACAGGGCTTGGTCCCATGCAGATTCATTTGGCTGTCTCCCCCGAATGTGTCCCCAGGACCCTGCCCTGGGAGGGCTTGGAACTAAGAGGGCAGAACATGGAGGACAGCAGCTAGGGAGCTTCCAGTTCGGGGCCAGGCTGGCGAATCCTCCTGCCTCACCCATGGACCATCCATCTGCGTGAAGGGTGAGAACAGGGTCCCACATTCACCACAGACGCAGACTGGGAGCAAGTGGGCCTGGCCTAGGACCCAGCCGGGACCCCAGGTCCTCCCCTAGACTTTAGGAGTCCCAGCTGTCTCACACTCTGGGACAGAACACAAGGTGGTCACTACTCCAAGTGGCTGACCCAAGGCCGTTGTGTGCTGAGATGAGACCAGAGGAAGCCCCGGGGCTGCTAGACTGGAGATATGCCCTGAGTTTCAACCAGCTTGCAGGACGCACCTTGTGCCCACCTCTCCCCTTCAAAAAATTGTGGGAGAGCTTTGGCGTGGGTTATCCATCAGGCAGGTGCCGCAGGAGCATGCCTCAGCCATGGGCAGAACGCAGGAAAAGGGACCGTCCCGAGTGTGGTGGTTGTTTAGCCCTTAAGCAAAAACAAGCCCCGGAGCTTCTGGACGGAATTCCCAGTTCTCAGGACGCCCGAGCGGCCGGCCCTGTCTCCACTGTTGTTCTTTCTTTGCTCCCCTCTCCCGGCCGCACTCCCTCTTTGTTGCCAAGCTCAGACGTCGCCGCTGAAACCCAGCCCAGCGCCCGCGAAGCCCGGAAACTTCCAGCTCCGCCACGGTGTGGAAAGTTGGGGTCGCGAGGCCGGGGTGACAGCGGCGCCGCCGGGCCGGGCGCGGCGGGGACCCGGGCCCGCGGCCTCGCTCTGCTGGGCTGCGCCCCGGACCTCGGACCGTCAGCGGGCCGGACGTGAACTTGATTCCGCTCCCGCCGCCGGGCCGGTGGAGGCGATCCGGGACGACCTGGTAAGTGGCACTCGTTCCCCCGCCCTCGCCCCCGGGGGCCCGCCGGGGCCCGCGGGGTCGGGGTCCGGGCCGAGGTCGGGGTTCGGGGTTCAGGCCGGGAGGGGGCGCCCGGGGGCGAGCGCGGAGGTGCCGCTGGGTCCGCCAAGGAGCGCACGGCTGAGCCCGCGGCCTCCGCCTGGCGAAGGCGGCCCTCCCCGGCCGCCTCCGAACAAAAGACTCGGGAAGTTCGGAAGGGAATTTGACCCACAGATTCCCTCCCCCGGGCTGCTTGGTCTGGGCGGCGGCCATCAGGGCTCTTAAAGGGGACAGAAGTTCTCCATGGCTTTCTTCTCTCCTCTTGTCTTGCCTTCCACCCTCTGTGGCTGGAGGGAAGGAGAGGGCAGAGTTGTCAATGAGCTCTCAGGTGGTTACCCTCCTAGGCCTAGGGCTTCACATGCGGTCAGAACCTAGCAGGGAGAGGGACTCCCACCCACACTGCGCAGCATCTCACGGTTGCGAGGAGAGCGGGTTCCAGGGGCTCCCCTGCGCATTGCTCCTAATCTGCCCCACCTGCCTGAACGGCTTCCCTGAGGCCATCCTGGGTGAACCTCCTGAGCAGGATCCCCATGTCACTGCCACCTTGATACTCTGCCTAGGGCAGTCATGCCAGGGCAGCTATAGTACCAAGCCACCATGACTGGCTCTTGGGGGCACAACATGGCAACTGTGATCAGGGCCTGGGTAGGACAGGGAGCCCAGCACTGTGGGGTCTTGACCCTGAGAGCAGCAATGGGGACATTGGTGCCTCTTCTTACCTCTGTTCCCAGGTCCAGGCTAAGCTCCCTCCTCCAGCTGGTTTCTCTACATCCACCTGCCTCTGTTTCCCTGAGACAAGGCCTCTGCCCCGTGCATGACCTGATCTCTGGGGGACACCCATGGATAGGGAAGCCACCCCACCATGGTGGTAGCAGAGCTTTGGAAGCTCCCAGAGTACTTGCCTGGGCCTGGGAATGGGAGTTTAACTGGGTGGTTCCCAAACACAGCAGGGTCTGCTTAGCTGGTAGTAGCTGGGTTCCCAACCTTCCAGAGGCCATCCCTAACTCCTCCATCCTCAGGGCGCCTGGACTCAGAGACCTTTTCAGTGAGAGGCTGCAGGGGCAGTGAAAGGAGTGCCCATGTGGGAGTGAGAAGGCGTGGGCCAGCTGGGGCCTGGGTAGATCACCACCTGTGTATCTTGACCACTCCAGCAGGGGCCTCAAAAGGGCAGCCTACAGGGACCAGGCGGGGAGGTGAGGCACAGTGGAGAGTTTGTGGGACTGTGGGAACAGAGAGCCCAGTCCTAAAGGGAGGCCACAGTTCAGCTCCTGCCAGTTGCTGCCAAGAGGGTGAACACCAAGGGTTCCAGAGCTTCTGACTCTTCAGGAGAAGGAAATCCAGATTTGTGCATGGGATGTCCAGAAACTGAAAACACAGAGGAAACATATCCTTGGGTTGAACCCAGCCCTGTCACCCCCACCCCGCAGGTTGCAACCTCTTGTACATGTGAGCTGGTTAGTGTTAAAAGAGAGGCAGGTTTTGAAGTGACCCTGCTCTGGAGAAGGAAACCCCATAGATCTGGGGCACCAGGAGTGAGGGGAGCTTGCGCTTCCTGTACCCACATCACGGGGAAGTGCTGGCTTCCGCACACTGAATCCTCCAGGTGGCTGAAGCTGGCTCGCCTCCTTCAGACCAGATCTGCTTGATTAAGCTAATTTGAAGTTAGAATCTCCCTAAAAGGAGGTATCCAATCGATCCCTCTGCAAATCCTCTGGGACGCCTCTGTGCGCACTCAGGCTGTGCCCGTGGTCCTCAATGTGGAACAAAGCGAAGATAGGTTGCAGAAAGTGAACCTGAACTTGAACTTTCTTCACCTCTGAGGAGGTGGAGTTGCTTCTGGTTAGGAGAGCCTGGATGTATTATTGCGCTGAAGGGCCATTCTGCAGGGAGAGTGGCCTGTGCCTGAACCTTCCCACCGCCTCTTGCCAGCTGGGTGGCCCTGGGTGAGTAGCCTCATCTCTCTGACATCTTAGCTACCTCACTCATAAACTGGCCTTTTTAGTCAAATTATTGGGAGAACTATGAGACTGGTGTGAATGCTTTAGTGTGGCAGCAGCACACCGTAGGCACTCAATAAATGTTAGCTGCCACTGTTGTACTGTAGTCGTGGCGGATCGTGGCTCCTGGCTCCTCTCCCACATCACCTGCTTCCAGGGCAGCTCAGGAATTTCTCCCATCTCATGTCTACTTTCAATGGCTTACCTCTCCTTCTGTGTTTCTTTTCATATCCTAAAAGAAACAGTCACCAAGTCCCTTCCCTATGACTGGAGCCCTGTGCTGAGCACTGGGGATGGAGAGGTAGTTGGACACAGGCCCTTTCACGAGAAGCTGCTGGGTGCTCTGTGCATTTACAACACCAAGATGAAGCTCTCTGAATTAAACTTTCTATTTGGAGATGATGTTTTCTGCACAGTGCTTCTGCTGTTGGCCATGCAGTTTCTGTTGACTGCCCCCAGAGACAAGCAGCTCACCATCTCTCTGTTGGTGTTGCTACAGGAGCTGTAGGAGGAAGCCTCCCAGGTATGCCCGAGTCTTCACTGGTAGGACCAGATGTGGGGGACAGGTCTGCAGCAGTAGCTCAGGTCTAAGGCATCTGGTTTTACTGGGGAAAACACACATCTGGTAAGAAGGTCCTAAAAATTGGGTGAGGTGCTGATTTCAGGCACCAGGAAAAGTGCTGCAAGTGATCTATTTTACAAAATAGAGCCCTTTTGCCAACAGCCCATGTAGAAAGGACAAGGAGAAAAGGAATCTCTGGGTGGGAAATAAAACACACCTAATATCAAGAGTGGGCTGTTGCATTTAGGAAACAGCAAGGTCGTGGCGTACAGAGCCTGGGTCTCTGTGTTGAACCAGCTACATAATTTATAGGGCCCATTGCAAAATAAAAATGCAGGGACCTTTTGATTCTTTATTAAAAATGATCAAGAATCTCAAGATGGTTACAACAGAGCCTTGGACCAAGCTCAGGTGCTTTCAAGTATAGGTCCTGTGTGGCTGCCAGGTCCCAAAGCCAGCATGCTGGCCCTGCCCTTTGCACGTGTTAATGCTGCGTGCCCAGGCCCAGGGCACCGAAGGCAGCCCCAATGAGGAAGCATGACTCTTCTTCTGCAAGGATTTTTTTTTCTTTCTCATTACTGATGTCACATGCTAATTTTAGAAAATTTCCAATCCTCATAAAAGAAGGAGAAAAGTTTCAATCACCTGTATAACCACTCTCAGAACTAGCCCGTGGAAAACATTTCACCCAGCTCTTATCAAAAGCATCATTTGAAACAAAATTAGCATCTTAGCATCTTATTATATGTATCATTTTATCTTCTGCTGGTTCCACTAAATGCTTTATCATAACTCAGTTCCCTAAATGAGAACATTCTGTTCTACAAGGTGATTTTTAATAACTATTTAATATTCCATTGGATGGTTTTCCTTCACTAGCTCCTTACTATTAGGCACTGGTATGTCCAACGATTTCCATTTCTCCCTGACATATAAACAAAACTTGGAGCGACGTCTGTGTGCACATTTTTTCTTGTTTCCTAAGGGAGGAAAGGCTGTTTGTGGAAGACCTTTAGGTTCCAGAGGCTACTTGAGCTTGTTCTGAATTCCACCTTGGCAGGGGGCATAGCCCCCAGCGCCCCCCCCCCCCCCCATGCAGTAACAGCACTAGAAGAATAGCTCTGCCTGTCGTCTGTTCGTTTTAGAGAAAACCTAACCCTCCCTGGAGCTGACTTGACTGGGAAGTAGTGAGGACTTAGTGCATACACAGCTCTGGCTAGCCACACTCACGGCCATCCCGGAGGGGCTGTCATCAGTCCCCTTTATAGATCAGTGAGCAGAGGTACTGGCCCAAGGACCTCCTGCCTGTCCTATTGTGGGAAGGACACATTCATGATTATGAAGCAGACAATGGCCCTGCATCCCACCAAACGATGGGCAGGATTTGGGGATCTGGCTGCCTTGACCTGTCAGGCTGGGGAGGGAATGAGATAAAGCTTAGCTTGGTGCCACTCACAGGGGACACTCAATAGTAGTGGCAAGGAGAAGCGGGAGGAGAAGTTGGAGGAGGAGGAAGAGCAGCCAGGGGGTGAGCATAGGGTCCCCTTGGGAGGGAAGGGCTCCACAGGGCATCTAGCAACCTGACTCAAGGCTCCTGAGGTCAGGGATGAAGGCTGCTGACCACAGCTCAGTGCACCCCACTGCAGACAAACCATGTGTATGGAGTCATAGGTCGCAAGCCACATCCCAGTCTCCTTCAGAGGCCTCTGGTGTATCGTGGGGAGCGGGGGTAGTGTGCTAGTTTGCTATTGCTACTGTTAACAAAGCTCACTGATTTAATGGCTCAAAAGTGCAAGTTTATTCTCATACAGTCATGGAGATTGGAAGTCTGAAATGTCTCACAGCTAAAATGAAGGTGTTGGCTGATTCTTTCTGGAGGACTCCAGGGCAGAATCCATTTTCTGGCCTTTTCCAGCTTCTAGAGGTGCCCACATTCCTTGGCTCACAGCCCCTTCCTCCATTCTAGGAGAGGTGCTGTGTGTCTCTTTCTCTGACCACAGCTGAAAAAGGGTCTCTACCTTTAAGCATGCGTATGATTCGATTGGGCCCACCTGGATAACCCAGGATGACTTCGCAGCTCCAGGCCCTTAACTTCATCCACCTGCAAAGTGAGTGTGACTGTTCTGAGGAACTTCCTGCCAGAGGCCCCACTAGCTCCACCCTTTGCTCATCGTAAGGGCAAAGGTGCTGGGAACTCAGACAGGTTCTCTGCTCAACCAGGAGCTGCTCTTCCTCACCTCAACCCCACGGGGTAGGCACAATGGGCACTGTTATTCCCATTTTACAGGTGGGCAAAGTGAGGCCTAGAAAGGCCGGATAACTTGCTCAAGGCCACACAGCTAGCAAGGGGTTGGGCCAAACCTTAGCTATGGCTCGACTCTAAATACAGGGCTCCATGGGGCCACTGCCTGCCTCTAGCTCTTACTTGGCCATAGCCCTTGTTTCTTTCCAGAAGGATGGCAGGCCTTCCTGCCCCGTTCCCAAAACAGGCCCAGTGATCTCAGGGTCTGAGGCCCAGGGGGCAGCCCTTGGCGGCAGCTTGTGTGAGTGTGGAGGGTCTGGGAGCTCCATCAGGGCAGGGCCTCACTGCAGCTTGCACACTGGGGGGGTGTGAAGGTGAGGGTACAAGGACAAATCTGTCCTAGCTCTCACTGGTCCAACCCCCACCTGGGAGGCTCTGGGGTGTCTCTCTCCCAGCAGCAGCACATTTGAGTTGCTCTGAATAAGAAGACAAACAATGCTGCCTTCTTGGGGCAGCATTTGAAGCTGGGGTGGCATTTGATACACAAAAGTTGGCAAGGGTGTGCACCCCAAGGCTGGGCTCAGCAGAGGGCAGGGTTAGTGCTCCCTCCAAGCAGGCCCACTCCAGCCCAGCCTGAGCCCGGCAGGGGAGGAGTTAAGTTGCAGCGGGCACCTTGGCACGTTGTGCTGCCCAGAACATCCGGCTCCCCACCCCCACAGCTTCTCTTCCTTTTTGCCTTTTTCCTCCTTAATTAATCATACGCTGCTGCCCAATTTAAATATGGAAATACCCAGGTCGGGAGACACAGTTATCCCCGTGGCTGGGCAGCTGTCCGGCTCAGCAGTGGGAGCATCGTGGCATTGCCTCCTTTCTGGTGTGTGTGAAATTATGTGCACAAAGGCAGCTCCTTATCTGAGTGTGTGAACTAAATAAATAAATAAATAAGGGCTTTTGTTGGGGCTCCGGCTCCTGCACATGACTGTTTTGACTAAACCGCCCATGTTGTCTGTGCCTTTATTGGACTCAGGAGACAGGAGGCAGGGGGAGCCCCTGTGGGCTGGCCGGGCATCTGGGCCTCTCCCTCCCCTGGCACTGCCGCACCCCTCCCTTCCCCCGCCCAGGCTGGGCTCACAGGCAGTCTGGCATGGTGCCAGGCTCGCAGCCGCGCGGGCAGCAGGGTGGGGCGAGCCGCAGCAGCACCGAGGAGGACGTGGCCAGGCACCCTGGGCTCAAGCAGCACCCCAGCTGGGAGGCCAGGGTCCAGAAGGTGAGGGCACTCCGGTGGGTGCTGGGTGGTGAGCAGCAGGCGGTACAGAGTGCTGGGCAGGCCGGCAGGGGGAGAGAGGTTGGGAGGAGCGGGCACAAAGCAGGGCAGTGCCAGGCCGGGCTGCTACCTCCCGGCTGGCCTCCCTCCCTCCCTCTGGGTCAGCCGGCTTGAGGGGAGGCCGCCCTAGTGAGCGTGCACGGCGCCTGGGCAGAGTGCAGACACAGAGTTCTGGCTGCTGGTGGAGGAAGGCCCAGCGAGGCGGGGCCCAGGGCTGTCAAGGAGAAAAACATCCCAAGGCCTGCAAATTTGCTGCTCTCAGCTTTTTTTTCTTTCTTTTTTTTTTTTTTTTTTTTTTTTTACTCCTCCTGCTTGGGAGGAAAAAAAAGCAGTGCTTCCTCTGGAGGCGGATGCAAAAAGGATGCAGAATTTTAACCATCTCCTGCACTGGAGTTTTCCTTAGCAGTGTCTGGCCCAGGCCTGGCATGGTGGCACCACTGGAGGGGACTGATCTGAGTGCCTGAGGCCTGTTTCTGGGCCATACTGGAAAGTCAGACTCCTCAGCCACCCCGTCCATTGGTTGGGCCCGATGCAGGGTGTAAGGACCAGAAATCAAGGGTGCCAAGTGCTGGCATGTGGTGGGCCACTAGGCACTATAACAGTTGACTCTCTTGTTATCTCCAGGCATGCTTGTTGGGCTTGTCTTTTGGTATAAAATGTGGTGCCAGGCATCTGGTTGGGGACTCTGGCACTGTGCTTTGGGGAAAGGGGAGGGACAGGCCCTAGTTCTTGCTGACTTGGAGCCTTCAGCCATATTAAGATCTTGGGCCTTTCTCATGACCAATTTTGGTGTTTTAAAAATAATATAGAAATTTTTTTTGGCATCTGGTGGAGGAAACATAGATTGTATATTCAGGGAAGAATTTAGGGAAGAAATTCTAGAGGGAGGAAGATCTTCTGGTCACTGGAGGAAAGACAAGCATGCCCCAAATGCAGAAGGGGAGGCTGGGCACCTCTCTGGGTAGGGATACAGAGCAGGCAGTGGATGCAGGCACTCCACGGGCTGATCCAGCGAGGCACAGTGCCTGGGGCTCATGAGTATGTTTTAATTTTTATTTATTGATTTTTTAGAGAGAGAGAGAGTGACAGAAACACCAATTTGTTGTTCCAGTTATTTATGAATTCATTGGTTGACTCCTGTATATGCCCTGACCAGGGATCGAACCTGCACCCTCGGTGCATCAGGATGACATTCTAACTAACTAAGCTACCCAGCCAGGGTGAATATGTTTTAATGTGTCTTAAAGAAAAAAAAATGACTATAATCATAATGAATGTATAATGTTGAATTTAGCTGGGATTATATCTCTTTTTATACCACTGCAGTCATTGCTATTTTTAATATTTGTGGAGGAAGGAGCCATGAAAGCAAAAGGATGTGGGTCCTCAGAAGCCATGATGGGGTCTTGAGCTGGTCTGGTCTGTCCCAGAGCAAGGGCTCACATCTGGCTCCAGGGATCTTCTGGGGCCATCTGGGTGCCCTGAAGGCCAGCCAGGACAGGTTGACACAGGGCCCTCACCTGTGTGTGTTCCTGTGCACACATATGTGTTTTCCAAAGGATCCCAGACACGTGAGTAACACCCAAGACAAGTCTGGGGTCACATATGTCCACGAGGGCCTAGTATTTCTGGGCCTTGGGTGAGGTTGTCACTAGCCATGGTTACATCTTCCAGCCACTGTCTCCCCGGCAGAGAGCAGGTTGTGAGGCCCATGCACAGCCCTCTGCACCCACAGTCCACCACAGCTCTGTCTGGTAGAAACACTACGTCAGCCACAAACACAGCTGTATCTGTAATTTAACATGTGCCAGTAGCCACGTTTTTTAAAAAAGTAAAAATAGGTGAAATTCACTATCATGATCTTGTTTATTTAATCTAACATATATCCAAAATAGTATATTTTAGTACGTAATTAATACGAAATTATGGACGAGATGTTTTACATTATCGGCCTTTGAAATCCAGCGTGTCTTTTACACATACATCCCAGTTCCACAGACTCCGTATCTCAGAGACTCAGGGGCCTCAGGTGGCTTGTAGAGAGAGACTGCTGTACTGGGCAGTGCAGGTTTAGCGGTCCCCATGGCCCCCAGAGTTGGGAGAGTGCGTTTTCTCTTTCTTTTTTGCTGGTGGCTCTTCAGGGCCAGGGTAAAGGATGCTTCCCCTGTCTGGCCCCCAGTAGCTCTGGGAGCTGAACGGATGGGTGTTGGAACTGCAAGTTCCAGGATGAGAGGGGACTGCTGCAAAGGGTTCTTCACTGTGCTCTCAGACGCCAGGGGGACGGGTACAAAGGGCTGGCTTCAGGGTACAATAGTGGGGCGGTTAGTCACAGTGCCGGGCAGCGGGCAAGCAGACAGAGCTCCCTGTGTCTGCGCCTGGCTGCCTGGCCAGGCTGGGCCCTGCAGCCTGACTTCCCCTGCCGGCTTCCCATCCTTGCCTGTTGCCTTTTGTCTGGACCCCTCCCCTCTAGCTGATTAACCCCCTGCTGCCCACTACCTACCTGGCCGCCTAGCTGGGGCACCCTCACCAGGCTCTGGTTTCCATCAGCCATGCTGGTGAGAGGCAGGCTCCTTCTAGAAGCCAGGCTCGGGCCTGCATGATTTCATTGGCATCTTTTGGGAAAGAGGTATTAACACAGGACCGTCCCTGTGGCTGTGTGCAGCTTGAGGAAGGGTTTTCAGATGAGTTCGAGAGCCCTCTGTGCTGGGCTCCCTACTTAAAGATCTCCCCAGCCTTGGAGAGTGTTCACCATGCAAAGGCTGTGTGTTTCTGGAAACAATGAAAAGCCCAAACTGTGAAAATTAGGGAGGGGCCCCGAAGCTGCTGCCTGCACTGCATGTTTTAAAGTGAACAGACTGATATAAATATTTTAATCCTGTGCCTAGATACACGGAGAAGATAAAATAAATTAGTCATGTCCCAGCCCTGTCTGGGGACACTTTGAAAGCAGGACTTCTGTCAGCATTTGCTATTTAGCAGTTACAATTAAAATCTCTCTTTCTGGATTGCAATCCTAGCGTCTCGGAGATGGAATTAGCTGTTTGTTGTGATTTGACAGTTAAATTATTAACACGTGGAGAAGGTAACTGCCCCCCAAAAGGTATAAAACACAGCTAACGGTCTCTCTCTTGCTAATTTAAAATTTATCTGTGCAGAGATTCTGCACTTCGGTTTTTGTTGGGGTTTTTTTGCTAAATTAAAATGACATGTGTTTTTATTTTAGAAGGCAGGGATGGTTTGCTGTGCCCTGTGTGAGGAGGGCAAGTAAAACAAAGGCCTTTTAAGAATGTGCCCATCTACTCACAGCTTAAAAATTCCAAGTGCCAGACGTTTTTCTCGGAGGAAACAAACGTCTCTGATGAATTCACAGTACCTGTTGATTACACTGTATAATTATTTAGTTTATATAATTTCGTCCTTGTCTAAAACGAGGAGGATGTCTTCGGAATCTAAAAAGCTTGGGTCTGTTTGCTCCCCCGGCCCTTGGGCCTCCCTGTTCAGAATCCCTGGACCCGAGCCTGGGGCCCCTCTCCTCGCTCTGGGCGGGACACAGTCCGCCTGCAGCACCCCACGGCTGTCTGCGGAAGGCGGGTGATGGGAGACATATGCTCAGCTCACATCGTTTTGTTCTGATTTATTTTAAACCGGTTAAGATGATTTTTAGCACAGAGTGGTATATCTTACTTGCATTCTGAGAGCCCTTGGATTTTCAAGTTGGAGGACAATTTTTCTTTTCTTTTCCCAAAATCCAAATTTAGAAATTGCCTTTTAGAGTAGAAAACAGCATGCTGGCTTGCCTTTTAACTCACTTTTAAAGAAAGAGACTTCAGATCGAATATATTTGATTTGTAGATTTGTTCTCATCTGTTGTTATCAAGGGGACGGTAAATGGCCCACTTTAAAAAAAAAATTAGGCAAGGAAAGGTGTGTTCCCACCCAGGCAAATGAGTTTTTCCGGGGTGGACTGGGGCCCCAGAGGATCCACAGGCGTGGACATGAGTCACCGTCCTCTGCATGCTGGTTCCTTCCTAGGAGGAGTGTGGCATGCGGCTCTAATGTCATCATGTGAAAAAGATAGTCCCTGCCTGGCTGAGAGACCGTCACACCTCAGCTGGGCCACCTCCCACTGCCCCCTGAACTTTGGAGCATACCTCTCAAGTGAAGCATTATTTTAAAGCAAATCCAACAAAATCTTCACTAATTGCAATTCTACCCTAGCTACAGGCACCACATTCAGTAATGGAAAAAGAAAAAGGAAAAAAAAAAAAAAAAAGAGGCACGCTAGAAAACACGCTAGATCCCTGAGGAAATGTCTCCCCTGCAGGAAGGTGCCAGCATCGGAGGTGTAGAAGCTGCTGTGGGGACACCGGAGACTGGAAGTCTCTGTTCAAGTCCTGGGGTTCTGAACTTTGATCCTCCAAGCCTCAGGTTCCCAGATTTAAAATGAGAAGTGTCAGTCCCAGCCCAGCAAGCACGGGTTGTTGCAGGAACATATAACAGCGGCAGCCAGTATTTGCATAGCAAAGCTGCCTAGTTTCATTTTCTATTTGAAAGTGTTTCTCTAAAAGGTAAAGTGCTAGAGACATGTGAGCTGCTGTTATCATCTTTATAACTTTCCTGGCAATATAGGGTACTGTAATTATTTACATAAACTTATTAACAGTAATCCACTTTATTCTTACAAAGAGTTATATCTATTTGACTTACAAGAAGTATAGTTCTATCAGTAATATGATTGTTTTCTAATTATAAAAGCAATATATGCTCATTGTAGAAAATTTTGGAAATGCACAAAAATGCACGTAAAGAAAAACTATTCATCTTCCTCCCAGGAAAGCTCTGGTCACACTTGTGGGCATGGCCTTCAGACTTTCCTCTCTCCACCTTGTTGCTTCTCCTAGTATCTAGTTTCGGATGACTCCATGATGCTTTGTTTGGCCTGGTCGTCCCGTCTTCCTTGTACTTCTGTTCTTCAGTGGCAGATGCTCCTGTCTGACCCACGCGATGCCTCCTTCAGACAGGCAGGCACAGGCCCTGATGTTTGTGGGGAGAGACTTCAGGCTCCCTGGCACAGGACAAACTTCCAGCACAGCCTCACGGCAGAGCCCAGCCTGCAGGCTGATCGAGGAGTGGGGGAGAAGGGCACCTGTGGCAGGGTCCAAGCATGGAGATGGGGAAGAGTGCGGCTCAGCCTTCTCCACACAGGAGAGGACTGGAAGCGGGGAGGACAGCCAGGACCCTGCAGCACAGACAATGAGTCTGAGGCTTGAAGTCTCAGCAAAGAAAGACGCTTGGGCCAAATCAAAAGCACTACTTCTTAGCCAGGCACAGTTTCATCAGAACTGTTGAGATAATGTTTCCAAGGTGTTCAGTGTTATGGTCCTGACCTAAACCCACCAAACGGCTGGGGATAGGCCCGCACAATTCCCCAATGTAGTGTTGCAATCAGGCATGTGCCTCAGCTGGTCCCACAAATCCATCAGACAAAAATTCCAGGCCTCTGGAGGGGGAAGCAAACTGTTTTCCATATTGCTTCCTGGAGTAAGTATGATCCGAAGGGAATTCTAGAATTTCCAAGTTCGTTTTTGATAGGATAAGTGAAGACTAAGGGGTCTGCCTTAACCCCCTTAGAAGAATGCAGAGGCTTCAACATCTTAACAGCAGATATCATTGCAGAGAAAGTTCATAGGTGAGAACTTTGTCTTGTTAGTTACAGCAGAGAAGTAGTTACAGCAGAGAAATAGTTACAAAAATGAAATTTGGAATCATAGGGAATGCTGGGGTAAATTTTACGTAACAAAATAATGGAATATTGTATCACTGTTCAAATGCTGTTGACAAAGTTTCTAAGGACATTGGGGAGTACAATATTTCACAAACAGTAAACACACATGTAAATTATGTAACTGTATGTCTATGTTGACTATTGAGAAGGAAATACAATAGAATATTATAATGGCATGTAGGTGAATTTTTCTTTCTACATACATTTTATACTTGAATTATTTATATTTTACAGTTACTACTTAAATTATCTCTATCTTAAATATCTATCTTTACATTTTACTCCTAAATTTTGTATACTTTACACTTAACTGTGCCTTCTCTAAAGACATGGCATTTTTATAAGCAGGAAAGAAATCCTCTTTAAAGGCTTGTGAGTAGAAATATAGAGAAATGTCATATTTTCCTTACGTAGTTGTGGATAGATTACATGTAGCAGAAATATTCGTTAGGCCAACAAATATGTCTATTAAGAATATATTCGTTCTCTTATAAAAGATTTGTACACTGGTAGCTTATTAATCAAACACTACATGGGTTCCCTAACCAAACATACTACTTGCACAAACATGGCATAAAAATCTCGAGATTTTGTGTGAACTTAAGAAGTATTTTTCTCCCTTAAACAATAGCATTGAGAAAGAAAAAACAGGCATTTTCTTTCTTGAATACTTGGTCAGATGAACACCGTCCTGTGGTTAGACTCTGTGCTTGATTGTGAGTTTGTGCTTTCCGCGTGGACTACTTGGTTTTTAAGGGCAATTTAAAAGATTCTGCAAGTTCCGATCAGAGAAATATATAAATCTTGAATTCATAATGCCAGATGATAAACTGTGGTCTTTGGATGGAAATCTTAGTGGTTTATTTATATGCATAATTTGCTTTCTTTAAAAAGAAAGAAAACAACCCCGCCGTCCCCCGCCGCCAGCGGTATTTCTCAGGAATTATGTGTTACAAAATATTATTCTGTACCCTTAAGTTACCTGCCAATTCACAGAAGTTCATGGTTTGTGTCAAGACAAAAGGCAGGAATTTTCTTTTTTAACCATAACGCTACAGAATTTTGTGATACGGAAAAAATCTGTCTCCACGTAAAAATATTTTCGTTTTCAAGCAAATGCCGTTTGCTTCCCTGTAAAATGAGTTCCCAGGACCAGCAGTGTTGGGCAGGGTATGATCTTTTAAAAAACGAGGAGTCAGGAAATAAATGTTCTGCGTTGCTAAAAATGCGCAGCCGGAGGCTCTCGGAGTGAACCAGCTCAGCCGCGGCGCGGCGCAGGTGAGCGGGGCTGGGGACCCTGGCGGCCCGCGCTGTAGACCAAGCGGGCTTAGTGTAGCCTCAGTTTCCCCACTGCCCCTCAGTACAGGGTTGGCCCATCAGGCCAGCCATCCAGGGAGGCGCCCGGCTGGGAGGTCCCGCGGCCTCCGGGGCGCGACCCTCTAATCCGCTTTAGTCACTATATTGTGCGCTTCGCTCGGCAAAGTAAACAGCACAGCGAACAAAGCAGCGGCAGCCAGCGCGCGACTCCCTGACCCCGGGTCGCGCCCTTTGTTCGCCCTCAATGGGGCCGCCCGCCCGCGGCTAATTGGGGCACGTGCCGCCGCCGAGCACCCGGACCTGGACACGGACTGGGACCCGGACAAGGACTGGAATTCGGACCCGGACTGGGACTACGACGCGGACTCGGATGCGGACACAGATACGGACTCGGATACCGACTCGGAAACAGATCGCGGCTCGGTCAGCAGACACGACACGGGTTCCCACGCCGGGACTGCTGGTCATTGTGCCCCTTGCCGCAGCGGACACGGACTTGGATACGGAGTCGAATACGGGCTGGCATGTGGTTACGGATTTGGATGCGGACTTGGAAACAGACTCGGATACCGGCTCAGATACGAACTCGGCTGCGGCCTCGGACACGGACGCAGACGCGTACTCGGATATGGACCCAGATATGGGCCGTGGTGGCTCTGCCCGAGACACGAACATGGACTCAGAGGCGGACACTGTGTCGTACCCTGGCCCGCCGACACAGACTCGAATACGGATGCGGACACAAACCTCAACGGCGGAGGCGGACGCGGACGCGGAGCGGAGGCGGACGCGGAGGCGGACTCGAACGCGGAGGCGGACTCGAACGCGGAGGCGGACACAGACACCAGCCTCAAATGCGGACGGAGACGCAGACAGAAACCTCAACCGAGGACACGTACATGGACACAAACCTGAACCGCGGACAGGGACATGAACACGGACCCAAACCGCAGACGCGGTTGCAGACGCGGATCTCGGGCCAGTGCCGCAGCTAATTGCAGCGCGTGCCCGCGCCTCCGCGCCGCCACAGACTCAGATCGGGACATGGGACTGGACTCCGACTCTGCCCCTGACACAGACTGGGACAGTAAGCGCGGCTCACACCGGGACGCTGACACGAACTTGGACACGGACTCCAGCCCCGGTCCACGTACTCAGCCACGGCCTGGATTTTAGACTCCCAAGACCACGGCTAGAGCGCGGCAAATCAGGGCGGCGCGTGCCGCGTCCGCCGCGGCGGACTCGGACTCAACTCCCAACTCCAACACAGACCACGGCTCTGACCCAAGCTCTGCCCTGGACACAAACTCGGACACACACTCGGACCCTAAACTGGACACGGGCTCATTGTGACCCTGGTCCCCTGCTCGGCTCAGGACTGGACTCGGGCCCCGGCAGGGACCAGGTTCTCCGCCTGACGCGCCTGGCCTCGCACTGCAGATCTCGGTTCTCACTCAGGCTCCCGCCCAGCCGTGGTGCACACCCGACCCCAAACCCGGGCTAGGACCGGAGCCTCCTACCCCAGACCCCAGCTCTGCCCCGGACTCGGACTCGAGTATAGACTTGAGTACGGACCTGGACACAGACCCCAAGCCCAGGGCCTGGCTCTGCCCGGTATTTGGACGTGGACTCGGACTCAGATACAGACACAGACCTGGACCCCAACCTCCGATCGCAGCTCGGACACTGACCCGTACGGGGCCGTACATCGCGACGATAGGCCCGGGCTCGGCTCAGAACTCGCATTCGGACTTGGGAGCCTGCCTGGCCCCACTGCAGACCAGATACCTGCCCACGTGGGCTGACCGCATGCTGGGACTGCAGGCCCCGCCTCATGTGGACCTCAGCTACCAGACCTTATGCCCACCGGGACCGCCCTGGTCCCCAACTTGGCCCTGGCCAGGCGGACTCGGCCCCGCGCCTCTCTGCTCTGCGAGCCCGAGCCCGGAGCTGCTGGGAAGAGGCGCGCGGAGGCCTCCCGCCTGCAGAGCTGGTGCGGAGCCGCGTCTCCTGCCCTGGGCGGAGGTGCAAAGAGGAAAGGTCTACTGTGCCTTGTTTTTCTTTTTCTGCTCCGTATTTTTGCTGGGAATCTGGCAAATGGGAAAGAAAAGCAGAATCCAAAGTACCCCGTGAAGGAAACCAGGGGCCCCCTCAGACCCTTCTGCACTAGGCGGTCTCCCTTCAACGCTTCTCTTGACGCAAATCGCAACCTTTTCAGAATCTGGGGTAATTCTAGGTGCCACCTGACACCCAGGTGTGAAGAGGGCAGTTGACACAAAATTAAGGCCTTGACCATTCCATGTTCTGTGTTCTTTGTTTTTTCCTCAAACGATGAATAAGGTTATAATTTTTATCCCAAGAAGCTTTTGAGACTTAGTATCTTGTAACTTTTTTAAAAAAAAATAGAGTTTTGTCTTTTTTTTTTAAAGCACTATCTCTTGTAATTAGGTTCAAAAAGGAAGCAAGGGAAAGGAGCCTTGTAAGCCTTGGCCTTGGAGGATGGATGGAGTGTCTTTTCTCCTTGGCTTGGCCAAACAAGGCCTCTGATCTGTCTGCTTCTCACTTCATTTCATAATTTTGTTCACTTGGCTTTGCCAGGAAGACTTTAAAAAAATTTAAGTTTGTTTCTAAACTTGTCCACTTGTGGGATAGACTATTCTGATGTGGCATGGGGGGGGGGGGTTCTTTCGCTGTGGGGCCATGCCTTGTTGCAATGAGGATGGAGCTTGGGTGGGGGTACTGAGTATACCATGGGGGGAGGCAAGTGGTTGGTGGATTTCTAGGTGTGGTGCAGACCTCTGCTGGAAAGGGAAGCCCTATTGAGCCATGCCCCGATGTTATTATCACCTACTGTAGAACTAGTTTCCAAATAATAGAGCCCCTTTTTGACCTTTCCTCATATTCTTCCTCCAGCCCCTGCAGCACCCACCTGCCCTTCCCCTTTTCTGAGGATCAGTAATTTGATCTGATCGGCACATATTGGCCCCTGCAAAATGCTGATGTTCAGGGGAGAACAGTGAGCTTCTCCTTAAAAAGCCAGTCATTAGTGGTCCTTGCTGATGGGAGACTGAGATTTTTGCAGGCCGTTTGGGTCACCCACTTGGCCTGTGATCCTGAGACCACAGACGGGCCTGCCAGGTTCTCAGAGGGCCACAAGCAGGGGGGATGTTCAAGTGGGGCTCTGAGCCACCCTGGCTGCGTGGCTAGGGAGGGGGCGGTGGACAGAGTGTGTCGTGACCCCTCAGCTCAGGCGAGGCAGCTTTGTTAGGAGGATTCTGGCAGGCCCAGCGGGAGCTGGTGTCTGCGATTTCACACCGGAGGTCCATTCTTCCTAGCCCAGTTTTGAGGGGGTGATCAGGATGCACCTGGCAGGGAAGGGTGGACGCCTCAGATGACCGATGCCGGCTGTGGGGGAGGGGGTCACAAAAGCTAGCCAGCTTTAGGCTGTTATGAGACCCAGATTTCAGTGGGGCTCTGTTTTTCCTGGGGATTGTTCTTACCTATAAAATAAGCCTATGTGTGTAGAAGTGTGAAGAGGGGAGTTTTTCTTTTTAAAAAAACAAAAATAAAAAATAAAGTGGCATGTGTGTGTGTGTACGTGCAGTGGTTGGAGGTCTCAGGTCTGTGCAATATGGACCAAGTCACTACTCCACCCCCTTGGAGCTCAGGTTCTCTGGTCTTTAAGAAGGTATGACGATTCTTGTTCTGTCTTCCTCACAGGTTGTGAGGATTACACGAGACATTGTTGTGTACATACTAGGTGCTATCCTTACTGCCTAGGAAAACCCTTCTACTATGCGGTTGTTTTATGCCTAGAACATTAGCGATTCATGTGGTAACTGGCACTTACTAAACACGTAGGTTTTTGTTGACTTGAATTGTGTGGAAATCCTCTGCAGTGACTATAAGGAGGCTGTGGACTAAGCATAGAGAAAAATTGGGTGGGATAAAGATCATCCCCATCTCACCGGGCCTTTGAACTTAACAACAAGATGGCCCCCTATTTGGGCGATTGGATTTCATGGTTTGGAGACCTTCCTCCATCTGCCATGTATACCAGAGAGCTCAAAGTCTAAGGTCGGACTCTGCAGTGGGCCCCGCCTGGCTTGGGTCAGGATCTGTGGGGCCCAAATCCCAGCCCAGTCCCCGCAATTTGTTCTCACCTCCCAAGGGATCGAGAGCTGCCAGGTGTACAACCTTCGGCCCCTTGCCCCTGGCCTCACTCCCCAAATCTGGCCTGGCTGCCCTTGTCCTAATGATGGTGAATGAGGTCAGCATGGTTGGTCACTCGGCAAACACCGTTTTGCCTTGCAGGGAAAGGTTTTTTCTCTATCTCAGATTGATCCTGGTTATCTACAGTAGTTTATGTTTACACTAGCTTTGGAGGTTTGAATGCCTGTAATGAAAAAAGGAGTGACCTGGCCCTGGCTGGGTAGCTCAGTTGGTTAGAGTGTCATCCCAGTATGCCAAGGTTGCAGGATTGATTCCCGGTTAAATCGATGTTTCTCTCTCTCTAAAATCAATTTATAAAAATTGAGGAAAAAAAAAAAGGAATAATCCAAAGAGAGCACAGATAGGGCCTTCCTTTCACTTGGCTCAGGGCTCCACCAGGTCCTCAAGATGGCCCCATTCTGTTAGAGCAGCAAAACTTTTATTTCTGCACACACACATGCATGTGTGTACACATACATATGCATACATACAAACATGTACGTGCATACACATACATATGCACAAACATACATACTCGAGTGTGTGCACATACACACACATCCCAGAACATTTTCCTCATGTTGCTAACATTTAATGTTCTAATATTAAAGTTTGAGGCACCAACGGCTGTCTTTAAAAGGCTCATTCAGCCTGTCTGCCTTGGAGCTATTTTATTTATGTCTTCTTGTCATGCACGTCAAAGAACTCTGTGTTTCTTGCAGACTGTGTTCGGGTGGTTGAGTGTTTGGGTTTTTGGCTACAGCTGGTTAATTTTTCCAAACCTGTAGATCCAGGTGTGCATTGAAAAGTTTTTTCCCAGCACGAGTAGTTCCCCAGTGAGGCTTGGAGTCCTCCAAGAAATTTCCGGCGTCCTACATGTGAGAGACAGCCAATTTCAGAGAAGTTGTGAGGCTGGGGGAGCAAGGCGACATTGCCTGTGTCCACGGCCTCCTCCTAGACAAGGAGGCCGGGAAGCAGGATATTTAGAAGGCAGAGCTGAAAAAACTGGTTAGTAGACATTAGCAAAAGTGCAAACCCTTAATGATAGTTAAACATTCCTGCCTGCGAGCACCCTTGAAAGCCGAGCACAGGAGGAAAAATGCCCGTTCACATCTCTCGTCATTTTGAAATACATTTTAAAAATACGTGCTCATCATGTAAAAATTATGTCGACTCTTATTTTCAAAATTAATCTCACCCCTTGTTGGATTGTTTACATCATCATAATTTTTTAGTTAAAATAATAAAAGAACTTTAAGTTCTTTTAAGATTAGGAGCTGCACCAAAAGTTGCTCTATGGACAGCAAGGAACAAAAGAGAACAAAAGCATTGCTTTCTTTTTTAGTATTTTTCTTTGCAGCCGTTACATATTATCCTGTCTTGCAGTCGTAAATTTAGTTAAGGCATTTCATCTTCCTCTTTCTTTCTCTCTCTCTCTCTCTCTCTTTCTTTCTTTCTTTCTCTCTCCCTTTCTTTCTTTTTTTTTCTTTCCTTCCTTCCTTCTTTTATTTTTTTCTTCTGTAGCAAGGGCATGTATGAAAAATCTGACCCTAACCTTGTTTTTCTGTTAACTGGATCTAAAAGCTGGACTATTTAGACTCAGGAAAACAACTGTCATTATACAAAAAGCAAAGTACTTACCTGTGTTGTGTGAAATCATATTAGGTTTCTTTTTAAAAAAATTAAATCGGAGTATTTTTAATAAATAAGAGCAGTGTGGTCAATTTCAAACAAACTTGTAAGGGCACGTTTTTTCCCCACCCCATTCCTCATTCTACGTGTGTCCATTTTGCAGGCAGTTTAGGGTTTTGTTGTAATCATTTTAAAGAAGTGATTTGTGAAGCCTTGATTTATAAAAAAAAAAAAAAAAAAGTTCTTGCTGTCCGTTGTGATTTAACAATGATACATTTGAGTTTAAATCAGGGATTTTTTTTTTCTTTTTTCCCCTTTATTCCAGAGGGTTTATAGTTTACCCAGCTCACTGAAGAATTGCATGGCTAAGAAATGATACTAAAATTCTAATTTCATCTGTGTGGAAGGAAAAAAAATTCAACTGACTTTTATGAGCATTTCAGCATTATTTTAAAAACATATTTTTAAGTAAACATTTGACAGTTATTAAAGTTTAAAATTACTTTAAATTTTTAATAGCTAAATTCTCCTCAGATGTGATTTAAAAAGCATATGTGATCATTAAAATAACGACTATTTCAGACCCCTATAAAGGATTAATAAGATCTAAAAATACTTCAAATACACAGAGGCTTTTCGACTGGGAAAGGAAAGCATTCCATGGGCTTTGGGGGAGTAAAATTCTTTTCAGATTTTCTGATGTCCTTTCACTTTTGTGAGTGAAAATCGGTAACGTCTTCTACCAGAAACTGTTAAACTCCAAACTCCAATATTAATTTGTAGTTGCTCGTTTTTGCTGTAAGTGGCACAATAAAGTCTTCAGAAAAATGCTAATTTCCCAATTTATGATGACTCCATTTTAGAAGTTGCAGAGTTGGGAGACTAAAATAAATTCAGCACCCACTTCTCTTGGAAAGGTAATTTCAAGTTTAAAAAAATTTATCTCCCATTATTTTTTTTCCCTTTTTCTGACACAAAGCCAAGGATCTAGCTTTGGAGTTTGGTATAGGTATGCCTATACACCTGGGGATATTGGCCCATCATCTTTAACTCATATTTTTCTGATTTATGTTACTACTTTGGAATGCAAAATATTAATTGCAATTGCCTCGCCTGTAAGAAAAATTTTTTGCACGATCGTATATGTATGTATTACGTATGGTATATTTACACCTTTCTATATGCATGTCGTTGAACATGCATTTATTGAGACTCCTGATTGTTTTAGGTCCTTTTATTTGAAAAAGTAAGAATTAATTTTTTAGGAATGCTTTCGGGGCTGTTAGACCTTTTTTACATACCCACACAGGTCACACATTATGGAAAGTGAATGCGTGGACTTACAAGGTGTGTTAAATACGATAAAACAGCTGCTCGCGGAAGATTTCTAAACAGACCTGGGGGTTGCGTGGGTGTGGAGTGGCCGCCGTTAGTCACGAGAGCACAGAACGTGCCACTGATCGCTGTCAGCTGCTGGCACCCTGAGTCTGCGCTTTGTATTTTTAAAATGGAAAGGAGGTGCAGCAGTTGTCTGCCAGTACGCTGGGTTTTATTGGGGTGCATGTGTGTGTATGTGTGGGGGGCTGCTGATGCAGTATCCTCCCTTGTGCTTCCCCCCCCCCTCCAAACACGCTTGTCCCACAGCCAGAGTTTCATTTTTGTTGCTAGTTGTCACGCCAAGTTTGACATAAAACTGAGTGAACGAAAGCACAAGATTTTGAAAATTGCTTCATTATGCTTGGAAGGAAAAGATCCTTTCTGTGGATACTTGCTCACTGTTTCCTCCCCAGCCAGAGACCCTGTAAACGGTTTTACGCTGCTCACTGTTTTACTTCTAGCTAAACTAGCAAGTAGATTTCCCTCTCTGCTTCCTCACCAGTCTCCAGAAGGGGGAAAAAATGCTTACCTAAGGTAAATCAGTGCTGATAAGCTTGTGCATAAATAATTGGGAGTAAAAATGAAGCCTTCATTAAGTAGGACAAGTTATTACAAAATCGGCCTATCAGAATGGAACTACAGGCCTGCAAACGAGGACTCTGAAACAAAGACGAGAGAACAAAATTCCTGAGCCTGGTTTGCCTTTATACACAGTACCGGAGGCTTCTGAGTCGCTGGCCCCTCAAAAGGACACGTGGAGGTCACCGGAGCAGTGGCATCTTACCCAGGGGTCGCTGCAAACTCTCAATCTCAACTTAACGTGGGCCAGCTTTTTAAAATCAGCATTATTGTGGGGTGTGCAGCATGCATGTTCAAAACTGGAGTGAAGAATGTTAAGTTTTCCCTCACACTCGTCCTGCTGCTTGGATTAGATTAAATGCATCTGTTTACTTAAATCCGCCAATGCCTTGGACACAGAAAATTTTAAACTGTTCAATGTCCCTATATTTTGGGAAAAGGGAAATTAAACCGACATGCCCCGGCTTTCTGAGGCTGGATGGTGGCTGAAGACTGAGCCGGGACACTCGGCTGGCGGCAGAGCAGGAAGTTGCCGACTGCATTCCCATTAGGCAGATCTTGTGAGAAATCAGGAAAAAATAACTGTATGAGGCTGATACTATAAACATCCTGGTATAGCAAAAAGCCTTCGTGTGACTTATTTTTCAAATATCTGACCTCAGGCTCTGTGTGGCCCAGAGGCACAGACCAAGTCTTTCTCCAGGAAATGTGTCTCTTGTGACGCTCATCAACAAAGCAAATATTCTAGTTCTCTTTTTTGGTAATTTGAGGACATTATTTTCTGTCATTTACTTTGAATATTATAAATGTGGTAGTGAGTTAGGAAAAGACTTAAAAAAAAACAAACCTGAATAACAACACCCAGTGGAATTACCTGATTGCTGTTATTTTCCCTGAATAAAACAGAATTTAATTTCTGAATCTGCAACCAAATTATATCTAAATCCATGCCAAAGTAAGAGGGGCTTTTAAAAAAGAGTATGTGTTCTCGAAATTGCTTTGACTCACCCAATTCCTTGTTTTACCAAATAAAAATCGGGAAGAAGAGAAAGGCATTAAATTATGACTGTTTAAAAAGCAAGACAAAAATAGCTAATAAAAAGGTTAGCAAGCAGTATGATTATACAATGATTTCAGGTTAAAATTACAAAGCTAATATCCCGGTATCTAGTCATTGCCTTCAGTAATGATATAGTTGTCAAATTTGTATTTGTACCAATGGAACAAAAGTTGTAAGTGGCATAATGGAAGATAATCTCTTTTGCTTTGTGGCTTTTTAAAAAATTCAATGTTTTAATCCACCCATTTAATCACAAAACATATATCACATTAGTTATAACATTTCTAGTGTTTAGGAAAGTGATTATAAATAGATTAGTGTGGTTGCAGGACGCATTGTGTGTGCGTGCGTGTGCGTATATTATCTCAAAGGTTTGCAGTGTTTGTAGGCTCTGCATTTGGGAACGGTTTTACGTGAGAATAGTAACCATGTTATTTATTTGCAAAATCCCCTTTCAGTCATTACCCACCTTGCTCATTCTTTAGGAAAAACAAGATCTGGTATTAAAAGGGCCTCGTACCTACAATGTTTACATCTCTGCATTCAGCCCAGTCGTTAAAGCATTTTTGTTGCTCTGCAGACCCCAAAGTTGCTAAACCACAAAATGTCTTTAATCTGTTTTTTAAAGTAGTTGACCCATACAGAATAAAGATGAGGGAGAGGGGGGATTGATAATGGTAGTTAGTGGTTGGGTTCTTCCTTGGTGTGGCTGGAGCAGGGGTGACAGGGGATGTGTGGCTTTGGGACTGCCCTGACTTACTTTTCTCATGAGACCATGTTTTCTTACTCCACATGTCCTTGTTAAGTGAGGGATTGTGATAGTGAAGAAAATTATAAAGGACTGGGCCAGACAAGAGTGATTGTTCCCACTGTGTTGCTAAACGTGGGGATGGCATTCTGAGTCTCAGGCTGCTGAGAGCCGTCTTTTCTGAGGGAGGGGCACAAAATGCCTGGAGTTCCAGCTCTGGACCCCCAGGTCCTTGAAGCCAAGAGGGCCACCCTGGACCTTCCCCAGGAAGAAGGAAACTGACCCCATTGTGAAATCACCCCAGCTGGGGCTGTCTCTGTTGGTTGTCTGCAGCCGTGGAAAGTGAAAGTTGGTCAGGATTTCGATGAAAAAATTAACCAGAAAACATTACTACTCCATTTTCTAAAGTTGAATTTTCTCATAGAAAAAAAAAAAAAAAAGCCATCCCTAGAAAGAGGTTACAGTGAGGTTCTAACACCCAGAAAAACAATTTTAGGAGATTTCTTAATATAGCCTGGGTTTTTGCCTTCCCTCCTTTCCTCTCCCCAACATGTGTGTGTATGTCATAGAGTCCGCAGTGATGTGTATGTGTGAGGGGTGTCCAGCACAATTCAAAGCCAAGGTCATGGGGGTCTAGGGAGCCTTGAAGGAGGTCAGTAGGCAGCAAAGGTCCTGGCAGGGCTGCTCCAGCTGCCCCAGCTCAGCCTTGTCCCATGTGGCCTGTTCCTCCTCCCTGGGCAGTACAACCCAACCTGAAATGGAGTTTCCTGGGAAGCAGGGCACACGAGGAACTTTTGAATTTACCAATAGCATAAAAAGTATATATATTTTTATGAGCATGGGTAAGTTTCAATTGGTTAACAGAAATGGCGAGATGTGACGTCAAGGGACACCGGTTAGAATGCCAAGGCCGGCTGGGGGGTGGGGTGGGGGGAGACAGGCATAGAGAGACATTGGGATAGGGCCCAAGAGGCCTTTTTTTCCGGGCACCCGTCGCGGGCGTCCGAGGACAGTCAGGCCCATCTGGCTCTGAGCGAGGGCATGCCCTGGCAGGGGGATAGGCTCTGGGCATAGTGATACCCTCTCGGTTTCTCCTAGAACCAGAATTCTAGGGCCCTCTATGCGAGGGGAGGGGGGGTAACTACTGAGGCGCCCCTGCGGAGCCGGCATAAAAAGCTGCTGCGGCCTCCCTGGCATTCTAACCAGCGTCTTGACCCTGTAACCTGGCCAGTCGCGACCCCCAAAAGGGGCGCGGTAAAGAGCCGCGTGGCCCGGAGAAGCAGTGAAGTAGTCTTGCTCCGAGAGAAAGCAAAGCCGGGGCCTATAACTTCTCCCCGCAGCTCCTGCGCTTTGGGCCCGGGGAGCAGGAAGTTGTTTCTGCGGGGAAGAGAGCGAGCTCGGAGCTGGGTAGCAGCTCCAGGAACAGGGCCCCCGCCCATCCCACGACTCCCCGGGCACCATGAGGATCCCCCCCTCGCAAGGCACCTTACGCACCCCCTCCTTCTCTGGGTACAGGGCTTTCGCTGCTTCCCTCCACTTCACCAGATCCGGGCACCCCGCCCCCTACCCCATTGGGCACTGCGCCCCTCGCTCCGCCCGGTCCACGGTGTCCGGGAAGGCGCCGCGGGGTCGCCCAGGCACGCGCCCTGCTCCGGGGGAAACCCGCTGCCACTGACGACCCCCAAGCTCTGTGCTGGAACCTTGTTTAGAGCTCCACGGAACGACTCTGGCTGCTGGCCTGCAGCAAGCATGGGGCTGCGGTCAGAGCATAGACCGTCGGTCGGCCGAGGGTCCCCAAGCAGGGCCAGAGCGTGCGCGCGCGCGCCCCGCTGCCCGCAATCATGGCAGCCGGGGCCTTGGAGCGCAGCCGCCGAGCGCGCTCCGGCATCCTCCTCGGTGCCAGGTCGGCGTGGGCGGGCCGGGCCGGGGCTCGTGCTTGCCGCCCCGCTTGGGTGCGCGGACTTCGGAGCGCGAAGCAAAAAGCTGCTAGGTTCCTGCAGCACGGTACCCCCTGCCCCATGTGTGCAGGCAGGCGGAGCCGCGGGCCGGGGTCGCGCGGGCGGAGAGCGCCCGGGGCGGCGTGCCCGCGGGGGCGCGCACGCGGGGCTGCGGGCGAGGCGCGGGGCCCGGGCGGCGAATCCGCTGCTTGCACCGCCCGCCCCGCCCGCGCGCGCGGGCCCCAGAAGGAGGGTGCTCGGCGGAAGGGGGGAGTCGAGGAGGGGCCGCGCCCTGTCCGCGCCTGCAGTGGGCATGGCCGGGGGCCCGGGAGGCCTCTTTGGTATTCTGGGCACAGTCGAAGCTTTGACCTCCCTGCGGAACAGGGGCGCCCGGGTTCGTGGGTACGGCCGTAGCCCCCAGGCGGTCTCCCAGGGCTGCGGGGCCGGTAGGCGCCTTGCTTTCCCCACCCTACGTCCCCTCCTCTCTGGGTCCCCCCGTACCCCTCCCCCGCTCCGATCCGGCGGCGAAGGGGTGGGCAGGGAAACGCGCACTCTGGGACAGGTGCCAACTCCGAGACAAAAGACATAAAATAGGCGGCAACGGGGGAAGCGCGGCCGGCGCGCTCGGGCGGGGACGGAGACGCCGCGGGGGCCGCATCCTCGGTGCCGACCGGGGAAAGTTTGGGAAGTCGCCGCGGCGGCTTCGCATCGGCGGGGGACGCGCGGGCCGAGCCGCCATCCGCGCGGCGCTCGCTCTCTCCGCGCCGCTACTGAATAATTCATGGCGCGGCCGCCGGCCATTAGCATGCACCGGGCGCGCGGCGCGTCTGTGCCAAGCCGCCACCGTCGCATTCGGCGCCCGGGCCGCGCCAGACGAGCGGCCGCGCGGAGGCCGGGCCCGCGCTGTCCCCGCGCCCGCTCGGCGGCACCCATTGTGCCTCGAGCCCGCGCCGCTCGGCCGCCCCCAGCCCGCCCAAAAGCCGCAGCGTGCCGGATGGCCCGGCGCTGCAAGTTTCGGCCCGCGGCGCTCTCCCGCTCAGGGATGCACGTGAACTTGGAGAAAGTCGCGGGGCGTGTTGGCTCGGACCTCCACGGCAGGGCGTGGACGCCCCCGGCCCGGCGCGCTTTCCTTTTAGTCCAGGACAAAGGTCCCTCGCGGAGCTGGTCGCGGACTCGGAGACCGGGTTCTGCGGGCGACTCTTCGGTGAGGTCCGGTGGTTCGATATAGTGAAGCCGGAGCCGAGAGAAGAGTAGCGCAGTCCGCGGCGCGGTGCGGGACCGGGGAAGTGGGGCCTGGCTGTGCGCTTCGCCTGCGCGGTCCCGTAGCCGACCAGCCCTCCGAAGAGTTTTGGAAGAGGGAACCGCTTTGCTTTCTGCCGTATCGGTGCGTGAGGAAGGAAAGCATTTGGAGCCCAGGACTCAGACCAATGGCCAAGGGCCTGTGTAGCGGCGGGCATGATAGCGCAGCGCGGGCTGCGTTCCGGCGCATTCTCTGGCAAGGGCATGGCCGTCGACCTGCGCGCCACGGGTCACTGTCTGGTTCGAGATGACTCCTGAGGACGGTAAGTGCATTTCTCACTTTCTCTGCTTAGTGAATATTTAAATATTAATGAAGAGATTTCTAAGAAGAGCCCTTATGTAATGTAAGGCAGGCCTTCCACAGGCGAGAGGCACACGAAGGAGGTTTGCTCTTGAACCTGAAGTCTCAGCAGCTTGCAAGAACTCCCAGCCGTCATTAGCATTCTGGAAGTTGGGATTTGTGAAATACAGCTTCTAATCTCAGGTGTGCGGGCCATTTGCCAGGAGAATCTTGCTGAACACGTAAAATAGCGTTAGCGGGCATCTTAAAAAAAATAGAAGGAAAAGGGGAAGCATCTTTTTAAAGATTGAATGTGTTTGGGAAGGTTATTTGGAAGCTACAATCGTTTCTTGAAAAATTTTCCCATTCGCTTTCTAAACCAGCCTTGATGCTGCTTATTTTTTTTCTGCCCCTCCCGCCTTTATGGAGAGTTGATTTAGCGGGGCCCTGGTCAAGCATCGGCAGCAATGGGCCGGGTGAATGAAAGGCCCTTGTGTGGAAGCTGTTGTTTATGGTGGCATAAAACGAAAAACAACTCATAACTTTGCGTAATAAATCCCTCTTTATAGGTGGCTCACACACAGGCCTGGCCCAGGCTCTGGCCAGTTTGTGGGAAGCAAGAAAGGGGTGAAGGAATGCACGTTTGCCGTAATTACAGGGTTTTAAGGTAATGCTGAAATTAATTTCTTCAAAGTTGGGTTTCAGAAGCCAAGGCCATCTCTCTCTCTCTCTGCAAGCTAGCCCTGTCCTCATTTTTAGTTCGTTGGTTCTAGCTATTTGGAATTTAAAAATGCATGTTTGTACTTGCTTGTGCTTTCTCTGTTAAAATGAAACCCATACCTGTGGGGGATTAAGTCCGCTTTTTAATATGGTCACATCACAGGTGCAATTTCCTCTCCAATCTCCCCCAACTTATGATGTGGTTTGGATAAACTTGGTGGTGGGTGCTTGGACCACAGTATCCTGGGGAGAGGTGGCCTGTTTCTATAGCACCCCAGAGTTGTGAGCTGGCACTTGGAGGCCGCATTTCCGGTAACGTGGACAGAGGCCTGAGTAGCCCAGGCCTGGCTCGCGCCTCCCTCTCTGAGGCTGCCTGGCTCCGCCGATCCCAGGAAGAGCCCAGAGAAAGGAGAGAGCATTTCAATAAGGGCTGGCCCACCCTGGCTCAGAAGCTGTAAGTTTGTTTCGGTACTGCAGGCTAACCTGGCTGGCTGTTTTGCTAGGCCATTACCTCCACCCCACCCCTCATTTTGAATTTTTATTTAAGATTGTATCAGAGGCAGTTAGCAGACATGAAACCTGGGGTGAGAGGTTCAGGAGTGATCTCAGAAATTGGGGGAGGTATGCAGCTGCCGAAGGCTTGTGCTCCATCTGGGAGCTGTGCTCGGCATGGTGTTGGCGGTGACGAGGTTGGTAATTACATAGGAAGCTCAAGTGCAAGTGGGGCTTCGCCTGTAAAATGTGGGAGATCTTTTTTCTTCGTCCACAGATGACCCGTAACATACTTCGTGGGTGGAAATGGTGTGGTATTCTCCTGAGGCTGCTGGGCATCCCCCAGGATTAAAATAGATACCAAAACAAGGGGCACCCGCTGCTCTTTCTCCACTGGCCTATGGGCCAGACACGGGAAACAGGGACAGGCCTGAGCACCCAAGGACACACCCCCAGGGCCACTTTGCAGAGGGAGGGGTGGTTGCTATTCTTCAAAGCCCCAGAGGCCCATCTCTTGCCCTGAAGTGTTCCCCAGGCATGCGGAATGTGACGAAGTTGAGTCTGCAGGAAACAGTGGGGCCGCCCCGCGGGCCTAGGCCCTGCCTTTGTCCTTGTTCTCAGGGCCAGCCGTGTTTGTGGGGAGACTCTGGTCCCACCACGGGCTGCCTGCCGTATTGGGAAACGCTGTCCAGGCAAAATATTATTTTTGATGACACACATAAAAAGATGAGGTTCTGAAAATGAAACTGTTGCCTTTTTTTTTTTTTTTTTTTAATCACTTTTGGATTTAATAGACTGCTTAGCAGGGGCACACGTTCTTGTGGACTGTGGTGGGCTGGTGGGAAGATGGCCGTGACATTCTTGTTGTTTGTTTTAAACCAGGGTGGCCCCTTTTCTGCACTGCAGCCTTGCCGTGCCCAGTTTCTGGCCACCTGCGGCCTGAGATCCTGGGTGAGAGGTCTCCAGAGTGCTGGTGGAGGCTGGCTACGCACTCGGGCAGTGTGGTGATGAGGCCACCGCTGTGTCCCCGTCTCCAGTATGCCACGTGAACAGGTGCAGACAGCATTTGCTTTGCTCAGTGGGAACAGTGGGAGCTTTGCGGCAGGGCTACTTTTGGGTCTGTGTGGTTTACACCCGACCAGGGCTGACTCTGAGAACCTGTCTCACTTGCTCCCGTACTCAGAAGGATGCTGGGACCTGTTCTGTCCTGTTCTGGACTCAAAGGCAGCTGATGACTCAAAGGGAGGGGCATAAGGGTTTTGCCCACCTGGCAGGCACCCACCTAGGCAGGTGTGCCCAGTGTCTGGGGAAACCTCTTGTAAGGCATGGGTATGTGCCCTCTCTGAGGGACAGTGTTCTAGAAGGTAAGGAGGCCCTTCAAGGCCAAGTGGGAAAACATCTGAAAACTACCATGCTTGATTGTTGTTGGGCTTGGCGGATAGATTTGCATGTTTAGGGAAAAGGGAGAATTCTGTTGCAGAAATACTGTTAAGTAGCTCACATCCGGGCAGCTCCAACCTGGCCTCTGGCTCAGCATGTAACCCTGGATCAGTTACATTACCTCCCTGGGCCTGGGCCCTGAGCTTGAGAGCAGGAATAATAATACTGATCTCAGAGGGTTGTTCAGACGACATTATTTCCACCAAGCACAGGTCCTGGCACGTGGCAGGGACACCATAAATGGCTGCTGCCGTTGTAATTGTTATTGTTGTAAATGGTAATCACCGTTTTTATTGCTAGCTATCATTTTATTTTTAAGTTTGTAAGAAACAGAACTCAGTTTTAGTTTCACTAGAACGGGCACCTAGACGTGCACACCCCTGCCCCACAGGTGATAGTGACTGTGAACCTTGATATTTTCAAGGTAGACTGTCAGGAGCCTTGCAATGCCCAGGCTTCCTTGTCACAGGAATATGACCTGGAGGCACTGGGTACACTAGATGGGACCAGGTCCCTTTGGAGTTCCAGGAGGTGCTCAGGAAGAGGTGCCCCTTCCTTTGAGGACCTCACCTGGGTACTTGCTGGCTGGGCGGGTGGTGACTTGATGGGAGGGTCTCACCACTGGGACGGGCTTTGTTCTTTGGCCTGATCCGCACGAATGCTTACCAACATGCCTGTTTCGGGAGGATTTTATCTCTTCGCCGATCCATTCAGGAAGACCCAGCAAGATCGCCTCCCTCAGAACATCATGTTGGAACAAGAAAGAACCCTAAAAAGCACTGGCCATGTTTTCTGATATTATGGGGCCAAGGAGGGAAGAAAAAGCAACAATTGTCTCTGAGCGAGGACAATGGATCTTTTATATGAAATATTTATTTTCTGGCTCAACCAGTGTCCCGTTGGCTGGGACAGCAGAGCCCGAGCGTCTGGGTGTCACGGGCCCTGAGAGCTCAGTCAGGGATAGAGATTTATAGAAAAGAAAGAAAGAGGGTCCCCCGACCCATGGTCCTTGGGAAGTTTCAGTGAGAATGTCTGGCTTTCTTTGTCGAGGGGGAGTTTAAACTTTCACAAGTTTATTTTGTTTTCTTCTGTAGTTTCTTTTCTTCTGAAAGGCCGCAGGGGCATGTTCACAAGCACCGGAAAGGTAGCCAGGGTTCGGGGTCGTGGCCTGGATGGGACCTCCCTCTGGCCGGGCCCTGCTGGCCTTTGTCTGCTGGGGAGGGAGTTGTCGTTGAATGGAACTGAGAAAAACAGGGACTCGAGGAGAAGAGAGGAGAAAACGGTCCGTCTCCCGAGGTTGAGTGGGGGGGCGAAGCAACCTTAGACAACAATTCTGGACAATATTTGTGAGTCTCTGGTATGCTTTACTCCTCCCCCCAGTCCTGTTCTCAGATGAACTTGGGAGCAGCCTGCAGGTTACAGGAGAGTCTAGCCTGGCTCCATGAAGCCACACACAGGCCCTCAGACACACTGCCTGGCCGGAAAGACTGTGTTTGTAACCCTGGACAAACCTGGCCCAGAGTTAGCGCTGGATGGAAGTTTTCCGCATTAATAGAATGAACAGTTTCCCTCCAAGGCCTGCCCACCAGCGACCTCCCCATTCCTGGCTCGGTTGTTGGGGACGGTGCAAAAGCAGCTTTACCCAGTTCTTGCTAAACTCACAGCCCCAGAGCGGCCAGGAAGGTGCCCTGAGAAGGGAGCTGGGACTCCAGGGTTACATTGGGGGTTTTGGCAGGAACTGATCCAGATGGGGCTTGTAATGAGAGCATGATGGAGGAGGAGAGTCCTGCTAGACTTGGGGAAAGGGGGGGATGTTGGGAAGGCCACAACCAGCTCAGACCCAGCCAGCTTAGGGGGTTCTCAGTCTGAATACCCCTGTGAGGTGGGGTCGGGGGTGGGGTGGGGGTGGGAGTGGGGGGGAAGGACAGGGGAGGGAATGTCCCCGATGGGATGGGGATGAGAGTTACCTTGCTGCGGGGATTAGGGATTTCTCACCTAAAAGACTTTGTTGGCAAATGAAAATATTTGGCTGCAAATGAGTTGTTTTTTTTTGTTTTTTGTTTTTTTTTTAACTGCTGTTGCATCTTTAAGAATAAATTCTGGAACCTCTAAGCTGTGGCGTTTCAACTTCTGCATTGAGCTGCCTTCCCCCACCCCAAAACACAACAAAGAGAGCTATCTTTTTTTTGTAGGGGGGTGGGGGATGGCCAAACTGGCCCCTGGTGCCAGGGTGTAGGTTTGGTAAAATTGAAACAGAAAAGACTGAAATCTTGTGACTCGGGCAGAAGAACCTTAACACGTAAGCTTTTGTTCACGTTTTTGTTTTGTTTTCCTTTCCTTTCCTTTTTTTTTTTTTTTTTTTTTTTTTTTTATGGTCGGGGAGGAAGGGGAATTCAAAAGTAAAATTCTGTACTGTTGTCCTGTGAAATTTTGGATGGAAACTCGTGTGAGTCGGGATTCTGGAGCCTGGACTTTCGGAACCAGCTCGGAAACCCAAAGGATAGCTGGACTGAGCAGCCGACGGCAGGCCCACTGTTTAGTGGCTGAGAGGCTTTCTGAACAGAGATATGACACGCAGAGGTAACAGTCTTCATCGTCAGATGAGACTGGCTGTTGTGTTCAGAAAATGTGTGCCTGGGAGGTACCAAGTGAAAAAGACCAATTTTTTTTTTTTTAAGGAGTAAATAGATTTTTTTTTTCTTTTAAGATTAATAAAGGGACGTTAGCCCTAATGTTGTTGGTTTCTAATGCTGGTCTCGGTTTCTTGGAATCGTCTGTCCATAATTCTGGGATTTCAGATAGCAGGAAGAACATTTAGCTGAAATATTTACCTGCTAATTTGGGGGTTTTAAATCTAGATTTGCCTTTCACAGGTTTAAGGACAACATTTATTCAAATCAGCCTTTTATAATTACATTTTAAATTATAATAAAATGATGGTTCCTTGGGCTTCCTTCAGTCTTGATATGTTTTCACAGTAAGATAAGCTACAATGTATTGAGTTGCACACCCAGTCACCCAGATTTGCCTGGGCTCTAGCCGTCACCAGACATTCAGGTTCGGGTCTAAAGGGACATGCCTGTGTCCTGAGCATGTCAGGGTCTCTGTACATGTCACCTGTGGAGTCCACCCTGCCCTATCAGAAGGAGGATTTGTTGATGGGGCTTGTGGTCCTGGCACCATGGAGATGCTGCCAAAGGTGTTGGCATGCAGTTCTATCTGAGAAGGACCTGATGCGGGCCTGGCTGCTGTGTTGTGTCCTGAGCTCCATGAGGGCCTGCAGGCTTTGGGGTGGAGGTCATTATTTCCTGGACGGCTAGCTGGGCATGGCAGCGGCTGCTTCTGGTCATGGTGGTGTGTGTGTATATGTCCGAGTGTGGTGTCCACCTCCTCCTGCAGCTGAAGCCCAGGTTCTGGTTCCTCTCCCATTAGGACTGGCCGCAAAATGGCCACCTGGTTTTCAGTGGCTTCCCCTGTGGAGAATGAGGACCCTCTCCTCCAGGCTGTTGGCAGCCGTGCCCAGCCGTTACTGGAATGGAATTCCCGGCGTTCCTGGCTGGGCGCGTGGCATTGGAATCCTACCTGCTTTGTCTCTGGCATCAGCTGGCGAGCTGGTCATGTGGCCATGTGCGTGAGGCCAGAGCGGGACCTGAGGGCTCCGCCTGGGTGTGTTCTCGCTCACTCACTCTCTGCCACCCTTGCTCTAGACATAGCCAGCCCTAAACAGGCATAAAACGGTATTAGAATATCCTCCTGGTAGCTTGGGCTGAGGTCTTCAGGCCTCCCCTACTTCCCTCCAGTTGTCACCAACAGAAAGGCCAGTGGACTGAGGAGGGAGGCACAGCCACAGCCTTCCACGCCATCCCCTCCACCTGGGGTCCCGAGCTGGCCCTTCCTGCCCGGCGGTCCCGCACTAGCAGCCTGTGGCTCACCCTGTGCAGAGCCAGCCCAGTCGTCATTACCTCAGCTCCTGGCCACATAAAGGGCCAATGGAGGGATATAGGCAAACGGGTTGGCTATGCAAACAACATTCAGATGCCCGTCACAGAGGGTGAAGTCTGATAAAACTCTAGTTCCCTGACCCGGGCCTGAGGGTCAGAGCACAGCATGGTCCCCGTTGTCCGTCCCGCGCCCCCCCCCCCCCCATGGTGCCTGGTTTTGGTTTTGATGAAACAGAAAGATTTGCGACTGTGAGAGGTTGTGGTGACATGCCTGGACCCCAGACGGCTGCCTGGCCACCTGGAGGCCCTTCTTTGCATGGCAGCCATCTACTACTGAGCTCCAGGCTGGGGAGTACCAGGTGCCAGGCTCAGCACTCTGTATTTTTGTTGTTATCACAGCAGCCCTGGTGGTTGGGTCTATTCTTCTTAGTCTTTACATAGATGGAGAAACTGAGGCCAAGAGAGGTGGTGTGACTCGCCCAGGGTTAGTCAGTTGAACAGAAGGCCAGGAATCTAACTCGTGGCCCCGGTCTCTCAGTGGCCTTGGCACAGCCTCCCGGGGCATCGGTTAGGATGGGCTCCCTCGGACAGCCTGTGGCCGTTGGGGTGGGGCTGGGGACCACAGCCAGGGAGCACCCCAGCTGCCTGCAGGGCCCGGTATGGGAACAATGTGGCCTCTATCCCTGAGCAGCCCGGCTGCCTGGACTCCCAGAGTGGCCTGGCCCGCCTCAGCCCAGCCCGGCTGGCCACCCCAACATGGCGCCCGGGCCGCGCGGCCTGGCCACGGGGAGGGCTGGCGCTGAGCCGGGCCTGGCCAGACCAGGCTCCCGGCGTCCTCCTCGCTGGCTGCTGAGTGGTCAGACGCTTCTGCTTCCTCCTCCCGCTCCCCCTGGACCAGCCCCCACCTCCTGCCTCGTGGTGGGTTTGGGGGTCCAGCCCACCCGCCTCTGCCACGTCTGCCATCCTGTCGGCACCCATGAGCATCTTTCAAAAATTCCCGGTGGGCGGGGCCAAGCCGCAGCGGCCGCCTCTGGCCCCCCCTCCCCGGGCAGCCAGTGCCAGATGAGAGCAGGAGACAAAAGTAGCATTTTCCTCGTCCTCCTGGGCTGGCAGCCTGGCCTCCCCTAACGCCACTTGGCTCCTGGCAGCCCTGCCTCCGGGTGCCAGGGTGGCCAAGGCTCAGGCCACACTGGCCAGGACCGAGAGACAGATAGACGACGACGGTGGCCAGAGACCAGGACGCCCGAGGGCCTGTAGGACCGGGGCTGGTACCTGGGGGTGGCCTACTGGCTAGCAGGACCTGCTCTCCACCGCCTGCCGCTGTGACCAGTGGGCAAGGGAACACCGTTTCACTTCCTTGCTGTTGAGAAAGCTCCTCGTCCTCCGGCACCTTGGGTGAGTCACCTTTTCCCTTCTCTTCTGCTGGGAACAAGCCGAGGGCTCTGCCATCTTGTGTTCGGTGCCTGTTACGTTTCCTTTCTCTAATTGGTTATCCGAAATTCAAAATCCTATTTCAACCCCCCCCCCCCCATTCCTATCGCTTCGGTGAAGTCAGTCCTCCCCAAAATTGCAGGGGAAATGCAGTGAGCCAAGCCCATTTATTTTTAAGATCCACAGCTACGGTGCTTGGGAAATTACAATTAAAATGAATGTTTGTTATTTCACAGTAGCTACGTGTGCTCAGTTATTTGAACGAGTGTTTCAGGAGGTATTAATAGGCATGGCCTTCTCTTCCATGTCTGTTTGTCTCGTTATTATTAACTATTATTTTAATTTTGGCAGAGCCAGAAGTGGCAAAGGGAAAAACACCAGAAGCACCCACGCCCCTCCCAGCAGACTCCCGGCAGGCAGGGCCAGGCTGGCACACGGAGGGTGGACGCTGCCTCAAGAAACAGAGGCCCTTTTATTTTGTCCGGCATCTTTAACGCTGCCATGACCACAGTGTGGGGGTCCAGGGTTTTGTTTTTTTTCCCCTCTTTCGTTTTATTTTATTTTTTTTGAAAAAAGAGGGGGGGGAGTTGTTTTTGACTCTCAGCTCCATGTGTGAAAAATCTGTTAGTTTGGGGCTTTATCGTTTAAGTGCTGACGGTGCTGTGCCTGGCTCATAACCGCCCTGCGCACCGATGGCGTGTGGGATGCACGTGGGCTCGTCCACCAGACAGACGGGGGGGGGGGGGGGCTGCGTAGTCCTGATCCAGTCCTGGTTCCCACCTGCAGAGCTGTGGTCGAGGCACCTGAATGACCAGCGCCTGAACCGTGGCCAGAGGGGTGGAAGCCCCTCTAAAGACCTTTGTGTCCCAGGGGCCACGCTGCCGCCCGTCTTAAGAGTTGGACTCTGGGGCTGCCTGTGTTTCTCTGTTGGTCTCTGACCCTTTGGAATGGCTGAACCTTTTTGCTTAAAAGCTGGGCTTTGCAAAAAAGTTCAGTCCCTGAGCTCACCTCCACCCTGGGGCAGGCTCATAAAAGCATAGCCCGCAGATGCAGCCTGGCTTCCCCACGTTTCAGGGTAAGCCAGGCTCTTGATTTATGGAAAACAGAAAAAAAAAAAATCAAGCCCAGAAAGTTCTAGATTGCCACGAAGGAGGAAAATTCTCATGGACGGACATCTTTGTTTTTCTAATTCGGAGGCATTTGGGCTTCTCTGTGTGTGCGGGTCTGAGCATCTGGCCGGAGCAGACCCCACCAAATATTAAAACCGAGCTCGGCCCACGCAAGAAATATCAGCGGCTGCTTTTGTTCTGAGGTCAGACAGCATTCGATTCTGGAGGACTTGGGGCTGCAGAGACAGGCGTATATAGCAGGGATAATTAAAACATTTTCACAATTATGACAGCCACATTCTACTGCTGCAAGCTGCGGGCTCATTCCACCCAAATATTTAACAAGCACCAAATAAAACACTGGTGAAAAAAATAAAAATAATAGAAAAATAATACAACAAAAACAGTGTAATAAATCTTAAAGGCAAAAGACCGAAAAATGTATATATAGAGAGAGGCATTGGGGAAGGAGGTAATTATTTTTTAAAGTATTTACACCTTAATAGCTGTTCACTTATCTTTATTATTATCATTACTATTGGTATAATTAATGTAGATGGAATAGGTTTTTAATCTTAAATTCTGGAATGCTAGTTAGTCAGATTTCCTGAGTATTAACTCATCTTCTTTTTGGACAAGGTGGGGCATGTAGCATAAAATCAATTTCCATAGATGAGCATTTTCATTCTAAATGAGTATTTCCCACCGAGATTATGTTCCTCTGATGGTCTTAATGTCTATGGAAAATACCTTTTCCAGCATGTATTTATGTAGCTTGACAGTATATATGTGATCAGTTATCACCTTATTTTTCTTTTTAAACTAGGATAGAAGTTGGTAAAATTTGCCTCTCCCCCAAATCAGTGAAATGCCATAGAATCTTTTTAATTTATTTATTTTTAAATCGGGCTAAAGATCAGCATTCTCCATGGCACCCGGCACTTCTTAGCAGGATTTTTTTTTTTTTTTTTAGGAAAGTACCATGCATAGCAGTTTTCACATCATCGCTTCTATGTAAATTCCACTATAGGCTGAAATTATACATTCTCACAGCACAGATGGGCTGGTCTGTCATTACGACTGCGGGGTCCTTGTTGGAACACACAGCATATTTCAATTGTGGAGTCGACAATTTCAAAGAACTGGGGTCAAAATAAACAAGTTGCATCTGTGTATAGAAGCAGCCGTATTAAATGATCTCGTTTTCCTGAAAAAAATTCCGTTAGGGGAGATACAATCACCTTCGTTAAATTTTAATTTAAAATTTTGGTCTTGATCATTGCCTTTTGAGACTCCAAATGACCTCGGTCAAAGGGACCTTCCATGTTTGAACTAATGACCATGTTTTGTTTTGTTTTTTAATCTTGTTTTGCAGCACATACCACATCTAACACTAGATTTAAATTCTACAAATTGTGGGGTGTGGGCGTTTCATTTTAACATCGTCATAATCACCGCGGGGCAGACATTAAAATCTTTAGGCGTTTTATATACAGACTTAATTAACACTAAGTTATATTGAAACTTTTGTGAAAAATTAGTTGGTAAGTATTTTGCATGGTTTAAAGGTACTTTTAAATGTGAACTAAAAAAAATTCAACAGGTAAACTACAAAGAGTAGCCATAAACTTAAAAAAAAAATTATCTTGCTGAGATAACAAAGTGCACAGTTTATTGGTCTCTATCACACCACACGTGAGGGCAGAGCAGCAGGTTTACAGCCACAATGATTGGTTTGCAAATGATGATAACTGTTTGTTTTGTGAATTTGCTCACACGATGGGATAATAGGGATAATCAACTCTGAGCCCCCCCCCCCCCCCCCCCCCCGTCCTTATTTTTAAGTGTTTGCTTTTGCATTTCTAAATTCTAGATTCCTTTCCCCTGTTCCCAGTCGATGAGGCTGCCTTCCTGGCTGGATGGGCAGCCCGTTTGTGCAAGGTGAGGAGGGCATATCCCTCTACTGCCCGTGGTTCTTCTAAGGAACCTTACGTACCTGACTGTGGCGACTGGAGACATTGGGGATTGAATGGGAAAGTGAAAAGTTGGTGATATTTGCCATCGCCCTTGGGGAACTGCTGCCTTCCAGTTTTTTTGTTTTCTGGGTTTTTTTTTTTTTAACCATTTTCTCCTTTCCCAGTTAGGTCTTTTTAGCCTGTGTGTATCCCTGTCTCGGCATCTGAACTGTATTTACTCTCTGTGTCTTGACTGTGGCTCTGGTCTGGGGGCTCTCCATGATGAGACAAATAACACAGCCCAGCCTTTCTGGGTCAGTCTCAGAGTGACGGTAGAGGGTGGGAGCGATAATGATACTCTCACTGAGTGCCATTCCCACTCCTGGCACCTCCTGCCTTTGGAAAAGCAGAGTGGAGAAGGAGAGGGCACTGAGGCCAGGATTCAGGTGGAGTTACTTCTCCTTCCTGGCTGTGTTGAGTGAGGGTGAGTTTCACCTCGCTGCGCCTTTATTTCCTCATCTGTACAATGGGACAGTATGTGTCCCCGCTTCATGGTAACACATGGAAAACGCTTAGCCCATGCTTAGTTTGTACAGAGATGATCAGAAAAAGCCTGGAAGCAGAGGCTTTCTTTATCACCATTCTCCAGGGCGGCACTGAGCTCAGGCTGTGAGTGCCCGGGATCAACCAGCTGCTGAGGGTTGGGACAGAATTCAAACTCGGGTCTGCCATCTTCCAGAAGCCCATGTTTGTTTTTCATTAACTGAGTGTGTGCACACGGGTATCCACATGGTGGCCGTATCTACATGGCATGCTCTGTACTGTGGCTATGCAGGGAACACGTGTGCGTAGACACACAGGTGTCCCACACTCCCAGATACATCAGTGGTTTCCAGAGGTGGACTGGCCGTTAGAAACCACATGTCAAATTGGGGCTGGCCCCTTCATTGTTTCCCAGAGGGCCCTGCAGCCTGTGGGCCACCCTGGGGCGACTGAAGCAGGCAGTGGGTGGACAGGCCACTCGGGCTGGGCTCCTGGTGGGGGAAGGCAGGGCCCGTGCCTGGCTGGCTGTACGCTGGGCCCTAGCCAGGCATGGCACTGCCTCCTCGAGGGACAGGCAGTTCCAGGCGCCGGCCATTTGCAGACTGGAAGTGAGCCTCCAGGCCTGGGAGAGGAAATGGCGGCTGGGGCAGGCTCCAGGCAGGCGGGCTGTGGGAGGGAGCGGCCAGAGGGCCCTGAGGTGGGCCGGCCAGTGGGACTGGCCTTCCCAGGCAGGTCTGCGTGTGTGTGCCTGTGTTCACGTGTGCACCTGCGTGCTGGGGCTCGGGCCACTGGAGAGGGTCAACAGGCTGCGTTTCCAGTCAGGAATGTGGTGGGGGCTGGAGGGTGGATGAGACAGCGTGAAGCCCAGCACACCTTTGGACAGAATGCCCTGATAAGAATGATTTTCATTACAAGGCCTTGGTTCTCATTAAAATGGGGGCAACAGTATTGGCCTCGGGAAGCCGTCAGACACATCAAGTGAGAGCCTTTCTGGGAAGCCCGTGGTTGGTTTTTCCCTCATTGTGGCCTCCTGGAAGGAGACCCGAGGCCTGGGCTCTCAGATGAGCTACCTACCATCCCAGCCTCAGTTCCCCATCTGTAAAGGGAGGGATAAATCCTACCACAAGTTTCTCTTGGAATTAAATGTGATGGTGTTGCCTGGTACTCAGCGGGGGGGGGGGAGGGCTAGGCAGCCCTTGATGGGACTGTTGGGGGTGGGCCCTGGAGAAGGGTTCTTGACCTCTGGCCTCTTGGCCTCTGACCTCTGAGTGCAGGGTCTGGATGGGGGATGGAGGCAGGCCCTGCAAACCCCCAGGAGGCTCAGGGGTGGGAGTGGCTGTTGCAGCCTGTGCTCAGGAACCTCTGGCCCAGTTTCCTGGGAGTCCAGCCCTGCCCCAAGATTCCTGCAGTGGGTGTGCCCAAACTTCCGGCCCAGGCGTGGGTGGGTAAGGGCTCCTGGGGGCAAGAGTGGAGTTCTGCCCTTCCCACCCACTTGCGTCTCCTGGTTGCGCAGCCATTTTCCACTTGATGGGATGAAGAGTCCCACCTGGACCCTGTCTTTGAGGTCCAGATCAGTGGCCCCTGCGTATGGCTGGCCCAGGTGCCCATGATGTATATTGGAGGCCTCAGCAGTGTGGAGAGGTGCCTCTGTCTTGAGCCTTTGTTATGCACAGATAGTAAGTCGTCAGAAGCCAACACCTATGGAGGCTCTCAACACCTGATGGATGCCCTGCACGGGCCTCGGGCCTCAGGCCTCAGTCCTGGGTGCTCCAGCACCAGAGGTAAGCTATTCCCAGGATGGAATCATGATCAAATGGCTGACCCACTGGGCTTCCTGGAACTTCCGGACCAACGCTGGTGGGCAGTGGGTGTCATCTGGGCACTACTGGCCCACCACAGCCTACACCGTCTCGGTGTGGAGCTGCCAGGAGAGGGGTGAGTGAGACCAGCTGGGGCAGGACCGGTGCAGACACCTGCTTATTAGCCCAGTGGAGAGAGTTGGGGCCACAGTAGGCCTCTTCAAGGAAGGGTCAGCACATGTCATGTTGCAAACAGGACTCCTTTGGGTTGGGGGGAGTGGACTAGTTGATCTCCTAAGTGCCAGGGCCGGGTGCTTTAAATCCACTTTCTTTAAACATCTTTTTTTTTTTTTTTGTATGTATTTTTTGTATTTTTCCGAAGTGAGAAGCGGGGAGGCAGTCAGACTCCTGCATGCGCCCAACCAGGATTCACCCAGCATGCCCACCAGGGGGCGATGCTCTGCCCATCCAGGACGTTGCTCTGTTATGGATGGAGCCATTCTAGCGCCTGAGGTGAAGGCCATAGATCCATCCTCAGCGCCCCGAGGCGAACTTTGCTCCAGTGGAGCCTTGGCTGCGGGAGAGGAAGAGAGAGATAGAAAGGAAGGAGGGGGGAGGGATGGAGAAGCAGATGGGCGCTTCTCCTGTGTACCCTGACCAGGAATCAAACCCAGGACTTCCACACGCCGGGTTGATAATCTACTGCTGAGCCAACTGGCCAGGCCCTAAACATCCATTTTTAAATCTGATCTGCCCCAATTATGTTTCATTTCAACCCTCAGTCAGGGCCGTCATATGTCAGTGCTGTTGCAGTGTTGGGATGGGGCATGAGCAGGGCGGCCATGTAGAAGGGGGTCTTGGTTTCCCGTGTGAGGAAAGGGAGGCTCAGAGAGGCCGAGGAACATCCCCGGAGTCACGGAACCCAGGTCTCTGACTTCAGGACCCACACTTTCCCAGACTGGGTGGGAACACAGACCCCCAGCCTGTCTCAGATGCTGATCTCATGGATTCCCCCAGACTCCCAGCATGAGGAGGGACCTGTCCTTTGGGCCTGGAGTTATTCTGTCTCAAGGGAAAGCCAGGATTTCCCTCCATCCTTCCCTTCCTGGGGGTCATGTTGTGCAGGTTTTGGGGTCCCCAAGAACTAGGGCCTGCTTGCTGGGCTGACAAAGCCCCCCAGGTGTCCTGTGTGTGTGGGGGGTGAGGGCTCCAGGCCTTGGTGGCTCTGTGTGCTGGCCAGACCATGGACAGTGTGCTGTGTGTCAGCAGGTAATGGGAAGGCAGGAGCCTTCACGTTGACCTGGTTCTCAGTGCTCCTGTGCCCCCAGAGAAGGAGAATGTTCAAAGTCATAACACCCAGGTGATTCCAGAAGCTCTGTAGAGAGGGTATTATTCACACACTGAGGATAAAAGTCTTTAGGAGGTGCTGAAAAACCCCAGACAGGCAGAGCACCTGCCAGCCTTTAGGTTCTCAAGGTGGCCCCGCATTCTTCTCAGGTTCTTCTCGTTGGGGCTTGTTGCAGACACCATTCAGCATCTGGTAGACACTGACCCCTCTCCTGTGTAGATGCTTATCTCAGGGGACCAGGGTCATTGGTGCCTGCAGATGTCTGGTCTGAAGCTGGGGTCTCAGCATGAGGGGCCGTCTCAGATCAGGGCGTAATGCAGGTGCCTGGTGCCGTGTTTATGGCCAGGATAAGTCCATGTGAACCCAGCTCTGAGGGCAGTCAGGGTACCAGGTCGGTCCCCTGCGAGGCCCCACTGTGATGCTCACACCCCTGATTCCACGTGTTCCCTCACATCTCAAGAGTAGCTCAGTGCTCACAGATTACTCAGGGCACCTCTTGGAGAGTTTGGGAGCCCGTACTGGACAGGCCTGTCTGGGGAACAAGAGGAGACTGCAGTGACTGGACCAAGCCAACCTTGTGGAGGCCAGGTCCTCAGCTGGAGGGCCAGAGCCAAGACTGACGAGTCTGTCCTGTGCTCACAGGCAGGGGAGCCTTCCTCTGCAAACATGGATGCCTTCAAAGAGGCCCAGGCCAAGATGATACCCAGTGGAGCCTGCACCCAGCGTGTGGGGACTAGAGATGTAGCCTGGAGCACCCTGTGCCAGTCTGAGGCCTGGGAATCTGGGGAACTTCCTAGAGGTGGTAGACCCATGCCCGCAGGCTCGTTCCCGCATCCAGCCTCAGGCCTGCCACGTCCCAGACAGGGCCCGGCTGCCAGGAGCAGTGCTGCCCCTCCCGCCACCTTGCGCCAGCCCTACACAGGCCACATCTGCGGCGGCAGCCTCGCCAGAGCTCTGCCTCCCAGCTCCATCCCCATGGAAACCATGGGGGGGGGGGGCTCTTGCTGCATTTGGCCGCTGACTGGTTTCCATTAGAGCCAGCCTGCTTTTCTTGAGCCCTGCTCCTGGCATTCAAGGCACTCCCCAGGGGTTTCTAACTGCATTTAACTGAGCAGCAGCCTTCTGTGCCAGGGAACCCAGCAGTCTGAGCTTGCCCACCCTGGCCAACGTCCCTCGGTGCCCAGGTCCCCCCGGGTGTGACTGCTCTGGGTCTCGGCAGGCTTGAGGCTCAAACCCCATCCTTTCTTGCTCAGGAGCAGCAGCTGTGGAGGGTTGAGTGCTGGTTCGGGAGTCATGAGCACTGAGTTTCCCATACTAGCTGGGTCGTAAGAGTCTCGAGAGGCGTTGCATCAGCCTCTGCCCCTCTCTCTGGGCCTCAGTTTATCCATCTATAAAATGAGAGGGTTGAACTGTTTCTCCAGTTTCTTGCAGTAATGCTAAAAAGGAAAGAGGAAGACGGAGAGAAAGAAGAATAGCACAGCAGCTCATCTGGATCCTCGGTTCTGGGATTTTTGTTTGTGTTCAAAGGTTTTTTTTGTTTGTTTTTTGTTTTGTAAGGGAAGGAGTCACAGAATTTCAGCGGAGACGGTCATTTGCGGAGCCAAGAGCCAGTCGGGAGTCCACAGACTCAGGGCAGGTGTGCCCACCAGGCTTTGCTTGATTTCTTTTGGGCGCCCAGCGGTCGGGCTGTGAATGCGGTGAGTGGAGGCATGAAATGTGCCTGTGATGGAACGAACAGGGCTCTGAAAAACTATCTGAGAGGTTTTGGGAGGTCCAGCTTTAAGAACCTGGCCGGCTTGTCCCTGAGAGGCCCAGGAGATTGCTGCTCACTCAGGGCTGGTCCACAGCAGGGTGGCAGCCCTCAGACCCAGCCTGACATCCTGGGAGGTGTCACCTCCTCCTCCACTTCTTAGGAGTTGGGGAGTGAGCTTCACGGGTGTGAAGGGTGGTAATACTGGTCTTTGGGGACTTTTTGCCCGACCTGCCAAATGGATGGTTTGGCTCCTCCCATGGAAACTCAGCTCTCTGCTCACTTATTGTGAAATATCACAGATATCATGGCGCGGGCCTCTCCTGGGCCCCTGCCACTGTGCTGGGGATACTGTTCGGCTTACAGACAAGGAGCGGAACATCGGAGGCAGCAGGCCTTCACAGCCACCAGGAGCAATCCACCTGGTGGTTTGGGCAGGTAGCTTTCCTCCTGGGCCTCAGTATCCTCATTTGTTAAGTGGGGATCATGACTCCGGGGTGAACGTGGGAACTAGAGGGAAGGATGGGTCACACTGGATAAACAGAAGGTGGTGGCATTAAAGTTGCATCCACCCCAGTGCCCTCATCACCAATGGAGCTGGCCTGCACCTCCCAGATTGCTGCACACCCACAGTAGGATGGACAGTCACCCAGCCCAACCCAGGAAAAGTAGGGGCCGGATGGAGTTTCTCAGGGTCACTTGGCACTGCTGCTGGAGGGCCTGGGTTGCCGGCACAGTAGTATTCTCCCTTCCTCGTCTGGGTTGAACCCAGTCCATCTCCCACTCAACGTTGGGCCTGCCTCCCTGTTCTAGGCCCCCTTTGTTTAGTGACAGATCCCAAGGGCCGGAGAAGCAGGTGGAAGGGCTCTGGGAACATGGTCACTGCAGCTGAAAGGATAGACAAGATGGCAGTGCAGTTTTCTGTCCTGGGCAGGAGTGAAGCTGGGTTTGAATGAACCATCACATCTAGGTAGCCACTACTTCTCTGTCCCCCAGCCCACCCTCCCCAGTGAAGTCGGCCGAGGGAGTTATCTCAGAGGAGTGGGCAGCGGCGGCGGTGGCCAAGGTTGATTTAGATATGTGGGGAGATGGGGATAATGTAGGAAATGAAGGAAATTTCCCCGGGGGGAAGGGAAGAAAGAGGAGCTTAAGTGCCTAGATAATTATACAGCTTGGTGCCGTGATTGATAGCAAGTGGGCTGCTTCTCTGGCCAGCTCCCTACCGCCTTCCAGTCTGTCCCCTGTGTCCCAGAGACCCTCTGCAGGGGTACGGGGGGGGGGGGCAGAGAGGTGGGCCACGCCCAGACCGTCCCCAAGTCCTGCCCATTCTGTCTTGTAACATGGCCCCAATCTCTCCACCTTCCCCTGCTCGTGATCGGCCTCTGGGTGGTACCCAGAGGTCACGATTCCTTCCACCCTGCGGGGCTCCCATCCAGTGTCCCCTTCCCTTGAGGCCTCTGCCAACCCATCCTGCCCCTCCCTACTCTTCACCTGCCCACTGCCTGTGTGCCCATGGCCCCGATCTGGGTGACCAGTTCACATAGGTGCCTGCTGTAGGAGACTGAGTACCTCGGGCAGGACAGGCCACACTCAGCGGCCTGGCACAGGGAAGGCTCTTGGGGAATGGTTCATGAATGAACGGAACAGAGTCCAGCATCTGAAATGGGAGAAGGGCCTCCCTGTGTTCGGTGCTGTGGCACAAGCCGCCAAGGCCACGTCGCCAAGAATCGGTGTTTTGAGAAGTAAGCAGGCAACTTTCCCACCTTCACCAAATGTAGTCCCAGTTAGGACCCATTGAAGGGGCTCATGAAGCCACATCTCATCCCAGATGGCGGGATAGAGCCCAGTGGATCGGCCCGAGCCCTGGCCACCTGCCATGGAGGAAGGGCGTCCGCTGTCATCTGTGGAGGTAACACCAGGCCCTAGAAAAACCACAGTTTCTCTGCGGGCTTGTCGAGAAGACCAGCTGTGAGAGGTGGCCGTCAAAGACTGGGACCTTTTTCTCTCAGGTCACTGGGTAGGGAAGGCAGGGATCTGCTGGATCAGATGTCATTGGTGAGTAGTGGCCCATTCTGTTAATTTAGGTCAGCTAGTTCCAATTCACAGATGTTCTGTTGCAGCTCATGGGGGTCCTCACAAACCACGAGACTCTTTGTTCCCCTCCCCTGGCGGTGGCCAGCCCCACGGAACCCACTGCACCCCTCATCTGCCCATCAGCCGCCTCCATTGGCCTGTGATGAGTAAGAGCATTGGCACCCAGCGCCCTTCAGAGGGCCTGACATCTCTGTCCAGCTGCGGCGGGTCTGGGCCAGCCTTTCAAACAGAGTGCGTTTTACCAGCAGGCAGGGGCCTCGGTCTGTCGGGCCTGCTGCGAAGTCTCAGGCCAGCCCCCACTCTTCAGTTTCCCCACCTGTCCTGTCCTGTCATGTCTTTGCCTTCCACCTCTGACAGTCAGTGGGTCTCGGGAAGGTTCCGAGGGGCCAGTTTGCAGCGTCTACCTCAGGATGTGAACATACTTCTGGGTGTTGAGCCGGGACCCTGATTCTTGAGGGGGTGGTGCCCCTAGGGCACAGGGAGAAAGAGTTAGTCACAGAGTTTTTCATCCAAGTGCCTCTTACGAATGGGAGGGACTGGGAGCTGTCAGTGGGGTTCCGTAGTTGTGATGTGGTTACCAGATGGGGTGACACCAGGGTTCATACTGTGAGGGAAGCTCTGGGACAGGTGGGCATGGTTCCTGGGAGGCGTCAGCCCTCCAGGATGATGGCAAGTATTTGCTGCCTCTTTTTTTCTGTTTTCCAAGTCTCGTTTGATGAGGATTTGTTTTTCCTGCAATATGGGGAAAACAATCACTTAAATTACAGAATCAACCACGTGTCCAGAGTGAAACTGACCCACCCAGATTACCACCAAAAGTGTCGTTTAATGGTGGGGGAGGGTGGTGACAGGGTGTGTGTTGGCCATTTTTAAAGACGCACACGTGACCCAGGGACACTCCGAGATTAGGTTGCAGGGTGGCTCAGCGTGGCCCATGACAGCAGGGCACAGCCCATTCCTCTCTCCGTGGGCACGTGGAGCGTTGTGAGTGCGCTGTCTGGAAGTGACATCTGTAACCAAAAACAGTTTTGGTGCCAAGTTAGATCGGGGCCCGTTGTTTTTGCTGTTGCAGATCCTGACGTTTGTGAAAAACCTGACGGAGCAGAGCTCAAGGTGGGTGTGCAGATAGACGTGCGTCTGGCGGTGGCTTGCTTTTCTGGAACCGAAAAGAATTAGCATGGTGCTTGCCGCTGCCTTGTGTGAGAACCGACAGGGTGTGCGTTTTTTCTGACGCCAGCTCTGTACCGTAGGTGTAAATGGCTCCTGTTTAAGATAGCAGACTGGGGCTCAGAGGGGAGGTTCTAGAAGGCCACACGACCCAGAAGATTCTGGGACCTGTTTGGCTCCTCCCGAGGCCTGGCAATCCTGCCTCTAGATGCCATGTCCTTGGGGAGTTGAGCTTGCCTGTGCCCTGCCCACACTGGCTGCCTTGGTAGCCATTGCCGTCCCGAGTCCCTGTGGGAGCCATTTTGGCCCAGGTGGAGCAGCAGAGACGGGGAGTCTCCCCTGGTTTGTGTGTTTGGCAAACTTGGGCTGGAGGAAGAAGCCATTCACGAGCTCAGTGGCCGACTTCTGACCTCGCTGGGTTTTGGGACCCTCCGAGGCTTTCGGTCTGGCTCTAGTCCTTCCCGTGACATTCCCCACACATGTCGAGGACCTGCTCTGTGCGTGGCTCAGCAGCGCCGGGCTGTGGCGGGAAGGGTGTTGCTTCTACATGTCGTGACTTTGGCTAGGGGCCATATTTCATGCCCAAGACAAGTGTGGACAAGTCAGGGCTGAGCCTGCTGCGGTTTGAGTTCGTGCTGGGGGCTCAGAGCCTCCTGCCCCCCGGCCTGCTCTCAGCTGTGTCCACCCTGGCCCCAGGCCCAGGCTAGGAAGGAATTTCTCCAGGCATTGGGCCCCAGAGTGCGATCTCGCACGTCCTCAGAATGCCCCAGGTGATCGATGGTGGGGGCTGTGGTTCACAGAACCCCACCGGGCAGAGCATGCTCTTAATTTTGCAGGCAAATCTGAGGAGGTGGGATTTGCTGTTCCTGTATTACAGGTGAGGAGGCTGAGGCCTGGAGAGGTGAAGGGTCTTGTCCAGGGTCACCAGGGGGCAGAACTGAGATGGGAACCCTCCAGTCCTGGGTCACTCTGCAGATGGACACAGGAGTGCTCTAGGGTGCAGGTATACTCGTGGGCAGGGCAAGAAGGTCTGGCAGATCTCACCCCCAAACCTTCTGGAATTTGGGGGTGCTTGTGCCCCCAAAAGACCCCAGTTTGGAGTTTATTGGTGACCTTGAGATAGATGGGCTTGGCCACCCTTTCCTCTACCGCACCATACGGGCCAGCCCAAGTAGAGCAGGTGGGGTTTCTTAACCAGGCCACAGGGTGGGGGCATCTTGTGAGCCTCAGGCAGGTGTGCCCAAGAGTATTAACCAGTACAGTGCACCCCAGCGGTGCACTTGGCCCATACCACTGGTAGGAGAGGCAGCGAGGGCATCCTGGCTGTCCTGCTGAGAGCTGTGCCGTTCGGGACGGTCCCTTCTCAGGGTGCTCACTCCTGTCAGCAGGACCGTGATCTGCTCAAGGCCAGAGGTTCCATCTTACAGCTGGGAAGACTGAGGCTTAGAGAGGTGGCGGGCAGTGAGTGATGGGAGGAGGTAGGATTAGAACCCAGAGCTGTATGACTCGAGGCCTTGAGCCCACACTGTGTGCAGACAGGGTACCTTGGGCTCCCATGCTCCTGACTCCATCCTCAGGGGGCCTGCTGCAGGCGCTATCATGTGTCAGGATTAGGGGTTTGAGCACATCCTCGGGAAGCTACCAACACATCACCTCCGGCCTCTGAGGGCCTTACAAGTCCCAGAAAACCTGGTATTGGGGTCCAGAGGGAGTGAGGAGGAAAGCCGTGAGCTAAAGGTAATGATGGTGACTCCGGGCTCAGGCGGCTTTCACAGCTCTCTTCTCATCCTTCTAAAGCAGGGGTCGGGAACCTTTTTGGCTGAGAGAGCCATGAATGCCACATATTTTAAAATGTAATTCCGTGAGAGCCATACAACGACCTGCGTACGTTACGCATTATCCAATAAAAATTTGGTGTTGTCCTGGAGGACAACTGTGACTGGCTCCAGCCACCCGCAACCATGAACATGAGCGGTAGGAAATGAACGGATTGTAATACATGAGAATGTTTTATATTTTTAACATTTTTTTTATTAAAGATTTGTCTGCGAGCCAGATGCAGCCATCAAAAGAGCCACATCTGGCTCACGAGCCATAGGTTCCCAACCCCTGTTCTAAAGGAAGCATGACCCTGCATCCTAGGTGATGGGAACTGCAGATGGTTGTGCTCATGAGAAGACGGGGACAGCTGCATTTTTGCCTCTCGGGGTCTGTGGAGACCAAACCCCTATGCCTTGGCATGGTTGGGAACCTGGGTGGGTGCAGAAGGGACCAGCCCTCCATGGTGCTTGGCCTCTGCACTTTCTTCCTGTTCACCCCAGTCATGCTTGGCCTGGACAGAAGTTCGAGAAAGGGCAGGGTCTGGATTCCTCACCCCACCCGAGATTCTGGCCAAGGCCCAGCAGAATTCCTGGCTGTGGCAGTCGGACCTTGGTCTGGATTAGCTGCCTGTTGTTACAACAAGCCATTTCTGCTTTGGGAGATCCTGCACGCCTGGTTGCAAACCTGAGCCGAGGGCATAGTGTCATTTAGTTGGTCCTAGGGTGTCCCCTTGCTGGCATATTCAGGAAAGATCCAAAGTCACGCCTGCACCTTCTGAGTCCCAGATTGTGAGCATTGTTATAAGAGTCGGGGGTACTTCTGTTGTCCTGGGTGCTAGGTACCCGGCCAGGCTGAGGAGGACGCTCAGCTGCATAAGAGTTGTCCTTGCCACAGGGCCACCAGCCTTGGCGAAGGACGGGCAGTGCCATCATTTGTGAGCTGATTTCGAGGGACCCCAGCCTACTGTAGGAGGTGACCTAAAGGATGAGCAGGAAATAGGCCTTTGTTGACAAGAGGACGTTCCAACCCCAGGGAATAGTTGGGGTCCCGGCAGAGCTGAGTGAAGGAGTGATCTCTCTGTCTAGAGCAGCAGCCCTGAGCCCCGTCAGTGTCCCTGCTCTACATACCCTGGGTGTGTGCATGGCTGCGCTGGAAGGAGCCATCAGTTGGGGTTTGTTTTGGGGTGCACGAGTGCAGGAGCAGTCAGATAAGGCTTTTCTTGCAGACTTCTGCCTCCAAATAAAGTTCCTAACCTCTGGGTACTTCGGTGCCAACGGTCAGGGTGCCATCTGCATTGTTGTGAGGGGTAAACGAAAGGCTGAGGGAGAGGCTGCACTGAGTCTCGGGGCCATGTGCCACCAGGGCTGCTGAGCTGACTCCTTGGTCATCTTTTATCTTGCAGGATGTGGCATGTCCCAGAGCACTCCCAAGAAAGTAGGACCCATCATGGCCTTTGAAAGATGCTTTAGGACTGCATGGCCCAGGTAAGGTGGACTTTTCCCTGGGCCTGGGCAGGGAGGTAAGCCAGGAGGTGGGTGTGTGGTCAGGAGGGGAATGTGGACCCATCTGTCAGGAGACCCCAGCACCAGCCCCACTGGCAGCCATGTCTAGCGATGGGCATGCCTAGCCTCCATTCTAGCTCCCGAGAGCTATCATATTGGCTGGGCTCCTTTGGTGCCACAAGCCTCAGTTTACCCGTCCATAAGACTAGGGTAGGAATTCCTTCCAGTGGAGGCTTTTGAGAAGCACAGTGTGCCCCAGAATGCCCGTCGCTTCAATGAGAGGGCCCATCAGGAGTGGGGTGGGCACAGTCTTTGCACACAGTAGACACCCAAGACAGAACAGGGATTCATAATTCACTGGAGGACAGAAAGTTGCCCAGGTGTGTACCCCACCAGGCACTCTTCCCGCTTCCTTTCCCTTTGCTGGAACTCAGAGATCCAGTTCTATCTGTCAACTTCAGTTGATGCTGCTGGGTCTGAATGATACCAGCAGAAGTTTGAGGCAGAGTCTGCCCTGCCCGGGCAGCTGGGGGCTTGTGGGCAGCCTCTGCTCTGATCAGCTAGAGCCTTTGTTGGCATTACCTCTGAGGCAGCCAGGAGGGACTCAGTGCTCTAGGTACTTAGGCCTGCTGTTTCCATGTGGCTTTGGGTCAGTCTCACAAGCCTTGGAGAGGTGGCCTGGCCAGTGAAGACAGTGCGGAGGTAGCTGAGTGGGGAGAGGTGACACTGAGGCCTCCAGGTCTGGGCAGCTCAAGTCCTGAGTCTGTTTATATATCCAAGGGATGGGGTGCCCTCCTGCGCATGGCAGGTGCTGTGTGGGATGTGCCAGAGGCCTGGCCGATGCATTTCAGACCCTCGAGGTTCTCGGTCAGTGCCTTCTGTGCTGTTCCCAACTGCACCTCGATACCTAGCTTGTCCTGGGGCAGCCGCCTGCCCTGCCTTGAGGACTCATGGATCCTGCTCTCTGGCCTGCACTCTGTGGTCTTGGGGAAGCTGTGGCCCTTCTCTGGGATTCTGTTCCTCATTTGCAAAAAGGACATTCAAACCTCCTGCCACCTCCCTCCCAGGCACCAATAGGAGCCAGAGAGGGAGCCCAAGCTGGCTAAGATGTGGCGGTCGGGCCTGGGATCCGTCACAGCCCACCACTCACAAAGAGGAAACCGACACACGTGACCCTCACTGATCACACGGGCAGAAGGGGGCAAAGGTGTTATTTGTTTACTTGTTTATGTCCTGCCACGTTAAAAACATACGTATACATCAGTTCAGGGCAATAGAGATGCCGCAGGAATGTAAAAATAAACAATAGGGCAAATTGGGGCAAAGGGAAAATCCAAAGTAGACCTAGAAGTCATGTCATATGAGAGCCTCTCAGTTGTTGGTGGTGACTTGTAAATTCAGCTCTGAGCTTCCTCACTGCCAACGCAAAGAGGGAAAGACTGTCATAGAAAGCGACAATGTTTAGGGGGTACTGTTTCCAGCAGTGATGCTGAGAGGCCTGCCTGGTACTGACACTCTGAGGTGTCCCAAAACCCCCGATGAGGCCGGGGGAGGAGGTGGGAGCTCCTTCATGCTCAGAACAGCTACAGTCCCCTCACCACCCTGAACAACTCATGTAGCATTTCATGCTACCTGACCCAACAACCTAGGCTGAGAAATGGGCAGTGAGGGCCCCCTGGCATACCATTAGGCCTTGCTGAGCCTGACTTTGACCTTGCATCAAATCCTCGCAGCCACACCTACTGCAAACTGCTGCCACGTAGACCCCAGAAAACGGGTGTTTCAGTCCCAGTCTTTTGGGTACAAAGTCGCATAGATCCAGCGGCTTCCTGCCCTTTGGCGTCCCCTGAGAGGCTCTGGTGGCCCCTGAGCTGTGTCAGGCGTCATTGGGTCTTAGAGCAGAGTGGGCTGGACCTGACAGGTAGAAACATGGGACGTGTGCCCCACACATCCGGGGCTGCTTCTCAGGACTTAACCAGCGTCTCTCCTTCCAGGTATCACCCCGTCTTCTCTGCCATCTCCTTGCTTAGGTGACTGATGCCTGAAGCTCAGACAAGACGACTCAACCACCCTCAGGTCAGTGCCGTGTTTAGAATGCTGAAAATCAGGACTCCTCACCCTTTCCCTCCGGTGCCACCCTGGGCTGGGCATGCCTGAAACGGGGTACGCACATACCCCACAGCCTCTGGAGGACCTAGGAGTGGGCAGGCATTTCTTGCACATTCACACGAGCTCGGTGGGTCCACTCTGACCTCCCGTTCTCCTCTTCCTGCTGCTGAGAGATCAGGGGCTTGCACAGGTCTCACCGCAGGAAGCTGGAATCAGGACCATCTTTCTGGCCCCCTTCCACGCATAGATTGAGTGAAGCTTCCTTTGCAATGAGCCAGCCATCTTGGAGTGTTTGTGGTAGGAGGGCTTGGGCCAAGTGCCAGCCGGGTCAGCACAGGGCAGTTCAATATCTGTGCAGTTAGTAGAGCTCAGGAGCTCAGCAGGTGAGAGGGTCCCAGCCTGCCAGTCTCTGTCATGGCTGCCTTGTGTTCCTGACAGGGCGAGGCTGTAGCCCTGAGAGTATGCCCACCCCCACCCTCCAAGCCCTGCTCTCCCTCCCAGAGCCAGCCCACAGTGCAGACTATCGAGCCCACTTGGCTGATTCAAGCCTCCTGGGAGTCTGCAGGGCCAGACAGACGTCATCTCTCTCCACCACTGTTGCCAGGGGCAGGTCCACCTCCCACGTCTGTGTGGAGAGGACCCCAGGCTACTGTGTCTGGGCCCAGGAGCCCTCTGCCATCTGGGCCTTGCGTGTTTATAGGTCCAGCTTACCTGCCAGACTCTGCAGATGCTGCCCTGGGGCTTTTGTGTCTGCATGCAGGGCCTGCAGCAGCCGGTGCCAGAGGGTGGGATAGGGGACGCAGGTGGGGGACAGAGAGGCCCCCAGGGAACATCGAGGATGGGGGGAAATGGGGACATGAGGGGTAGTGGAGGAAGGAGAAGGATGGAGTGGAGGTGGATAGAAAGCAGGGAAGGGCAAGGCCCCAGGGGAGAGAGGAGACGGTGCAGAGTGGCCAGGAAACTGGCTAGGGAAACAGCCCGCAGAAGCAGCTGGCCCCTGGTGTCTGGCAGGCCTGCTGAGCTCTGCCAAAGGCCAACTAGGCCTGCTGCTTTCCTGGGAACCCCCTGTCAAGTCCCCCCTAACGTCCCACATGCGGCAGTGGTGACCTCCAGGGTTCAAATGAAATCCAAGGCTTGAGAGGTATGTCTCTCGCAGCAGCTGAGGCACCAGACTGAGCACCCAGGTCCTACTCCCCAAACTGCGCAGTCATGCTGGAAGCCATGAGGGTGTGTCTCGGGAGGCAGGCCGCCAGGCCAGGGCAGGCCAGGGCAGGGGCGGCTGTGTGCAGTGGCCGAGGCCCAGGGTGTGTGGGGAGGACCATCCCTCCGTGTGCACGCCTCGGTTCAGGCCGCCAGGCCAGGCCAGGCCAGGGCAGGGGCGGCTGTGTGCAGTGGCCGAGGCCCAGGGTGTGTGGGGAGGACCATCCCTCCGTGTGCACGCCTCGGTTCAGGCCGCCAGGCCAGGGCAGGGGCGGCTGTGTGCAGTGGCCGAGGCCCAGGGTGTGTGGGGAGGACCATCCCTCCGTGTGCACGCCTCGGTTCAGGCCGCCAGGCCAGGCCAGGGCAGGGGCGGCTGTGTGCAGTGGCCGAGGCCCAGGGTGTGTGGGGAGGACCATCCCTCCGTGTGCACGCCTCGGTTCAGGCCGCCAGGCCAGGCCAGGGCAGGGGCGGCTGTGTGCAGTGGCCGAGGCCCAGGGTGTGTGGGGAGGACCATCCCTCCGTGTGCACGCCTAGGTTCAGGCCGCCAGGCCAGGCCAGGCCAGGGCAGGGGCGGCTGTGTGCAGTGGCCGAGGCCCAGGATGTGTGGGGAGGACCATCCCTCCGTGTGCACGCCTCGGTTCAGGCCCAGGACCACCCGCAGGTGGGTTCATCATCTCCATCCTGTTCACCCACAAATGGAGGCCTAGGAAGAGCCCAGCTGCAGCCTGGAAGGGTTATCGGGGCATTAGAGGCTCTTTAGGAGGTCGGCCTGGGCTAGAGGAGCTTCAGAGGCTAATGGGAGACAGTGCCTCACTTGGCGGGGTTTGCTTTTGAACTGACTTGAAATTGCTCTCCTTGGAGTCTTTGCAGACTTGGCCCAGAATGGGGAGAAGTCTCAACCCAGGAAGCTCCCTTGAGCTCCTCCATCTCCTGCTGAGCCCCTGGGGGCTTACATTCGGGGCAGACAGCAGTCATGTACTGGCCAGTCATTAAAGGGAATTGTCTCTGACCTTCCCATTGCCCTGGGTTCCTGTGGATAGAGAGGCCACCCTGTTTTTCAGGAATTAATGTGGATGTGGGTTCACAGGAAACCGAGGCTCAGGGCGACAGGCCTGGTACCCCGCAGCGGAGCCATGTTGAAAAACCATGTCTGCTGGCTCTAAGCTTGACCTGTGTCTGGTGCCCACAGCTGAGGAGGAACAAACGTTCTAATACTAGATACCCATGTGGCAGACAGAAAAGATGTAAGGCCTTAAAAGATACCTTGCTTTGGATCTTCTGGTCTCACTGGAAGTGTTGACACACTACAGGTCGTGGGCTTCGTCCTGCACTTCCCTTCCGGCTGTGAGCAGCACTCGGGCTGGGAGAGGTTAGACCTGCAAGTGAGGAGAGATGTGACAAGCAAACCCTTTCAGGGCGGGGAGCAGGCCTCACCTGGAGGAAGCCAGTTTTCCATCCGATTCAGTCTTGTTCAAGGCTTTCTATCCCTGTGCCAGGCCCTGAGCTGGTGCCACTGTGCTTCGTGACATCCCTGCTGGGTGGGTGTCGCCTCTGGAGGCTGAGGGTCCGGGAGCCAAGGGGCCAGCCCCAGGCCACCACACTGGCCAGCAGTAGAGCAGGGGTCCCAACCTGCCCAGACATAGAAGGACGTAGAAACTCCTCTGGGTTCCAGAACTGTGTGGTCTGCCGACATGCTGGGGTCACCCCAGGAAGCAGCTTCCCCGGGAGAGGAGTTAGGCTGAAGCGGGGTCTGTGTCGAGGTGGGGACAGGCCCTACTGCCCAGTCCGCCTCTGGAAGGGTGCTGGGATGGGCCAGAGGGTTGTGAGGAGTCTCCCTGCTGCTGAGGTATCTGGGGCTGCTGCCTCTGCTACCCTGGGTTTCCTGCCCTGGCCTGAGTTCAGCCAGATGCTTGGCCTCTGACGTTTCCCCAGTTGGAGGCCTTGTTCCCCAGATATTCCCGGGCTGAAAGCTCAGCAGTGTCCAGTTTTTTCCAGTGGCCTGACCTCCCTGATCCAGCAGGCTCAAGTCTGAGCCGCCCTTCTTCAAGAACTCTGTGCCCTCCCAGCCTGGCCAGCCTCCGAGAATTGGGGAGCCAGAAGGCCCTTGCTGCACCTTGAGGAAGGGAAAGTGAATGTCTCAGATGTGGAGCTCCTTGGAGTCCCCCAGTCCAGAGGGGTCTGGCCCTTCCTAGTGGCTGTGTGACCTCACAGATACACGGAGACCTCTCTCAGTCTCCGGTTTCTCATCCCTAAAACACTGGGGACCCTGGTGATGCCTGTCCTGGCTGTGTGACTCTGGGGAAATCACTTAGCCTCTCTGTGCTAAGTGTTCCTTATCTATAGATTGGTCGTGATGGGGACTGAGCCACAGGTGAGATGGACTCAGGTCAGGGCCTGGCAGGTCGCTGGTAGAGAGGGGTTTGGTGCTTGTTTGCAGCTACGGGGACTTGAACCCAGGGCTCTGTGGCTGTGAGATTTGCTCTTCCCCATTGAGCCCCCTGTAGGAGGACCCTAAGGAGAAGCTGCTCTTGGAAGGGTCCTTGGTGAAGACAGCTGTTCATTTACATCCAGGGAGTTGTTAGGACAAGTGTGGCTATAGGAGTGATGGGGACAGGGCCACCTGCTGTCACCATGGCAGGTCCCACCTGCAGAAAAGGCACGGGGCTTCCCTTCTAATTTTGTTCTGGTTTCTTGATGCGGGCCCTGCCCCCTGTCTCTGGATGAGCCTGTCCCCATCAGAGCGCAAGGTCTGGGCTGTGCCCAGCTGTGTGAGTGGCATCCCTCGCCCCCTGCCCCTCCAAGGACCCCATTGCTGGTTGCAGCCAGGGCCCGTGCACAGTGATCCCCTGGGCCTCAGTGTACTCTCTGTGAAGTGGGATTGTCTTGGCCCAAGTTTTCACTCAGCACAGACTGACCCACAGCCTGTAGAGCAGCTCTGCTTGTCTTTGCTTTGGGTTCTGAATAAGGTTTGGTAAAGAGGTGTGGAGATCACGGGCAGGCCAGAGTCGGGAAGACCTGGCACTCATCACATGCCCGCCATCTGCCAGCTGTGCTGAGAGGCTTCCCGTCAGGCAGCATTTGCTGGGGTGACAGGGGCCTCATCACCTCTTGTCCAGGGGCAGTGAGAGGGGTCTCCGGAGGACACAAGAGTGAGGGGCAGGTGGTCACCAACAGTAGACAGGAGCCTCAAGTTTTGAGAAATGGCTAGTGCTGGTATGGCCAGGCTGTGGGGCTGGAGCCACCAGAGGCCGGGAGGGGTGGGGCCAAGCATCCTGTAGTGGTCCTTCTGTGCCCCCTTGGTGCGGTCCTGGTGCTGTCTGCCCCCGTACCTGCTGGCCTTGGGCAGGTCAGCGGCTGCCCCGACCGTGGGCAGTTGAGGAGCTCCCTCTAGCCAGGCCCTCCCCAGCCTCTGCACAGGGCAGGCGGCCCACTTCCAGAGTGGACACTCCTCCTTCCTGTGGCCGCAGAGCACCCCTCCGGCTGCGCTGGCCTTCCCAGGGCTCCACAAAATGGCCGCCTCAGCCCTGCGCCATTTTGTGTCTGGGGCGGGCAGCCAGCAGTCCCGGGGAGGGAGGGGACAGTGGGGGTGGACCCCTGCCTGCCGCCTGCCCTGTGCGGCCTGGCCTGAGCCCAGCGCCAGCCCCGCCCCCACCCCGGCCTTGGCCAGGCCGCCCTGGACTTGGCAGCGGCCAGCATGTTGGCAGGGCAGCCGGGAGCCCTGGCCCCTCACCCGGCCTGCCTGGCCCTCGCGCCACCCCCCCGTCTTTGCACCCAGCAGACGGAGATGCTGCAGGCCAGAGCCCAGCAGAGCTGTAATTAAAGCCATGCTCCTGGAGGGAGTCCTTAGCAGCCTTGGTTCCCGCGCAGATCATTCTAGAAATGACGCTTGTCTGAGTGGGAGCAGGCTTCCTGGATGTCGTGAACAGGGGCAGGTGTGGCTCAGGCTGTACCCTCCATGCTATGAGTCCGCAGGCAGCAGGGCAGAGGCTTCCTGGAGGAGGTGAGCGCTGTGTGGACATCAGGGTACTGCTCTCGGGCCAGGCTGCCCCTGGCCGGCAGAGGTCTCTCTGTGCACAACGTGAACAGTCTGCACTTCTGATAGCTGGTGGCCAGCAGCGGACCTGGGGGACAGGCAGGGTCATGCTAGAAGCAGGCGTACCATGTCCAGGATATCTGGGTAGCTGGGGGCTGGACCACAAAGTACAGGGGAGACACCATTGTGCCGTTCAGTGTGGGACAGTGCCCTCCGCCGGCCTCAGCGGGTGGATGGGCACAGCGTGCCTGCCCAAAGCACCAGCCATAATAAGGTTTCCAGAGGGCATCAGAGCTCCTAGAAGAAGTTTGGAGGAACTTGGAGAGAAGTGTGTGCGTTTGAGACCACTGATGCCGTGTCTCTGGCGGCGTGGGGTGGCACCAGGCGCCAGAGCCACCACACCCTGTCTTCTGCCTGAGGGAAACCGAGGTGGAAAGCATGCAGGTGGCAGGAATCACAGTAGGGCTTTAGGAGTGAGCTGCCTTCCCCAGCCAAGCCCTTCAGGCTGGGAAGGTTGTTGGACTCAGCCCCAGCTACCCCCCCCCCCCCCACACACACACACCCTCTCCTTGTGTTCCCAGAGAGAACATTCTGTGGCCATGAGCGGGATTTGCTCAGGGGGGATGGTAGAACGAGGCGACCAGGGCTCTATGTCCCACAGATCAGGCCAAGCAATCCCTGAACCTCCTGGGGGCAAGAAAGGCTGGCCCCAGAGGCAGCTGTGCCCAGGGGGCGGTGGCTGCCAGAGGGCAGGGTTTCATGCTGCCATTTTTAATGATGCCTTCTCCCGTCCCTCCTCTCCTTGCCTTGGGACCCAGACTGCGGTTTGAAAGGAGAATATTTTCAGATAAATGGCATGCCTTTGAGGTTAAAACTGTTGCCTAATGGTTAAATGCCACAGGATCAGAGAGCTTTTCCCTTTGGACTCTGAGCAAACCATGAACTTAGCCCTGGGATGTGAAGAACAGGTCTCCCTGCCCCTCCGTGATGCCTCTCTCTGGGTGCCAAGGGCACCTTGAGCTTCCTCCTGGCTGCTGAGGCCAAGGGGATGAATAACTCGCCTGAGGCCCGTTGCTAGTTGTCCAGAGCAGGGTCAGAACCGTGGCCTGGCAGTCTCCAAAGACAGCCATTCCTTCCACATACACCCCCCACCCCGTGCCCGTGCCCCCTGTGGATGCAGGTAGGTAGGTGTGTCTGCAAAGCAGAACCCCCCCCCCCCCCTCAGCTTTTCAGACGCTGCTCTGGTGAGTTTTCAGACTCAGCCGTCTGAGGGCCAGTCCCAGGGCCAGACCCTGCCCTGAGGAGTAGATATCCTAGTCACTTTCCCCAGGAGCTTGGAGGCCTCTAGAGATGAGAAGACAGACCCAGGGTGGGGCACAGACTCGCACCGATGGGAGACCCCAGCCTGGAGCACATGGGCATCCATTCTAGGGGTCTACACAAGGAAGGGGTCATCAGGAGGGACCCTGGGCTGGGGCTCCTGCCTGCAGGTGCCGTTTTCCCCACCTTTGTGGTTTGTGCTGGCCCAGGTGTGCAGATCCAGGTATAGAACCAAGGGTCAGAGAATCTAGATTCCAGTTCCGACTTTGCCCTTTTGTGGCCAAAGTGTGGTCTCGGGTGATGAGACCACTGGGCCCTGCACTCGCCTAGCTGTGGGAGCCTGAGGCCAAAGGGAGGTCAGCAACCATGACCCCATTCTGTCTTTAAGTTTGATGTTTGCTTATTGTGGACTTTTTCCATTAGTTCATTTTTCAAATTTCACAGTAGTTTTAATACTGACTTTGGGCACCCCATAAACTGAGTGCCTGTCTGGCCTCCACAGTCCTGGCCCTGCCCTGGCCTATTGGGCACTCACTGCCCAGTACACACATCTGTTTAACTTCGTGGCCATGTTTGCAGGGGGACCTGCCCTGTGTGGGCCACCCCGTCTTTTTCCCAGACTCCATTGTTGGCACGGCCCAATGAGCAGAAACACTGGCTGCTTTTATGGGGAGAAACCTAATCAGGGTAACAATGGGGGCAATGGTCATGGGGGTGGGATCCTAGCTCCCTGTGGCCCCAAGCCAAGCCTGAGGTGACTGCGGGGTGACACCGTCTGTCTGCCTTGCTCACTCCAGACATCCGCCTGGCTCTGAAAGGGCCACCTGCCCACCCAAGGCCTCCTGTACACCTGTCCCCGGCTGGACTGGCTCCTCCCACCTGGGCCTGCTCAGCACCCCAACCATGGGCAGTCACTGTGGGACTAGGGCTGGGCCGGCAGTGGCAGCTGGCAGATGGCAGGGCGATCGGTGACTGCTTAGTCCCTGGCAGCCTGTCTCAGGAGCCCCCGTCACCCTGCATTGCCAGCCCCTGCTGTCGGCCCTCATCCAGGCTGGCTGGGGAAGGTCCTGTCTTAGGGCCCTCGTCATCCCCCAGAAAATGGAAGATCTCTGTTGTACCTCCCAAGGCCTGAGCCTATGGTCACTGCTAGGACATAGGCCAGGTGGGCTCAGCAGATCATGCCCCCCAGCACACAGAATTGGGGCCTTTCCTCGCACCAACTCAGAAATGTCTCCACCAACTGACCTAGAATTGGCAATCCTATCCCTTCCCCAAATAAACACAGGATTGTTAGCTAAAGAAAGAGACAGTTTTCATACAAGGCTCTTTGTTTTTCACCTTAAAAGATTTCTTAATTGATTTGAGTGAGAGAGAGAGAGAGAGAGAGAGAGAGAGATTAGTTCTGTATGTGCCTTGACCGGGGATCGATCCGGCAACCTCTGTATGTCGAGACAATGCTCTAACCAACTGAGCCATCCAGCCAAGGGGTATCCCAGTCCTTTGTTGATGGGGACAAAGCCAGAGTGGGGACCCTGCAGGGGTCCAGATAATCTGCTTCCTGATCCCATGAGGAGACAGGGTGGGCCGTGAGGGTGCAGGAGCCAGCCTGGCTCTCGGAGGAGAGGAGCGCCGCCCCTGTTCCCCGGCACGACTTACACCGACCACACCACCTGCCCCAGGGCTGGGGTTCCAGACCGAGGCCAGGGCCCTGGGGCCTCCCGGTGGGCAGTGGAGGGTACATCTGTGTGGGGGTCCAGGGCCCTCGGGCAGGGGATCCTGGCAGAGGACGGGGCAGAGGCAGGGAGGTGAGCGGAGGGTTGACAAGCGGCCTGAGGAGTGTCAGGGGAGGTCTGCCCGGGACGTTTTCTGGTCTGGGAGGCTGGAGGGGAGAGTTGGGTGTCCAGGGTGGTAGAAGAGCCATAATTGGCTCAGGGTGGGGCTGGACAAACCTGAGTGGATCTGGCTCTACATCCAGCATCTCAGCCTCAGTGGCCCTCCGGCTGGCCAGCAGTCTGACCATGTAGTTATCTTATACCTCTGTCCCTTCCCAAAAGGACTGGCTTTGCCAGCTCCCCCTCTTGCTGTCCGGGAGGGCCCCATGTGGGGAACTCCTCCCTCATGGGTCCCTCTGACTGTCAAGTGCCCAGCAGGGCAGTGAGTGTCCCTTTTCCCCTGGGTCCTCCAGGCCCCAGAGCATGGGTGTGAGCCTGCCATGGCACTGGTCGCCAGTGTGGGAACACCGGTGGTGCTGACCACTCAAGGGCCACGCCTGGGTCTTGGTCATCTCTGGCCCAGCGTCGTCCAGCACAGGGTGGCCACAGAGGCCATCCCCTCCAGGCCCTTGCGTAGGGTGTGTTCCCAGGAGAGGCTGTGATGAGGCAGGCTGGACTGAAAAGCAGGACCCTCGGCAGTGGCAGGCCGTGTGCCCGCGCTGAGGCAGCTGCGCAAGCTCGGGCATGGCCGCGTCTGTTCCAGACCTGACGCTTGTTCCTTCTCTCCTGAAACCCAGCAGGTTGGAAAGTGGTGCTGAGATGGGACTCCTGTCCAAGGCCGGCCTTCCTCATGGTGAGCTGGGCGTTAGGGTGGGCCCCTGGGCTGAGACAGTCCCTACCCTGTAAGGGCACCTCACACCTGCCCAGGCTGAGCCCCCAAGAGTCCTTGCCCTTGGTCACTCTGCAGGAGACAGGCCAGTGGGGCGTCTGCCCTTGGCCACTTATGCTGAATGCCCAGGTGACTCACCAGATGGCATGAGTGACATCTGGCACCGCTGCACGCACCCCTCGCACTAGCCTCGCTCTGGGAAGTAGGGAGCCATGGAGAATCTCATGAAGGAGAGGAATGTAGTCCCTCTCATTTGGCTCCAGGTGCCACTATCAAGTACAGAAGTCCTTAGATGGGGACCTCATGGTCCCACAGCCAAACCTCTGACCAAGCTGTGCCCTCCACCTGAAGCCACATCTTTAGTGGGAACAGCTCAGGTCATACTGGATGGAAGAACCAGAGCCATGGCACTGGTCGCCTGCAGGGAGGGAGGCTGTCTGTCCAGCAGGTGTAGGAAGTAGGCCCAAGGCCACAAGTGCATCAAATAGGTGGACACTCGTGCCCTTTTGATACATGTTAGTATCCAACAAATGACATATTTCCTCCCTGGGTCACCATTGCACAAGTTCTGTGGGGACATTATGGCCACTCCTGTCCAGATGGGAGATCAGTGTCCCAAAAGCCACATTGCACCTTTCCCTCTCAATTTTCTCCCTTTTCATCCCTCCCGTTCCCTCCCCTGCCTCCCTTCCCCCATGGTTGGTGGTTTCCTCATGGGGCTCCTCTCTGTGGTGGGGCTGCTTTGGGGGAGCTGACCCATGGGCCAGAATCTCCTCCCACACCCTTAGCACCTGCAGGCCTAGACCCCAATCCCATGTCCCCTGCACCTGTAACCCTTCCTCGCCCCCCTCCAGGAGATGTCTCAGAAGCTGTGAAGCTCGTCCCGGCGCCAAGACTGACGGCCCTTTGGGGTGAGGTAGTAGGTTGTATAGTTTGGGGCTCTGCCCTGCTATGGGATAACTATACAATCTACTGTCTTTCCTGAAGAGGCTGTAATATCGACGGTGGACAGCACCCAGGACCCTGGCTGGGGAGGGGCGTGGGGGGCCATGGCTGCCATTCAGTAATTCTGAAAGCCTGGGTTCCACTTGCTGTGTGACCTTGAGCAGGTCCCTGGACCTCTCTGGGCTTCATGTTCATCCTCTGAATTGGGGACAGGTGAGGATTGAAGGAGATACTTGGGTAAAGTGTCCAAAGCAGGGTAGGGCTCAGAGTGGACTCTTCCCTCTTCCCCATGCCAGTGGACCCATGGGGCAGTTTGGGCAGCTTCTCTCCCTTCCCTGCCCCTGCATCAGGCCCATGGGCCAGCCCCGAGTCTGGCCGGTGCCCTCAGCTGCATCCCTGTGGGGGTCACTGGGCACCAGGTGGAATAGACAGGCTTGAGGGCGACAGGGCAGCTGAGACTCGGCTGGGGTTGCGGGGTGGCCCCCTAGGGAGACCCACAGGGCCTGCCTCAGTCAGCACAGCCCCCGACACCTGGCCCTGCGCCAGGCCCCTGGTCAGGGACGGCACCTCCACGTAAGGACAGAGGGAGGCCAAAGTCCGTTCCTGGTTGCTGGCCTTTCCCAAGTAGGAGAAAGGGACATCATGTGGGCCCTCTCTCCACCAAGTGCAGGTAGATGGTGTGAGTGGGGAAACCGAGGCGCTGTTAACACATTCTTCCTGCCCCACGCCTGCCCAGACCTCCAGCTCAGCTCTGGTGGCCACGGCCCACCGGGCAGGGGCGAGGCTGGCGTGGGGCAGCGGTAGGGATGGTGGGCCCTCCCGTACCCAGGGAACCGGCGGGGTGAGGTAGTAGGTTGTGTGGTTTCAGGGCAGTGATGTTGCCCCTTGGAAGATAACTATACAACCTACTGCCTTCCCTGAGGAGCCCAGTGGCACGTTTCCACGGGAGGGCCTGTCCCACGCTTCGCCAGTGACTCCAGCTATGTGGGAGCCTGTGGCATGTACACCTTTTCAATAAAAGCTGTTCTGATGAAAACCTGGAATTGACTCTGTTCATTCTAGAAGCTTAGGGGCTGGGGGCATGCCTGCTGTGGGAGAGCGTGTGCGGCCTGACCGTGGAGATGTGTCTGGGCTAATGGGGGTCACCAGGCTTGATTGTATGTGCCCCTGGCCCATCCATCCCAGCAACTTTCAGGGTCTTCAAGTGGCTGGAGTCTGGGACCCTGGACCCCATCACATCCTCCAGCCCACCTACGCCTCCTGTGAGCACAGGGCTGGGACCCAGGCCACAGAAGTGTAACTCCGCCCCCACTCTTGTACACAGACCTCCACAGGGCAGGAGGTGTGGGCCCTGGTCAACAGCTCCAGGACCTGGCCCCTGAGGCCACCTGGGGACCTAGTGCTTGACCATAGACCAGAAGTTCCGTCCTGTGCCCAGCCTCCTCAGGACAGTTGTCAGGGTGTCCCTCCTTGGGCCGACTGCCTTCCAGGTGTTCACCCACATTACTCCTGGAGTCCTTGGGCCCTCATAACCTCAGGCTGCTGCGGGCCTGTCCCTACAATCTTAGCCTGCGTATTAGAAGAGCTTGTTCTTGCCTGCAGGTGCCCAAGAGCACCCCTCCGGTCCACACCCTCCCCAGTGCCTATGGTGCCCAGCATAGACCCCCCAGTCAGATATCCTTTTCCCAGCTGTGATCAGCCCCCACGTCACCCCACTGCCCCCCTGCGAAAGACACACTAGACAACTCCAGGCTGACTTGCCAACTTCATGGACACTCGGGACAGGACACCACCACAGCCCTGAAATGCTCCCAGCCTGATGGGAACGGATGGAACAGGGGCAGCCTCAGACACTGATCCAGGGTAGGGATGCTGTGATGGGGACCAGAGGAAGCCCCTGACCCAGCTGGGGGTCCAGAGAGACCCCATGAGGAGGGGACCAGCTGAGCCAGGTGTACAAGAACCTGAGGCCTTAACCAGACCCTCATTGTGCCCTGGCCCCTCCCACCACCACGATCACTGTCCTGAGCCACCATCTGGGCGCCCCCCTCCATCATGAGCCTCCTGGCCCCTGCCTGGGTTCTGTAGGCTTTCCCAGTCCCACATAGCCATGCCTGGGCAGACCAGCACATCCCTATCTCCTGACACCCACCCATACCCGTCCTCACCCTGGGCAGCTGCTGAAAGGGGGGCTTCCCAATCGGGCCTTCTGAAATGGATCGCGATGGTTGTGTCGGAGTTTGCCGCTGGAGACAACAGAGCAGAGGACTTCCCAGTTGAGTACCCACCAGCCCCCCTTACCCATCCTCTGGGGCCAGGGTGAGGGACAAACTTGGGTACTGTCCACCTGCCTTTCCTCACCATATGGTCAGTGGCAGTCTTGTCACTTCTGTCCCCTGAACATCATTTCTATCCCTCCCCTTGCTCCATCCTGGCTCCCACCACCAGGCCTCAGCACCTCTCAGGGTGTCCCCTCTAATTTTCTTCTGGGCACCCCACCCCACCCCATATGCAGCCCTGCCCTCAGAGCTGTGCAGCCTCTCCCTGAGACTTCCTACTTGTCACGACTCTGTTATACAGCCCCCTTGTCTATCCCGGCAGCTCAGGCACTGCCTTCAACCATGGTAGTTTGTGTCTGTCTGAGCTGACCATGACTGAACCCCCCCCCAAGGAGTCAATCCAACCTTTCCTCCTCTGTGTTCCTGGCCCTGCCATCAAAGCCAGGCTCTGCGAAGCAACCAGGGACACACAACAGCTACCCACTACGGTCAGCACAATGGTGGGCACAGCCCAAGGAACTGGGAAAAGCCCTGAGGAGCCCTGGATCCAGCTCTGCAGTCAGAGGTGGCTTCCTGGAGGCAGTGACACCTGGCTCACCCTACCTTCCAGCCAACTGATTTCCAGGCTCTCCTCTGCCAATTAGTGATCCCTAGAGATGAGGGTGTTGGAATCCTCCCAAAAGGTGGGCTTGTGGAGTGTTGAGGGGCAGGGACTACCCACCATCTGGTTTTAGGCAACATATGGAAGCAGTTTAGTCCTGAAACAAACTGGATGAAGAGATCAGTGTGGCTGAGGCAGTTGGTTTTTGTCCCCCTCCCCCAGCACAGGTAGCCCCTGTGGGGTAAAGGGCCTGGCTTCTGTGACAAAGGCTAAGGGCAGTCGCTCTACTCATCCCATCTCGTGGGATGCTGTGAGGGTGTCAGAAGGTCACAGAGCTTAGTTTTGGGTGGGGGTTGCAGGGTGGGAACAGAAGGGCAAGGCGACCGTGGGCGGGGCTGAGCCCTGATTCACGGCTGGAAGCCTGGCGCCACCTGCCTCCAGGTTGGGGATTGGCTCCTGGCTGGACTGCGGTGAGGCTGGGCATGCCTGCTCCTCCTGGGAGACTGAGAAAGGCTTCTAGGGGGTGTCTAGGGAGGTTCATTCAGAGGTCTGTGAGTCCTACGGTCCAAAGAGCTACCTTTGACCTTGGACCCCCTCAGGAGCTAGTCCAGCAATTAGGCCCTGCCGTCCACAGTTGAGCCAGGGCCACGTGGCACCAAGGGACAGGACCATCACCCAGGGCTAGGATTAGGGTGAGGTGGCAACGGCCAGCATCTCAGGGTGCCCTCTCTCTAGGGTATATGTGGCAGAGCTGGCCTGTCCATCAGCACAGTGGGCACAGAGCCAAGGCTCACATACTGTGTGGGGCCCACAAAGTGCTTTTATTTCAATTCCTTTAAAACCCAAAGGAAAAGTGAACAGCAATATTGAATCTATGTAGCAATGAATGCATACGTAACATACTCCATGCAGTGGGTGTATGTAATAACACGCAGTATGGGATATATGATATTGGTAATAACCTAGCCTGGATTATATTCCTCGTTATTCTAACCAATTATAAATCCATTGAATAATCTGTTTTATGGAGGAAGGACCCACAGCCCCGCCAACACGAGAGGGTGCGCGGCATGGCCCTGCTGTCATTCCCCATTGTCCCCTGTCTTCACCAGCCTGAGGGAGACCTGAGACATAGCCAGCTGGGCACCCTGCCATTGGTATGTGCACTTCCCAACAGCGACACCGTGTGGCAGTAGGAGGTCATGGCAACTGAGCTGTGAGCCTCTGACTTAGGCATGGCCAACATGCGGCTCCGCAGGCCATATCCGGTCCACGTAATGCGTTTATGCAGCTCGCGATTAAATTTTAAATATTCTCCGCTACTTTAAAATCTCAGCTATTCAGAAGCGGAAGTGTATTTGATTATTGGAAATCGAGATATTTAAGAAGATAGTGATACGCGGAAAAGAATTCCGCGTGTGACTAATCTAGGGTTAACTTCCAATAATTGGTCGAATGGATTTGCGATACTTCTTTATTTTTATAAAAAATTTTATTATAAAGATTTACAACATTTGTACTCATCTGTACTAGATATGAACTGTTTGACGTTTAGCGGTGATGTGAAACCCACATTCTTTTAGGAGTATGCCAGTGCACACCCAAGGTCAAACAATTCGTTATTTTTGTGGTCAAGTGTGCTGAATCAAGTGGCATTGTAGCATAGACAATAGCTGCAGTTGATAACTGAAAACGTGTCCAGGCTGTTTGTAAAACGAAATAATTGTTTTATTTGCGATATAACCCCTTCAAGCTCATTCTATTAATTAAATATTGTTTCGATTGATTGTGATACAGTTTGGATATTTATATGGTATGTAATTATTTAAAAAAAAATTTTTTTTTTGCCCTGGCCAGTTGGCTCAGTGGTAGAGCGTCGGCCTGGCGTGCAGGAGTCCCGGGTTCGATTCTTGGCCAGGGCACACAGGAGAAGCACCCATCTGCTTCTCCACCCCTCCCCCTTTCCTTCCTCTCTGTCTCTCTCTTCCTCTCCCGCAGCCAAGGCTCCACTGGAGCAAAGTTGGCCCTGGCACTGGGGATGGCTCTATGGCCTCTGCCTCAGGCGCTAGAATGGCTCTGGTTGCAACAGAGCAACGCCCCCTGGTGGGCGTGCCGGGTGGATCCCGGTCAGGCGCATGCAGGAGTCTGTCTGACTGCCTCCCCGTTTCCAACTTCAGAAAAATACAAAAAATAAAAAATAAATAAAATAAAATAAAATAAATTTTTTTTGACAGAGTCAGAGAGAGGGACAGATAGAGACAGACAGGAAGAGAGAGTGATGAGAAGCATCAATTCTTCGTTGTGACACCTTATTTGTACATTGATTGCTTTCTCAATATGCCTTGACTGGGGACTCCAGCAGACCGAGTGACCTCTTGCTGGAACCAGCAACCTTGTGCTCAAGCTGGAGAGCCCTGCTCAAACCAGATGAGCCTGTGCTCAAGCTGGCTACCACAGGGTCTCGAACCTGGGTCCTCCGCGTCCCAGTCTGACGCTCTATCCACTGTGCCACTTCCTGGTCAGGCAAAAAAATATTTTTATTAAAAGAATATTATATAGCCTGACCAGGCGGTGGCACAGTGGATGAAGTGTCGGACTGGGATGCGGAGGACCCAGGTTTGAGACCCCGAGGTTGCCGGTTTGAGTGCGGGCTCATCTGGCTTGAGCAAAAAGCTCGCCAGCTTGGACCCAAGGTCACTGGCTCGAGCAAGGGGTTATTCAGTCTGCTGAAGGCCCACGGTCAAGGCACATATGAGAAAGCAATCAATGAATAACTAAGATGTCGCAATGCGCAACGAAGGACTGATGATTGATGCTTCTCATCTCTCCGTTCCTGTCTGTCTGTCCCTGTCTATCCCTCACTCTGACTCTCTCTCTGTCTCTGTAAAAAAATAAAATAAAAAAATAAAAAATAAAAAGAATAAAAAGAATATTATATATTAAAATTTTTTTCACTCACATTTTTTTTTTTACAGAGACAGAGTCAGAGAGAGGGATAGACAGGGACAGACAGACAGAAACAGAAAGATGAGAAGCATCAATCATTAGTTTTTCTTTGCGCGTTGCAACACCTTAGTTGTTCATTGATTGCTTTCTCATATGTGCCTTGACTGCGGGCCTTCAGCAGACTGAGTAACCCCTTGCTGGAGCCAGCGACCTTGGGTCCAAGCTGGTGAGCTTTTGCTCAAACCAGATGAGCTCGCACTCAAGCTGGTGACCTCGGGGTCTCGAACCTGGGTCCTTTGCATCCCAGTCCAACAATCTATCCGCTGCACCACCACCTGGTCAGGCTTACTCACATTTATTTATAAACAAATTACATAATAAAATTTTGTTTACCTAAATGAATAATTTTGTATTTAACATTTTTTAATTTTAATATTTCAAATATTTCATCCGACCCATGAAAAAAGTTTTCTTTCTAATCTGGCTCGGGGGCAAAACTATTGGCCACGCCTGCAAGTCTGACCCCTGCCTACACCTTTCCATAGGACACTTCCCAAGGCCACAAGGCAGGCTGGGACAGAGCGAGGATGGCATCAGTCTGTCCACCCCAGGGCCTGTAGCTGTCCTGCCTTCCCTGGCTGCCTGGGGGGGGGGGGCGGAGGGAGTGGTGTTGCAGAGGAGTAACAAGTAGAGTTCTGAAGTCCTTCCTCTGTGGGCAAGGAAGCAGGCCAGGTCCAGGTCCAAGGCCTTCCCAGGTGCCCAGGCCACCTGCTTTGCTCCTGAGGGTCCACCTCAGCTACAGAAAAGTGGCCACCTGCACATCACATGTCTAGGCCCCCTTGCTCCCCAGAAAGAAGTGACTTGACTTTGGCTCAGAGGTGGTAGGGCTGTACCTGGTGGGCTTAACTTGCAACCCTCAACTTTCTCAAATCCTGGACATCCGTGTTGGCATGTACTCAGAGCAGTGTGTGTGTGTGTGTGTGGGAGGACAGAGCAGGTGAGAATGGCCAGTTTCAGGAGCAACGGAGCCCATGTCCACAGAGATCACCAGAGGATCCAGGGCCCCAGTAGTTTGAGGGGCCCAGCAAGATGGCCACCACCTACTTGGCCAGAGGGAGCTGAGGCTTCGGGCAGTACCTAGTAGGTCCCCAATGGGGCAGGGGGTTGGGGGACATCCTGCAAGTAGTCTGTGGTCACCACCAGATAGAGGTAGCTAGAGGGGCCCATGTGGCACCAGGAAGGCCAGCGGTCAGCTAGGCCCTCTGGCCCATAGGTGTTTGCTTCAGGAGGCCCTGAAATGCCATGCAGGGGCCTGGGGTGTGGCAGAAGGAACACAGGGTCAGGAGACCACCCAACAGAAAGGGTCTGGCTCAGCCACCTGCCAGCTGTGTGACCTCAGGCAAGCCTCCGGTCCTCTCTGAGCCCATCTCTTCCTAGACTGAGGGCAAGAAGATTGGTTTTCTGGCTACTATGGGCCCATGGACCCAGATGCTGGCAGGGCAGGCAGGGCCGGCAAATGCTGGGGGGTGGGGAGATAAAGCCCAGCGCTGTCCTTTAGGATGGAGCCTACAGCCTGCCTGCAGAACAGGAAGCCCTCACAGTGGCCTGTCACCCAGCCTGGTCTGGCAGCTGTGTGTGTGTTAAAGGTCTCCCTGGCTGCCAAGAGGGGAGACAGGCCCATGGAGGCAGAAAGCCTGAGAGGTGGCAGCTACTGGGCTCAGGCCAAAGCAGGTGTATCTGAAGCATGGTGGTGACCGAAGGTGGCAATGAAGTGGGCCTGTTTGAGAAATATTGGGAGGCGACACTAGTGAGACCTTGGGGTTGACTGGAGCAGAGGTAGGGACAGTGGGCAAGCCTCAGGCCTCTCTGGGTTGACAGGTGGACTGTCACTGAGACAGAGGAGCCAGGCTGGGAATAGGTCTTAAGCAGATGAGATTTGGAACTGAACTTGGGGGCCCCGATGGACTTGAATACAGGCCTTTGAGCCCCAGAGGAGCCAGTTGGGCCCACCGTGCAGGAAGCCAGACCTGTAGATCCAGGCCCCACCGCTGTGCTCCCTGTTTTCTCTGTTTTCTGCACACCTTGCCCAAAGGACATCTAAGAGACCCCCAGGCTGCCTTGTCCACTCCTCCTGGGTCCTCGGGGTCATGGAGTGCTCCTCATGCCCTGCCCCCATGGCCTGGCTGGGGAACTACAGTGGGAACAGCAGCAGCGGTGCCCAGGGATCCAGGCCCAGCTGGGTCCCAGACAGTGTTTGGAGCTGGGCTGTGATCCATGTGTTCTGAGAAGGCCCCAAGGTGGGCTCAGGGCTGGGAACCACAAGGACAGGAACTACAATAATACACTGTTCCTGGGGCTCCTATTCTTTTTTTTTTTTTTTTTAAGACTTTATTTATTCAATTTTCAGAGAGGGGGGTGGAGAGAGAGAGAGAGAGAGAGAGAGAGAGAGAAGGAGGAGCAGGAAGCATCAACTCCCATATATGCCTTGACGGGGCAAGCCCAGGGTTTCAAACCTGCAACCTCAGTGTTCCAGATTGACGCTTTACCCCACTGCGCCACCACAGGTCTGGCTGGGGCTCCTATTCTTGGTCAAGGCCCTCATCCTGGTCAAGGCCCAGGGTCCATTTTTCTCTCGCTAAGGTGGACCCTCAGGTGCAAGGCAGGTGTCTGAGCAAGCTGGGGCTCAGGATGGGGCAGAGCCCGGCTCTGGTCTGAAGCCTGGTCCTGTTTACTCACTCTCGGGGCAAGGGGCTGTCTCACTAGGGTCTCAGACAACTATGAGATGGGTTGGGGGATAGCAGGGCAGGGCCTCGCTGGGCTGGGGCAGACAGCACCGCTGACAGAGGGCTGCACAAGCCCCGCTGTGACTTGAGTCCCTGTAGGGCTGAGTTGAGCTGGGTCCCCGCATGCCCTAAGCCACTTGAGTGGGGTCTCCCAGCCAGTCCCCTGAGTGCACCCAGAGAGAAAATGAGCCCTGGCCCCAGGGGTCATTTCAGAACCCCTGGCTTCTGTCCCTCATTCATGCCCTGCATCCCTGAGGGATGTGGCAGATTCCTTACCCTGATTTTCGTGGGTCACTTTCCCTATGTGCACAACGAGGGAGGTCCAAACTTGAGGGAGGCTCTCAACTGCTTGCTCAGCCTGCCCCAGCTCTGGTCCAGCTTCTGTGGCGAGGCCTGGAGTGACCAGTAGATGGCGCCTGGTGCTCAAGAAAACGTCACATTAGGCTGGCCACCACTGCAGAAGGCAGGGCCCCCTTCCTCCTCACAACAACACCCTTTAGGTAGGTATAGTGCTTTAGTGGCTGTGGAGAGGGGTGTAGGGGACGTGGGCCATCCCACCTTCCAGCCACCCAGGAAGACTGCCGCCCCTTGCCCCTCCCATACACTGGACAGGGGTCTGACTATTGGGGCTGGGGTCCAACCCCCCATCTGTCTGCACTCACCCCCACCATGGCCTTGGACCACACTACCTCTTCCTCTCTGAGCCTCAGTTTCTCCATCTGTGAAACAAAATAACTGCATCCCTTCCTGGCTGTATGAGGCCAGCCTCCTCCTCCACATAGCACTCCCCCTCTCCCTTAGCCACCCCACTGCATGCCGGTTCCTGCAGATGGGGTCTCCCCAGCAAGGTCGCCTGCAGAGTGAAGTGTGCTGCCCATGCCAGGCTGCAGGAGGCCATGCAGCCCGAGGTCACACCCCACATGGGGCTGAAACAGCAGGAGAAGGCCCAGGGTAAAAGTTCTGGGGTCCACCACTTGCCAGATGGCAAAGATCTGGGCGGGGCCACCAGTGGTCTCTCATCCAATCCACAGCGAATTTCCCATCCCCATTTCCCAGGGACACAGACAAGAGGTCAGTGCCGTGTCCTGGGTCACACAGGGTGTGACCTCCAGAGGCCTCCCTTACTCCTCTTGGTGTCCCTTGAAGAGGGACTGTCCCACGGGAGTGGTGGGCAGTAAACACCACCTGTTGTTACCAGTGTGGTCACTGCTTGGTAGCCCGGGTGGGCACCCTCTTAGAGTCCCAGTGATCCCCACCCCAAAGAGAGTCCTAGGAGTATCACTCAGCTGCAAGGAGACCTCCCCGCCCTCAGCAAAGCTCTGGGCTCCCAAGCACAGACTAGTTACAGGGTGGGCTGGAAGCATTAAAATGGCCAGGGGCAGCTGGGCAGCTGCCATTCCTGCACAGATGGGCAGGTGCCACCCCTGACAGCTGATGAGAGCCACAGACTCTTCCTGCCTGGCTGACCTATACCCCAGCGAAGGGCAGGCAGCCCAGAGGGTGAGATTGCCCCATTGGCAGTGGGTGGGGTGGCAGCCAACACAACTCCAGGGGAGCCAGTGGGCATGTGGGGAGCAGGCCAGGAACTGGCCAGGCCGGCGGGCTTGGCTGCGCCAACAGACTCTGGGATAGGCCAGTGCTCAGCTGGGTAACCTTTTGGGGAGGCCATAGGCTGTGCAGGCTCGCTGGGCTTGAGCAAGGCCACTGTCCTGCCTAGCTGTCTTGGGCCAGATGCCACCTAGTCCTCCGCCACCTTGTTCATAGCCTTGTCATGATCCCTCCAAGTTCCAAGGGCCTCACTTGAAGTAGAGGTGACCCTCTCCTGCCAGCTTCCCTGCAGCCACTGGAGGTCACTGGCACCCGGAGCACATGGCATGCAGCCTCTGCTGGGTCCACCTGCTACCCCTTCTCCTCAGTCACCTCCCTTGGGGCCTGTCATTAGGGCAGCGTCCCAGCTCCTATTAGCCACTATGTCACCTGACTCTCCTGTAGGTGTCAGTTTTTTCTCCCTTTATCAATGATAAGCAACCTGCCCATGGTCTCACAGCCTGAAAGATGCCCCTTCTGGGGCACTGGGGCCTCAGGCATACTTGCACAAACACAGGCATGCCTGGCCTCGCCTCCACCAACTCATCCTGGAGGCAAGAGGGCAGCCTCTCACCTCTGCAGAGCTTTCCTGGCAGCCATCTTTCCTCTCTGCCCCCACATCTGTACCCAGACCTTCTCGAGTCCTGGCACCGGCACTTAGAGAAAGTTGGGGGCAGATGGGGAGCAGCTCACAGTCCAGGGCAGACAGGCCAGAACAGAAGTTCATCACCTTGAGGGATGCAGCCCTCAAAACTATTTGTCCTTCGCTATGTTTCGGCTGGGAGACACACAGGGGAGGGATGCTGGGGGCCTTGGAGGCAGAGGACAGGGGAGAGAGAGGACCCACACAGCGGCGTGGTGTGGGGAAGAGTTCATGGAGAGCTTCATAGGACAGGTGAGTCCTGAGTTGGGTTTTGTAGCATGAGGAGAAGTTTGCCAGGTATGAAGTCAGAAGAAGATTGAGAAACTCCCACACGCCTACCCCATAGTCATATGTGTGTGTTGTGGGGAACTGTGTGGTGTGGGAAACAGGCTGCAAGCTGACAGAGTCCTTGAAGTTTAGAGTTTTGGGGGACAGAGGTGTGGGGGACTGGCAGTGAGCTGACAGGACTCCTTGCTGCCCATCCCCCACCTCACTTGTTTGATTTAGTTGCTAGAGGCTGTAGGAGACTGTGAATTGACAAAGATCCTTGCAGTTTAAGGGTTAAGCCAAAGGCTAAGCTCTTCCCCACAGCCTCTGATTGTTTGATTAAGTTGGTAAAAGGCAATTTACATGCCCTTCCCCACACCTCCCTGTTAGCTGTGATGCTGACTGTTTCTACTCTTCCCATCTCCCATGTCCCTGTAAGAGACTGGAGGCAGTTTTCTTTTTACCCATTGTTTGGTGAAGCTAAAATGTTATGCATAGTGGAGAGTTTTTTGGGCTCTTGGGAGCATTCTTGGTTTGCCTCAGAAACGTGACTTTGTATCAGAGATCTCTTTGTTTTGCAAATGGCTTTGCTCTCCTGCACTATAAATAAAGTGTTTGGGGGGTGCAGGCTGCTCTGCAGACCATCAGTCTTGGCAATGAGTTATCCCGATCCCATTCTTTTTATTTCTGTGTTTATTTTCTAATCCTCCACCATTCCCATTCGAGACCTGCACAATTGCAGGTTGCACTGGCACACGACAGTGTGGGTTGCTACATGGTATACTGATGGAGTGGGAGGACAAGAGACCCTATGTGGGCACCAGGGACTACTCATGCCTGAAAGGGCTGGTCAATTCTAGAGTCAGTCTCAGAGTTAATTGGGAAGTTTTAGTTATAGGTGACAGAAACCCAAACCAAACCAGCCTAGGCCCAGAAGGGGATTTATTGGCTAACATAACAAAAAAAATCCAGGAATTGGACCACCATCAGGCATGGCTGGATCAAAGAGTGTCCTCAGGACTCTGTGTTCCCCATTTCTTCTGACTGTTTTCCCCCTTGTGACCCTCCCAACTCAGGCAGGCTCCCCCGATGCCACAGAGATGGCACACTTCCATTGCACTCTGAGGAAAGTATCCCCCTTCCCCACTAATCCTGACAGAGTTGTGAAGTCACCTCTGATCGGCCATGCTTGGGATAAATGCTCAGCACCAAACCGCTGGCTGTGGGTGCTCACTGGCCAGGCAGGGGCCTGGGTGGGGCCGCCCCAGGGACTGCTGTAGGATGAGGGGGACAGCGGACTCCCCATGGCCAGAGCCAAACGCTGCTCCCAAAATGGGCACCGAGAGCAGTGGGAATGTGCCCTGTGTGGGCAGGCTCCTGCAGCCACCTTGAGCTGTGGAGGGTTGAGGCAGCCCCACTGCTGAGTCTGCTGGGACTTCTCTCCGTTTGTCCTCCTAAGCCAGCCTGAGTGCTTAGCTCTGTGTGGGCCTGTGTTCAGCCTGGGCAGATGGTTGCAAAGGAAGCAGCACACCTCCAGGCCAGTGTGGACCTACAGTGACCTCTGAGTGAGTAGGGACCCCAGGAGAGCCTCCCACAGCCTCCAGGAAAGCATGGTTAGCGTATGCTCTGTTCTACAGACAGTTTGTGATCCAGCCAAAGGGAGCCTGGGGGTGGTGAGCTGAGACTACTGGCCAGCGGGACTAATCTGCCCAGGTGTGGCCTGGGCCCGGGCCCTGCTTGGTTCCTGCCCCTGGTTCCTGCCCTGCCCCACACCCTAGCCCCTTCCTGGATAGACACCCCAGGGACCAAAGGACAGCATGACACCATTTTCCTCCCAACACCCTCTGTGTCGGCAGTAGGTGCTTTGTCCTTCCCCACCCAGGCTGAGTGCCAGGACAGACAGAAAATCGCCCCAGCCCAGGAGGAGCCAGCAGCATGCTCAAGCCTGACTCTCACACCAGGCCAGGACGGGGCTGCACGGTTTCAGTCTGCTGTTCTCTAAACAAGGGGCACACTGCTGTCCCAGCACCCGTCCTCCTGGGGGGCCACTCTCCCTGAGTGAGCTCAGGGTGATGTCACCCACAGTCTCTGCTCTGACCCCGCATCTGGCAGGGGTCATAAGGACATGTCTGAATCAAATGTGGGGCACCACCTAGCCCCACAGACAAGAGGAAGTATGTGTGTCATGGATTCAAAATGTCCTGGGCCACTGCCCCAAGACAAAGGCCATGAGGTGCTCAGAGCCTGCACAGGGCTCCCCTCCCTGCTTCGGAGTGCCTCCTCCCACCCTGTGGCCTCCCCACCCTCACCTTCATTTCTTTTTTCTTTTTCTTTTCTTTTTCTTTTGACAGAGACAGAGAGAGAGAGTCAGAAAGAGTGATAGATAGGGACAGACAGACAGGAAGGGAGAGAGATGAGAAGCATCAATTCTTCGTTGCAGGACTTCAATTCATTGATTGCTTTCTCATATGCACCTTGACTGTGGGCCTTCAGCAGCGAGTAACCCCTTGCTTGAGCCAGAGACCTTGGGCTCAAGCTGGTGAGCTTTGCTCAAATCAGATGAGCCCACACTCAAGCTGGCGACCTTGGGGTTTCGAACCTGGGTTCTCCACTTCCCAATCCTCTGCTCTATCCACTGCGCCACTGTCTGGTCAGGCCCCACCCTCACCTTCAAATGCGGCATCTCAGTGCTGCCATGCTGAGCAGTACACTCAAAGAGTCTCAGCAAAGCCCCTTCTAGACTAAGACCCACACCAACAGATGACAATCGCCATGGCAGCCACTGGAGCTCCATGCTGCAGGAAGGTTTGCCGCTGAGAAGCATAGGCTGGAGCCCTGTTGCTTTGTGCCCTGTGCCTAGCATAGAGTTGGTACTCTGAACATCTATGAGACAGGCAGACAAATGAGGTAATGTTTGAGCTAGGTTTTGAAGGATGAACAGAAGTTCATCAGGGGGAAGAAGGGAGGTACTTTTCAAGTGGAGGACACAACACAAGCAAACACCCAGAAGTGAGCAAAAACTGTGTTTCGCTGCTGCAAAAGAAGTCGAGACCTCTTAGTAAGAAGGAAGAAGTAGGGTCCTGGTTCCCCAGGAGCCAGTGTCTACTGTTCCCTGCCCCGGCCTTGTTGGTGCTGCTAGTCCTCTGGCCTGGCTCTCCAGCACAGCCCCTGTTCCTCCCCCAGCCCCGCCCCCGCCCCCGCCCCCACCCCTACCTCTTCTCTCCCAGCACTAGCTCCCTCCTCCAGGAGGCCTCCTGTAACCACCCGAGCACTGGCTGTCAGGACTCCCTGCCCATCCTGCCCCTCATACCCCACGCTGGCCAGCCCATGTGACACCCCACCACCACTATAGATTAGACAGCATCCACTGGACTGATGAAGACAAAGGCCAGGGAAGGTGTCACAGTGGTGCTTCCAGCTGGAATGGGTCAGGTTAGAGAGCTCCTGCCCCAAACCTGAGGCTAACTCTAAGAACAGACACGGAGCCCATTCTGGCTGGATGCTGCCCAGGGGCCAGGGCTGGACTGGCCTGGAGGCGCCCCCTCGGCCTCTCCGTCAGTAGAGGAGGAGGACATGCCCTCTGCTTTCCACGGCTGCAATTCCAGTTCTAAATGCAGAGACACGGCTTGGCCAAGTGCCACATTCAACCTGGGCCATGGCTCCCAGCACAGCCGAGCTGCCAGCCATGACCCAGGGCCTGGGGATACAGGCAGGACCTGGCCCTGTCAGGGGCCTCTGAGGAGCGGTCAGCTCAGGAAGCTGGTGACCTTCCCAAGGGCGGAAGCCAAGCAAGGGCCAGAGGTATGTCCACTGTCTCCTGACCTGTCCTCCCTTCCCTCCCCTGTGATGCCTCCGGGGGTAGCCTCCTGACTGAGTGGGCTGGGAGCCCCCTGGGTGCTCAGGGCCCTAGGCCTTCCTACAGGCCTGTCATGGCCTCTGCCCACATCACCTCTGCAATCTCAGGCTCTAGGCAGGTATGACTATTGTCCCCATTTCACAGCCAGGGGACAGATGCTGAGCAAGGTCAACCCAAGGTCACACAGTGGTGAGAGACAGAGCTGTCATTAAAAGTGTCTACTGGACCCTACCTATTTGCTCACCCACCACACCCCACTGCCCCGGTGCAGCACCCAATTCACAGATGAGGAAACTGAGGCTTATGAGGAGAAGCGGTCCCTGAGGTCACATGCTAACTGGGAAGAGCACTTGGTGGGTGGGCTCAAAGCCAGCACACCCCATCTCAGGTCTCCATATCCTGCCGCAAGGAGAGGGTGCGTCCATCTGTTGTAGTTTGGGAGTGTACAGCTTCATCAGGGAGACAGGCACAGAAGTAGACAACATTGTGGGGTGTTGGCAGCTGCAAGGAGCACACAGGGGTCTTGGGAAATGTGCTCTCATCAGCTTGGGGAACCAGAAGGCTTCCTGGAGGAGGTGATGTGATTACTAACCCATGTTCCTCTGGGGCAAGGAGCCGGTTGCAGGCAAGGGGTAAGGGTGGGGAGGGAAGTCTGTGGTGTCCACACGTGAGGGAGCACCTGGAGAGAGAGAGCTGGGAGGCAAGAGGCAAGTGAGTAGTCCACAAACAATCTTGGGCACCCTTGGGTCCTTGAGGGCCACAGGGGGCCACCAGAGGTTTTAGTGGGTGAGTGACAAGATCAGGTGTGTGTTTAAGTTAATTCTGGCTGCCATGTGGATTCTGGATTAGAAAATGGGGGCTGGGTAGCAGGACTTCACAGGCAAGCACCCAGCAAGGAGCCACTTGAAGCGGGGGCAAGGCTGTACTCCGACAAATGGAGCACCAGCCACCCCATCCCCCACCCCCAATACCAGGCCTCCCATCCCCATTCCCACTGCCCTCCTGGGTCCCACCCCAATGGCATTAGAGCTGGGGGAAGACTTGGGCAAAAGCCCCAGGATGGAGGGAGGGGTTTGAGGTCTTCGGGTGAGGTCTGCGTTCATTGTGGACGGTGGAAAGAGGGAAAGAACTCAGGCAGGGAGAAAGAACTGCAGGCAAGGAGGTGTGGGAGGTGGTGCTGAGGCTGCAGGAAGGGATTGGGGGGACAGGAAGGAGACACCTGTAAGCCCAGAGGTCCCAGTGGTGAGGTTACATGCGGAAGAGTAATTCAGAACTACTTCTGTCATCACGGGATATCAGCTGAACTCTCCCTGAGACCCCCAGGCCTATTCAGGACTGTGGTACCAAGCACTGGCTGACACCAGAGAGCAGGGCAGGGAAGTCCCTAAACCCATAGAAAAGCCAAGGAGGGGGAATTGATGGGATGGGGCCCAGAGACTTCTAGAAGCAGGTATCTAGTAAGAGTGTGGTTCCTGAAGCCACGGCTGGGGCTGGGCCCAGGCCCAGACTTGGGAGGCATGGCCTGTGGCAGGAGCTGAAGGTGTGAAGCCATCCAAGTGGCCAGGGTGACCCAGAATAAAGGTCATGCCAGGAACAATCTCATCAGGCCTCTGGATTCACAGCGTGCTGGTGCAGATGAGGCCAGGATGGTGAATCAGGGGCTCCTTCAGCATCTGGGCGATGGGTGTCTGGCACTTGGGGCCTCAGGTTCAGCAGCAGGATTCACCCTTGGCAGCTGGGTGGTCTGTAGCCGTTCCCCGCTGGACAGCAAGATTTGTGCATTCTGAGCACTGCTGGCCTCTCAGGCCTGATCACCTGTGAAGCCGTGTGCAGAGACTCAGGGCTCCCCACATGTGAGAGGGGGCTCAGCTCCACCTTGGAATTTCATCTGGTAGTGACATTTTCTGTGGTCTGTGCTGGACGGTGCTGTGGGCAGTAGTCATCTATCTGACCCACTCGGGGTCAGGGGGTCATCAGGGTGGGGGGTGATGTGGGCAGATTGTCACAGGCAGTGCTGTCCCCTGAAGCCACCAGGTCAGAGTGCCTCACTCAGTGGCTGTATGACGTGGTCCCAAGAGTCCAAAGGCCAGGCCAAGGTCACCCCATGGTCTGGACCAGCCAGGGCCTAGAGCCAGAACTCGACTCCCACGAGGAGCCGTCTCCCCCGCAGCAGAGCAAACGGTCCAGGCTGGGCCGGTAGGGGGCTGTGGTTCTCTATTGTTCTGTGGAAGCCAGGCCCAGGCTGTCAGCTGTTGGACCGGGGTCCCAGGTGTGGAGTGGCTGGGCGATGATCAGAACCTGAGGACACCCTTGGCCACCCAGGGTGGGCGGGGTGGGGGTTGAGGGACAGCTGACCAGTGCTACAGGCTCTTCCACTGCTGTCTAGCAAAGAAGAACCAGGGACTCCAGCTGCCTGGCACGGTGGCTTGGTGGAAGGCTGGAGTGTCTGAGCACCTGGCTCCAGGGGGTGTGACTTCAGCACACCCTCAAAGGCCTCCTGCCCCAGGGAGGACCATAGTTTACTTGACAGCCCCTCCCTAGTCTTTTATCTGGATTATTGGTCTCATTGGGCTCTGAGGGCTGATGCCAGCGCACCCCCTGGGCCCCTGCTGCTCTAAGTGGTGGCTACAGGTGAGCTCCCAGAAGTGAGGCCCTGAGTTCCAGCTCAGCTCCTACCTCCCACATCCCACCAGGTGTCTCTTCACCCCTCACCTGGTCCTCCCGCCCTCCTTCCAGGGCAAAGGGCCTGGCACCCTCTAGTCATCATGCCCCCCCCCATCTATGTCTTTTTCCTAACCCCAGTTCCTCTCAGAGCACCAATGCCTCCTCCCAGCCCAACCCTGCACCTGGCATAGGATGGGGCTGGGCCCTGGAGCCCTGCCCCTGGCTCCCTTCCCCCTCAGGGACAGGACTGCACAGTGCTTGGGTACCTGGACTCCAGACCTGAGTCCCTGGTTCAATCCCTGCTCCACCACCCTAGCTGTGTGGCCTCTCTCTGACTCAGTTTTCTCACCTGCAGAGTGGGTTCACTGGTCCCATCCTGTAGGGCCAAGTGAGGATTCAATGAGCTCGTTCTTATAAAGGCTGCTCTGGGCATGCCTCAGAGCCTTCCCCTCTCCCTTGGGCCTTTGCTGGCTGTGCTCTGCCTAGAACTGACCTCACTGCCACTTGTCCCTGGCTCGCCATGCTCAACTCCCTCCACACTGTCCACACCACCTCCAGGACCTCACAGTGCCTTCCTTACCCCTACCCCATCCATGGGGTGACCTTTCCTGACTCTGTAGCACTCATCCCTGACCTGGCACTCCTCAGGGTCAAAGCCAAGATCTAAGTCACCTCTCTTCTCCCCTGCTCTCCTCCCTGCATGTTCAGTGACCCTACAGTTCCCCTGCCAGGGGGCCTGGGAGACCTCTTAGGATAAGAGACGTTCTCCTGCAGCAGTGTAAAGGCTCAGAGACATTTTAGGCAGCACAGTGATAGATAAGAGGTGCTTTTAGAGGAGTGTTTGAGGGGCAAGAGAGTGAAGGTGGGGCTGCTTAGGGAGCAGGTGGAAACTCTGAGGTCCTCACGGGCAAGGGGTGGCAGCAGTGAGGTGGGGAGGTGATGAAAGAGACGCTCTTGGAGGACCTTGACTTTCAGAGGTGATGAGTATGGAGGAGCAGGGGATGTGGGGTGTCAAGGCCAAATCCCCGAGGTCTGGCTTAGGCAGAACTGCTGGCAGGTGGCGCTGTTGGCCAAGAAGGAGAGCATTGAGGGACATCAGGGCAATTTGAGGGCAGCTGCCTCCTGTGGGGTTCACGGAGCAAGGCAGGGGATGGAGAAACACCAGGAGTTGGAGGACTGCACAGGCAGAGCTGGGAGCAGCAAGGGACAGTGCTTAAGGCCTGAACACAGGCCACAGACCCAGCAAGGAGCCCAAAGGATAACGGCAGGAAAGGCTGGTGTCCACAGCAAGGAGGGAGAGGCCAAGCGCATCCCAGACATGCATGTGGGATAATCGTGGTGTTGAGGGACAGAACAGATACCCCTCAAGGCACTTTGGGGACTGCAGGAGCCATGACCGGCAATGGCTGGCCGGCCACCCACACTGCCTGCCCCAGCTCTCTCCCAGAAGCCACTTCCAAGTTCCCAGGCGGTCCCTGGGCCTGGTGAGAGGGCTCAGATCAGTGGAGGAAAAAATAAATTCTTTGTGCCGCACATGCTGCTGCCCCATTCTCACAAGCTGTTACAATTCTGCCTTTGTTCCCAATGAAGCAAATGATCAAGGAACTGACACTGTTCGCATTACAGCTGAGGTGTAGAAAGAAGTCCCCTGAGCCCTGGGCAGCTAGGCAGTAAGCTCGGTGTTGATGGAGGCAGATCAGCAGGACAGGGTCCCTAGAGGCTGCCTGGAGCAGACTGCACAGTCACCCTGCGGGGTGGGGACAGTCCTTGTGCAGCTGGAAGACAGAGCTTTCACTGGACGACGCTGCTGCAGGCTCTTAAATCTCAGAGTGGGCTTGGAACCACAGCACCTGGCAGGATGCCCTCAAGTGGGAACAGTTGGGAAATAAGCCGAGGAAATGGTCAAAGGTACTGGCAGCAGCATCCTGGGAAGCGTCCCAGACTGCTGACCTTGACTGGGGAGTGCCATGTCCTGAGGCCTTCGGTGTCTGAGCAGACTGTGGGTGGGTGGAAGGCAGGCCCAGGCCCAGGAAATGGTCACTAGGACTGTCTTTCCACCCCCCTCCCTTGCTAACTCAAACCTCCACGGTCCTCTGGATTGCCGAGGAGTAAACATGCGCATACATACACACAGACATGAATACACAAACAGGCTCACACACGCAGATGTGAAATTACACTGTGCACAGACATGCGCACACACGGTCATGAGCACCCACAGAGACAAATGCATATGTACACACACAGACACATGCCCATGCCCATGCTCACACACACACACAAGCATGCATGCACACACAGACACATGCACAAAGACACACACATGCACATGCATTTACAGACACACATGCATGTTTGCACACAGGTGTTCATGCATCCAAGCATGCATGCACATACTTGCTGATGCAGAAACACATATGTGCACACACATAGTCATGCACATGCACAAGTATAAACACATATACCCATTCTTGCCCACAGGTACCTGCTCAAGGTGACAGGTGTGGCCGTGAGCTGACAGTCCAGGAATGTGGCCTCCACTCCCCATGCGGCTGTGCAATGTGGAGTCCGGGGGCTCTCTTACTCTCATCTTTGCCTTCTGCTGGGTGAGGAAATAGAGCCATGGTGTAGGGGGGCTCCCGGCTCTCTGCTGTGGGCAGCACATGCTCACTCAAAGGCCAGACACACAGCTGAGGGACTACCTGGCTCTGGGCAATGCCTGGCTTTCAAGGGCAGCTCCCAGGGAGGACACAGAACTGAGCCCCTGTGGCAGCCACCTCCCACCCTGGTGTTGTGCCCACCCTGCACAAGTGGGAGTGATTCGCTGAAGGTCACAGTCTGCTGAGGCCAATGTTCTTTTTCTGTTTTGAAATAAATACCACTTACATTATGTTAGCAGAGAAAAATGGAGGCTTTGAGGCAGCAGGCAGGGAGCAACTTTGATTCTGTCTCCTCTCCACCACCCGGCCAGGGGATGACTCATTGTCCAACAAATGTGCACTCAGCGCCCGCCATTCCCCAGCGCCGTGGGAGGGTGCAACACTGAAGGAAGCTTTTTCTTGTAAACTGATTAAATCCAAGGGGCCTGGACCACCTCTGTGCCCTTCCACGCCCACTCCCAGGGTGTGCCTGGGGGCTCTCTGAGTGTGCGTGCACTCAGGAAGGGGCAATGGACAGACAGCTGGGTGTCCTGCCCACTGATCTAAGTGGTCAATGTCTCTTCAGCTATAGGTGCCATGGCCAGGGACGTTTCAGAAACATCACCCCTACCCACGTCACTCGGCTGTGGCCAGAAGGTATTGTGGAAATAGCAGTGAGCCAGGAGCTGGGTGCTCACCAGCAGCTGGACCACTCTGGCTCATCCTTCTCTGGGCCCCCGTCTCTCAACTGCGCAGTGCTCACCTTCCTAAAGCTTGTTGCTTCGGTGCCGTCCCTGGAGCCCCCCCGCCCCCGGGTCCTCAGGAAGCTCCTGCAGATCGAGGTGGGAAAACGTGGCGGAGCCTACAGGCTCGGGACACAGGCCGGCCTCACGTCCTGGGCTGCACCAGAACCGCTCGGAGCCTTCCCAGGTGCGTGTGGCGGAGGCTGCCCGGTGACTTAAAGACTGGGCTGCGAAGGGCATAGTGCCCTGTAAGAGTGTGAATTTTATCACATGTAAATATACTGCAATACAGTCATTAAATTAAAAAAGAGAATAAATATCCACCTGTTGAATTTTGGTGCAGTATCGGGGAGTATCTGCAATGACCTGAAACCACTGTTCAATTGATCCCCCTTTCCATACCAACTATTCGTGGGAGGCTCAATTTTCTGCACAGACGTCTACAAATATGATGTTATTTTAGCAGATTGGTTGTAGCAGCTGACACGTGAACCCAGCAACCTTCTATTATATCAATAATTGAAGAAATTTGCAAAACTGTTTTAAAAAACTGGAAGGGGGGTGCTTTGAGCACTAAAATTATTTTTATCAATGTGTTATATATGTTAACATATGAAGGACTTATGTTGTTATTTTTATGTGAATTAATAAGTATTTAAAGTAGCCAAGTTCACCCAGCAGAACTGCTCTGGACAAAATGGGTGACAGGTCAGGGAATCTCTCTTGGGAATGAGCCCCGTCTCACCCGCATGGCTGCCTGAGTTTTTGCTCCAGGACCTGTGCCTGGCTCCAGGGACCCAGAGAGAATTCCATGGGGTCCTGCCCTTAAAGAATCCCCCAGTCCAGAAAGTCCCAGTTGGACCTCAGATCCTGCTGAAAGGCCCCTCTCCAGCCAACTTCTCGTCTCCCTTCCAACAAGGGCAGAAGTGACTATGCCAGGAGGCCCGGGTCTGACTGGGAACCAGCCTTCTGTTTCCCCGACATCCTCGTGCATGAGTGCTGAGGACACACGGGGCAGCCACCCTGGATTCCCACTCTCCCGTGAATTTGCCTCCCTCTTATGGGCAGATCTATCACCCCTGCTGGTTTCTAGCAAGAAGCCAGAGAGTATTTTTAGACCAAAGCAGTGGGTGGGACTGGGAGTCACTGGAAGAGCAAGCAGGCGGGTAGGAAGGCACAGTGGGTGTCCCCTCCTCAGACACCGAGCCATCTGTCTACTGTGTGTTTCCAAAAGGCCGGGGTGGGTGACTTTCAGCTGACCTGCCTTGGCCTGGGAGGTTCTGGAAAGGGAGCTGATTTCTGGAGGCCACGGGCTTGGAGGCCAACCCTGGACCTGGACGCACTTCCAGAGCACAGAGCACAAGACGGTGATCATAATTCACTACAAGTGCTCAGCCGGCACAAGTCACGTGTCCGCTTCCCTCAGCGAGACAGGAAAAAATGCATCCCTCGTGGGCAGTGGCAGCTGGCTTCTGGGGCATGTCACAGTCACACCCCCAGGCACAACTCAGAATCTGAGCTGGCAGGAGACGTTTGAGACCTGCCAGCCCAGCCTCTCAGCTTACAGTCGGAAAGGACGCAGGGCAGTTGTGACTGTCCAAGGTCACAGAGTCTGGGAGGGGGGCGGTGGGCACAGTGGAAAAAGTGAGGACACATGAGCCAGGCCACCGGGCACCAAGCCCAGGCCTGCAGCTCCAGGGATGTGGCTCAGGGTGATAGGTCAGCCTCTAGCCTCAGTTTCCAAAGCTGGGAGCAGGGAGAAGAGCAGCTGTCTGCAGGGCTGCTTAGGGTTGAGCTGTGCTTAGTATAAAGTGCCCTGTGCACAGCGGGCAGGTCATTGACAACCTCTACAGGCAGCCAAGCCAGGAGGGAGCTCCAGGCACTGCACTCTCTGCCCAGTGAGAGGGACAGGGATCTGCTGTCCTCTCCTTCAAGGGATCTACTTCAAAATCCCTGAGGAGTGACCACCTCCCTGTGCCAGGTGAGGGGAGGACGCTAGGAACACAAGGGAAAGGCCAGGACTTCAAACTGCTTCACATCTGAAGATAAGATAGCACATAGAGAGTAAATATCATCCATGAAGTAACGGACCAAGCTTCCATGTCCAGTAATGCAGGCTAGGTTATTGGGACTGACTCTCTCAAAACCAGTGAAATTTTAGATTAAAAAAAAATCATGTTAAAAGCCCCTAAGAGAGTGGCCAGGGCAGTGGAGAACCTACGGACCCAGTTCCTTTAGGGGGAGCAGGAACCTGGAGATGGTGTTGCAGCCATGTTTGCCCTGAAGGCCTTTGCCAGTCTGGAAAGGTTGGACCTTGACCTTGAAGGGGAGGAGCACATGAGGACGGAAGTCAAGGTATGAGGTGTCTAATGGAGGATCTCCCTCTTAGTAGGCTGGAGACCCAAAAGGCCATGCCAGGGACCGGGGAACAAGGGGTGCAGGGAAATGTCCTGGCAACCCGCCTTGCTGTCCTAGGAGTCAGCACTTGCTGGCTGGGTGGTGCCCGGGAGTCACCCTTGGAAAGCACCAGCTCAGTCTTTGACAGCTACTTAGCCATCATTTGATTGGTTTCTTTCTTTGGTGGTGGTGGTGGTGGTGGTGGTGTGTTTAAAATTAACCTCAGCATTAACACTTACCTAGACATATTGATTAGCCTCATGCTTCCGCTGGGGGGAAATAAAGAGACAGGTTTACAGTTCCCCGTCTGTCTTTCCCACCAGCCATCCAAGAACCCCACCTTCCAGGGGGCAGTCCCGTGTCCTCCTGTCCCATGCCACCATCACCATCCGGAGAGTGTTCCAGTGGGGTCGCCTTCCTATGGAATTCAGCTTTGGTCCCACCTGCAGCCAGCTCCCTCCCCTGCCCACTCCAGGCTCCCAGGCAGAGAAAGCTTCTTCCAAGGGCCCAGGCCATGAGAGTGCCCAGCAGCCTGTGAGCCAGGACCCTGAGCAGGTATGACTCCTCTATTCCAGAAGTGGCCGCCCACACCTGGCTCCCTCGGTCGACAAAGATCAAGATCGAGCAATCGCTCGGGCAAGATTTTCTGTTTCACGCTGCAGGTTTCAACACAACCCGATTGTGGACTTGGAAGTAAACATCATCAGTGAATCTGGAGGAGGGAGCCGGGCGTGCAGAGCTTGGGAAACTGTTAGAGGCCTTCGCCACATGCTGCAGTGTTTCTCCACCAACAGCTCTTCTGGGCCAGCAGGTCCTGGACTTTGGCTTTGGAAACAAACATTTTAAACAGCTTTGGGGACTGACATGGGGACTGCCAAATCAAAGCCCACCACTCCCTACCAACAGCACACTTCGTCTATGGCATTTTTATTAAGAAAAGGCACTTTCAACAATGAAAGATGTACAGGGAGAAAGGGGTTTTCTTATAAGCTTCCCAGAAAACTCCATAAAGTCCTCGATTCTTTCTCCCATTTTGCTGCAAAACCAGGGACATTTGGTTAAATGTGACTTGTTCCTTCAGGGGACTGGAGACCATGGTCAAATTCCTCATTTTAGTGAAGCCAAGGCCTAGAAGTTCTGAGAGCACCTTGTCCATTCACACGCACACTGGTGGAGCCTCTGTGTGCCGGCTGTGTGCTGTGCACCTGGGCCCGAGACCAGTAGTTGGGTGAGGGTGCCCTCTTGTCAAAGAGCTCGCAGCTGGGCTGAGCCCTGCAGGCTGCTCAGGCTCGGGTGCCGGCTGCCTCGACTGGCTGGCGGTATGCTTCTGTAAAAGGCAGACACCAGGGTAGTTCTGGAGGTCACAAGAGGAAGCAACCAATAGGCACCTGGCCTACTGTCAGAGAGGTTTCAGGACTCAATCAATGTCAGCTGTTTTGAAAGGTAAGCCAGGTAGGGGAGTAGCCACTTATAAAGATAGTGCTGAACTAGACAAATACCGCAACGGAGGTGGTGGCAAGAGGCTGCCTTTTCGGTGGGATGGAGGCCAAGCAGGCTTCCTGGAGGAGGTGACCCTTGGCAGAGCCCTCAGGCAGGTGGCCACCATATCTCAAATATGACCCACTTGGCCTGACCTACGGAGGCACAGTGGATAAAGCATCAACCTGGAACACTGAGGTAGTTAGTTTGAAACCCTGGGCTTGCCCAGTCAAGGCACATATGGGAGTTGATGCTTCCTCTTCCTCCCCCCTTCTCTCTCTCTCTCTCTCTCTCTCTCTCTCTTTCTCTCCCCTCTCTAAAATGAATAAATACATAAAATTTTGGCCCTGACCAGTTGGCTCAGCTGTAGAGTGTAGACCCAGTATATGGATGTCCTGGGTTTGATTTCTGGTCAGGGCACACAGGAGAAGTGACTATCTGCTTCTCCACCTCTCTCTCTCTCTCTCTCTCTCTCTCTCTCTCTTCCTTTCCTGCAGCCATGGCTCAAATGGTTCAAGCAAGTTGGCCCTGGGAGCTGAGGATGGCTCCATGGCCTTGCCTCAGGTGCTGGAATGGCTCGGTTGCCAAGCAATGGAGCAGCATCCCCAAATGGGCAGAGCATCATGCAGTAGGGGGCTTGCCAGGTGGAACCCGGTTGGGGCACATACATAATTCTGTCCCTCTGCCTCCCTACCTCTTACTTAACAACAACAACAAAAAGAAATATGACCCCTGCCCACTCCAGGCTCCCAGTCAGAGAAAGCTTCTTCCAAGGGCCCACCCAGGCCATGAGGGTGCCCAGCAGCCTGCAAGCCAGGACCCTGAGCAGGTAGGACTCCCATGTTCCAGAAGTGGCCGCCCACGTCAGGCCCTATCCCTGTACTTCTTCCACACTCCCCCCTTACTCTTCCCCAGGACTTATGTTGCCCCATTTTACAGATGAGGGAGTTCAGGCAGGAGGTCAAGTAATTTATTTGTCCAAGGTTACAGCATGACTTAAAGGTGGAGTAAGGTTTTGAACTCCCAGATTCTGTCACTCATTTCAGGAGGGAATTGAGAGCAGGTGCCCCAGGCAAAGGCTGTGATATGCATGTATATCTGCATTTATTATGCATTTGTGGATGAACACATTGTGCCTTATCTGCACCCCACTGCGACCTCACTCACCCACAACAGAGCAGTTCACGGTTGGGAACCCCAGCCTGGGTCACATCACTGCAAACCCCACCTCCGTGCAGAGATGAATGTCCTGTATAGATCAAATTCACCATAAATCACTTTATAGGGACACTCTCACCTCCCCGGTCACATGGGTCCTGATGCTCCAAGCCCATGCTCTGAACTAGACAAAAGGCATCGCTGGCCCAGCTCCTGTCTCTCTGCCCTTAAGACAACTGGTGACAGTGTGTGCTGACAAAGAGGGTGTCTGACTTCTGGGAGGGACAAGGTGGGGGGCAGTGTAGCTGCACGTGGGTGACTGTGGCTTCTCAAGCATGACAGGGACATGTTAGAAACAGAGGTCCATGTTGAGGTGGAGCCTATAGCAAAGCCAGGGCCAGGTTCATATTCAAAGGGATCAAGCATCTATGATGGCAGCAGTTGCTGAGCGTTCAGAAGGTTCCAGACACTGCAGACCTCCAGTGAGTGCATAGCTTTTCCCACAACAACAACCACTCTTGCTGCTGTTTCCCACAACCACCCGCACCCCCACCACTGTTTCAATAATAACAATGAGGGAACATGTATCATTTAGTATTTGCTACTATCTGATGGAGGCAAGCCATATTCCCCACCAAGCCACAAGAAACTGCATGGATGGGGCTCTGCCTGCCTCTGCCCATCTTGTACTATTTCCCCTCTCTCTCCCCTGGAGCATGGCCCCTCTCATCTTCCATAGGCATATGCTCTCTGCCCCCGAAAAGAGTAGGGACAGGATTCATCCCTAACACCATGCTCCTGGGTCTGCAGGTGACAGCTGGGCTTTTGGACCTGGATAGCATGAGCCTCTGGACCAGACAGCAACTTCTGGGGTGCCCTGTGGCAGGCGAGGATGGCTTGTGGGATTGGACTCCCAGTACAGTTTCTGCTTTCTCTTAGAGACCTCAGCCAACAATATTACTTGGTTTCCTCACCTGTAAAATGGGGATGAAGCCAGCTACCTTTGTGGGACTGTTGTGAGTCCCATGTAAAGTGACAAGACTTCTCTCCCTGGACCCGTGAGGTTTTGCCGTCATTACTAGGATGGCCATCACACATGTGCTTGTGGTTGGCCCCTGTCGGGGTTCAGCTGTTGACCAGGGAGCAGCTCTGGATTTGCCAACAGTAAACTCTCCCTTTTTCAGTCTGTGTCCCCTGCCCCTGTGGCCTTCCACCACCTGACCTGAGGGCACACGTCCAGGAGACCAGAGGTCATAGCCCTGGCTGATGATACCCTGGGGGCACACACTCCATATCATCAGGAGGCTTTGCAGACTGGCAAAGGGCAAAAAAGTGACCCTCGGAGGCCTTGGGTGGTTCCTGGAAAAAGGGCTTACCTAAGCTGCAGGGCAAACAGACAGGCTTAGCCCTGACTCCCAGACCTGTGGGAGGCACTTCTGCCTGTCAGGGATCAGGGTCAGCAGGCAGGTCACCTTCTCTCTGAACACAGATGGCTGGCACCACTGCTTATAGGTTTGGGTCTAACTTGCTGCCTAGTCTCTAGTGGTAGACCCCTATCACTTCCGGTCGCCTACTCCAGCTACTCACTTCCCCTCCTCTGAGCGTCCCAGCTTCTTGATTCTCCTTGGGTTGGGGGTGGGTGGCACAGCATGAGAGAGAACCCAGGCTGCTCTAGTGGGACTGGGCAGGTCGATATATCCCGGGGTGGCTCAGCAGGGCAAGGGGCTCCACAGACTCGCCTCCTCTCCCGTGCCCTGCAACTGGCCTTGCGGTCTGGTTGTGAGCTTCAGTCTCCCTATTGTAATGTGGGGCATAATAATAATGATCTTTCCAAACATCTTCCAGATGAGAAACCATGAAATGGGACCTAAAGCAATATTAGCCCCAAATACATCAAAGCCATGGACGAAGGTGCATGTGCCCCAAAGGCTCCCAGAGCTTAGCGAGGATCCAAACAGAACTCAAGCCGTGTGCAGACGCCTCTTCAAGAGTACTTATTTGTCCCTGAAGTGATAGGGGACATTCTGCTCAGCCCTCGTACAGGAGGCCGTCTCTGTTTTGTTAAGGTGCCTATACTATATCAATGCTGAAGGAGGGGAAGGAGGGAGAAAGGGAGGAACTTGCAGGAGCTGGGAGCAGGGTAGAGGTGTCCTTTGTGCCAGTTTCTCCTCTGTGGGCTGTGTGACAAGGTCTTCATGGCAAACAGGAACCCAACAGTCCCCCAGGGCAGCACAGATAGAGCCATTTCTGGCCAGCATTCTCCCATGAGGAAAGTCTTGCCTTTCCATTTTCCAACTGGGGCGGGATTGGGGCTGGGGGCTGGCTGAGAGTATTTATTTAAAAGTGACGAATTCAATACATGCCCAAAAAACAAGTTTTCTCTCCCTAAAACCTTGGGAGCCCCTAGAACCCAAGAATATAATTTCTCTATGTCTGCTGGTATGCCCACTACCCTGTTGGACCCTACACAGCTTGCTTTGTTTCAATCAAATCAATTTTCTCCAGGTCTTTCCAACCACTTGGTTGAACTGTGTTTATGATAATCATGGTACATCTGGGAAAAGACGCTGACACCCCTTGCATTTGGACTCTTGAGTCCCTGACAGACTGGGATCTGGAATATGTCAGGTGACGTCTTTGAGCCTGGATGTCCTGGTCAGCTTCCTTGGCTGCTATATTCATGACACCAGCACAATATGGCTCCGAGATGTATAAATAAATAATACTGTTGCCTGCCCAACCTGTGTGATATCTAGGATATAATGTACACGGATCACTTTGTAAACTCTGAAATAATATAAATATTAGCAAGTGCAATAAAAGTTGGGCTTGTCAATGTGGGCGTGGGTAGGTTATGTGGGTGTCTGCAGGGTGGGGCAAAGTTCACCACAGGAATGGGGCTAATCAACAGGGTAAGTTTCAGACACCTGCGAAAGGGCCAGGTGGGCCTGCTCTCCCAGGTCTCTGCATAATACAGGATTTGTTTGGAGGGGCGTTTCCTGCCCTGAGTAGGTCCTCCTGGGCGCTGGCCACTGCAAATAGAACAGTGGGGGTGGGGGGAAGGTGTGGGGAGGAGGGTTGGCATAGCACACATTTCATTCTTAAAGAAGGGGCGTCCTGATGCCGGGGGCTTCTTGCCTTCCGCGCGGGGAACTCGGGCATCGCTGAGCGAACAAAGCCGCTTTGCAGTTCCCTCCCCCTCTTCAGTGGCTGTCGGGCTGCGACCTCCTCCTGCTCTAGCAAGACCCAGCACCTTGGCCGGGCAAAGTCAGCTCGGCAACTGGACACACCAGAAAGCGGGCACGGCTCTACTGCAGCCCCGGACGGGCAGGGACGGGTGGTCCGAGTTGGCAGCGCGTCCTCGCGCCCGTTCTGGTTGCCCTTCACCCATCTCGGCAACCAGCCCGCCGCCTCGCCACCTCCGCCACCTGTTGACGCGTCCTGACGCGTACTTTTGCATTCTGGGATCCCAGGACAAGATCCTTCCCCGCCAACCCCGCACCCCGTGAACCCCTGAAACTCGAGGACACAGCATCTCGGCGGATCGAGACCAGTTCACACTACAGACGGGCATAGCCAGGCTCCCGGAGGGAGGTGGGGCCTCGCCGCCTAGCCTGGGCGCCGGGCGGGAACCTCCACCCGTCCCGCAGCCTGGAGCCCACCCCTGCCTGGACTTCAGCCCCTCCGGGTGCGCGGGGCTGGACACGCGCGGATGCCCGTACGTCGTGTCCCATCGAGGCGCTGTGCTCGCCCGCTGGGTGACCTTGGCAGTCCCTCCACCTCCCCCGCCTCAGTTTCCCCACTAGTTCAGCCACTTAGGGGCAAGAAGAGGGAGTCGCTGCGAGCGACTCCGCCTCCACCTCGTAGGTAGCCAATCGGGCGCCGCCATCTGGGGGGTGTGTCCCTCCCCGGCCTCGGCTGGAGGGTCTGGGGGCGGGTCCGGAGGTCCGGGGCGGGGTCGGGGTCGAAGTGGGGGCCTCGGGGCGGGGCTTCCGGGACGGCCACCCGTGCAAGCCGCCCGCGCTGCCCCACGGGCTGGGAGACAGAGGGGCGGCGCGTGCCGCGGGGGCGCGGTTGGCACGGGGCAGGAGGCGGTGCCCGGCATGGGCTGGGGACGCGGCGGCCCCATGGCGGGGGCAGCGGGCGGGGGCGGGGGCGGCCGCTAGCCCCGGGCCCGGTGCCGCCTCCCTCGGCGCGTTCGCTCGGCGGACCGGCAGGCGGCAGACCCAGCCCCAGGTGCTCGGGGGCGAACGGACGCGCGCGGAGTTCAGCTGGCCGGGCTGGGCCTTCCCTACCCCGGGACCCAGAGCGCCGGCGAACAGGGGAGGGGCCGGGGCCGGCGGCGCATGCGCGGGGCCCGGGGGCGCGGGCTGAGGGCGCTCGCCGCTAGTTCGTGCAGAGTAGCCCCGAGCCCAGGGGGCCGCCCCCTGCACCGCCTTCCTCCCCGGAGCTCCGGCGCCCGGTGCTGTCGCTGGGTTTGGGGGCTGCGTGGAGGTTGAGGCTGGGACCTCAAAGACACTGGTCCTCTGGTTGTTCCCGGGAGGGAAGGCCCACGAGGCGGGGCATCCAGCGCGCCCTCCACTCGGCACCGTGGAGTTTAGGCGTCACCGACGAGAAGGGGCGTTTCCCGAGATCCCCGGGGGTCCCCGAGGCTAGCTCGCCCTAGATCCTGACAGTCCGACCCTCAGGGCCTCGCGCCGGGCGGCTACGGTCCGATGGGAGAAGCTCACTAGCGGGTTAGTTAACAGCCATGGGGCACCTTTGAGGAACTGCCCCACTTTGCGCCCAAGCGCAGGCGGGCCATCAGGACGGGCCGGGCAAGCCCAGGGCAGGCTCCGTCGCGTGACGCCTTCCCCTGCTTCGGGCTCCGCGTGGGTCCGCGCCCGGGTCTCTCCGGGTCCTGGCTGCGGCCACAGGGGCGCAGGGTGGTGCTGGCGAAAGTCCGGAGGGTCGGTTTTGTCCCACTCCCATCCTAAATTAGGAGGGGACAACTGCACACCCGAGCTTTCCTCGCCTTTTTGAGTTTAAAGGAGGGATGGCGTGCCCCACATGTCAAGGTTCTTTCTAAGAAAAGTTCATGGTGATATAATGTTTTGGGTTTCGTGGGGCGCTGCGGGGACCCCGGGGCTGCGCGCCAACCCGAACTCCAGCCACCCCTCCCCAGAGCAGAGGGCCCACTCCGATCTCAGGGCTGCTTGGGAAGGGATGGCGGGGGAAAGGTCACAGAGAGGGGCACAGGGTTTCCTGAGAGCGACCCTGCCACACCATTGCCTTTGAAGAAGAGGGGTCACAGTGACTTTCCTCTTCCAAGGTGGTGGAGCGTTGGGGAGAATCCAGAGGACATATCGTAATCATTTCCTCCTTTACCTTCTTACTGCCAAGGCCGCAGTTAAAGGCCCTGCTTCTTCTGTGAAGTAACAGTTTGTGGCAAGACAAGCTCAGTACCAAGACGCTGTCATTACAGGTAAATAGAAGGCTTGATTTACTAATGCTTCCTGACCCAAATGTTTTAAGTGTTTACTTCTGTTGTCCTACAGACTAGCCATTTGGGGGTTAATTATTACTTTGTGATGCAAGGTTGGATATATTTTTAGGGCTTTGAAAGTGAGATAAATGTGGGTAAATTCCCTTTTAAGTTCTGAAAACTGTCTTCTGTCAGTTTCAATAGGGACTTCATTTCTGTTCTGCAGGCCGGTTTTGTGTAATTCAAAACTAGATAGTGTTACTGTGAGAAATGTGATTACTTAACAGACATGAAGTCACAGTCGCTGACAAGTAAAGAGCTGTTTTAATTGCAATTTGAATATCAAGCAGATGGCTTGCTGAGATAGTAGGTTGGGTTGAGACCTGCCCTCCAGTAGGGCAGGGGTGGCTGGAGAAGTGGGATGCGGCTGGTGGCATGGTCACTGTCCATGAGGGGCTAAATGGTGAGCCTTGCAAAATTTACACAACTCTGAATCAAGAGCAAATTAATTGACAGTAGAAAAACAAGTATTTCTCTCTCTTTTCTGTTCTCTTAGATGTATATTAAGTTATTCCATTATCATAGACAGTTCTTTTTCCTGCCGTTGGTCAAACTTGTAAACAGATTTGTAAACATTGTGTGTGTGCATGAGAGAGGACAGAAAAAAAAGTGTTTCTTTTATATAAACTGTTTTGTAATCTGCATTAACTATTAGATTATGAAAAATATTTCCATGTGAATAAATTTTTTGTTTCACCATTTAAAGTGTCTATATAATATTCCATTATGAGCCCTGGCAGGGTGACTCAGTGGGGAGAGCATCGTCATTATTGAGTAGCTGCTTTTGAGCAAAGCAACTAGGGATCTGGTCATGAAGCCAGTTTTTATACCGAAATGTAAAAGAATAAAGTTAGGCCTGGCCTGTGGTGGTGCAGTGGGTAGAGCGTCGACCTGGAATGCTGAGGTTGCCGGTTCGAAACTCTGGGCTTGCCGGGTCAAGGCACATATGACAAGCAAGCAATGCACAACTAAAGCGAAGCAACTCTGAGCTGATACTTCTCGCTCCCCCCAGCTCTCGTAAAACCAATAAAAAAAATCCTAAAAAGAAAATAAAATATTTTAAAAATAAAGTTAAAGAAGATTGTCTTCATCATCTTAAAAGGTGACACTGGGGTGCAGAAGGGAAACTATTTTTGCCATAATATCTTGCTATTCAGTGTTCTTTTTCCGGGATGCTGTCTATGAGCCTTGGTGTGTTTTTATAATAAATATTCTTTGAGTAATCCTAAATTTTTTAAATTAAAATGTTTCTTTGCTTAGTGTAAACAGATTTTAAGCACTCCAGTTTCTCTTCCATCTTTTTCCTCTCTCACAGCATCTGCGTGTGAGGATCTGGTCTTAATGGCGCATGGGCTGGCAGGGGATTGGAGGTCTTAACCTCCAAGTGGTTGTTGCTGGAGCGTTTGTGCTCACTGGTTGCATCGCGGTTGGAGGATGTGGCTCGTATAGTTTCTGCTTTTTTTGGAAGTTGAGGGCCTCTTTTTATTTTTGTTGTTCAGTGGCATGGTACAGGGTCAGTGTTAAATGTTTCATAGGCATTTCAGAAAAAGGCATAGTTTATGTCTGGAGGGTAGGTGTTTGCTGTGTCTGTTGTTTCTACCTTCTTAATTACATATTGCAAGCTAGCTGCCCTCTAAGGCCATGTGGTCAGGGAAGATTAGGCCAAGAATTTTAATTTCCAACATGGTGTGAGATAGTTGTAAGGTAAGTACCACATAGGAGGAGCCCTGGATGTCCCAGTGGACTGTATCTGAAATACTCATTTCTTCTTCCCAGTGTTCTTGTAGCTTTCAGGCAGTGACATTCTTAGGGAAGGGAACACCTGCATTGTGAATTTTCTGGCCTGCTCTGTGGGTCACAGACAGGGGGTAGTTCAATTTGCTTGTGAACTGGAAGTGTGGTTGTTTTTTTGCTTTAAGAGTATTTAATGGCTTAGCATTGTGTGGTAATGACTGTGTGATGGTTGGAGGAGGTTAGATACTTCAAAAAGTGAAGGATTGCCTGACCAGTCAGTGGCACAGTGGCTAGAGCATCAAATTGGGACGCAGAGGACCCAGGTTCGAAACTCTGAGGTCTCAGGCTTCAGCATGGGCTCACCAACTTGAATGCAGTGTTGCTGGCTTGAGCGTGGGATTATAGACATGACCCTATGGTTGCTAGCTTGAGCCCAAAGGTCACTGGCTTGAAGCCCAAGGTCGCTTGTTTGAGCAAGGGGTCACTGGCTCTGCTGGAGCCCCTGGGGTCAAGGCACATATGAGAAAGCAATCAATGAACAACTAAGGTGCCGCAATGAAGAATTGATGCTTCTCATCTCTCTCCTTCCTGTCTGTCTGTCCCTATCTGTCCCTTTCTCTCTTTCTCTTGCTTAAAAAAAGAAAGAAAGAAAGAAAAGAAACAACAAAGAAAGTGAAGGATTTATGCTGTCCTCAGTTAGGTCTGGCATAGCTATTCTGGTGGTTGAGCTGCCTGTGTTTTGAAGTCAGCATATAGTACAAGAAAAAGGGTTTGAAAATTTTGGTTCACACCAGGGAAGCAGTTGATAAGTGGTGGAGAGATATCAGGCCATTCCCTGGAGACCAGGATTCCCGTCACTAAGGTGCTGCCTGCTAGACCTGTGGGTCCTTGGCCACCTCTCCAGACTGCTGTTTTCACATTAAAAAAAAAAAAAGGATTTCCCCTCCATTCTCCCTCTCAGAGGGGTTGGGAGGCTCAAAAGTCGTATCTTACATGAAGAGTTTTGTAAAACATGAAAACCTGTGGGCAGCCCAGGAGGTGTCCCAGAGGAAGAAACCATGGACTGCCTGCCTGCGCTCCTTACCTGGCCACATCTGACACCTGCGTTAGTTTTGCTCTGACCATTTTATGATTTTTCCAAGGCTTTCAGGAAGAGACACATTTTCTCCCAGATATGCTGGTGGTTTGTTTGTTTTTTTTCCATTTTTGAATAGGTAGATGAGAATTCTATACCAGTCAGAACCAAACCATCCTGAGTGGTTTGTGTTTTCTCTGAATGTGCACATGCCCTCGGTATTTGGTCCTTACTGCAGTATCTCTGGTGTACCAGCTCATGGAACGGGCTCTTTCTCATTCTGGGAGGGCCTGCAGAAACATGCTTGGTGAAGACCTCCCTGGGCACGGGCACCTCTTCCCTTCAGCCGGGCCTAGGTGCTGCCCTGTGTCACGGTCCCCAGTTAGAAGTCTAACTTTCCCCACCAAGTTGAACTCCCTGAGAGCAGTCTTGCTCATTTCTGCCCAGCTGGTCCTATACTTGCAGTAGGTTCTTCTAAAATGTACATATTCGTGGAACAGATAATCGAGGAAGAGTTTAATCCAACAACTATTTACGGACGGGCCTCTGTTTTCTACAGTCTTCAAACGAGGGTGACAGCTGGCTGGGTGTGTGTGCAGGGATACCTAGAAGTACAGACAGTGGGCCTGCCCACGCCAAGAGGATGTCCCCTTAGCATTGTTTTGTTTCCATCATCCCTCAGAGAGCGAGAGTGCACTTAGAGACCGACCATAAGTAAAACTTTTGAAATAGCATCCCTTTGAACAGTGAGAGTTAGAAGGCAGATGCAGAATGACATCTATCTCCAAGGGTGCGACGCTTCTTCTGAATGGTTTGAAATTATGATATAGTTACGTAAAACAGCATATCCTCATTCCTTTTTTTTTTTTCATTTTTAAAAGTGAGTGAGGCCCCAAGGTTTCTTGCAGCCATATGTAACTGAATAAGTCTGTGGTTATGTGATAACCACATCAAGGTGACAAGTTGCCAAGCTACAGTGACAGAGACCCAGTTATTTAGAGATTGACGTGGATAGAGCCCCTTCGGACATATTCTAAGAAGTTAGTTGTCAGCCTCACACGAGTGCTTAAGTGCATGTTTACAATGAAGCCATGTGGCTTGTCAAATGCAGGAATTCAGGGTCAAGTGACAGTCAAATTTTGATTATCTTAAAGTAAGTTTCTATTATCCGTATATTAAATGGGATTTTAAAAAATCATTGATTTTAGAGAGAGAGAAAGGGAGAGAGGAGAAACATAGATTTTGTTTCTTTGTTTTATTCCACTTATTTATGCATTCATCCATTGATTCTTATATGTACCCGGATTGAACCTGCAACGTTGGCATATTGCTCTAACCCACTGAGCTACCTGGCCAGGGCCAGATGGGGATTTTATTTTTTAATCAAAAGAATTTTTAGAAGCATTTTCAGTCAGCTCTCTTTTTGGATAAAATTGATACCTATTGGGCTGCCAGCTCGAGGACTTTATTGTTGTTCTCTGTCTTGGATTGTGAGTAAATTTGATAAATTCTAGACTGCAGTCTCATTTTAGCTCCTTTGAATGCGACAGCCCATTTGAGACACTGGGTCAGTGTCTCAATTCCCTGTCCACTCCTATTTCTGGTCTGTGTCTGTGCATTGGGGATGGAATTCATGAAAGTGAAAATGTTCAGAGAAATCTGAAATTTATCTTAAAAAGAACCATGTTGTGGTGTGCTGAGGTGATTACACTAGAAATGCCCTGCGGTGTGTGATGTGTTCACTACAGCGCTGTGGCGGGGGGTGGGGGTGGGGGGGGGAGTTTGCTGGAGATGATGACTGCCTTTTCTTTCCACTCTGGAAATGTGACAGTCCGTCACCAGCTCTCACCCCTCGTGGTCCATCCCCAGCAGGCCGGGGTGCAGAGACGCGCAGAGAACTACCTTTGTTCTTTCCTTGCCTTGGAAAAACTGACTGTGGAGAGCGTTTTCCAGAAAGGAAGACTTGACGCTGCTGGGGCTCTCAAACCATAAAAAAAACGGACCTAACCCATGGTTTTCAGCAATGACTCCTGAAAGAGACAAGATATTTTTGATAAGTTCAACTGTGCAGAGATCTTAACACTGTGCCTTCGTGGGGTGAAACGAGGCAGAGTCTGGGAAGGTAGGAAGCGAGGAGAAGACAGAGCGCTCGCTTCCTCGGGGGTTTAAATGCATCTGAAGCTGCTGTTCCTTGAGAGCCACTACCCAGGCTCACGCATACACTCACAGACACACGGTCAACGGACTCCTGTGACAAGTGATGCCAAGAGTATGGGGGCAGAAATGTTGGTGCCTAGACTGTTTGTCTGGTTCAGAGAAAGAAGGTTCTAGGACTGGGAGCAGGTAGGGCACAGGTGCTTGCACTGGCCAGTGTGGGGGCAGGAGTGTGAGAGGGGTGAGAGTCCGGTGGTGGGTGAAGTGCTGACCACCAGCTGCACCACCGAGCAGCCTGAATACCAGAGATTTGCTGTCAGCCAAGAGACAGGAGGTGTGGATCCAGCCTGGGTGTGTTGAGCCAGGTGACAGTGGTGGTGACCTGAGTAAAGGCTCAGTGGGAAGCAGTGTAATTCTCTCAAAGTCCTGGGCCCTGTGTGTGAATACACAGTGAGAAGAGACAAGTATGGTCTTTTTTTTTTTTTCTTCAGTCTGGAAACTGAAAGTTATTGACTTTTTTTCCCTCTGCTTCAATCTCTGTACCTAGATGACTCTCACAACGTTAGCTTTCAGTGTCTGGGGCAGAAGTCTAAGTGAAGGTGAATATTTAACCACATTCAAGGACAGCTGATAATCTTTAATATGGGCAGAGGCAGAAGACTTAAGAGAATGAAGACTAGAAGGGAAAAGAAGCAGATAACACCCATGGCTGACTTGTGTGGACAGATGCAAAGGGACAGTACCTGGGAAATACACTCAGTTACTCTGTTTAGAATGAACAGATTCAAATGTGGGCTTGCTGAGTACAATGAGCCATTTTCTAGAAGGTATTTTGGAAAGATACGTGCCTAGTTAGGATGCCAGATCTGGTACTGTCAGAGAATGAAACCTCTGAGAGACAGGGGAGTGCAATGAAACTTAGAACTTGGGAGAGGGATTAGTTCTAAGAGATGAAAAGATGAGGTTCCAGCCTAAGGTATTAACACATCCACTTGCCTGTTATTAGAAGACAGCTGCCGTCATCATCATCATAGTCGTCCTTGTGTTTATGCTTGAGAAGCTACATTGCCAGGGGACAGGGAGGCGGGCGCTCACTTTCTGGTGGTGTGTAGCTTCCTCCAAGCCTCCTGGCTGTCTCCTCCCTGGGCCAACATTAACTCACCACGGTTGCTGGATCTAGCCAGCCTTGGTCCCTGTTGTCATGATCTCAGGCCCTACATTCCTCATGTCACACACCCTCTGACCCTCTTGGAGACTTATACTCAACATGTCCAGTTCTGAGCTGCCCACTGTTCCCCATTCCTGGCCCTGGTCTTCCTCTCTGTCCTGGGAGAGGCTTCCCACTGGGGCAGTAGAGGCTGGACAAGTACAGACGGACTGCTCATCTGGCCTGTGCCTCAGTATCCTCATCTATCAGTGGGGTGACTACTTGAACGTTCTCCATGGGTGCTTGTACCTGGCACATACTAAGAACCTTATAGATGTTTTTTTCATTGTTAATTCTTGGCCTTAACATATCCTCCCTCATTTCCTGGCATCCTTGTGGTATGGGGAGGCACTGATCTTGCTATACTGGCTGTTCCCAGTTTCATGCATCCAGGACACTCTGGAACCCTGACCCCCAGTTTCCCCTTCACCGCCATAATCATTACTCTTGTGATCTCAGCCTAAAATTACTTTCTTAGGAAAACCTCCCTGACCTGCCTGCCCAGGCCGGATCTCCAAGGCAGACACTGAACCCTCGGTGCTTTTTATCTAAAACTCAGGCTCATTGTGTTCATTTGTGTGAGGCTGGACTCAAGTCCCTCTCCCTGTGAGTCACAGACGCCTAGACAGTGGAGGCCAGAAGCTATTGCTGCCCGGCTCACCCTTGTCTCCGAGCAGGCCACCAGCAGGTGCTCCAGGACCAGCTTTGTGAGCCTGCAGCTCCCGCTGGCTTAAACAAAGGCCACCTCCTTAGCGAAGCCTTCCTTGATCCTGCCCCAAACCGGATACAGGACTTTTGTCCCTCACATACCACTCTGGCAGTTTGAATCTCTCTGATTATCCTGCTTGTACTGTGGCCATTGTCCACTGAATACTTTACTTACTTCTGAGCTCATTCACTTATTCAGCAGATCTTGACTGAGCACCAACATGTGAGTGCCAGGCGATCATCTGCCGGTGCAGAGCACTGGAGACTGTGAAGTGTGTGGCTTCTGGACTGAGAGGACAGGCAGCACTGTTGCGTGACAGGTGGGAGCCAGCACAGCGGGCCGGTGGGTACTTCCTGCAGCACCATGTTTTCACGGTGATCTGAACATCCGGCTCAATTATTTGTCTTTAAATTCAGAATTTTCTTTCAGTCAAGGAACCGAGCTGGGAGAGAGGAAAGAGTGAACAAAAATTATAAAAGAAATTTCAGAACTCAGTTTAGTTCTGATGATTATCTTAAGGGCATTAAGTGCTCAAGTGAAATCCTTTTGACCCACTTAGGTCAGCAGAATCAAATCTCAGGGGTATGTTAATGTTAATCATACATGTAATGGTCTGTACTCGAGAAGCACTGTCGTCACATAGCTGCCTTCTCACTCTTTGTCACGATAGTTCCAGCATTCATAGCAGGTGGACCCTTGGAGCCTGAATCTGCCTTAATCATATAAGTATGATGATTGCTCTCTGAAAGGCAGGCTTTAAGGGACAAGAGCTGGCTGGTTTGTACCCTTAGTTTGACACCGTTTGGTTTGACAAGTGAAGGAGGGAAATTGTTCCCTAGACAAGTGCAAGCTCCTTTCCTGGGCTAATAGACAATGAGTGATGTCAAGGCCTTTGGGGGCAGGCAGGCTTCTTGCTTTGTGGCTTGGGTGACAGGGAGGGAGGCAGTGCTCTCATGTCGGGCATCATGGGCCCTGGTACGTCAGGTGGGTGCAGGGCTGGCTGCTTGATGTGCCTGAGGAATCCTGCCCTCCTTTGTGGGCAGGGCCACCTTTGAATACCAGACTCACTCCCTTCCATTAGTCTCCCTGAAAACCAGGAAAGGGAACTGGGTTTGAGGGTTGTTTCCCTTCAGTCGTATTTATTAACTGTATTTTTATAAACACAGTAAAATTCATCCTCTTAAGAGGTTGTCCACTGGAAGTACCCAAGTTTCTTTGCTCGTGGTGTCCTAGTTGTCAAAACCAGCAACCTGGACTAAGCCCTTGTCACTCTCTGAATCTCTGACCTCCACCTGCCTCATTGCAGCCAGAGAAAGTTCTCTGCTTCTAAGGGCTCAGGTGATTCTGTTGGGCCCATCTAGATAATCCAGGATAATCTCCCCTTTTAGGGTCTGTATCTGTATCGGTCTGCTGGGGTGGCCATAACAATGCGCCACAGTCTGGTTTTAACAATAGAAATTTATTCTCTCACAGTTCTGGGGGCCTGAAGTCTGAAGTTAAGGTGTTGGCAGGGCCATACTTCCTCTGAGACTCTGGGTAGGATCCTTCCCTTTTTTTTTTTTTTGGTATTTTTCTGAAGTGATAAGCGAGGAGGCAGAGACAGACTCCTGCATGTGCCTGACCAGGATCCACCTGGCAAGCCCACTAGGGGGCAATGCTCTACCCATCTGGGGCGTTGCTCCATTGTAACCGAAGCCATTCTAGCTCCTGAGGCAGAGGCCATAGAGCCATCCTCAGCACCCGGGCCAACTTTGCTCCAATGGAGCCTTGACTGTGGGAGGGGAAGAGAGGGGCAGGGGAAGGGTGGAGAAGCAGATGGGTTCTTCTCCTGTGTGCCCTGACTGGGAATCGAACGCAGGACATCTACATGCCAGGCCAATGCTCTACCACTGAGCCAATCGGCCAGGGCTTTATCCTTCCTTCTTGCCTCCTCTTAACTTCTGGTGGTGGCCGTCAGCCCTTGGAACTCTTTGTCTTGTAGAAGCTTCGCTCCAGTCTCTGCCTATGTCATCACACAGAGTTCTCTGTGTGTGTGTCCACATTTCCCCTTTTTATATGGATACCAGTGAGATGGGATTAAGGGCCCACTCCAGTATGGCCTCATTTAACTAATTATACCTGCAAAGATCCTATTTTAATAAGGTCCCATTCCAAAGTACTGGAGGATAGGACATGGACATATCTTTCTGAAAGGATACATATCAACCCATAACAGGACCCTTTTTTTATTTTAAAGCTTTTAAAAAAAGTTTATTTTAATAAGAGAGTCATTTATTTGTTATTCTACTTATTCATGCGTTCATTGGTTGATTCTTGTATACCCTGACCAGGGATCGAACCCACAACCTTGCTATATCGGGCCGATGCTCTAACCAAGTGAGCCATCTGGCCAGGGTTGTCAGGACCCTTCATCACATCTGCAGAGCCCCTTTGCCAAGCAAGGTCACATATCCACGGGCTCCCAGAGTGCAGCATGGATATCTTTGGGGGCCATTATTAGGCACCACACCCTAGTTCTGCCCACATGAAACTTACATTCGACTGGCAACTAACAACTGCTCAGGAAGGTGTGGAGCTTTGAGACCACAGTACATCCTGATCATGCTCAAATGTGGGTGACCTGTTAGGGCAGATTCATAACGTCGGAGATCAAAGTTGTGACCGGAGTTGCCCAGTGCGTTAGGCAGCGAAGGTAGGGCCGGTGATCCTGGCCTTGCACAAGTGGTGACATTTTAGAGGAGTGATGTGTACGAGTCAGCACGAGTGCAGAACCTGGCAGCTTCTGCCTTCCTTCCGTTCGACTGGTGCCAAGGGGAAAACTCTAGCTGCTGAGGGTGCGAGTGGGGGAGGGGGCCTGTAGGACTGTCCTAGCTCCCTGCCCCTGTTTATAAGAAAAAAGGATATCATTTGTGTTCTCATTCCTCATGTGGGGAGGCCCTCTCTGACCTTCTTGTTATGGCAGCCTCTCCCTGTCCTGTCTCCCTCTGATTTGTGTGGCTTTCATTGTTGGTTCTCTTCTGTCTCCCTGCTGAGCACAGCAGCTCCACGGGGCAGGGCTATCTCTCTGTTTCCTTCATTCCTGGACCCAGAGTAGCTCCAACCTGGCCTGGCATAGGAGGTTTCTAAAACGTCTGTCGCAGCGACAGAGCCTTCCTGGCTATTTCATAAGCTATGTCCTTGTGCTTCTTGAAAATAGGACTGATTTTCTGGCCTAAAATGTTATTAGCAAGTTATTATTTGAGTAATATTGCCTGAATATGAGGAAACCCTTAAGGATAACAATGGAAACCTTAAAGAAATGCAGTAGGTTTCCTATATTCTGGTCTGTGGATTTTATTGAAGAGTACAGAAGTGTTTCTTTTTAGTCTTTTAATTTTTTATTTATTGTTTATAAATAAACAATAGTAGTGAGAGGAAGGGGTGGGGAAGAGAGAAAGAAACGAACATCAGTTTGCTTCTCCACTTATTCATACATTTGTTGGTTGATTCTTGTATGTGCCCTAACTGGGGATCACTTTTTTTTTTTTTTTTTTGGTAGGAAGTGAAAAATAGAAAAATGACCATTATAACCTGCAGCGTTGACAAATATTCATGAGTGTTAGTAGTTTAAACACATTAAGATGGGGAGCCCCATTTCTAATAGTGGCTTAGTAATTTAGAAGTAAGCTTGAAAAGGTGGAGAAAAATCTTCAAATGTGCTGAGGCATTAGCTCATAAGATGGTGAACAGACAGCAGGCTGAGGTCTGAAGATGATGGAAACGTGACATTTGGGCTTATTTTGACGAAGCAGTTAAGAACCTGAGTAGCATTTCTATGGGGCCAGGAGTCAAAATTTAGGATATAAGAGCTTTAAGAAGGGAAGACCCTAGTAAACATCTCAAGCTTTGGCTTGGAACCTCAAAAAGCTGTCCCCGTGACCTAGGAATTGATCAGCTGCTCAAAGACTAAAGCCCAGACATCTTAGCCCTTGTGATTAGGTTCAGGTAACTCCAGATTGTGGGGCTTTCGATGCCAGGAAGAAGTGAATGCATCTCTGGAGGAAGAACAGCATCATCATCCTTAACCTCTATTTCTAAGAAAAAGATTTTAAATACAGGCAGTCCTCACTTTGCTCAGTTCTATGATGTACAAATTTTAATTACTGCAGATAGTTAAATTTAACAGCACCAGCCCCCCCACCCACATGGCTTACATTTCAGTTACTGTGAATGGTTGTGTAATACAGTCTGAGCTACCCACTCTCCAGTCCACAAATCATTGCATAGATGTAACAGATGTGCGTAAGGCCCAGCGGCCAATCCTGTCACTCCTTTCAGCGTTGGTCTGTGATTGGTCCTTGTGCATCTGTCATTCAGTTCACTTGCAAACCACAAAGTTCGTAACTGTGTTTGCCTCCTTTGTCTCCCAGAAATGGGTAAGCCAAAGAGGGATTGGCTGGCAGAGATAAAAATGGAGGAAATGAATGAAAAGTGATTAACTCTGGAAGTAAAATTTGAATCAAGCATAAATGGATTTTTAAAAAAATAGCTTCCCATGGGAATGTGGCCATTGCTGCATTTTGGGAAACACTGGACCAGTAGCAGAGGAACTTAGTTAAAAATGACTTGTAACGTAAAACGAGGAATGTGGTTGTGGTGAAAAAGATGGTGTCCTAGAGAAAGTGATCCCAACAACAACAACAAAAAACAACAACACTTCACACAAGGGAATACTAAGGCACTTCATGACATTCAAAGGTCAAAGGATACAATGCTGGCCGCTGATCCCAAACTCATAAAGGAGTATGACAGTTTGCTAAAGCACTGGAAAAGGTGTTTACTTGGTGTTTGTAAGTCTTTCAATGAGAAGGCAAGCACACAGGTCAAGCTGCTCTTGGAAAGTTTCTCATGAGAAAATAAAGCCCTTTAATTTTTAGTGCTTCGAATGTTTTCGTGACAATATACTAAAATGAGTAATGTTTTCCTGTATTTTTTATTCCCTTGTTTTTTTACAGTGCATAAGAAGAGAAGTTTTAACGTTTTGCTAAAAAATTTTTTTCAAAGTCATGAAACAGTTGTGATTCTTACCATTAGTAAAATCATGTGGCACGATTTCTGCTTTGTGTGATACTTTTTATAGTCTGTCACTACCACTCATGTCAAGGCTGTGCAACAGAACACACAACACAACCAAACAAGCATTAATGAGGCGGGAAGACCTTATGAACCAGGAGACATAACAGATGATAGAAACAGACCCTCATGACTCTAAATATGAGACTTATAAACCACAAACTTTAAAATAACCTTCCTTTCTACATTTGAGAAGATGAAAGACAAGATTGGGAAGTTTGGTGGAGCATTAGAAATCATATTTTTAAAAAGCATATTGACTTGAATATCAAGTAGAAATTATAAAACTGAAAAATACAAAAATTGAAATTATCTGCTCCATAGATACAGCAGAGTAGATACCACTGAGGAGAGAACTGGTGAATTATAACAGTGATCAGAAGATAATACCTAAAACGATGTACAAAGAGACTAAAGAATGGGATACAATTGTAGAGCCTCTAGTGAAGAACTAATTCTACTGTACATGTGATTGGCATCCTAAGAGGACAAGAGAGAGAGTAGGGCAGAAGCAGTATTTGAAAAGATAGTGGCTGAAGTTTTTCTAACACTGGTGACATCAAATCACAAATTCAAGAATCTTAAAGAACTTCTCCCAGAATTAAAAACAAAAAAACCATACCTGGATATGTTATCATAAAACCGATGGAAAAAAAGGAAAGATAAAGAGATAATCTTTAAAGAATCTAAAGGTAAAAAACAAACAAACAAAAACCATTATTTTCAAAGGAGCATCAATTCGGAGATAATTTCTCAACCAAAACAAAGGCAACTATAGAAGGATGAGAAGACACCTTCAATGTGCTGAAAGTTGGGTTCTTTCCATGTACAAGATTAATTTAACATTTAAAAGTAATGGAGCATCCATAAGTACAAAATGCTTAGGGACAAAATGCATTAGACCTGTATAGAGACACCTACAAAACATTGCTGAGAGAAATATTAAAAGGCTCAAATAGATGGCGAGTTATACCATGCTGTAGTATCAAAGACTCTGTCATTAACCTGGGGATTCCCCCCCAAGATGGTTTACTGATTCAGGGTGATTAGAATCACACCTCAGCATGCCTTTTAGTAGAGTTCAACCGGCTGATTCTAAAATCATATGGAAATGGGGAGGCTCTACTGTGGCTGAAACAACTTTGAAAAAGAACACAGTTGGTGGACTTAAGATTACTTGGTTTCAAGAAGTATTATACAGCTACAATAATCAAGACAATATGGTATTGGTATGAAAATAGATGAGTGGAACAGAATAGCAAGTCCAGAGATAGACCTAACATATATGGTCAATTGATTTTCAACCAAGCGATGAGTCATACCAGTGGGAGAGGTAATCTTTTCAACAAATAGTGCTGGAATAATTGGCGACCCAAATGCAAAACAATGAGCCTCAACCCTCCTCTCACTCTACAGTGAAAACTAAGAAGAAGAAGAATGTGCAATGGGTCATAGACCTAACTGAGAGTTAAAACTGTATCAGAGATCTTAGTGATTTGGGGTTTGGCAAAGATTTCTTACATATCAATATGATTCAAAAAGCAAACTCTAAAAGAAAATGGGACTTCATCAAAACTATAAACTCTTGCTCATCAAAATAACACTTAAAAATAAAAAGGCAAATTACAAACTTAGAGAAAATATTTGTAAAACATATCTGACAGAGGGTTTGTATCTGGAATATTTGAAGAACTCTTACAATTCAATAAGAAGACAACCCAATTAAGAATGAAAGTAGGCCCTGGCCGGTTGGCTCAGTGGTAGAGCGTCGGCCTGGTGTGCGGGGGACCCGGGTTCAATTCCCGGCCAGGGCACATAGGAGAAGCGCCCATTTGCTTCTCCACCCCCTCCACCCCCTTCCTCTCTGTCTCTTCCCCTCCCGCAGCCAAGGCTCCATTGGAGCAAAGATGGCCCGGGCGCTGGGGATGGCTCCTTGGCCTCTGCCCCAGGCGCTGGAGTGGCTCTGGTTGCAACAGAGCGACGCCCCGGAGGGGCAGAGCATCGCCCCCTGGTGGGCAGAGCGTAGCCCCTGGTGGGCGTGCTGGGTGGATCCCGGTCAGGCGCATGCGGGAGTCTGTCTGACTGTCTCTCCCCGTTTCCAGCTTCAGAAAAATACAAAAAAAAAAAAAAAAAAAAGAATGAAAGCAAACATGGGGAAACACTGTGGATGAACCCTTCAGCAAAGGGCATTGGATGGCAAGCAAGCACGTGAACAGACATTTCTAGTCATCAGTCATTAGGAAAATGCACATTAATAGTCATAGATGTCACTATTGGTAGTAGAGAGATCACTGCACACCAACCAGAATGGCTAAAATAAAAATGACTAAAGTGTGGCTGAGGATGTGGGACACCAGGAACTCTCATATGCTGGTATGCTGGTAACAGGAAAGTGAAATGGTACAGCCACTTGGGAAGACATTTTGGAAAGTGATATCACTGATATTATCAAATATCATATACCTGAAAGAAGCCAATCTGAGAAGGCTGCATACTGTACAATTCCAACTCTGTGGAACGTCCTATTCTGGAAAAGGCAGAACTATGGAGACAATGAAAAGACCAGTGGTTACTAGGGGTTACGGGAGGGATGAACAGGTGACACACAGAGGAGTTCAGGGCAGTGAAACAACTCCGTGATACTGTACTGGTGGGTACATGTCATTGCACATTTCTCTAGACATGTAGGATGTACAGCACAGAGTGAACCCTGATGTGAACTGTGGACTTTGGTTAATGACAATATATTGATATTGGCTCATTCGTGGTAACAGATGACCCGCACGGATGCAAGCTGTTCCCAAAAGGAAAATCAGAAAGGAGGATTGGGGAAGCTGTAAGAATTCTTGGTACTTTCTTACTCAATTTTTTTCTGTAAACCTAAAGCTTTTCTAAGTAATAGTCTCATAATGAAAACTTAAATTGCATATGATGTTATATATTGTGTGCCTCAGAATAAATCTAAAGAAGGCATGCAAGACTCCTACTCAGAAAACTGATTACATTATGGAGAGAAATTAAATAAAGCCCAAATAGAAAGATGGCTGTACCATGTTCATGGAAGAGACAAAGTAAGTATTGAGAAGGTATCTGTTCTCTTTAGAGAGGCTTCATTGCCACAAAAGGGACACTGGCATCAAACACAGGTACAAGTTTAAGTGAATGGTGTAGACTTTCAGAACATTACAGATGGTATCAATGACCCTGAAGCCTCTAAACGCACCCCCTTCCAGAATGTATATTAGGATGCACTTCTGGAACTTTATAGTAGAAATTTCCATTTGTTTCTTACACTGATTATTCTGTTATTCTTGTCTACTTATTTATTTATTTTTATTTATTTTTAAGTGAGAGAGGGGAAGACAGATTCCCACATATACCCCAAGCGGGATCTACCTGGCAACCTATCATGGGCCGATGCTTGAGGCAACTGAGCTATTTTTAGCACCTGAGGCTAATACGCTCAGACCAACCAAGCTATCCTTGGCTCCTGGGCCGACACTCAAACAAATCGAGCCACTGGCTGCAGGAGGGGAAGAGAGAGAGAAGGAGGAGAGAAAGGGGAAGAGAAGCAGATGGTCGCTTCTCATGTGTGCCCTGACTGGGGATCAAATCCAGGACATCCATACTCTAGGCCAACATACTATCCACTGAGCCAACTGGCCAGGGCCCAGCCTTCACCCTTTAAATGCTGGCGTGTCCTCTCTACCTTTCATAGGTTCATTAATTTAAATGATACGAGACTTTTTTTGTAAGAAAGGGAACAATATTCAAAATGTATCACTGGTGTTAGATCCATTCGGTCAATGTTTATTGGACACCCACCTCGCATGGGAGGGGAAGGTGGCCAACCTGAGTTCTTGTTAAGGAATTAGAGCTGAGTGGGCAGAAAAGGCATCAGTGAACCTGTGGTATGAGCTGTGGGGACATGGAGGACAGATGGAGTCCTTTCCGCTGGGTGGATCTGGGAAGGCTTCTGGGGGGAAGTGGTACTTGAGCTTTCCCTAAACTGTATAGGAACGAGAGGCATTTCAGGTACTACGGAAACAGGATAAAGTGCGGGGGCTGGAAAGCACGAGGTGTGGTAGGAGAATGCTAAGTGGTTAATTTTGGCTGGAATGCGGGGTTTGCCCAGGAAAATACAAGAAGATGGAGTCATTCACCATCAGATTTCATGGAGCCAGGCATCGTCCTAAGCACTTGGGGATATGTAAGCAGGCAAAACACCAAGTCCCTTTTCTCACAGAGCCGGCACTCTGGCAGGAGGACAGGTGGGAAGTGTGGTGAGCGGTGTGTTAGAAGGTGCTGAGTTTGGGGGAGGCCTGCGGAGGGCAGGTGAACTGGTCACAAGCACCAGGGACCGTAGGGACGCTCACAGGTGGCCTCACTGAGAAATTGATTCTTGAGGGAGAACGGGAAGGTGAGAGAGTGGCTAGGCTACGCAATGCCAGGGTAGGGAGCATCCTGGCATAGCGGGCAGCCAGGCCAGGCTCCTGGGAGGAGCGTGAACAAGTGTGTGACTGTGGAGGAATGTCCAGGAGGGGAGAGGACAGGAGGTCACTGTGGAGGGCCTAGGAGGCGCTGCACGGGCTCTGGTTGTGCTTTGTGACAGCAGCCCCTGGCAAGGAGGGTTCTCGGTGGTGCCGATGTGGCACACTTGGATTGAGCTGTGAAGTCTCCCTCTGGCTGTGGTCAGGGGCCAGGAACAGAAGCTGCAGGGCGTCACCAGGCTAACCGGGCTTGCAGAGTGTCTGAGGTGTGCGGCTTGGGCAGGCAAGGGGGTGTGATGGCAGAACCCGGCACTGAATGGGGCGAGGGTGGTGGTGGGGAACCCAGCACTGCCCTGGGCTGGAGGTGGGGAGGTGGGGGTGCTGACTTTGGGTCCGGCCTGGCCTTGGAGTCGCCATGTGACCTTGGCTGGTGCTCATCCGTGGTCTGTTTCCTTACCTGCCAATCTAGGTATTTGGAATTTGGAACTGAGGGTCCTCAGAGAGGTCCCCAAGGAGGCCGTGGAATGACCAGGCCTATACTTCAGGTGGATAGGGAGAGAGCTGGCGAGGGGGCCCACTAGGAGGCTGTTGCCGGGGTCCATTCAGGTGGGAGACAGTGATGCCGTGTGCCAGGATGGAGACGGGATGGATACAAGGTGTTTTAGAAAGGAAACCAATTTATTCAAAACAAACCAACCAGAGGACCCTATGCTGTAACTCTGCAGACACGAGAGACCAAGGTCACGTCAGGGCGTGTTGGGGACAAGGCGTGCTGACAGCTGTTCCCGCCTCCTCCCGTAAGCTCTCTTGCTGGCAGGGTGGCCGCGCGCCTTCTGCACGTAGAACACCGTGGCTGTGACAGGATCCCGGCATGCTCCCACATTTGGCCCAGTGGAAGCCTGACCTGGTCACCCCCAAAACATGACTGACTGTCCTTCAGCCTCTAGCACTGGGTCTTGTGAATAAACCCTTATTAGGCTTCTCATTTCTCTTATTCTTATGCAAAGCTTTACTTTATAGCAGAAAAGTACACTTTTTTTTTTTTTTTTTAGATTGCTTCTTTTTCTTTGTGGTGAGTTGCCTTCTGGCTGTGTCTGTAGAAAAGGATTTGTTGTACAAGCAGAGGAGCCACTGCAGAAGCCACTTATCCTTAGCAACATTTGCAGGCTGTTTGAATTACCCCCAAGCTGCCTGATGTCAATGTCAGGTAGATTTCGTTTCCATTCTTTCTTTACTCTCCTCTTATTTGAGAATTTACTCAGTAGTGGAGGTCTTCAGTTTTCTTTTATCGGTCCTCCTGAATAGGAATTAAAAGCTGTGTAGCTCTGGGAACCTCTGGTTCCAAATAGGAAAGCCTTGTGACCATGGCCAGCTGGCACGCTGACAAAGCGAGGGCCTGGATGTCGCTAGAGAGGCTGGGAGCCTGTTGAAGAAGCTGCCTTGGAATGGGACCGTGGGGTGTCCCGTGAGGTAGGGGTTTGAACTGTCAATTCTTCTCTGCACATTCCTATTGAGATATAGGGTACTCAAGTAAGAATTCAAGCAGTTCCTATATTCTATTTAAAAATGGGGGGAGGGAAGGGATGTCAAAATGGTGTCCCTTAAAAATCTCAATGTCATCAAAGACAAAGAAAAGCCATGGCCCTGGCTGGTTAGCTCAGTGGTAGAGCGTCGGCCTGGTGTGTGGATATCCCCGGTTCGATTCCTGGTCAAGGCACACAGGAGAAGCACCCATCTGCTTCTCGACCCTTCCCCCTCTCCTTCCTCTCTGTCTCTCTCTCCCCCTCCCACAGCCAAGGCTCCATTGGAGCAAAGTTGGCCCAGGCGCTGAGGATGGCTCCATAGTCTTGCCTGAGGCACTAGAATGGCTCCGGTTGCAACGGCCCAGATGGGCGGAACCTCTAGTACAGGTGTCCTCAAACTACAGCCCATGGGCCGCATGTGGCCCCCTGAGGCCATTTATCCGGCCCCCCCACACACTTCCGGAAGGGGCACCTCTTTCATTGGTGGTCAGTGAGAGGAGCACTGTATGTGGCAGCCCTCCAACGGTCTGAGGGACAGTGAACTGGACCCCTGTGTAAAAAATTTGGGGACCCCTGCCCTAGTGGGTATGCTGGGTGGATCCTGGTCAGGCTCATGCATGCAGGAGTCTGTCTCTCTGCCTCCCTGCTTCTCACTGCAGAAAAATACAAAAAAAAAAAAAAAAGAAAGAAAGAAAAAAGCTGTGAACTGTTTCAGATGAAAAGAGAAATGACCACAGAAAAATACAGGTCCTGATCTTCCATCCTATACTGGAGGGAAAAGATGCCATCGAGCTCATGATTGGGTCAACTGGCAGAGTCATAGATTATGGTGTGTCTGTTAAATTTGCTGAAATTGATAAAGGGGGCTGCAGTGTGTAAGACAATGTCCTTATTCATAGCACACATGTGCACATGTGTGCACACACATACATACACGTGCGCATGCACATGTGTGCACAATGGCTACCTACCTCAAAAAAAAAGGTAATGATAAGACCAATGGGTAGAATATTAATTATAAGTGAATATGGGTAAAGGATCAGTGGTGTTATTTATACTATTTTGTGTGTGTGTGTGTGTGTGTATAACTTTTCTGTAAGTAAAATTATTTCCATAAAATTAAATAAAAAATTAAAAAGCAAACAACTAAACAAAAAAGGCAGTATCCACATTATATGTTCTAGCTTAATTTATTATCATGTTTGAATTCAGCAAATATGAGTAACAGCCCACCTGTGCTTAAAATGTCATTCCTAATTGACCTCCCTGTAGCACTTTTTTAATTAAACTTTTTCAATTTTGAGATAATTATAGATTCACAAGCAGCTCTAAGAAATAATACAAGGGCCCTGGCCGGTTGGCTCAGTGGTAGAGCGTTGGCTTGGCGTGCGGGGGACCCGGGTTCGATTCCCGGCCAGGGCACATAGGAGAAGCGCCCATTTTCTTCTCCACCACCCCACCACCCCCCTTCCTCTCTGTCTCTCTCTTCCCCTCCCGCAGCCAAGGCTCCATTGGAGCAAAGATGGCCCGGGCGCTGGGGATGGCTCCTTGGCCTCTGCCCCAGGCGCTAGAGTGGCTCTGGTCGCGGCAGAGCGATGCCCCGGAGGGGCAGAGCATCGCCCCTGGTGGGCGTGCCGGGTGGATCCTGGTCGGGCGCATGCGGGAGTCTGTCTGTCTCTCCCCATTTCTAGCTTCAGAAAAATACAAAAAATAAAAAATAAAAATAAAAAAATAAGAAATAATACAGGGAGACCACCAGAGTGCTTTAACCCTGCTTCCCCCAATGGGGAACAATAATGCAACGTCACCACCAGTGTATGGACCTCGGTGCCGTCGACATACAGAACGTGTTCATCACCCACTGACCCTTTTCTGACCACATGGATCCCTCCCTCCCCCAGCCCTTCCTTATCCCTGGCAACCTGACCTCTGTTTCTATCAATTGTCACTTCAAGAAAGTTACGTAATGAACCATGTGGTAGGGGCCTTTGGGGACTAGCTTTTTTCCCTTAGCATAGTTCCCGGGAGAGTCAGCCAAGCTGTTGTGGTATATCAGTGTTTCATTCCTTTTCCTGCTGAGTAGTATTCCCTGGTATGGACACCCCGTGTCTGACCCCTCGCTTATTGGGGTACATCTGGGTTTCCAGTTTGGGGTCATTATGAATAAAGTTGCCGTGAACCCTTGTGCATGGTTTTCTGGTTTTGTTTTAAATATCTCTGTTCAAATGTGGTTGACATTGTGTACGACACTGGTTTCAAGTACACAATCCCATGGTTGTTATAACTTAGAGGGTTGTGCAACCATTATCACAGTCTTAACTTTAGAAAATTTTCATCAACCCTGAAAGGAACCACATAACCATTCTCTCAGCCCCCGACCCCTCATCACCTTACCCCAGCCCCAGTGGACCACCTGTCTACTTTCTGTTTATGATTTGCCAGTCTTAGACATTTCATATAAATATGATATGTGGTCTTTTGTGAGTGGCTTTCTTTCATGGAGTGTAATGTTGTAGCATGAACAATACTTCATTTCTTTTCATCATGAAGCATATGGTATGGAAATAGTACTTTTTGTTTTTCATTTATGTTGGTGCACATTTGGGTAGTTTATACTTTTCGGCTATGATGAATAATGTGGCTCTGAGTGTTCATGGATAAGGTTTTGTAGAGTTGGGTGTCTTCATTCTCTAGAAGTGGAATTGCTGTGTCATACAGTAACCCTGATTAACTTTTTTGAGGAATGGCCAGAGTGTTTTCCAAATAGCTACATCTTTTTAGTCCCACTAGCAATGTGTGAGATTTCCATTTTTCTCCACATCTTTGTCAACACTTGTTATTGTCTGTCTTTTTAATTCTAGCCATTCTAGTGGGTGGGAAATGGTGTCTCACTGTGGTTTTGGTTTGCATTTTCCTAATAGCTAATAACACTGAACATGTTTTCATGTGCCTATTGGCCATTTGTATATCTTCTTTGGAAAAATGTCTATTTAAATCTTTTGCTTGATTTTTAATTGGGATAGCTAGCTGTCTTTTTGTTGTTGAGTTGTAAGAGTTCTTTATATATTCTGAATACAAGTCTCTTAACAGCTATATAATTTATAAATATTTTATCCCATTTGATGAGTTGTCTTTTTACTTTCCTTTTTTTTTTTTTCTGAAAGAGCAAAACAGACAGACAGGAAGGGAAAGAGATGAGAGGCATCAACTTGTAGTTGTGGCACTTTAGTTGTTCATTGGTTGCTTTTCATATGTGCTTTGATCCCAGGGCTGCAGCTGAGCCAGTGACTGTTTACTCAAGCCAACAAACTTGGGCCCAAGCCAGCGACCTTTAGGCTCAAGCCAGCAACTATAGGATCATATCGATGATTCCATGCTCAAGCCGGATGAGCTCATGCTCAAGATGGCGACCTTGGAGTTTTGAACCTGGGACCTCAGTGTCCCAGGTTGATGCTCTATCCACTGCACCACCATCAGTCAGACTCTTTTTACATTGTTGATAGTAGTGTTTATAACAAAAAAAATTAAATTTTAATGTCCACTTTATTATCTTTTTTTCACTTGTGTTTTTGGTGTGTATACAGACTTTTGTGTGAACATAAGATTTCATTTGTTTCACTGGGATAAATATTCAAGAGTGCAATTGCAGGCCATATGGTAGTTGTATGTTTAGTTTTAGGAGAAACTGCCCAGCTGTTTTACAGAGTGGCTGGACCGCTTTATGTTCCCACTAGCCAAGTCTAAGGATCCTGTTTGTTCACATCCTCACCAGCACCTGGTGTTGCTATTTTTTTTTGTTTGTTTGTTTTGCTTTAGTTTCCAAATGGTTATAGAGCTATTAAGATGGTCTGTTTCATTTTAAGTCTTTGGTAGTTTTTAGTTTTCAAAGCATTGATTTAATTCTTCAAAGTTGTCGGATTTATGAGCCTAAAATTGTTTGCAGTCATTTCTTTTGTGTGTGTGTGTGTGACAGAGACAGGGAGAGACAGGGAGAGGGACAGAAAGACAGGAAGGGAGAGAGAGACGAGAAGCATCAATTCTTCGTTGTGGCACCTTAGTTGTTCATTGTTTCTCATAAGTGCATTGACTGAGTGACCGAGTCACTACAGCAGACCTAGTGACCCCTTGCTCAAGCCAGCAACCTTGGACTCAAGCTGGTGAGCCTTGCTCAAACCAGATGAGCCCGCGCTCAAGTTGGCCACCTCGGGGTTTTGAACCTGGGTCCTCCACATCCCAGTTCGGCACTCCATCCACTGCTCCACCGCCTGGTCAGGCTGCAGTAATTTCTTATTAACCTTTCTCTGGTTGCAGGATCTGTAGTGATACTACATTTCATTCCTGATGTTTCTTGTTTTTTAATTTTTGTCGATCTTGCTAGAGGTTTTATTAGGTTTATTGATTTATTTTCAAAGAACCAGTTTTGTTTTGTTTTTTTTAATTTTTCTAAAGTGAGAAGCAGGGAGGCAGGGAGACAGACTCTTGCATGTACCTGACCGGGATCCACCCAGCATGCCCACCAGAAGGTGATGTTCTGCCCATCTCGGGCATTGCTCCATTACCACTGGAGCCATTCTAGCGCCTGAGGCAGAAGCCATGGAGCCATCCTCAGCGCCCAGGCAATTTTGCTCCAATGGAGCCTTGGCTGCAGGAGGAGAAGAGAGAGACAGAGGGAAAGAAGAGGGGGAAGGGTAGAGAAGCAGATGGGCATTTCTCCTGTGTGCCCTGACTGGGAATCAAACCCGGCACTTCCACATGCTAGGCCAGTGCTCTACCACTGTGCCAACCGGCCAGGGCCCCAGACTTTTTTTTTTTTTTGAGAGAGAGAGAAATATGAAGGAAGGAGGGAGAGAGAGAGAGAAGCATCAACTCGTTCTATTTAATTGTGCCATTCATTGCTTCTCATGTGTGCCTTGACTGTGAACCAGTGACCTTGGGATTGGCAACCCCAGGCTCTACCCACCGACCTTGGTGCTCTGGGTTGATGCTCTTTTCACTGCGCCACCAGCCAGGTCATCAAAGAACCAGCCTTTTGTTTCATTGATTTTTTTTCTTTTTTTTTTTTACAGAGACAGAGAGAGAGTCAGAGAGAGGGATAGACAGGGACAGATAGGAACGGAGAAATGAGAAGCATCAATCATTAGTTTTTTGTTGCGCATTGCAACACCTTAGTTGTTCATTGATTGCTTTCTCATATGTGCCTTGACTGCGGGCCTTCAGCAGACCAAGTAACCCCTTGCTTGAGGCAGCAATCTTGGGTCCAAGCTGGTGAGCTTTTTACTCAAACCAGATGAGCCCACGCTCAAGCTGGCGACCTCGGGGTCTCGAACCTGGGTCCTCGGCATCCCAGTTCGACGCTCTATCCACTGTGCCACCACCTGGTTAGGCTGTTTCATTGATTTTCTCTTTTTCCTGATTTCAAATTCTTTGAATGCTGCTCTTGTCCTTATTTCTCCCTTCCTTCTGCTCACTCTGGGTTTATATTGCTATTAAATTGCCAGTTTCTTGAGGTAGGAATTTAGATGATTGATTTGAAACCTTTCATCTGCTCTATTGTAAGCATTCAGTGCTATGAATTTCCCTCTCAGTCCTGCTTTTGCTTGCATCCACATGTTTTGATATGTTGTATTTTCATTTCGTTCTATATATTTTAAATTTTCCTTTGTGACTTAAATTTTCCTCTTGAGCCATGCATTATATAGAAGCATATCGATTAACTTTCAGATATTTATAGAGACTTTCCCATTGTTTTTTCTGTTATTAATGTCTGACTTGATTCCATTATGATTAGAAAATACACACTGTAAGGTTTCAATTCTTTTAAATTTGTTGATGTTTGTTCTGTGGTTCAGAGTATGCTCTGTCTTGATGTTTTGTGAGTGCTTGATAAAGATGTATATTCTGCTATTGTGGAGTGGGGTGTTCTATTTATGTCAGTTGTCCCCTACTGGGGGATTACGCTAGAGTGGTAACCTTGCTGGCTCTCTGTCTAGTAAATCTGTTAGCTGTTGGGAGGGAAGTTGAAGTTTCTGCTGTAATGGTGGAGGTGTTCACTTCTCCTTTTAGCCCCGTCAGTTTTTGCTTTATATATTTTGAGACTTTACTGTTGGTAGCATACATATTTAGGATCATCATGACTTCCTTGTGGGTGAATCCCTTTATCACTTGTGATTCCTTTAGTACCGTAAAAATAATCTGTTTCATAGCTGACTGATGTTCTTATTTTCCTAATTTATTTAGCATTTATGAATCCTAACATTATGTCAGAACTACCAGTGGTGTTTTATGTAAAAAAAAAAAGGTAGTATCATGCCCTCTATGATTAAAAATGAACTGTGAACAATTTTATTATGTATTCTTGATAAATATGGGTTTTGGGATAGATGTTCGTGTTGAATTTAAGCAGAAATTTGAGCTTGTGTGAGGAGTCAGGCATAGACACAGGTGGTAAAAACAGAATCTCAGGTGTGTGTCCAAGGAGACCTATAAGAATCTTGGATGCCCACGGCAGTATAGCAAAGTCTCAGGTATAGACCCAAGGAAATATATTAGAGTGTTAGGTTTATAACAAAGGGTTTATATCAGAATCTCAGGTATATACCCAGGGAGGCTTAGCAGGATCTTTGAACAGGGGGTAGGTTTTAAAAGTATTGTTGAGATAGTTTGTTTACTTTGGTATTTAAGACAATGTTAAAGGAGAATATGAGATAGCTCTATTTATAAAGGAAACGTGTTTGAAGAGATTGAGAAATACTGGATATGGCTTTGTAAATCTACTTATTCTATGTGCATAAAAATGATTGGCTTTGGTGGCCAAGATGGAATAGCAGGAACCCATTTATCCTCCTGCCTGAGACAAATTTCCAGACACATATATGAAATGGTGTTTTTTAAGACTGGACATCAGGCAATGAATGGCACCAAGGGTTGTGAGGCAAAAGCAAATAATGTGAGAGGTGTTACTTGAGAGAGTTTCCAGGCAACGGTGCAGTAAGGGGGAATCCGGGCAGAGCATGCCGACTCTCTTAGTTGAGGAGATGGAGCTGAGAGTTTGGAGAGGCTAAAGTGTCTAGTGTTCCCAGGGCAGAAACCCAGCGAGAAGATATACAGAGAGAGAAGGCTGGAGATCTGCTGACATATTTATTGGTACACGTATATACTTAGTATACACATGTAAGTGTATACTCAACATTCACTGGGACAGACCATATTTGGGGCCATAAAACAAATCTCAATACATTTTTTTTAAAGATTCAAATCATACAAAGTGGATTCTCTTTGAAATTAAAGTTAGAAATGAGTAATGTAAACATGACTGGAAAATGATCAGATAATTAAAAATTAAATGACATGCTTCCAAATAAGAAATTAGGAAGCATTTTGGATTATATGAAAATTGAAAACAACATACTAAAGTTGTGGGATGCTGCTACAGCAGTACTTAGAGGGAAATTCATAGTACTAAACACCTACATTCAAAAAGAAAGGACTCAAATGAGTGGCCTTAGGAAACTAAGATGAGAAGAGCAATTAAATCCAATGTAAGATCAAAATAAATAAGTAAATAAATAGCAAGAGAGAGAGAAAATAAAGGTCAGAGTGGAAATCACTGAATAGAAAACCGAAACATAAGAGAGAAAAATCAATGAAACACAAAGCTGGTCCTGGTTGGATAGCTTGGTTGATTAGAGCATCATCCTGAAGCACATTGGTTGCCAATTTAATCCCTGGTCAGGGTGCATACAGGAACAGATTAATGCTTGATGCTCCTGTCTCTCTTGTTTTCCCTTCCTCTTTTTCTAAAAAAAACTCCAACCCCCCCCCCAAAAAAAAAAAAAAAAACACACACACACACATATACACATCCAAAGCTGGTTCCTTGAGAAGGTAAATAGAACTGATAAACCACTAGCCTAGCTGATCTGGAAAAAGAGGGGAAAAATACAAAGTACTAACATTTGGAATGAGAGACACAGTATCACTATAGAATTTAGAGATGTCAGAGAAATAACAAGAGAATACTATAAGCAACTCCATGCCAATAAATTTGACAACTCAGATGACAAGGACAAACTCCTGGAAATACACAGACTTACAAAACTAAAGATTCGAAAAGAATTTACCACTTGGCTATCCATACCTCTATGAAATAAATATAATTTGTATTTAAAAACCTTCCCATAAAGAAACCATCCAGCTCAGTTAGCATCACTGGTAAATTCCACCAAACATCTAAGACATAAATAACACCAATTCTTCAGATAAATCTCCCAGAAAATTGAAGAGGTGGGAATACTTCACAATGCATTCTATGAGAACAGCATTATCTGATCTCGGAACTAGACAAGGCATTGCAAGTAAAGAAAACCAAAGGCCAACATCCCTTGTTAACATGGGCGCAAAAATTCTAAACCAAAGCTTAGGGCATTGGATTCAACCATATAAAAAGGAATACTCTATCCTAGCCAAGTGAGGTTCAACTCAGGAATGCAAGGATGGTTTAAGAGTCGAGATTAACATACTGCACCCTATTTAAGAGAAGGAAGAAGAAAACCTATGGGATCATTTTAATGTATACAGAAGAAGCATTTGAAAATTTTCTTGTCTTTGTTACTAGTAAAAACCACTGATTTTTTTCTTTACAATGGCAATTCAGTGGAGAAAGAACAATCTTTTTAACAAATGGTTCCGGCACAACTGGCTGTCCATATGCCCCAAAGGAACTTTGATTCATACCTCACACCACAGGTAAAAGTTAACTTAAAATGGGTCATAGCTATAAATATAAAACCCAAAACTACAAAACTTCTAGAAGAAAACACAAGAATATGTTTGTGACTTTGGGTTACGGAAAGATTTCACAGATCTGACATCAGTTACACAATCCATAAAAGAAAAAAAATGATCCATTGGACCTCATCAAAACGAAAACTTCAGCTCTTTACAAGAGAGGTTTAGGAGAATGCAAACACTCATTACAGACTCAGAAGAAGTCTGTGGAAAGCATAAACCTGATAAATTACATATTTAGAATAAAAATAAAAAAAACAGAAAATTTACCTATGAAAAATAACCCAGTTTTTAAAAACAGGTAAGAGATTTGAACAGATGCTTCACCAAGGAAGGTATATGCATAGCCAATAAGTGTGTGAAAAATGCCCACCATAACTCGTCATTGGGGCAATGCCAATTTAACCTACAGACTCCGTGCTGACATGTCCCAGCCTCCACGGTAGTGTGTGATACCACTGTGTACCCATCAGAACGGCTGATATTGAAAAGACTGACAATACCCAAATGCCCTGACCTATGGTGGACAAACTGGAACTCTCCTATGCCGCCGGAGGGAATGTAAAGGGATACATTGGGAAACAGGTTAGCAGGTTCTCCAAAAGTTAAGCAAACACTATTTTATGATTAGCAATCTGACGCTTAGGTATTTCGCCAAGAAGAAAGAGCATGGATATCCATATAGAGATTGACACGTGAATGTTTACAACTGCTTTCTGTGTCACAGCCAAAACTTGGCAAGAATTCATATAGCCATCAACAGGCAAATGGTTGGAACTTTGGTTGTCCATGCATTGGAATATCACTTTACAATAAAGAGGAATGGATTTCTGATATGCATGACAATATGGATAAGTCTCATAATAACCGTTGACCCTGAACAATATGGGTTTGAACTTCACCGTCCTCTTTCCAGTTGATCAGTGATGTTCAACTGACTCATGCATTTCAAACTCACTTTGTTCAAGGCTCTACTGGCAGTTGGGAATCCGTGCCTGTGGAGGGCTGACTTAAGTTCTATGTGGATTTTTAAAAATTTTTTCCATTGACTTGAGACAAGGAGAGAGGAAGAGGGGGAAGGAAGAGAGAGAAGTCAACTGTACTTATGCTGTGTGAAAGAAGCCAGCCAAAATCAACTATATACTGATAACTCTATTTATATAGCACTCTAGAAAGTGTGAACCAACGTGCCATGACAGAAAGCAGATGTGTGGGGATGGACACAGGGGCAGGAAGGAGAGCTTATGGATGGGCTCAAGGAAACTTGGGCTGATGGATGTGCTCACTGCCTTGGTTGTGATGGTGTTTTTGCAGGTGTATGCATATGTCAGAAGTTATCCAATTGTATACTCTAAAAAGTGAAGATTATTATATGCCAAGGATATGTGAAAAAAAATGATTGGCTCATAATCGGGACCAAATCTCCTAAGTTGTTGGTTGTTGGGCTGAAAGCTGTGGGACGATGAGCCTCATACAGTAACTGATTTGGAGGGTTAGAGCAGGGCAGCCAGCAGACACTGGAGGCGGGCGAGCTGGTTTCAAACCCCAGCCCTGCCCCCCCCCCCCCCCCCCGTTCTGTGACCCTGGGCAAATTCTCTGTAACCTCTCTGTTGCTTCAGTTTCCTTACATGTAAATTAAACATTAATGCCTACTTTGAGGTTGTTGTCAGGATGGAATCAGTTAATATGTGCTTGGCACTGTATAAGGACTGGAGAAGTATTATTACTCACCATCATCAGTATCAACAGAATCTGTCATTTATAGCAGTGTTGTGTCTGGATAATGGCTAATGATGACAAAGTCCTAGAGTTGGCCCACAAAAGTCTATAAAACCATTATAACACAGCTCAAATGGAGTGCAAGCAACTTTGGACACTCCACTACAAGTTAGATGTCTAAAAAAGGTGCTCTGAGTTAAATTCTGTAATTGCATTAAAAAAAAGTTCACCAACAATTACCCCCTATAACCAGATAAGTACCAAGTATTACAGGAGGCAGAGTCTACAGTCCAGGAGTTGGAAGTTGACCCACTCATTATCTTTCACCTCCTGTTGAGAAATCCAAAAACATTATGACATTTGATCTTTTTTCATGTGACACATTCCCCCCTCTGAAATTTGTAGGAACAGGTGGGATCTTCTCATTGTCCCCCATGCACTCTGAAATGTCCCAGTCATCTGCCATGACAGCTCTGTATTCATTCGTTCTGTTGGGAACCTAATGGACTCTTCCCACCTGGAAGTTCACAGCCTTTGTTTCTGAGAAATGTTCTTGCCTTCATTTGCTGATAATATCCTCTGCCCTGTCTCCATGCCGCCCTCTCTCGGGGACCCCTTTATTGGGGGGAGTCTCCCTGCTGGACAGGTCCTGTCACGTTCTTCTCTCACTCTCTCTCTTTTTTTAATATTAAGTGAGAGGCAGGGAGGCAGAGAGACAGACTCCCGCATGCACCCCGACTGGGATCTACCCTGCTAAACCCCTAGCGAGTGATGCTCTGCCCATCTGGGGCCGCTGTTCCTTTGCTTGGCAAAGGAGCCATTTCAGCGCCTGAGGCGGAGGCCATGGAGCCATCCTCAGCACCCAGGGCCAACATGCTCAAATCATTTGAGCCATGGCTGTGGGAGCAGAAGACAGAGAAAGAGAGAGAAGGAGGAGGGGAGGGGTGGAGAAGCAGATGGGTGCTTCTCCTGTGTGTCCTGACCGGGAATCTAACCTGGGACTTCCATATGCGGGGCATCTAGCCTGCTAGAGCACATTCTTCTCTTTTTTCTCCCTTCTTCCTTGGCTTTTCACTTTTCTTTCTGGAAGATGACAGTGGCCTTTTATCCTCAGACCCTTCTGCTAAGTTAGTGATCATGTCTGTAATTCCCCAGGAAGGTCCCTAGTTCTCTGCTCCCTTAATGGCGCACACAGCTTTTCCCACAACCTCAGGCTCTCGTCTTCCCCAGGAGAGCTGACAACGTCGTTCTGCTGGTTTGGGAACTCGCTTCCTTTGGGATGTTTTTCCTCCATATTGACTTTTCTGTGTGTGTTGGTTGGTTGGCCCTCTTCCCTTCACACTGGAGGCCTTCCTGAGAGGTCTGGCTTTTTTTTTTTGGCTGTCACTTTTGTGTATGAGTGAGGAACTAAAGCGCTGATCGAGGTCCTGAAAAGAGGGTGGGGTGATTGTTTCAGGGTTCCTGCAGAGAGCAGGTTGAGAGGGGGCGCAGAGGCTTCGAGGAGCTGACCACTGGTCCCCTTAGGTGTTCCCTGTTAAGTGGAAGATACTCTCAGGTACATATGGGGAAAGGCAGAGGGCAGTAGGGAAGGAGCAGGCTGGGGACATCAGCAAAGCAAACATAAGCCCACTGGCTCCCCTGTGCATCCTGGGACCCTGCCTTCGCCTGAGACTGCTGCCCGACATACAGCTACTGAAACCGAGGATCTAGGATTCAGGGTCACGCACAGCCGTGCCCTCCCCATGAGGATGGACACCGGGCCCGGTGTCCTCACTAGATGCTGCTGCTGCTAAGAGCGCTATGAGATGAGCATGAGTTTCCAGGGGGCTTCCTGGAGAGGAGGAGAGGTTAACAGAGGCCGAGCCCGTGTGTCCCTCACACACCTTCCACAGTAGTTTACACCTGGACACTCTACCCGCTACAACTCTCCCCACCCCGGCACCTGCTCTTCTCTTTATAGTCTGGATTTCCCAGTTACCTGAGCAAGTGGAGCTTTATCCTAGACTCTGCCCCAGATCCCGGTCCTGTCAGCCACCAGCTCCTCGTCATCCTTCAGTTCGGCGCTCCTCCCAGGGGCATTGTCACCTCTGATGGGGACAGTATATCACCCTCATCAGGGGGCTTGCTGCATCCCGTCTCATCTCCTTTAAATCTAGGTGGCACCCAGCTGCCAAGACAGATGTTCTCAGGTCTCCTGCCTGGCACCCGCCATGTTCCCCCTGCTGCTGCTCAGGTCGAGTCCGCACCCCTCAACACGGGGAGCAATAAAGCACCATGACTGGGCTGTACTGCTGGCCCCTCCTCCTGTGGGATCATCTTTCCACACAGCCCTGAGGCTCCCCCTTCAAAGGTGGGTTTCTTCCCTCACCCCGTGGCTCTGAACACACCTATGACCTGCTCTGACCCACAGAACATGACAGAGTGACACTGTACCATCTACGAGGGAGGCCTTGCTTGTATCGCACTCTCGGAATATTTTTGCACCTGGACGCCAGGTCAGGCCTCTTCAGGGGACAAAGGCCAGGGGGTGAGAAGAGCCCATCACAGCCAGCACCAGCCTACCACTAACTCTCCAGTTGGGGCTGAGCCTCCAAGTGACCACAGTGGAGCAAGCCACCCTGAGGACCCAGCCAGCTGAGCCCAGCCTGCATTGCTGACCCAATTGTGAGCAGGTAATGTGGCTGCAGTTGTAAGCCATCACGTTCTGAGATTGTTATGCAGTGACTTGTACCTGAACGCAGCTCTCCAGGATGATGGACCAGCCATCATCAACTAGGTAGACCTTGCACACAGGCTACTTCCCTTTTTTTTTTTTGCGACAGAGACAGTGAATCAGAGAGAGGAACAGATAGGGACAGACAAGAAGGGAGAGAGATGAGAATCATCAATTCTTTGTAGCGGCTCCTTAGTTGTTCATTGATTGCTTTCTCATATGTGCCTTGACCAGGGGCAGGGGGGCTACAGCAGAGCGAGTGACCCCTTGCTCAAGCCAGCAACCTAGTGCTCAAGCTGGTGAGCCTGTGCTCAAGCCAGCAACCTCGGGGTTTTGAACCTGGGTCTTCTGCGTCCTACTCCAACACTCTTATCTATTGCGCCACCGCCTGGTCAGGCTCCTTTTCCTTTTTTGTTTAGAAGTGCCCCTATCCTCTTTTCTTTCATTTTTTCCTACCTCTGTGTTTTCTCTCTATAAATGGGACCAGTACTGCCAACCCTGCCCTGGTATCAGGGAGTTTAAAGAAAACATGCACAAAGGTTACCGAGGGCCTGGCCCAAGGCAGGGCTCACTCAACATCTCTTATCTCCCTCTGTCTCTCAGCCCTATTTCTGCCTCCCACTCCCACTGCCCTGGGTTGTGGGCCCCTCCAAGGCTGAGGTGCTTCATCAGGTGTGTCCTCCAGCGGTAGGGATGGTCAGTGCTCAGGTGTGCACCCATCTGTTTCACAAAGTTCATAAAGCACTGACTCCCTCCCCGAAAGTGACCATCAGTCTAATCTGAAATGAAGGCTCGACTGTCATGTGACTGGTCTGTTTCCGCCAAAGCCCATCAGGCCCCCCTTGTTCTGGAGTGTCGTTGATTTTTGTCACTGGCCAGACTCTGTTGTCTGGCTGGCAAATGCGTCGGCCTCTCGCTGCTGTGCCCTCTGTGCTGGGCTGGTGTTCACATGTTAAATGTGAATTACATTTCCATGGACTTTCAATTCTCCAGTGAGTGTCCCAGCTCACTCCCCATTTTGTTGTGATGGACACTAAACATGTCCAAGTTGCAGTTTTCCTTTGGTTGTTCTGATGTCGCCATCAACAGAGGTAGCATGACCATATTTTAAAACCCCAACTCCGCTCTTAGGAAAGTGGGAAGGAGGGCGGGTGTGAAGAGGAAGTAATAAACGCTGTCATAATGTGTGACCTTTGTGCAAAACTGGAGACAGTTTTTCCTGGAAAGTGGCTGGGAACATTCTTTTTGCACACTTAGATAAAGGGACAGAGGCTCTCTGCTCCTCTTCAGTGCCATTTGGGCTTGTCACCCGTTTTCACATGCCAAGTTCTTTAAATTACAAAATTTCAACACCTTGGGCATTGTTAGGAAAGATCTAGATATCTCTAGTTAAACCTCTGTTTAACTATGTGGTGGGCAAGGTGTCCATAACGTGTTTTATTTAATTCACAACGGGACTCCTTAGGTGGTGGTAACTTTTCTATTGCAAAGTAGGCATTTTCTATACTTTGTTAGCCTGTTAATCATTACACGGGTGGTAATTATTAATCTGTTTCTGTGAATTCCTGGTGCCAGGTGAAGGTACAGAGAGGGTTTTTTGGCATCCTTTTGTTTATTTTGAAATGATATTTTTAAATCATAGATCGTCAAATTAAGCTAAAGGTCTTCTCTAAATAGTAAATCCAACATCAAAAAAGTGCCTACAGCCTGACCAGGTGGTGGCACAGTGGATAGAGCGTCAGACTGGGATGCGGAAGACCCAGGTTCAAAACCCGAGGTCGCCAGCTTGAGCACGGGCTCATCTGGTTTGAGCAAAAGCTCACCAGCTTGCGCCCAAAGTCATTGGCTCGAGCAAGGGGTTACCCAGTCTGCTGAAGGCCCGCAGTCAAGGCACATATGAGAAAGCAATCAATGAACAACTAAGGTATTGCAATGCGCAACAAAAAACTAATGATTGATGCTTCTCATCTCTCTGTTCCTGTCTGTCTGGCCCTGCCTATCCTTCTCTCTGACTCTCTCTCTCTGTCTCTGAAAAAAAAAAAAAGTGCCTACAGAAACGTGTGAACAATCTGACAAGGTAGTAATGAGAATAGGTAGAGAAGAGAATAATTCACAGCTTTCTGATCTGCTGCATAAGTGATGCTCCTTTGGCAGGAATTCCATCTCTTACCTGTAAATCAGTCAATGAAGTCTTACCAGGCTTAATTTAGCAAAATAAAATATAAATAGGTTTCTATGAGATGGCATGACTTATTAAAAGCGACAATCTGACAGGGTTTTACAATATAACAAATTGGGATTGGTTGCAATAAGATACTTGTAGCCAAGTGAAATCTAATATCTGTAACCATTTATCTAGACCCTGTGAGCTAAAAAAAAAATACAAGTGTAAAGATTCAAGTCCAATTGTATTTGTTCTTTTTGTCAAGTATCTGATCCCAAGCATGGAACAATGTTTGATGGTTGGGACAGTAGTATCCAGCTGTTATTTGATATTTAACTTCAGAAAGTGTTTATGAAATTCTATTAAATCACCTTGGGAGACAAAGCTGAGTAAGGCACAGTGACGCCTTCGGAAGCCCACTGTGAAAGGGATCGCTCCTCAGTCTCTTTATTCCTATCAGATGGTGGAACTTCTTTATTTTCTTCAAAGCACCTCATTGATTTTATCGTAGGACATTCCCCAGATTCTCTCTCTCTGCTGCTGCTTGTAAGGTAGAGAGTCAAACTGAGAGTCTGATCATGGCTTTGCACAGCTGTCTGTATTGAGTGCCTGCTGTGTGCAGGTCCGGTGCCCAAGCTGTGGGCGGCGCAGTCCTCTACCTGGGGATAAAGGCATCATTCAGCATCACCTCTGCTCCCAATTCCTGCTGAGTTGGGACTTTCTTCATTGTTAAGCTTAGATTTCCCCCACTCCCACCCCCTCTGGAATGCTTTGTGTTCTAGTCCCTGTGATGAGTATAGATCACTGCAAATTTCTGATCACTTCCCCAAGGTAGACGCACTCTGACTTCTGCTCCAGATACCCTTGGTTTTGTTGTCTTTGGAACGCTGACCGTGTGCCATGTTGCCATCCAGGTGCTAAGGCTGAGCCAAGGTGAGTCTCACAGACCTTCACCTACTTCTTGGTGGAATAGATGCTTTGTGTAACTACCACTGTGCCAGGCTTAGCGAAATATCAGGAATCGAATACGTGCTACATAGTACAGATTGTCCTGGATGGGAGGGGACAAAATTAGCAAAGCATCCCCTACCCTCCAGCTCTGGCAACACAGAGCGATGGTGACAGACAGGTACACAGTTCAGTTAGGGCTCTCCCAGGATTGGGCCCAAGGTGCGTGGGAACCAGAGAGTGCACCCAGCCCTCCTTGGCTTCACACTGCTAGCAACGCATTTTAGCCTGATCTTCCAAAACAAAAAATGCCTTAGTGTTAAAGGTTATCGATGGATGTTAAAATAGTTCGAGTGTCTTTACCTGCCCTGTGTTTAGATAGCATAAAACAGTAATAGAACTTTCTCCCTCTCTCCCTCCTTCTTTTCTTTATTATTTTTTCTTCTTTTATTTTTCTTTAAGGTTCTATAGTTTTTGTATACCCTACTTCATAGTTCTCAAAGGAATATTTTGATGGATAAATGATCATTCACTAAAACGTAAAAATAGTATTCACATCTGAGTTTGTGGTTCACATCTGAGTTTCTGACATACCGGAGGCAGCTCTAACGTTTAAATTGGATGGACTCAGAAAAAAAAAATGCATTAAGGATCCCCGTGGGTCTCGGGTTCGGGAAGAGTGACAGGGCTCCATGGAACATCACACCTTTGCTGGAACCAGGGACAGAAGCTGAGCCTTCTCAACACCCCCTGTGCTCCCTCTACCTCAGCTCTGGGAGAGCTCTCCCTGCTGGAGGTTGAAGACCTATTTAAGCTTTATTTGCATTCCAGTTGTTTCTCAAGACATTCTGTCTTGCCTCCTTGGCCAGATCCAGAGCTGCTGAGAAAAGCCATCCTTTGTCACACCACTTGATCCCTTCAAAGCACTTGGGCACAGGACACAGCACTGCTGCTCTCCCTCCATGGACTGGGAAGTAGCATGTTGTATGGACATTAGACAGACAGCTCGTGTCTCCCTGTGATATTTCTGCACCCCGAGCAGAAGTGACGGCAGTTAGGGGAGAGCCTGGGAGCCAGGACTTGTCCGGAACCACGGGGCAGGCGGTCGCTGTGTGCCTGTGCTGCTGTACTCTCCACCTGGGAACCCATTCATTCCTTACCTGCTCTGGTGGAAAGCATGAGGGGCTGGTGTGTTCAGTGATGTGTGTGAAAGCCAGTCCTTGGGCCAGAGTCAGGAAGGCATTGCCTCACTCTGCGAGAGGCTTTAGCTTGTCTAGCTCTTCATCCGCGGTAAGACCCATATGTGTCCAACCAGTCCTCGGGTGTGCTTTGAAAGCATCTGAAAAGTAAAACAATAAGATCTCAAAACATTCAAACTCTTAGAATGCAGTGGCAAGGAACCTAACATTGTCTTATTAGTCTAAGATCAGTCCCTCCTGTTCCGATGCTCCTGGCTGGACAAGGGGGGTGTTTGCAGAAAACAGAGGCTGCTGACCATGTGCATCGTCCATCGCGTGGTCACAGCATCCCCCTGCCCCCCATAACGCAGCCCCCAGCTGGCTAGCTGGCAGTTGCTAGGCTGAATAGCATGGTTTGTAGGTTAGGACCCCCATTTTGAACATTTTGTTCATGGTAAAAAATATCGCAAGTGATGTTTACCCTTTATCTTGCCGTTTGAAGACATCTTCCTTCAGATAGAATGCTGAATACCATATGGTAGAGGAAGTGTGGATTCACAACCTGGCTTACATTCACCGGTCAACAGGGAAGGAAGGTCTTCTAAATTCTTTGGAAGGCAAATGGTTCTATTTATTTCTTCTTGTGTGTTGCTGTCCACAATGATAATTCATTGTCAGAACTCTAAGCATGAGGTGTGACTTTCACAAAAATGTGTGGATGGTACCCATTTTTCACTTCTAAAGGTAGTCAGGGCATCCTGCATCTTTGAGCTTCAGGCCACTGTTTGCTTTAAGCGAGGCTGAAATGTGAATTTTTTTACTCAGGCAACATTTGATGGGGTTACATTGTGGAGGGGTGGGTTATCAGATGATCCAGGAGCTCCATGGTCATGATGTGATGTGATGATGGCCACCTTGTGGTGAATCTGGCCACTGGTGACAGGGTCTGGTCCTCTCTACCCTGTGACCATTGCAGATGGGAAGCAATTCTGGAAGCTAAATGTCAGCTTGTCAGCCTCCTCTGGTGATGTGTGACTCGCCGGGCTCCCCAGGGGTAGATGTGCTGAAGTCACAGACCTGGAACGGTGCAGACGAGGTTTGGATCAGGCCGTGGGCAACACCACTAGTTGCCATTGAGGGGGGGCAGTGGCGATGGTGAAATCAGGTGGGAGATGGGTCACACAGGCCCAAAGGTGCTGGAGGTCATGGGAAGTGGTTTCAGTGTTTGAGCAAGAGGGCTGACTGCCCAACACGGGAAACACTGCTGCTTGACTTTGTCCCTGTGTTTGTTTGCTTGGCCACCACAGCAAAGGACTGCAGAGAAGGCCGCTTCAACAGCACACATACATTTCTCCATGGTTCCGGAGGCCGGAAGTCCAAGATCCAAGTGTCAGCAAGGTCTGGTTTCTCTAGAGGCCTCTCTCCTTGCTTGCGGGTGGCCACCTTCTCGCTTTGTCCTCGTGTGCATCAGCTGATGTCTTTGCGTGTCCCAATTTTTTCTCTCCTTATAAGGACATAAGTCGGCTCAGGTGAGGGCCCACTCTGAAGACCTCATTTAATGTGGTCACCTCCTTATTATCTCCAAAGACGGCCAGGTTCTGAGGTTCTGGGGCTAGGGCTAGGGCTGCAGCCCATGAATTTGAGGGATGCAGTTCAGCTCATCACAGTCCCCACAGGGAGAATGTCCTTTTGCTGTGAGATGAAGTTGTCTAGCTTTGTTGGGGAATCACCTATTTAGATGTTTTAAAACTATGATATGTTTGTTACTGCACAATCATTTCTTAGGAGTACATGCAGGAGTGACCCCAAAGGCACCGGGGAGGAACATATATAGTATATACAGTATGTGTGCTGACTGCTTGTCCCTCCCACTGTCCCTGTGCCCGCAGCCTGAGCCACACTGGCTGCTTATTCCTAGAAGGTACTAACTGGTGCCTTTGCGCTTGCTGTTTGATTTGCTAGAGCATTCTGCCCCTAGACATCTGCACAGCTCACAGTTCCATCAGTTCTTTTCTTTTTAAGTTGTATTTATTTATTGATTTGAGAGTGTGTGTGGAAGGGAGAGAGAGAGAGAGAGAGAGAGAGGCATCAATTTGTTATTCCACTTATTTATGATTTCATTGGTTTATTCTTGTATGTGCCCTGACTGGGATTGAACCCGCAACCTTGGTGTATTGGGACAATGCTCTAACCAACTGACCTACCCATCCAGGGCCTTTATCCCTTCTGGTTCCCTCATCTGTGAGGCTGTCCCCAGCCTGCCATGCAGAGCAGAGTCCATTTCCCATCCACTCTTCCTGCGTCATCGACTCACCATCTGACATGCCGTCTATGTGTCTGTTTATTTGTTCACCGTCTGTGTTCCAGGAAAGCAGGGACTTTGTCCACCACTCTCTTGTCTACCTCAGACACAGCAGGCTGAGCTCAGCAGGCAGTGTGGTTCAGTGATGAATGACTGTGTCCTGGCCTGGTTGGCGATGGCGCCTTAAAGATTTTGTGTTTAAAGGTTTTCATTTTTTCTCAGCATGCTTATCAAGACTTGGAAGCCGAGACAAGAGGGTAAACAGTGTTAGCTGTTAGATTATGAACTCCCAGATGTCTGTACTGATAAATGACGTGTTTATTAAAGGTCCACCGGGGTTCTTCTGTGTCGGTTTCACTGATGACTTCTCTCTCCTCCTAGTGGGTTGGCCGCAGCTGTGACCCGAAGCCACCAAGCCAAGATGGTGGACACGGAAAGCCCGGTGTGCCCCCTCTTCCCACTCGAGGCAGGTGACCTGGAGAGCCCGTTGTCTGAAGAATTCCTACAGGAAATGGGAAGCATCCAAGAAATTCCTCAATCCATTGGTGAGGACAGCTCTGGAAGCTTCAGTTTTACGGAATACCCATACTTAGGAAGCGGTCCAGGATCAGATGGCTCTGTCATTACAGGTAAGTGTGCTGTTTCCAAAAAGCTCTATTTAGAGATATCTTTCCTGCAGAGAAAACTGTTCTCTTTGGCTAGAGAAGGAGTCACGTGTCTCTGCAAAGACTTCTTTTTTTTCTTAACATGTTTGTTAATTTTCTGCTCCTCTCCTACTGTATAACCTCCATTAGGACAGGGACTTTTTGCTTACTGCTATATTCTTAGTGCGTAGAATAGTTCTTGATAAAATAGATGAAGTAATATTTTTTTGTTTTTTTTTAGATTTCATTTATTCATTTTAGAGAGAGTAGACAGAGAGAGAGAGAGAGAGAGAGAGAAAGGGGGAGGAGCAGAAAGCATCAACTCCCATATGTGCCTTGACCAGGCAAGCCCTGAGTTTTGAACTGGCGACCTCAGCATTCCAGGTCGACGCTTTACCCATTGCGCCACCATAGGTCAGGCTGCAATGACTTCTGTAAGCCTACTTTTTCCCTATCCTCTATTTCATTTTATTTAAAATTGAGTTTATTGCGGTGACATTGGTTCACAAAATCATATAGGTTTGAAATGCACAACTCAGCAATGCATCATCTGCAGGCTGCATGGTGTGCCCATCGCCCCAAGCAAAGTCCCTTTCTGTCCCCATCTTTCCCCCACCCCCTACCACCTCCACCTAGCCCCACCTCCCTTTCCCTCTGGCTTTCGCCACACTCCACATTGTTGACCGTGTCTGTGTGTTAGCAGATGTGTCTTTTAGCTAATCCCTTCACCTTCTTTCATCTGCTGCCCCTTCCCCCTCCCCTCTGACAGCTGTCCATCTGATCCCTGTGACTCTGCCTCTGTTTCTATTTTGTTCATCAGTTTACTGTGTTCATTAGATTCCTCCTTTAAGTGAGATCACGTGGTATCTGTCTTGCTCTGTCTGGCTTATCCATCCTGCATTTCTTTAAAGCAGAGACTCCTATTGTAATAAAGATAGGACTCCTTTTTTTAAAATCTGGAAGTGTATAGGAACCATCTCCCACTTCCTGCGTTAAGACCAAGGCAGGTAAAAATAAAACACGGGGTCTGCTCAGGGAACCTGTGGCATCGGTGGGAAAGAAAACATCCTGAAACACTCCATCCTTCCAGGCAGTGTTGAGGGCAGCCCAGGATGACGCAGTGTGAACGAGACTCCATCTGGGCTGGACTTGACTACAGGATGCTTCCTGGCAGAAGTGGGTCTTGGGTCAGGACCGAAGACAGTGGATACTTAGATGAGCCAAGAAGGGCAGCTTGCAGTTGGGAACGAGGTGTGTGTGTGTGTGTGTGTGTGGTTTCCGACTCTGAGTGCAGAAAACAGGGAGGGGCTCTCCTGGGGAGCTGAGAGAAGGTTCCTCTTGACCACGTTTGGTAGAAGGTCTCAGGGTTCTTTCATTTTCCCAGCTCCTCTTGTGTTGAGTTCTGGGCCTGGAGCATGTTTCCCCCAATTGCTGGTCTTCTTACCCATTCCTGCTCCTGGAAGATGGTTTTTATGACTGTGTGTGGAAGGGAGCATTTACACAGCTGAAAGCAGAGCAAATGGATGAAACCTGTGTGCAGAAGGCAGTCGGAAGTGTGTGTATTCTGAACCCAGTGTGCCTGCTGGGAACAGAAGCTGTTGATAAGGAGGCATGCATGAGGATCTGACTGTATAGCCCGGTATGTGTGATAGCAAAGAATAGGGAAAAGGACGTGGAGCAATCTTTAGCCCATTTTAATTTATTTATTTATCTTAATTTTTATTTACTGATTGATTTTAGAGAGAGAGGAAGAAGGAGAGGAAGCGAGAGAGAAAGAGAAACATCAATTTGTTGTTCTACTTATCCGTGCATTTCTTGGTTGATTCTCATAATGTGCCCTGACTGGGGATCGAACCTCTGACCTCGGTGCACCAGGACGATGCTTTATCCACTGAGCCACTCCGCCAAGGCTGGACCTGGCTCATTTTTAAACTGAGTTGCTTGTTTCCTTACCGTTGACTGTTGTGAGTTATCTGTATATTCTGGATCTAAGTACTTTGTTAGGTATGTGATTTATAATTTTTTTCTCCAAGTCTATGTGATTTGTCTTTTCTTCCTCTTAACAGTGTCTTTCAAAAAGCATGAAGTCAGCCCTGGCTGATTGCTCAGTGGATAGAGCGTCAGCCCAGCATATGGACATCCTGGGTTTGATTCCTAGTCAGGGCACACAAGAGAAGCGACCATCTGCTTCTCTCCTCCTCCCTCTCCCCCTTCTCTCCCTCTTCACCTCCCACAGCCAGTGACTCGTTTGATTTGAGTGTCAGCCCCAGACACTGAGGATAGCTCTGTTGATTTGAACATTGGCCCCAGATGGTGTTGCCGGGTAGATCCCAGTTTGGGCGCAATCAGGAGTCTGCCTCCCTATCTCCCCTTCTCTCACTTAGAAAGAAATGAAAAGAAAAAAAAGAAAAAGGATGAAGTCCTTAATTTCCATGAAGTCTGATTTATCAGTGCTGTTTTCTTTCATGGACCATGCTTTTTGTGTCATATCTAAGAAATCTTTTTCTAACCCGCAGTCACTTCTAGAAGTTTTCTATTTTTAGGTTTATGTTGATGTCTAGATTTCATTGTTAATTTTTATGTATAATGTATGCATATGTAATTGTTTTAGCGCCATTTATTAAAAAGTCTACACTCTCCACTAAATTACCTTTGTACCTTTGTCAAGCACCAACTGATCATAGGTGTGTGGGTCTATTTCTGGATTCTCTATTCTGTTCCTTTGGTATATGTGTCTCATTTGATACCAACACCACAGATTCCTGATTACTTGATAATAAGGTCTGAAGTCAAGGAGCATAAGTCCTCAACTTTTTCTTTTCTGAAGATGTTTGAGTATCCTAGGTCATTTTCAGAGAATCAATTTGTCAATTGATACCAAAGAAGCTGCTGACATTTTGATTGGGATTGGTTTCAATCTGTAGATCAACATGGGAAGAACTGACATTGTTAACAATACTGAGTCTTCTGAGCCATGAACTTATTATTCCATTTATTCTAGGTCTTTAATTTCTCTCAACAGTGTTTTGTAGCATGTAGTCTACAGGTCTTTCACATTTTTTGGTCAGATTTATTGCTATGTGTTTCATATTTTTTTATGCTATTGTAAATGGTATTTTTCAGATTTCAATTTCTGATCATTTGTTGCTATTTATAAAAATATAGTTGATTTATGAATATTGATTTTGTATCCTGCACCATTGTTAAGCTTTTTAATTTGTTCTAGTAGTTTTGTATACATTCTTTAGGATTTTCCACACAGACAATTATGTCACCTGTACATAAAGACATTTTTACTTCTTCCTTTCAATCTGGATGCCTATTATTGCGCTGTTTAGAAGCTCCAGTACAACACTGAATAGACATGAAACCTTGCCTTGTTCCTGATCTTAGAGGAAAAGCATTCAGTCATTTGCCACTAAGAATATTGTTAGCTATAGTTTTTTATCGATGTTCTTTGTCAAGTTGAAGAAGTTCCCTTCTAATTCTAGATTTCTTTGAATTTTTATCAAGAATTGAGGTTGGATTTTTTCCAACACTTTTCATGCATCAAGATGTCAAATTTTCTTTTTTAGTTTGTTAATAAAGTGAATTACATTGTTTGATTTTCAAAGGTTGTGACAACCTTGCATTCCCAGGATAAATCCTGCTTGGTCATCACATATTATCTGCTTTATAAATTGTGGATTTTACTTGCTAGCATTTAGTAAGAATTTTTGTGTTCATGTGCATGAGGTATATTGATTCTAGTTTTCTTTTATTGTAGTCTTTGTCTGGTTTTGGTATCAAATCAAGGCTGGCCTCATGGATGAGTTAGAAAGTGTTCCCTCCTCTTTAGTTTTCTGGATGTATTTCTGTAGAGTTGATTTTTTTTTTTTGTATTTTTTTTTTTGTTTTGTATTTTTCTGAAGTTGGAAACGGGGAGAGACAGTCAGACAGACTCCCGCATGCGCCCGACTGGGATCCACCCGGCACGCCCACCAGGGGCTACGCTCTGCCCACCAGGAGGCGATGCTCTGCCCATCCTGGGCATTGCTATGTTGCGACCAGAGCCACTCTAGCACCTGAGGCAGAGGCCACAGAGCCATCCCCAGCGCCCAGGCCATCTTTGCTCCAATGGAGCCTTAGCTGCGGGAGGGGAAGAGAGAGACAGAGAGGAAGGAGAGGGGGAGGGGTGGAGAAGCAGATGGGCGCCTCTCCTGTGTGCCCTGGCAGGGAATCAAACCCGGGACTTCTGCACGCCAGGCCGATGCTCTACCACTGAGCCAACTGGCCAGGGCTATGTAGAGTTGATTTTATTTCTTCCTCAAATGCTTGGTAGATTTCACAGGTGAAACTCTAGTCTTTTTTTTTTTCCTTCTCCAATCTTCTTTCTTTCTATGTTTGATTTTTGATAGTTTATTTTGCATATGGCTCATTCTAGCCTCCTCCTCTTGCTTAGCTATGCCCTCCCGCCCCACAGGTGGGAAACTGGCTCCCACCACCCACCCTTCATTTAATTAATTGTTTATTTCTAGGTACATATGTAGTGGTTTCAGAAGTATTAACCCATCCCCATCAGCTACCTTATCAGCTAACGTCCAGAGCTTATGTCAGCTCCCTTTGCCTGTAGTCTCAGACTCCATTCATTTCCAAAGCTCCGTAGGTCAGGTCCGTCTGACCTCCTTCAGTGACTTTGTTCATACATATGTAATATAGTTCAACATCAAGGTTCACTCTGTACTGCAAAGTTCTGTGGGTTTTTTAGTGCATAGAATCGTGCATCTACTGTTACATTTTCACATGGATAGTTTCATAACCTCCAAAAAAGCCCTTTTGCTTCTGGTCTTCAACCCTGCCCTCCCCACCCTCACCCCCCACCCCCAGAAACTGATCTTTTTACTGTCTCTGTAGTTCTGCCTTTCCTGGAATGCCAGGTGTTCAGTATTGTGTAGTATGTAGTGGCCTTTTCAGATTGGCTTTCCGTCTAGCCATTTGCCTATTGAAGGGCTTCTTGGTTGCTTCTGACTTGGGCAATGATGAATAAAGCCACAGTAAATATTCATGCTTGGTTTCTGTGGACATAAGTTTTCAAATTACTTGGGTAAATATCTAGGAATGTGACTCCTATAAGACTTCTGCTTATAGGAAACCACCCAACCATCCTCCAAAGTGGCTGAATCATTCTGCATTCCCATCAGCAGTGACCAAGAGTTCCTGTTGCTCTACATCCTCCTCAGCAATTGGTATTGTCAGTATATTGGATTTTAGCCATTCTAATAAATTTATAGTGATGTTCTCATCATTGTTTTAATTCATGATTTCTTAATGACCAGTGATGTGGCGCATCTTTTTATATGCTTACTGGTAATCTTTACATCTTCTTTCCTTTCTTTTTTTTGTTTTTAAATTCAGTGAGTGGAGGAGAGGCAGAGACAGACTCCCGCATGTGCCCAACCAGGATCCACCCAGAAAGCCCATTAGGGGGCGATGCTGTGCCCATTAGGGGCATTGCTCCATTGCTCAGCAACAGAGCTCTTCTTAGTGTTTGAGGCAGAGGCCATGGAGCCATCCTCAGCACCTGGGGCCAACTCGCTCCAGTTGAGCTATGGCTGCAGGAGAGAGAGAGAAAGAGAAAGAGAGTTAGAGAGAAAGGAGGGGGAGGAGTAGAGAAGCAGATGGGTGCTTCTCCTATATGCCCTGACTGGGAATCGAACTGGGGACATCCACATGCCAGATGGATGCTGTACCACTTAGCCAACCAGCCATAGCTTCTACATCTTCTTTCTTTAGTGAGGTGTCTATGTAGATCTTTTCCCATTGTTTAAATGAGTTGTCTTATTATTGTTAACTTTTAAGTCTAATTTGTATATTTGGCTTATAAAATCTTATCAGATATGCGCGCCTTGCAAATACTTTCCCCCAGTCTGTGTCTTGTCTTTTCATTTTTTTAATTTTTTAATTTAATTAATTGTGTTTACATAGTTTCTAATGTTGCCCCAAATGCATCCCCCTCCCCCTTGTCTTTGCATTTTCTTAACAGCGTTTTTTTGTAGAGCAGAAATTTTAAGAAAGTCCAACATATTTTTTTCTTTCATGGATGATGCTTTTGGCATTGCCCACGTGGGTTTTTATATGCATTCTGGAGCCATTTACTGAGTGAACGGTGGCAGAAGAGCTGGAAGGAAGCAGACAAAGGCACAGGTTTGGTAGGATGAGTCAAGTGCTGGGGCTCACAGGGATCTGTGAGACAGCCAGGTCTACGGGTCCAGGTCCCCGGGACAGCACAGCAGACGTTTTGGAGATGCCCACATGATGCGAGGTGTAGGAGCACAGAACGGGGTGAACAGCCCAGGACAGGGCAGACTCAGGCTGGGAGCTCTGACCACCAGCTGGTGCCCCCTCTCACTAAACACCTCACACGTGAAATCATACCCTCGTAAGCCTGATTTACACATAGACTGAGGATGCTTTCCAAATTCACTGGTCTTTCCCGTCTGTTTTCAGACACCCTTTCGCCAGCTTCGAGTCCGTCATCAGTCACTTATCCTGTGGTCCCTGGTAGTGCTGATGAGTCTTCTAGCCCAGCCTTGAACATTGAGTGCAGAATCTGTGGGGACAAAGCCTCGGGCTACCACTACGGGGTTCACGCGTGTGAAGGCTGCAAGGTACAGTGGGCGCTGGAGGAGGAAATGGGGGGTCTGCTTCAGGGACTACGTGTGGTTCCTCTTACTTGATACACCAACGTTTGTTGTTACAAAAATAGGTCTACAGAAAGCCATGGATAACAAACTGACCCAAGTAACAGGTTAATTTCTCTCTTCAGAGAGTCTTCCCTGGCAGATTGCCGGCCTGTACTTTGTGAATACCTTAGAGAAGAGTGTTCTTTAAAGGCAAATAAAGCACATGAAGGGTGATCCCTTCATTTGGATATGAAGTCAGAGAGCTTTGACCCAGGTTCTCGCTCATTCTCACCAGCATGTCAGGGAGGGCGGTGGTTCTCACAGGATCGGGGATGCACATTGTCTTGCTTAGAGGCCCGCAGCACATGCCCGGTGACAACCAAACCTAGTGCTCCCGACCCCTCCTGCGCATTGGAGGTCTCCACCCTAACCACAAGCACCCTGGTGCTTACCCCTCATCCTCATGCTAGCTCAGCCAGATTGCTACACACATGTGACCCAGGGCCAGGGGTGCAGGAGGTCAGGCTATCTCCGGCATCCTGCCCACTGGGTAACTGGCTCTTCTGGGACTTTCCAGGATAATAATAAGAAGGACGATGTCCTAATTGCTACCCTGAAGCTCCCACAGGATTGCATAGTGTTAGAATTATGGGCACATCTCGGGCTTGGCATTTCATGCCCATGATGCGTAGGAGAGCTAGTGATCTGAATATTGGTTCACATCAGAAGTCCCTTTCCTTGCACACGCTATATGCATTTACTAATTTCTGGAAATGCCACAGCCTCTAATGGTACTCTGCATATTCTGTATTCCCAAAATACCAACATCTTTCCTTGAACCAGCCTGGTGCACAGGTAGGACGGGCCAGGTGAGCCAGCCTGGTGTGCAGGTGGGACGGGCCAGGTGAGCCAGCCTGGTGTGCAGGTGGGACGGGCCAGGTGAGCCAGCCTGGTGTGCAGTTGGCACGGGCCAGGTGAGCCAGCCTGGTGTGCAGCTGGCACGGGCCAGGTGAGCCAGCCTGGTGTGCAGGTGGGACGGGCCAGGTGAGCCAGCCTGGTGTGCAGGTGGGACGGGCCAGGTGAGCCAGCCTGGTGTGCAGGTGGGATGGGCCAGGTGAGCCAGCCTGGTGTGCAGGTGGCACGAGCCAGGTGAGCCAGCCTGGTGTGCAGGTGGCACGGGCCAGGTGAGCCAGGATGTCTCTCTGCATCCTGACTTTTAAAATTCTCTCTTCTCACCCTTCCTCATAATCTCATATGTTCTTTGGCCATCCTGCTTTACAAACTTAGATAATTGATCCAGTGAAGATATGAGCCTTCTTCTTACATTCCCCTGGAAATTGCCGACCCCTCTTCTGTGGTCTAATTGGTCGTACTGTGCAAAAATGTGGAAGGATGATGGAAAGCAGAGAGAGAAAAAATACCAAATGTGAAAATGAACTGCTTCACAACCTTTCTAACCACATATCTTTTTAAATGCTACTTGTGAAGCAGCATTTTCTGTGTGGTAAAGTCACTTTTGTTTAGAATTTTTTAAATAAAATTTTATTTTAAGTGTAAATAAAGTTGTTTCTTACTGGATAAAGTTTAAGGTGCTTTTATAGAGCAAGAAAGTTGTTTATGTGAAGCCAACTTCCTTTTATCACATTTTATGACAATTTTTATCTCTTAGGGCATTAACATTCCGATACAAGAATTCCTGGAAAGTTTTTAGTCACAAATATAGCGAGTAGCCTGACCAGGTGGTGGCGCAGTGGATAGAGCATTGGACTGGGATGCCGAGGACCCAGGTTCAAGATCCTGAGGTCGCCAGCTTGAATGTGGGCTCATCTGGTTTGAGCAAAGCTCACTAGCTTAGACCCAAGGTTGCTGGCTCGAGCAAGGGGTTACTTGGTCTGCTGAAGGCCTGCGGTCAAGGCACATATGAGAAAGCAATCAATGAACAACTAAGGTGTCCAAAAAACTAATGATTGATGCTTCTTATCTCTCCGTTCCTGTCTGTCTGTCCCTGTCTGTCCCTCTCTCTGACTCTCTGTCTCTGTAAAAAAACAACAACAACAAAAACAAAACAACAAATATAGATAGACATATGAGAGGAAAGAGTTTACATTTGTATAAATTTTAGCAGGAGCCTGACCAGGCGGTGGCGCAGTGGATAGAGCGTTAGACTGGGATGCAGAGGACCCAGGTTCGAGACCCCGAGGTCGCCAGCTTGGGTGCGGGCTCACCTGGTTTGAGCAAAGCTAACCAGCTTGGACCCAAGGTCACTGGCTCGAGCAAGGGGTACTTGGTCTGCTGAAGGCCCACGGTCAAGGCACATATGAGAGAGCAATCAATGAACAACTAAGGTGTCTCAATGAAAAACTGATGATTGATGCTTCTCATCTCTCTTCGTTCCTGTCTGTCCCTGTCTATCCCTTTCTCTGACTTTCTTTGTCTCTGTAAAAAAAAAAAAAAAAAAAAATGAACAGGAGGACTAAGTAGCTCTTTGGGAGATTATAATTATGTCTTTCTGAGCCAGATGAGGACACTTTGAAATTACTCTGAATTTGGCCTCGTGTTCTTGTTTTTAATTTTACGTATAATGACATTAAAATTTTTCAGTTTGTCTTAATTATGTCAGACCTTTCAGAGCTATCTCTCTAAATTTAGTTCATTTTAAAAGAGATAACAAATGAACAACAAGGACCATGATAAAGCGATGGCATTGGTTTAATAAGCTCTAATGTGTATCTCACAGGGGTTCTTCCGGCGAACTATCCGACTGAAGCTGGTTTATGACAAATGCGACCGTAGCTGCAAGATTCAGAAAAAGAACCGAAATAAGTGCCAATATTGCCGTTTCCACAAGTGCCTTTCGGTTGGGATGTCCCATAATGGTAGGTAAGGTTGCCTACCTCACTTTCCCAGCCCATGCCTCAGTTTACCTTCCTTGTTGGGTTGGAATACACAGCATTTGGGAGTGAACGTGCCGCAACATTGAATACCCAAATCATTCCATAACTGTAATAAACCTAAGAAAGTAAAAGTCTCGGATAGCTGAGACCTGGCACAGCCCTCGGTGTTCCTGTTAGAAACCTCAAACGGTAGGACATTAATATAATAAAACTTTAAAACCCATTGTGTATCGCTGGGATATTGTGATGTTCACAGCAGACATGGGAAGCTTGTGTTGTTTTAAGCATCGTATGCTGTTGTGAATTTAATTGTGTTTTAATCACACTCCAAATGCACTGGCAACAGGAGGCAACCATGAGCCCACCCTACTAATGAAATGATTGATGCTGTTGTCTTTTCATTTTTACCTTTGGAAAAGGGCCCGAGATTAAGGGAATTTGAGTTTTATTTCCATCTCTCCGAAGTAGAAAACTGAATAGAATTGAGAGGTGGGTTTGACCTTATACATGGATTTTCATTCAGAGTCTGACACACGTGCAGAGTTTCTGTGCCACGGTGGTCAGCCCCGGTTCACGCTGCTGCTGCTGCTTTGTTCACTTCTCTTTCTTCCCCATTATTCTATTTCTCCCCTCCACCTCCACCCCCACCCCCAGCAATCCGTTTTGGACGCATGCCGAGGTCTGAAAAAGCAAAATTAAAAGCAGAAATCCTTACATGTGAGCATGACGTAGGAGATTCCGAGACGGCAGATCTCAAATCTCTTGCCAAGAGAATTTATGAGGCTTACCTGAAGAACTTCAACATGAACAAGGTCAAGGCGCGAGTCATCCTCGCGGGAAAAACCAGCAACAACCCGGTACGTGTCTTTGTGGAGTTTATTTTCAAGTCTGGAATGTCCCCCTGCCATCATGTCAGCTAGAGTCCTAGAGAAGGATTGAGAAAACAGGTTTTACATGTTGGGAAAATACTGTGTGTCCCCAAGGCAGCCAAGAGACAATGGAATTGAAGTATTTCATTTGGAGACTCTAAAACAAATGTAACTTAACAGCAGCTCCTATCTCCTGAGTTTAATCTACCCCAGAACTCTCCTAGCGACCAAGTTATGATAATGACTATGTAATTAATACATCTCCCCCCCCCAAAATAAAAGCAGTCTAGTTAATAGCTACGAGATTTTAGGGTCATTTCTGAAGTGCATTTAAAAAAATTATTTTATTGATTGATTTTAGAGAGACAGAGAGAGGAAGTGGGGTGGGGGACTGTGGGAAGCATTCATTTGTTGTTCCTCTTAGTTGTATGGTCATTGCTGGCTTTCTAACTGGGGATCGAACCTGCAAACCTTGGTGTTTTGGGATGACACTCTAACCAACTAAGCTAACCAGGCCAGACCCTGAGTGCATTTAAAAAAAAAAAAAATCCTCATTTTAATACCATAAAATGAAACCATTCACTTCCTACTCAAAATGTGTTCTTGAACTCTTTCTACCAAAAAAGCTCCATCCTCTTTGACCTCCCCTGCCAGACACACATATACATTCCTTTTCTTCAATAACAGGGCCATGACATCTCAGGCTTAGAAAGGGTGGTTTGTTTACAGAAACTTGACTGTCTTTTTGGACAGTTCTGTGTCTTTCCACGAGCCTTCGTGAGTAGTGCCCCTTGGGGACCCCAAGCACTTCGCCACCTGCCTAGCCTGGTGTCATCCTGCCCTTACCCCATCGGGACCCAACCAAGTCTGTCTCCATTATAGAATGAATTTCAGAGCCTCTTTCCAAGAGGGAGGTATGGCCTGAAGTTGACAAATAAAGATATTTGGCATTTTCCTCTGTGCCTGGTGAAACAGGTTTCATTTGTGCTAATGAATAGCTTGAAGTAATCCTTACTGGGAATTACAATCTGGAATTTCTAGTCAACAGGAAAATAAAGTATTTCACAAGCTCCTTATTCTCACGAAGGAACCAAACCTCTTTTTTTTTTTTTTAATTAAGTCTGAATTCTTCAGTGGCTTCTCCAATTAAATAGGCTGAGACATTTTAGGAGAGTTCAAGCGAACTTGGTTCAACTGGAGAAGCCACACCCTCGCCACAGGCAGCCCCAGAGGCGTGTCCACATTAGACCGTTGCTGGATCACCTGTGTGAAAGCAAAGTACCTTGTAACTTTGAATTTCTATCCAGAAAATGATTAGTAAGTGTCGTCCAGAATTAGAGGGACCAAGAATTCTTATTTCTTTCAGATCTTTTTGTTTTTTAAGACTTGATTTATTCATTTTAGAGAAAAAGAGAGACAAGGGGGAGAGAGAGAGAATGAAGGGGGAGGAGCAGGAAGCATCAACTCCCATATGTGCCTTAACCAGGCAAACCCAGGGCCTCGAACTAGCAACCTCAGTGTTCCAGGTTGATGCCCTATCCACGGTGCCATCACAGGTCAGGCTTTCACATCTTTTTAGATCTTTCTGAAATCTCTTTCTCCCTTGGATTTTCAGAATTTAAAGCAAACATAAAAGTGATCTTTCCTCTTAATCCAACACTTGTTGGGTATTAATCTGATTTCCATGGAGTGTCCTGGATGGCCTGCTGAGATCTACACTTCTTAGGAACCCCCTTTACCCTCAGCCAGAGCCGATGACAGCTGGGCAGCTGGTTCCTGTTGCAGAAGAATCTGTATTTTGGTCTTAGGAAGATAAATAATAGACCAGTAGTCCGTCATTGTGGCGGACACATGGGATTTGGTATAGTGTAGCCGGCACCAGCTCCTGCTCTGGACCTGCTAACCACAGCGCCCAGGAGTTGCTCACTGTGGTCACATGGTTTGCTTTGAGGCAGGCTCCTTCGTACCCCATGTCCTCTCTGTGTGGGAGGCATCACCCTTCTCCTGTCCCCATGGAGCCCCCGGAGCTCCAACACAGGTACAGCCTCTGCCTTTCTACCTGTGCTCAGTCTGGAGGAGGAGCTGATGGGTAGCACGCCCACCGTCACTACCTGCGTATCTTCCAGAGCCCTGGTTTTGTTGCTGCAGTGGACATTGAAGAACACAGCCTGCATCTTTTACATGGTTTAGAAAGCAGTTCAGTGTATGGGTGGGAAATCTGGGGAGACCAAACTTATCCTCTACTGGGGAGACCAAATTTATCCTGACCTGTCCACCTTGACCTGTGCTCAGTGACCTAGTACGCAGTAACTTCTCACATAAGTTCCAACCCAGGATGTTGTGACAGCCCTCACTGATGCTCCGTGACACTGGAATGGGCCAGGGAAGCGGATTCTGTTTCTCAAATTCCCAAATCATGGCTGTTTGGAGAGGATGTGTCTAACGTTAATGGAGCTTCAGGGACTCCAGCCCACCAGGGGTGTGCTGTCAGGGTGGGGGGATCATGAGTTTGTCTAGACCAGTGGTAGTCAACCTAGTCCCTACCACCCACTAGTGGGCATTCAGCTTTCATGGTGGGCGGTAGCGGAGCAATCAAAGTATAAATAAAAAGATAGATTTAACTATAGTAAGTTGTTTTATAAAGATTTATTTTTGCCAAACTTAGCAAAAATCTGACATAAAGTACTTGGTAAGTAATTATTATTATATGCTTTAACTTGCTGTAACTCAGCTTTATAAATTTTATAAAGTAAAGTTACTTCCCTACTTTATAAATCACCATTACTGTGGAACCGGTGGGTGGTTAGAAAATTTTACTACTAATAGAGATACAAAAGTGGGCGGTAGGTATAAAAAGTTGACTACCCCTGGTCTAGACTGTAAACAGGTTTATTCATACAAACTGAACTTGTGCAGGGGGTGGGGGTGCAGGCAGGCATTGACTCTGGAGCAAGTTGGGACTGCTTTGCCATCACTCAGGGATGGGCTCCTTTCCCTCCCCACCCTCAGCCCAGGAGACGCCCCTTGCAGGGCCCAGGAAAGGGCACAGAGCTCCTGACCTGTCACCCAGACTTGGCCCCTGTGTACTGGGCAGATTTTTAATTTGAAAGCAGGCTCTACCTTGCTACAAGGGGGAGCTGAACTGATCCTTGCACTAGGCCACTCCTTTGTCTGTGAAAAGCACTTCTGTGGCTTGTGGGTTGGCTGAAGCAAAGACCTAAGCTTGACCTGGAACCCACTTGGATGGTAGGTGGACCAGGAAGGGCGATGCTGAAGGACTCAGGGGCAAGGGACAGAGAGAGGATCTCAGGGAGGAAGGGATCTGCTTGGAAGCCATGTAGATTGAGCCGCTTTGGGGAAAGATGGTGTTAGCTGAGGGAGATGGGTGGTGGGGTGGACGGCCAATGACTGTTTCCACCTGAACACAGATAGGTTTGAGCCCATGAGATTTCACAATGGTGGGTCTCAAAATGAGCAGGGCCCTTCACTGGCAGGTCACAGCCAGTCAGGGCACTCGCTGCCCCTTGATTTGAGGCTGACAGAGACAGAAATCTCACTGAGGAACCAGAGGAACATAGTTCCCTCTGTACATGGCTTCCAATGGATGTGAGGGCGATCTGGCTGCGACATCTGTCACCCCATTGATCGCCAGGGTTGATTTGGCTGATCTGGCTGGCTAGGCGGGTGTCCCCTTCCTCCCTCACCGCTCCATGTGCGTCCCTCCCGAAGCTGCGTGCTTGGTCAAAGAGGACGACCTTCCCCGCTAGAGGAGAGGACCGTTCTTCGGTCAAGGGTATACGAGTAGCTGCGCTCCCCTGCTAGAACCTCCAAACAAGTCTCAAGCTCCAAAAGACGTGCTTCCCAGAGTGCTTTGAAAAGGTAATGACCTGGTCAGTGAGGTGTGAGGGATGTCATGCTTTTTAAGGAAGCAGCATGCAGTTGAGATTGTGGGGAACTTTAGAGTGAATGCCTTTCTTCTGATGTCTGCTTCCGGCAGCTAAGGGCTCAGGCCCTGGCATGCAGGTGCTTGGGCACACACACACGTTCATATACATACACACTTGTGCACACATATTTGTACATACATGCACAAACTCACACACACATGTACTCATTCATACACACACATACACACATACACACACATGAATGCACTCATTCATGCACACTCACATACACACATGTGGACAGTCATGCACATACATGCACTCATATTCATGCACACATACTCATGCAATCACACATGCACACATGTGGACATTCATGCACAAACACATGCACTCATTTACACATGCTCTCACGTGCAGACAGGTGCACATACTTGCACACTCACATTTGCACACATGGACACATGCACTCATACTCATGCATGCTCTCACATGCACGCCCATGCACTCTCACATGCACACACATGAACACATGCACACTCACATACATGCACTCATGTTCTCGCACACCCATGCACTTGCACATACACACACGTGACACTTGTGGACACTCGCATGCACACTCATACATCTACATTCAAACATACACAATCACACACTCACATATATGCACAGCCACACATGCACACTCATGTACTTTCACAATGCATACTCACACACACACACATGCACACTCATATATGCTCCCATCCACAGTCAAACAAGCACACTTATGCACTCTCACACATGCACACTCACTCTCACTTAGGCTTAACTGCTTCTGATTTTAGTAGCTGGCTCATCTCTGAAAACTGGGCCAGGGCACTTCGTTAAAAAAGCAACAACTCTTTAGCACAGACCGTTTAGACATCAACAATTTAGAATATAATGTGACAGCTAAATAATTCTGCTTTGTAAATGTCACAAATGTATTAGGACTCTATTCAGTTCAAGTGAAGGGGACAGCATATGTCTATTTCAAGGATTCCTGTATTGCTCAGATTTGTTGGGGATTGTCTTTATTTTATTTATTTTTTTTTTTTTTTACAGAAACAGAGAGAGAGTCAGAGAGAGGGATAGACAGGAATGGAGAGAGATGAGAAGCATCAATCAGTTTTTCGTTGTGGCACTTCATTGTTCATTGATTGCTTTCTCAGTGTGCCTTGACCACGGGCCTTCAGCAGACCGAGTAACCCCTTGCTCAAGCCAGCGACCTTGGGTCCAAGCTGGTGAGCTTTGCTCAAACCAGATGAGCCCGTGCTCAAGCTGGTGACCTTGGGGTCTCGAACCTGGGTCCTCCGCATTCCTGTCCGACGCTCTATCCTCTGCGCCACCACCTGGTCAGGCGGGGGGGGGGGGATTGTCTTTAGAGTCTTTGAATATCTTCAGTTATGGAAAATGTTTATCTTCTGAGAATGTAATTGAATTTTAGCCAAAACTGTAAGTCATTTGCAGCCAGCCTGGTATATTGACTGAGTTACACAGAATAAAGTGTCTTATTAGAGGGAAAAAAATGAAGTCGACTAATTTTTGACATGTGGCTGAGAACAGGTTCTAACACTAGTTGTGAAAGAGGGATTCCTACATTCTCAATGTTTCAGTATCTTTGGGGTGAGGCTCCCAGCACCCTCCTGGACTAGCTCTGCTGCTTAGACACGGCACCATGTGGCATTCTCTTCCTGCAATAGTATGCACACTACTTAAGTTGTCTTTAGACTGAAAAAGACTTGCCTGACCAGTGGTGGTGCAGTCGATACAGCGTCGGCCTGGGATGCTAAAGACCCATGTTCGAAACCCCAGGGTTGCTGGGTTGAGTGCGAGCTCATCAAGTATGAGTACTGGCTCTCTGGCTTGAGTGTGGGTTAACTGGCTTGAACAGTGTCATCTACATGATCTTGGGGTCACTGACTTTGGGCACAGAGGTCACTGGCTTGAGCAAAGGGTCACTGGCTCAGCTTGAGTGCCCCCACTCCCCCGATCAAGGCACATATGAGAAGCAGTCAGTGAACAACTAAGGTGCTGCAACTAAGAGTTGATGCTTCCATTTCTCTCTTCACCTTCTCTCTCTCTTCCTCTCTGTCTCCGCCTCTCTCTCTCTCAAGAAAGAGAAAAACAGACTTAATATTTTATACTGTTTCTAAAAATGTATAGTAAAATCTAATAACCAAATGCTCATTAAATAATTTCATTCAAAGCAATTCTACCAATAATTCACATATTTTTTTTCTAAAAGATGGTACTGCCTAACTTTTCATAGAAAATGCTGTTTAAATGCATTTTGGAGATAGATTGTCATAAGTAATATCATAACACACACAGGACAGCATTGGGTGTGAACAGTAATGCACGTGAGCTGGGAGCCTGCTGGTCTTGTGATTTCCGGGGTCACTGGACAGCATTCTGCCTAGAACTGTTTAAAATCTTTACACCATGCTTTATTTATTCATTTTAAATGACCACCTATAGTGTCAGATGCATTCATATTCAGACAAGTATAAAAGGCACGTTCCAGAGTAAAACATCAGATGCATCGATTTTTTAAAAACAGTCTTATAAGGAATGTTTATCAGTAAAGTTTGGCAAATTTTCAAGTGTTTTAGCTACAGCCTCTCTCTAGTTTTAATAAACATTGGCTTCTTGATGTTACTACTCGTTTTGAGTTCAGGTGGTTTCCAAGTTGGCCAGTTAACCAGGCCTGCCTTCTAAAAATCCAAGTGATGATTTTATAAAAATTAAAAAAGTATTTGTTACCATTTAAACCCCGCTTTGCAAGAGTATGTTTCCCATAAAACTTGTCTGGGGCTGGCCCCTCGGGCATGCATTCTGTTTCCTGGCCCTCTGCTCCTGGGGTTTGGGGGACACGGTGAGGCAGAACGCTAAGCTGTTTTCTTGAAATTCGTAATCATTTATGAACAAAGGACCCCCCTATTTTCATTTTGTACTGGGCTTGTGCTAGTTCTGTGGAGTGCTACCGAGAAAAAGATGCATTCTGTGATCAAACGCTTTGGGAACCACGCTCGCCCTACATGCATATTGTGAGGATTCACAGACCACATGCATGTTGCAAACTCTGGGAGGCCTGCTTCCTTGAACTCACGGTTTCTCAAATTTTTTTTTGACCATGGAATTTAAAAAAAGAAAACACTTTTGTTTTTTCCCTCCTGCTGAATGTACTTTAAAAAGCCAGTGATTTGAATACAGTCAAGGTGGCTTAATAATCTATTTTCTGGAATTGAGGGATACAGCCATCTATCCTTTGAAAACATTACTGTTGTCCATCCTGTGAATGTTAGCACCTTAATGCCACGTTCCCACCCCACCCTCAGCTGAGTTCCCACCCCACCCTCAGCTGACTTCCTTCTCAAAGTAGTGGTGGTGGTCTGGCTGCATTTTACAATCTCTGGAGAGAGGCAGTTTCCGTCTCCCTCTGTCACTCTTGAGATCCTTCGGAATTGGGCCTTATGTTTTGTTTCAGAGAATGTTTTTACCTATTCATGGTTATTTAAAAAACTATGCCCCCTTGCCTCAGATGTGGAATCAGGTTATTTTGTCTCAATGCTATAGTGCACATTCTAATTCTGTTTAAGCATTTCAAAGGCAGCCACTGGGACCATCCCAGCACATCCACCGCTCCGCTCGGGACAGCCAAAGTGGTGCTGCAGATGGTTTGGGGCCGTGACTTCTCCAGGTGCTCTTGTGAGCCCCAAAACAGGGAACACGTCCAGCCGTGGGTCCAGAAACCTTGTGGCAATGTGTTCCGCCCACTAGCGGTGACCCTTAAAGTCACACGCTGCTCACATACTCTCTCTATGTACTTTAGCGGATAGTGCCTTCGCCACTGCTCTGTGCACCCACTTGGCATAAATCCTGGCCATTGGGGGTCTGGTGCCCATTCTCCTGATCCTTACCAGATAGGTGTGCCCTTCTAAGCATGATGACTTCAAAATCCCATGGACAACCATCTCTTCTCTCCTCCACAGGGTCGTTATAAAGTGCGGGATCAGTGGGTTTGAGAGCAAATGGCATGAGGGTATGGAGCTTGCTGCCACAGTATGTGTCACTTGTTTTGGAACTAGGAGCTCTGACGTGGGTTCCAGTCTTGTGCGTAGGGAAGTGAGCATTCTCTGAGGCTTTTCCAGTCTGCCCCCAGAGAGTGTGGCTGGGACGGTGCTTATGTGCTTATTTCTACACAAGTGCCATTCTCCCGAGTTGTATATACTCACACGCCAGATTAGCTCATTCAACAATCAGTGAGATGATGACAGTTGTCTATAAAAGTTCATAAAATGGTAAAATTAAGAATGATTGTAATGAAGGCTACTTAGTTGTGTTTAGGAGTTCAGATAATGTTATAAACTACTAAAAGTGCTTTGCTGATAGTCTGTGGTTAACTTTATCATCAAAATCAGTACTTCACTTTCTTAGCAGTGAAGCCTCCCTGCCCTCCACCTCCAGTGTCAGGCAGTGTTAGTATCTTGCTGATTTCAGCTGTTTGCTCCCTAAGGAGACCCTATGGAGGTCTCCGTGTCCCTACCAATGTTGGGGTTCTTTAAGGAGGAAGACTGTGTTTTGTACACACTTTGATTCTCCATGTGGTTTGAATACAGTGGCTACTCACCAGTTCCATTGGCTATTGGGAGGACAGCTTGTCACCAATCACCTGACTTACCACAGTGCCTTTCTCTGCAGCCTTTCGTCATACATGACATGGAGACATTGTGTATGGCCGAGAAGACACTGGTGGCCAAGTTGGTGGCCAACGGCATCCAGAACAAAGAGGCAGAAGTCCGCATCTTCCACTGCTGCCAGTGCACGTCCGTGGAGACTGTCACGGAGCTCACGGAGTTCGCCAAGTCCATCCCTGGCTTTGCAAACTTGGACTTGAACGACCAAGTCACATTGCTGAAATACGGCGTTTATGAGGCCATATTCGCCATGCTGTCTTCTGTGATGAATAAAGACGGGATGCTGGTGGCGTATGGAAGTGGCTTCATCACACGTGAATTCCTGAAAAGCCTGAGGAAGCCGTTCTGCGACCTCATGGAACCTAAGTTTGATTTCGCCATGAAGTTCAATGCCCTGGAACTGGACGACAGTGACATTTCTCTTTTTGTGGCTGCTATCATTTGCTGCGGAGGTAAGTTATCATTGTAGGCTGCTGGTGCCATGTCCCTTAGGCACCAGCAGAAGGATTGGCAGTGGTAAATTCAACAGAAGCAACGCCGCAATGGAGTGGGCACTGGCCGGGGCAGGGAGGGCGTCAGCCCCTGCATCGCCACCGACTAGGAGCAAGTTGAGAGTTGATACCAATACCGACCGTATCGTATTATGTATGTATATGTAATGTGCATTATGTTATGTTTATTTTTAAATAGTGTATTGTTTTATTCATCTATATTTATATATATTCTATTTATAAATAGAATATAACATAAACATGTCAAGTAGTATGTCAGGAATGGTTGATAATCATAGCGTCATGTGAAGAACAGTGTATAATATGATACAGTCATGTGCCGCATAACTTTTTAGTCAGCAAGGGACCACATACCATGGTGGTCCCGCTGAAAAATCCCCACCTCCTGGTGAGGCTGTAGCTTTGTAATGTGGCAGCATGGTGCCGTCAGCACACGCCTGTGGCAGTGCTGGTGCAGACATATGTACGAGCAGACAGGCATGTAGCTGCATGATACGTGCAGGTACGTACAGTATGTAATAGTAGGTGATGGTAGTGAACGACTGTGACTGGTTTATGGGCTTACTACGTACTTACTATACTGTACTTTCTATCGTCATTTTACTTACAAAAAGAAAGAGTTTGTGGTGACCCAGAGGCTGTATTACGCCGGCGGCAGCCTCACACAGCTCACGTTTGTGTGTCTCCCGACGGCATCACCCCCTCTTGTGTGGCTGTGTGCAGTAACCTGCCGTGCAGCCTGGCAGCCCAGCAGCCCAGCAGCCCCAGGCTGCTGCACAGAGTCAAGTGGGGCAGCAGGCGGCACCCTCTCAGTGTATGAAGGCTCTTGGGATGTGCACATGAGGACGAAATCGCCTAATGACGGGTCTCTCGGAAACGGTGCATGACTATATGTTATAATTATATTATTATAATGTTATAGCTACGGTATTCTACAGAGTGCCATATACGTGTCAGAACAGTCGTGGTCACTATTGGCAAGTTGACGCTGTTTCATAGTGAAAGTGTCAGTAGCTTGTTGGCAGCGGCTGCAGATTGCTTCGCTGAAGGAAATCATCCCGGGGAGGGGGACGGGGGAAGCTGGGCTCTGCGGCCCTTGATTTCTGGCTCAGTATCACATACCCTTCAGTAGCACTGTCTCGGGTCTAAGAAGGTCATTCCCCTACTGTTGAGTTCGTTCATCGTACCCAGCCTTAGGGGAGACTGATGGGGCGCCTGTCCCCACCAACTCCTGGAAGCTGTGCTGTCCACTTGATGGGTTCACTTGCAGAACTGAGGCTGCCTCCACTGCCCAGAGTCCATCAGGGGTGCTGGCTGAGGACTGCCCGCCCCATGAGGCCTGTCCCTGTTACTGCCCAGCTGGGCAGCCGGGTGGGTGGAGGCAATCCTTACGTTCTGGCAAAAAGTGTAAAACGGCCAGTGAGCTGTGCATGATCCATCATTGTTCGTTGGACGTTTGGGGTGTGTGTTATGGGTACAGAGCAGTTGAAGAGTTACTTATAAGCACTGTGACCACAGTTTCATAAAGAAATGATAACCATGTATCAATTCAGTATAGAAGAATGCCTGGTGAGATATACCTTAGACCTGTATGATGGGGTTAACATTATCGGGTGTTCACTTCATTTTTGTGTGTGTGTTTCTGTTTAAAATGTTAATAGTTACAGTTAACCCTTGAACAACATAGGTTTCAACTACATAGGCCCACTTTCACTCAGAAATTTTTTTAGTAAATATACAGTTGATCTACACAGGCTTTGTATCTACAGACTCTTCTAGCCATGTAGTCAAGCAGTTGGGAATCTGCGGAGGAGAAGGCTGAATGTCTGCACTGATCAGTGCCATTTCATATGAGGCATGTAAGCACCTGTGTCTTTCGGGCTGCAGGGGCTGCCAGAACCAGTCCCCCAGAGATACCCTGGGACTACAGTTAAGTTTGGGGGGGTAGTCAAAAGTTAGATGTGTATTTTCGATGGCCCAGGGGTCAGTGCTCCTAACCTCTGCATTGTTCAAGGGTAATCTGTGTATTTTACAACCAAAAAAAGAAAAAGTTCTACATCATGAGCAGCACTTTTGAAAATTGTAGTGAATGAGGCTTTAAACTGCCGATTGAATATGGGTTGCGAGGCAGTAGGGGGTGTATTTTCTGGACCAAGCGCAGGACGCCTGGTTGGTGGGAACTGTGACCCGTCCCGCACCAGCCCTCCCGCTGTGGGTCCCAGCGTCCTCTCCCGCTGGCATCTGTCCTCCATGTCTACCTCACTTTGCTTGCCTCCACCTGATCCACGTTGGGACGTACCTGTAACCTGTCACAGTGCTCCCCATGGCCAGACCCAGGTCTCACATGATCACTGTCCTGGAACCTTGCTGAAAAGCTCAAAACCAAGTATCTAGGCCCTGGCCGGTTGGCTCAGCGGTAGAGCGTCGGCCTGGCGTGAGGAAGACCTGGGTTCGATTCCCAGCCAGGGCACATAGGAGAAGCTCCCATTTGCTTCTCCACCACCCCCCCTCCTTCCTCTCTGTCTCTCTCTTCCCCTCCTGCAGCCAAGGCTCCATTGGAGCAAAGATGGCCCGGGCGCTGGGGATGGCTCCTTGGCCTCTGCCCCAGGCGCTAGAGTGGCTCTGGTCAGGGCAGAGCAACGCCCCGGAGGGGCAGAGCATCGCCCCCTGGTGGGCAAAGCATCGCCCCTGGTGGGCGTGCCGGGTGGATCCCGGTCGGGCGCATGCGGGAGTCTGTCTGACTGTCTCTCCCCATTTCCAGCTTCAGAAAAAACAAAAAAAAAACAAAACAAAAAACCAAGTATCTAGTTCTAACCCAGGAGGAAGCATTTCATCTCCCATATTATGCAGAATTGCTTGTTGTCATCATCGTCCGAATGTTTACTTACCCCTAATGTTTGGGGTTTTTTACCTGACGGGCAAATCCAACACGAAAGGGCCAAGCCGAAAGGTCTAGTCGATGTACGGTAGCCTAAATATTTAGAAACAAGTGTTTGTGCTGTCTGCCCCAGTTAGGCCTAGTGACTTTGGAAACATCTAGTTGTCTTCTAAGCAGGTCTACGGTATCTACAGCCCGGCAGCTTCAGGTGAGAAAGGCCAGATGAGATGAGGATATTGGTTTCTCAGGCTGATCGAGTCATTGAATGTTACCATGATGATGATCAACTCAGTCATCTCTTCTTTCCTTTGGGGATAGATCGCCCCGGCCTCCTAAATGTCGGACACATTGAAAAAATGCAGGAGGAGATTGTGCACGTGCTCAAACTTCAACTGCAGAACAACCACCCTGACGACACCTTTCTCTTCCCAAAACTGCTTCAGAAGATGGCGGACCTGCGGCAGCTGGTCACTGAGCACGCGCAGCTGGTGCAAGTCATCAAGAGGACAGAGTCGGACGCTGCGCTACATCCGCTGCTGCAGGAAATCTACAGGGACATGTACTGAGTTTTTCGTGAATGCACAAGGACAGGGGAATTTGTCAAGGCCTTTTGAAGGTGGCAGCACCACAGAGGGGACATGGGATCAAGGCCACTTCACCCAGACGCCAGCCATTTAACCCTCGAGAATGGGACGCGTGTGCCCTAGGTAACCGCGACCCCATTCCATACCACCTTCCTTTCTTTTTTTAACCCAGCACTTCTAAGAACATGGAGTCGGGGCTTGGAAAATTCGGGAGAGTTGATGTTCAGCCGTCTGATTTGAGCCTGCCTGGTGTTAATCGATGCAGATTTCTTTAGATCACGTTGGTGGTTTTTACCACTGAATGACCTGGTGACCTCAGACGAGTGGTCTGTTTTCCCCTGAGCACCACTCTTGACTCTTGGGCTCCTTTATAATTTTAAAAACTAATCAGCACTTTTTTAACTTTTGTAATCCTGTCCATCTAGATTCTAGATGTAACCAAAGGTTAGGTATTTTAAAAGCGGCAGAATATTTATTCAGAAGACTTTCATTCTCTTTTCCTGAATCCGAAGAGGGATGAAGTACTGTGTTTTAATCAAAGGATTTAGAGTGTCAGAGGGTTATTTGATAAGCTATCGAAAATGCGGCCATTGTGTTGTGTTCAGTTTACTGTTTTCATGGTTGTAGCCAACACATGGAGAGAAGCCAGTCTCCAGGGTCACGTGGACGGTCCTAGAGAACTGCATCTCCGCCGCACTCTGGTCTGGATCACGGGCCTGTGGCACAGCTGGCCTCTTTGGGCAGAGGGTGATGACCTCGAGAGTACCTCAGCATCCCAGCCCTCTCGCCTGGTTCCTCTCAAATCTGAACTAACCCAGTTGGGCTGTTTGGGGGCCACAGTAGTGTTTCCAGGGCAACCTGACAAATTTTTTGTGAATGTTCCTCTCTCTGGGCCCCTGGTGTCAAGGCAGCTCCTTGGTATTTTCCTTTTTTCTTTTTTTTTTTTTTAATATGTAGCTTTATTTTTGTAATTCTTGGTGGTAGTACCTCCTCCCTGGAGTGAGAAGACAAGGCCAATGTGACTTCATTGCAGGGGAGGGCAGGTGGGGAAAGGGAGGTGGCACGAACAAAGTCCTTTTAAATGTGATTTCACTTAAGTCTCAGGATTCACAACAGGCTGGTGGTTTTTACAAAGATTGATAGTTAAGTGTCCTTTTCCAACTACATATGTAAGGTGGTATTCCCAACCTCTAAAACATTTGTTTCAGCCTTAAAGATCAACTCCTCAGCCTTGGTCTACCTGGGAAAGTAATGGTGACCGTGTCTAAAGCCCATAGGCCCAGAAGCACTCTTTCTTCCTGTCACTTGAGTAGATCCAGTGACCCATCAGACATTGTCGGCTGCCCCTCCCGCCACCCAGCCAAAAAGGGCTGCACCTGCCAGTGCCTAGTGTGTCACAGGCACAGCCGCTAGAACCTGGTTGTATCCTTGATGCCCCTCCCCCTCTGTCTGGTGCTTTAAGGTCATTATCATTTATTATTAAAGAAGGACTAGAGTGGATGTTGGTAAAGTTCCAAAGAGCAGCATTAGGAAAATGTAACAGCAGAAAGAACACGAAAACTGCAAGACTTCCGGTAGAAAAAAACACTGCAAGTTACAGTTAGGACGCCCTTTAAAAAATTCTGCATATGGTGTTTGTTTTGTTTAAGATTCAATCAAAGGATCTGCTGGAAGCAAATGACAGTATTCCTACATATGAATGACACCAAGCAAGAGATCACCTGGGTCAAGAAGGAGCACCCATTCCAACATTCCTCCCTGGAATGCAACCCTGCAACTGTTGCGGCTGGAGGGGCATGGCCGTCTAAGGACATGGGGTTGGAGGCTGGATTCCAGTGCCAGATTGGCATTGTCTCCATTGACCACTGGCCGCGGAAAGTGAGCCTCGAGACCCAGGCTTTCAGAAAAATTGTTCATTAAATGACTTTTATGAAATAGTGTTTCATGGAACCCATCTAAAGTAGCCCATTGCCTCACACTTTCTGCAGGAAGAGTCTAGGTGAGGGAAGGCACAGGTTGTGCGTTAGCAGTGTTCCTGAGCTATGGTTCTCTTGGGACCTGGCTAGATACCAGTCATGCCCATGGGGAAGCCACAGAGGAGGCCCCAGTTGACCTCAGCTTGCAAGTCACTTGCACATTGTTCAGTTTTAACAGGAAGAAAATCACACATTCCGTGCATATTAAATAACAGAGTCACTAACTGCCACTCAGGAGATTTTGGGTCAGCTAATCAAAATGATTTCGCAGAGCGTCCTCAACAGTCAAATGCATATTGGCGTTATTCACCAGCTCAGTATAGGTGTTATTTCCCAGAGGGACTGGCAAAAGAGTGCACCTGTGCACGCTGAGTTCCCATGAATGTCAGCACAAAGTGTAACAGAAAGGTTCTGATGGGTTCTGACCACGAGTGGGAAGCCACCTGCTTGAGGGCGAGTGCACCCCATCACCCATGTGTCAGCAAGTCTGTCAAACCTGCTTCTTTGAGGAGTCACATAAAGGCAGAGCTCAAGGCACAAGCCAGACCCTTTGTCTTTGTTTGATGTGTCGTAATGAGGAAACTATCCACTCAGCCACTGCTGCCTCCCCAAGTCCTCAGCATGTCAGCTACCTCATTAGATGTATCAAAATGCACTGGTACAATGATGGTGCTCAAACCACTGTGGCCCTAACCACCTGTGATTAGGACTCAAAGGTTGCATGCTCAATCCCCTACCCCCCACAGAAATGGAAAGTTAAATGACCTTCAGAAGAAACTTTTGTTATTTAAAGGGAACGTCCAAGACACACATGCGCAGAAGTTGCTGTTCAGTGGAGTGAAGCTGAGCTTGAGTGTGACACGGTTTGGGAGCAGAAGTGATGCTGGGCCCACAGTGACCCACGCACTAAGGCCTCCCCTCCAGCTACACTGGCTGGCTGCCCGGAAGCCTGTTCGTGGGGAAATCCTGCCGGAGGAGGATGAAAGAGCCGCCTCTGTGCCAGCCATATCAGACTGGAACGTCCCAAGGTCTGGCCCTGGGGTCAGACCTGTGCCTCTGTGCAGGACGCCCAGCGTTTCCCGCCTCCTCCTCCCTTACAAACTACAGTGACACCAAGCACATGGGGCCCCAGCACCCAGATGCACATGGTTCTTTTTGGCCTTCACCCAGTGGTCACACCTGTTTCTGGAATGTCTTAGGAACTCCTGTCTAAATTTGGTTCCATTGTTTCAACAGAAGAGTCCAGCACTCCCAGCTAAAACGGATTTGGCACTGGCCTGGCCTTTGGTTGCAGGCTTCCATGGACCCAGAGAAAGCCAGCCACCTTCAAAGTACCTCTTCAGCCCATGTGGCCTTTCAAAACGCAGACCCCGATGGGTAAGCATGCCAAGTGCTGGCATGTTTCCACCTGTGTTATGGATCTTAAAAACATTCAGAGCAGGTTCCCGTCATCTCCCCTGGTTCTCAGCTGCTCAAGAGGCTCAGGATAGAATCACTCGCATTGCAGAGTGAAACTGCCCAGGGATGAAAGGCTTTTCTGACCACAGTGACCTTTGGATGGCACAATCGGAAGTGAAGTGATGTTTTAAGGACCAGTCAGCTATGCTGTAGTGGGAGAAGAAGACACAGGTGGTGACACATGTGGCCTCGGCCACCAGCACAGTGCGAGTGGCATGGCCCGAACGGGGATGCTCTTCAGTGCCATGAAGTCGGCGAGCAGGTCCCTCTTTCTGCATCCAGGGACTTTTCCCGGGGCACGTACTCCTCTGAGAGACCTTCCCAGAAAGAGCTAAGTTTTGATGAGATTTACACATATATTAGGTGCCTTTTTAAAAATATATAACTCAAAAAAATTGTCATCGACCCCCAACCTATGAAATATGAGAGGAAAAATAAAAGTGACACAGTTGGTCTGACTCAGAACACTGTGTTTCTCCGGGAAATACACTATCACAACCAAAATGTGCCATTGGAAGTTTTGTAAGAGAAAAAGGATGAGTCTTCTTGCTCTAGTTTAAGTAATTCCATAATGCTTTCCATGATGCTATTTTTGTGAAATGCAGCGTGTTCTTCAACTTTATTTAAGTAGAGTGGGCTGCAGGTTGATTTAAAAAAAAAAATGGCTGTGTGTGGCCGGCTTGTTAGGAGAGTGAGGCCGCTGCCCTGGCCGCTCTCCGCACTGCCCTGCCCCCAGCTCCAGGAGCCCCTCAGGTCCGGGGTGGGGCTGCCCACTGACCATGCGCTTCTCACCATTTCAGTCTGAGACACTAGAAGTAGAACTGTGTACTTCCCCCGCCCCGAGAAAAGGGGGGGGCCTGTCATGGGGTCCAGTTGAATGCAGCCACGATCTGTTGGAACGCTTTGCCAGCTGCACCCATGTCTGTGTCACATCATGTTTGAAGCAACGGACAGCATCAAGGATTTCTGTGGCCCCATGGTTGTTAAATGCATTATCTGCCAAAACAAAAAACCCGAAAAATCTAAGAAACCTCCAAGTCTTATATCAGAGTTGGCAAATTAAGACCTGGGTCAAGTTTTTTGTTTTTGTTTTTTCTTTAAAATATGTTTGTTAGTTTGGATCAAATGTGAAAAAGTTCCATGTTTTTCTCCGGAGCAGGGAACACAGCGGCTTCCTCCTCTCTTGCCCTTGGCCCAGCAGCCTCTAAAATCAGTTGTCACGATGCACTACAGTACCAGGTAGGCCAGCTGGTGACAGACAAGCCTCTCCTCAAGCCCCGCCTCCCCGGACCGGAAGGGAGTGAGCCGGGGGCGGGGCCTCTGCTTAGCCTCCTCAAGGCGGGGAGGTCAAGCTTCATTCAGTCCAGAAGACCTGACTGATCTTTTCAAGGTAAAAATAAATCATTCACTTCGGGGAAATGTCTTTTCTTTTTTAAAAGCACAGTTGGTCTGTTTCTTTTTTTCTTCTTCAAGCCTAAAATAAAATGTACCTCACACAAGATGACTACCACTCAGTACCATTTTCAGTTAAGATTACAGTATTGGTGTTCAAGTATCACTATTTTTTTCTACACTGTATAGTAAAAAAAAGAATTGTGTTAATAGCTGTATCTTAAATACTGTGATTTGAATTTTAAAAAATCCTAATATAAATATTTTACTAACTTACAATTGTATCTCATAACAAACACTAAGATTTTTTGTTTTTTAAATCAGTGTTAATTGACATATACTCTTAATAATCTGGCTCTTGGACCTACTGGAAAGAGGAGGTGCGGTATCACAGCCGAGATGGAACCGCATGCACCATGCACATCCTAGTTCTTTGTGTCTCCTGACCTGTAAGAATTTATTCCAGTGTAAATCCCTCCCTCCCCACATGATGTGCAAGAAGCACAGTGACTCTGCCTTGATCAATTTCTACCAGTGAGGCTGCCTGAGATCCGGGTTAGCAGTCACTGACATCCCAGCAGTGCCTCATAGGCCACAAATGGCACCTGGGTCTTAAGTGTCCGTCTGCAGGGAATTTGTACCTGTGGGTTATTATCAAAGAACTCTGTGATCTGAGATATGCTGAGGGAGAGTGCATGCTGCCTGCCTGTCCAGCAGCCTCGAGGATGGCCCAGCCGAAGCAGAGAGCACAAACCGCAGACCCCGAGGATTCTCCATTTGTTCCCTTATCCGGACAGCACGTTCACTCACCATGTGTTATGTATCCCACCCCCTGTCAGGGATCCACATCGGGACAGTGCAGATCTCTAAGGGAGGCCGGAGGTTGGCCCCCTGGCACGTTTCTATCACTATTCCTGGGTGCCTTACACTCTGAAAGCATGTAGGGGCTGACAGACCTCTTGCCTTTACAGTGAACAGGAGACATTCCAGAGCAGATCCTTTTCAGCAGTCTCCAGCATCCACACCAGCTTAGAAGACCTCTGGGTCAGGGTGGGGTCCAGGGCCTCAGGAAGCAGGGCGTGAGGAGCGTGGCAAGTGGCAGGTGGACATCTTCCTACTCGCCTTAACTGATTGTGGTTCCAGGCAATTAGAAAATGGCTATAAAATAACTAATTTTTCAAAATCTTGGGTCTTACTCATTTTCACGTTAGGAAAATGAACTGATCATATATATTGATTATATCCTAAATTTATGGGAACTGATGTATTTGGATTGTCCTACTGTAAGACTGATGAATGTAAAGAGTTAATTTCAGGGTACCGTTTGCCTTAATGGTTTTAAAAAAATAAACTATTTTTAAAATTTATTTGGTGAGTGTTGAGTAATGCTGTGAGACGAACTGTTGGGTTTGCAGCTGAACCCCCAGCAGTATTATCTGCCCACAGCCGGGAGCAACCCTATCCCAGTTTAGTACTTGAGCTCTTCACCTGTACACAAGGTCTCTTTTTGTCCTTTAGAACAGAATGCACTGGGAGTGTGTGGCCCCGGACCATGACATCCACGTGTAAGGAAACATGAAGCAGGGAGCGCTTTTACAAGTGTGGGCCTCTGAGAATAAAACGCAGCACACGGGTCAGTCAGTACCAGCTCTTTAGTCATCCTCATACAGCACACGTCCAGCGCGCCGGGCCGTGTACGCTGGCCCTGCAGCAGTTACAAAATGAGAAAGTGCAGCACCTTCCCTTCAAGGACCAGCAGACGTACGGCAAGCTCACAGTCCAGGTATCACTAAGGTGGGGGTTGCTGTGAAGACAGGCGAGTCCTGGGCAGTGGTGCCACGGGACATCAGCAGCCTGTGGGATGGACTTCACAGGCACCAAGGGCTGAGTGCACTGTGGAGAGGGGCAGCAACCAAAAGAATGGTCTTGAGGGAAGGAGGCTGAGGGCATCCCTCTACCCTGGAGGAGCTGGGCCAGGAGCCAGAACCGGAGTCAGATCGACGAGAAGAGGCTGGAAGCACCAACACTTGACCTCCAGACCACTGCCGGTCTGAGCAGAGCAGCATGGCACGTGGAGACAACTCGTGTATCTGACCCACACTACGAAGGGCACATGGGCCCTTCAGTCAGGCCTGGCCATGTGTGGCCAGGAAACAGCCCGGGACGACCCTATAGGAAGGGTGGAGCCCCAGTCCAGGTGAGAGCGAAGGGGCCAGCAGGGCTGACCGTGGCTTCCCGTGGATCCATCCCCATGCCCAGCACTGCGGGAGCTCTGGAGCATGGGGCTGGGCTCGCAGGGTGCCTCCTCTGCAGTTTCCGGCCCTGTTTCTGCTGCAGGTGGGACCCCATCTCCCTAGAGCTCCCGACACTGCTCCAGACTGCCCGGAAACGAGGCCGGCACAGCGGTGCCCAGCTCAGCCTCAGGCTACGGAGGCTGCACTCAGGTCAGAGAGCTCGGCTGGCTGGCAGGCCTCTTTGATGGAACTTTCCTTTTTTCCAGGTCTTGCCGAATTTCCTGAGGGAAGGCATGAATGTTCTCCTGGACACAAGGGAGGCAGAACCGCTTGCAGTAGAACAGACTGCACTCCTGGAAGAGAAAGTGAGGGCTGAGAACTGGGGCTGGTGCAGCTCCTCCCTGAGACCAGCCCCTCCCAGTGCTCAGGGGTGGGGGCAGAGCAGGGCCAGAGCACACATGGGGCCCTGTGAGGAGATGGGAAGGGGGTAGCTGGAGCCAGAACAGCTAGAGTAAGACTGCAGCCCACCCAGGGGCCTGGCCAGCCAGCTCAAGTAACGTCTGTGGTCTTCACCAAGAGAGAGACACGATGCAGAGCAGCAATCAGGATCAGACCCTGCAGACAGTGGGAGTTGGAGAATTTCTGGAACGTGGGAATCACTGAGGCTTCCTCCCTCCTGTCCAGTCTCATCACCGTGTCTTTCTCACTTTGAGAGATGGAGGAGGCTGACTGTTTAAATGTGGCCTGTGGCACAACTCCCTTGTTCACCTTCATCCCCAGGCAGGGTGCTCAGGGACCTCTGGGAGGGCAGGATCACTCAGATTACAGGAGCCACACTCCTCAGCTACACCTCACCACCACCGTCAGGCCTTGGGTTTTAAAACAATAGGCTCAGCTGTGCCAGTGAACTTGGCCCTCAGCCTCTCTGAACCTCAGTTTCCTCCCCTATGAAAGGGGTGGAATACTGCTTTGGGTGGGATGAAGGACGCCTCACTGGTGAAGCAGGTCCCAAGCGCAGAGCCTGGCAAACAACTAGTGCTCAGAAAAGCATAGCTCCTTCCTCTGGAAGGTCCCACAAGAATAGTTAGAAAGGTACCATCCTGTGGAGGGGCAGAGACTATTGGGGGCCACTAGAGGTGGTGCAGAGCCTCCAAGAACCTATTTTCTACACCTCAGCTCCCACATAGACCCTCCGACTGACCCCAGTTAGCCCCACCTATCCCCTACCCTCTGTTGGCTGAGGGACCACCTACAATGGGGCAGACCAGCTAGCCTCTAAGATCTACCCCTGCTGCCCCCCTCCAGTGACTGTGAAGGTCCTAGGATTACTGTGGCGAGGAAAGGCTGGTGGCACTCTGTCCTTGGTAAAGATTCATTTGTCACCTCTCCCACAATCATGTATGTGTGGTCCCAGATATGGGGGTGGGGGAGAGAAGGTGGCTCCAGTCACATGTGGCTTACACACCGGGCCCACACACACCAGCCGGCTGCAGACGCTGCACCTGGAGCCGAGGATCAGGAATCGGTCCTTGTCAGGGGTGAAGGGATCCTTCATGATGTAGCTCTCCTCCAGGAGGCTGCAGGACAGTAAATGATCCCAGCGTCGGACCCTTTGCTGATGGAAGCCCGCAGCAACATGGCCCTTCCTGGGCCTGCACACTGTGCCGGATCAGGGAGCAGGGGCTGGCCCCCTGCTCTGTGCTCTGAAACAGTTGCAGTGGAGGCCACCACTCCTTCTTGGCCAACAGAGGCGCAGCTGCAGCCTGAGCCCCCAGACCTCAACCTGATTCACCAGATGAGGCAGGGGCCACGAGGCGTCCATCCAAGTTCTCCAAGCCCTTCCCTCACCCTACCACAGTGGTGCCCATTCCCTAAAAGCCTGTTTTCACGCTGGGAGAACCAGGTGCCTTACACATGTGTAAGGTGCTGGCCTCACCCCACACAACAGAAAGGAGACCCACAGGGTTCTGAGACGCATCCCCGGTTCTCGATTAGTAGAGGAACCCTGTCGTATGGAAGAAGCCTTGCCCCAGCCACTTGTCCCGTGTGAGTAATGTTTGGGTCAACTTCTCTATGACATGGCACTTGAAGGATAAATTGAAGGTCAAGAATTAGTCCTGAGACCCAGTGGCTCCACTCCAGGACTTCTCTGGGCAGATCATCAGCTGATCCTCAGGACTCACTTCCACCAGTGCATGAGCTGCAAGGCAAGCAGGCTCTCTGCTGAGAACCAGCAGGAATGGCCACAGGGCCTGGCCCTACTGAGGAAGCCTCCTTTGCTTCTCTCAATCCAGCAGCTGAGCTGCTCCAACCTGAGCCACAGAGCATCTTCCCCCCACTGGAGCAGTACCGGACGCTGGGTTGAGAGGGGAGGAAGGGGCTTGGAGGTTCTGGAAGAGCTGGAGGGCCCTCGAGCCTTGCCTCATGCCTCTTCAGGTCACACTGAAGCATCTAGGGTTGGGCCTAAAGCCAACATCCAAGCCATGTGTCAGACTCAGGCCTCCAGCTCTGTGGGCAGGGCCTCTTGAGCCACTGGACACTGATACTCACATGACAGACTGGGTGTCGGGGGGCTTCTGGCCCATGTAGCTGTATGGAGCTGTCAAGGCACAGAGTTGGCACTCAAACACACCCAAAGGATGGCGCTCTGCCTCACATGCCATCTGCAAGATCAAGACACCGGGCACATCACTTCAGAACCCAAACTACACACATCTCAAGTGCCCCCACTGCATGATTTTAAGACAACAAAGGGAACCCTTTACAGACAACCTCAAGTTCAGAGTAAGTCCAAGACCTCCTCAAGGTCACACATTCGTTTCAAGTGCTTATGAGATATTTACCAAGAGCAGTAATATTCTGTTCCATAAAACAAGCCTCAAATGGTAAGAAACAGAATCAGAATCAAGAACACACTCTCCAATCCCCACAAAATCACTAAATTAAAATCAGTAACAAAAAGATACCTGAAAAAAATCTCCAAACATTTGGAAATGAAACAATATACTTCTTAAAAATATATCTCATCATTTCATTAAAAAAAAATCACAAGGGAAATTAGAAACTATTTTAACTAAATGATGACTAAAATACAGCCTATCAAGACATGTAAAATGCACAGAGGCTGTGCTTGCAGAGAAATGCACAGCTTGAAATGTTTAAATGGGGAAAGAAGGTTTCAAGTCAGTCATCTAGGTTTCTACCTTAAGAAGCTAGAAAAAAAGCAAATTAAAGCCAACATAAATAAAAAGAAAATTATAAAGGACAGAAATCAAAGAAGTAGAAAATGACAAACAAAAACCCACAGAGCTTGGGTTTTATCGGGGAAAGTCGATAAAACCCAAGCTGGTGATTCCAAAACATCAATAAAGTTGACAACTTCTAACTACTGATCAAGAAAAATGAAGATGAAAATCACCACAAACAGGAACAAAAGAGGAAGCAGCACTAGGAACACAGACATTAAAAGGAAAATAAAGGGATACAGTGAATAACTTTACCAAGTAAATATGGCAACGTACCTGAAGTGGACAGATTTCTTGGGAAAATACAACAACAAAACACCAATTATCAAAAGTGACTCAAAAAGAAATAGAATACCTGAATATCCCTATATCTAGTCAGAAAATTGGTTTCCTCATTTAAATTCTTCCCAAAAATTGAGATAAAACAATACCAGAAAAAGAAAAAAAAAAAAATCATGCCTAGATGGCTTAACCGCACTGTTAAGCATTAAAGTAAGAAACAGTACCAAGATACAGAAACTCTATCAAGATTCAGAATGTAAAGCAGTGGTTCTCAAACTGTGGGTCGCGACCCCGGGGGGGGGGGTCGCCTAAAGCCTTCTGAAAATACATAATGCATATCAGGTATTTACATTCCGAATCATAACTGTAGCAAAATTACAGTTATAAAGTAGCCACCAAAATTTTTGGTTTGGGGTCCCCGCAACATGAGGAACTGTATTGTGGGGTCACGGCATTAGAAAGGTTGAGAACCACTGATGTAAAGAGAAGCACTTTGGTGGTGATTTTAGGAGGCCATGTGACAGAGACAGCAAAATTGGCAGGATTACCCCAATACCATTAACCACACAAAGCAATTACAGGAAAACTACAGACTAATATCTTTCATTAACCCAGATACAAAAGTCTTTACAAAATATTACCAAATTGAATTTAGTAATATATAAGAAGCCTCATGCATCATGCCTGAGTGGATTCAATCCCAGGAATGCAAGGTTGGTTTAACATTAGGAAGCCAATGAAGACAATTTATGATACTAACAAAAAATAAATAAATAAAAAGAAAACCGCAGTATCATTTCAATATATGCATTAAAAAGCATGACAAAATTCAACAGAATTTTATAAAATCCAAGGCTCTGGGTGATGCTTCAAATCTAAGGGGCTCCTCAGCTGACTACAGAATAAACTCCCTTCTGTGACATTCGAGGCCTCTTTAAGGTAGGTATCATGTCATGGCTGGTTGGCTCTGGCAGAGCGTCACCCTGTATGTGCATGTCCTGGGTTTGATTCCCAGTCAAGGCACACAGAAGTGCCCATCTGCTTCTCCACCCCTCCATCTCTCATTCTCTCTCTCTCTCTCTCAATCCTGCAGCCATGGCTCAATTAAAGCAAGTTGGGCCTGGCCGGCTAGCTCAGCGGTAGAGCGTGTCAGCCTGTTGTGTGGAAGCCCTGGGTACAATCCCCAGTCAGGGCACACAGGAGAAGCAACCATCTGCTTCTCCACCCTTCCCCTTCTACTTTCTCTCTCTCTTCCCCTCCCACAGCCAAGGCTCCATAAGACAAAAAGTTTGCCCTGGTGCTGAGGATGGCTTCATGGCCTCCACCTCAGGTGCTAGAATGACTGGTTGCAATGGAGCAACAACCCAGAATGGCAGGGCGACGCCCCCTACTGGGCATGCCTGGTAGATCCAGGTCAGGTGTATGTGGGAGTCTGTCTCTCTGCCTCCTTGCTCTCACTTCAGAAAAATAATTAATTAATTAATTAAGAAAGCAAGCAAATGAGTTGGCCCTGGGTGCTGAGGTTAGCTCCATGACCTTCACCTCAGGCACTAATAAGAGTTCGGTTATCAAGTAACAGAGCAACACCCCAGATAGGCAGATCATCGCCTGTAGTGGGCTTGCTGGTCAGTCAAAGGCGTGCATGCCCCCAGTATGTCTCTGAATTTCTTGCCCCCCTCTCACTGAATTTTTTTTTTTTTAAAAGGAGGGCATTATCTTTTCCCATCACTCCCCCTTCACACACCAGGCTTACTAACGTTCAGAGAGTCCTTTTTTTTTTTTTTTTTTTTCTTTTTTACTCTTTCTAAAGAGAAGGAGGGAGGGGAGAGGGAAAGAGAGAGAGACATCCATTTGTTGTTCCCCTTATTTATGTCATTACTGGTTGATTCTTGTATGTGCCCTGACCTGTACTGAGCGTGCAACCTTGGCATGTCATGTTCTAACCGATTGAGCTACCTGAACCAAGGTCAGATACTCCGGTTTATTCACTCCCTTCTACGTTTTCCACCCTGCTTGTACGACTTTAAGCAATCTTTGACCCGTGTTTTAATAACTTTCATTACTTTTGGAAAGTTCTTTACCACGGCTGCCCTTTTCATTCTCCTTCTTCTGCTGGGATGCGAAGTGCAAGGACGTTGGGCTGTTCGCTTCCTCCCACGCTTCGTGCACCCTCTATGCTGGGTTTGTGTTTTTCACGCCCTTCACTCTCCGTGTCTCAGTGTGGGGACTTCTATGGGCCATCGCACATTTTTTTCTACTTTCTCCCTTGGCCTGTCGCGACCGGGCCCGCCATCCTTCAGCGTGCCCTCTGCAGCCATTTTCCGTCTCGGCTGTCTCGCGTCCCTAATCTCTACATCCGACCATTCCTCGTAGCTTCCTGAAATGCCCTCTGTAGACGTCAGGAGGCCCCGCGCGTCCTACCGACCCCGAGAGCTCCGCAGCCCGCCGCCACCCGGTGGCCCTTCCCGAATACTCCGTCCCCGTCCCCAGCGCCGGGGGTAGCGGCTCCGAACATTGGCACTCGGAACCCTGCAGACCTCCACAGAGAGGCCAAGGCCTGCGGCGAGCAGCGGGCGCTGGGAGGAACGAGGGGCGGGCCGTCAGCGCACACGCCCCTGCCATGAAGCTAGGCCGCTCCACTCACCTCCGCCAGTTGCCGCCACTGACTATCGAGCTGGCTCGAAAGCCACAGCGTGTGCGCGGTCCCGCCCTACCGCTTTCACCCCCTCCTCTTCCTCCCTGACGGCCTACGGAGCGTGCGCGGACCCTGCCCCCCCCCCCCCGGGCTATAGACCTGGCGCATGCGCTGTGCGCGGTGGACTTCGGTCTAGACTTCCGCCTCCGTTGAGTCCTTCTGGTCCACGGGATTTGGATGTTGCTCTGGCCAGAGGATGCCTGGTTGGCCTGCTGTTCTGGCTGCTTTTAAGTTTCTCGGCTTCTTTCGGTGTTCACAACCGGGCTCTGCGGAGTCGAGGCCGCTGGTGCGCGGCCGGCCGATAACTTGCCTGCTCGGAGGTCAACCTCTATTGCCACCCACGCCACTGGGATTCTCCTTGCACGCGCTGCTCATCACGCGCCTGAGCCTGAATATCCTGTTCTGTGCGCGGGCGCTTGCTGACTCCCATTAGGACGCAAGCGTTCTGGACCGCAGGCGGGGCCCACTGCCTAAGTAACAGAGGATGGGGTCTGCACGAGCCCTGTCGTTTCCTGGGACCTTTGTAAAGCCATGTGCACTTGCGACATGTCACCGCGCTCCTAGTGATCTAGGCACGACCATCTTCCAATCTCCTGGAAGCCGGTACCCCACCAGCTTCCAAAGGTTCTCCTGGCTCCCAGGCTCCCCTAGCCCCAGCTTCAGACAAGCTCTTCCCTATACCTGCGGTGATGGCACCACCCACCACCTCACTTCTGGCCTCCACTCCTGTGAGGCGCCAGTCTTTGCTTTTTCCTTTGAGGAATTAGGAAGTAAGGTTTATACAAAGGACACTGCTCAGAAAAATTGGGGGATCAGGGAATGTGCAGATACTCCACTACTTTCAGCCCTTTGTAAATAGTCATTTCCACCAATGAAATAGAAGTTGGTTTTGCATCTCATTTGCATAACCAAACAACTTTTTTTGACTTGTCATTTGCTTTTCGGATGTTTAATAAAAAAGAAATCAAATACTTTGTTTTTTATTGCTTCACAGTCACTTTGAAATATCCCCTAATTTTTGTGAGCAGTATATTTTAGTAAGGCAGGGGATGAACTACTCTTGGACCTGGGTGAGAGGTGCCCCTGCCCTGGGCCCCAGGATTTAACAAGCACTTTGATATTGGTCCTAGGAAATATAGTTCCACGAAGTGACACTGCTGAGGAGACACTCAGATAACTTAATAAAGGAAGAATTTATTAGTAGCTGGCGAAGCCTGTGAACTAGTAGCACCTCCCCAAATTAGATTTTCTTACAGGTTATATACCTTTACATTTGCCAAGCAATGGGCATGTAATTCCTTTGTTTAAGGTTTCCCAGGACTTAAGGAGAGGGGAGGAGGGTTTTGGTGGGGTCAGCAAGGGGGAAGGGGTTTTGAGATCACTGGTTGTAGCTACATACAAATCCTGCTTTTCTTGCTTTGTGTTGTAGGTGGCTCTAAGCAACCATTTAGAGAATTATGGGATGTAGTTAATTTATAACTGGTTGACTCAGTTATCCCTACTGGCTCCTTTTCCTTGTATGTTTCTGGTTTCTCCCCTCAAGGGAGAAGGGAGGCTTGCTCCCTCTTCAATATGATCCTCAACTGTGCTTACAGCTGTGATATTCTTTGGATCAATTCAAAGCACAGAGGCTATTTAGGGCAGTGGTAATAACTCTGTATGATACTATAGTGGTGGATACCTATAATTGTACATTTATCCAGACTCATAGGATGGACCACACCAAGGGTGAACCCTAATATGAACTATGGACTTGGGGTGATTGGTATGTGCTAATGTAGGTTCATCACTGTATGTAATAAATGAACCATTCTGGCGGGGGATGCTGATGGTGGGGAGGTGTTGCATTTGTGGGGGCAGAGGGTGTACAGGACATCTGAAACTTCTCAATTTTGATATGAACCTAAAACTACTCTAAAAAATATTTTTATAAACTAAAATGACATTCAAATACAACATAGGAAATTAGAACTAGGAAACAGAAATAAAAGTTTACCGGAGTCTAAAGAAGATTCGTGTACCTATCATCCCCAAACTATTTTCTGTGGAGACTATTTTCTGACTACTGTGGATCAAAGTATAGTCTCTACTGAAGAGAGATTTGAATACAATGAGCAACCAACTGCGGTTTTCAGTTTTTATACTATCTCAGCACTGAAAAATGTGAAAGGAGAAAAACCTAAGAAATACTGTATGATCTAGATATATTGTAAGGAATGGTGGTAACAGTAAATAATGATAACATACAATGAAATGAAAATATCTTGTAATATATTCAGTAATAATGATAAACTCTCCTCACAATGTTTAAACAGGATGTCAATATTCATGGTTCAATTCAAAATCTAAAGCTTAAAGAATTTTATTGACAATTCTAGTTGATACTCAGCAGAGTGAAGATTCTCCCAACTGAAAAAATTTAAAACTATCTACAGCCGGACTGGGCAGTGGCGCAGTGGATAGAGTGTCGGACTGGGATGCGGAAGACCCAGGTTCAAGACCCAGAGGTTGCCAGCTTGAGCGAGGGCTCATCTGGTTTGAGCAAAAGCTTACCAGCTTGAGCCCAAGGTCACTGGCTCAAGCAAGAGGTTACTCGTTCTGCTGAAGGCCTGCGGTCAAGGCACGTATGAGAAGGCAATCAATGAACTATTAAGGTGTTGCAACGCACAACGAAAAACTAATGATTGATGCTTCTCATCTCTCCGTTCCTGTCTGTCCCTGTCTATCCCTCTCACTGACTCTATCTCTGTCTCTGTAAAAATAAATAAAAAATAAAAAATAAAATAAAAACTATCTACAAACTATAATGACTCAGGAACAATCATCTAACTTGGCACTATTGTCAATACCCAATTTTGGGGAAATCTTTATGGTTATCAAAATAATGACTTCTCTGAAAGTCAGGCAAGGGAAAGCTTATGGAATACATATCTAATACAGTAGTTTATGGATTGTATTTGACTTTTTACTCATACAAGCATCAGTGGCCTATTAAGAGAACAGCCAGAGGTACACAATAGTTCAGTTATCTTTGATATTTTGCCAGTTTTCAGCTACGTAACATATAGCTTTACATATAATTTTATTTTGTCATTGTGAAGGTGTATTTGTCAAATAGATGGATGAAAGATATTTTATGTGATGGTTTGTAAGCTTGTTTTATAACCTTTAAATATGAACACATAGATTGGTCATGCTGTGCTGGGCCTTCACAATGCTAGGGGTGGGCTTGCTGGGAAAAATAGTCAGCAATATGTTGTGGCAATATTTATAAAATGTTGCATAAATGTGGTCTTTAAAAAGTCACTCATAAGCATTTTTGTTTTTTAATTTTTTTCAAAGTTAGAAGTGGGGAGGCAGTCAGACTGGAATCCACCCGGCATGCCCAAAGGGCAAAGCTCTACCCATCTAGAGTGTTGCTCTTTGCTGCGGGAGCCATTCTAGTGCCTTAGGAGGAGGCCATGAAGCTGTCCTCAGTGCCCGGGCCAACTTTGCTCCAATGGAGTCTTGGCTGCTGGAGGGGAAGAGAGAGAGAGAAGAAGGAGAGAGGGAGGGGTGGAGAAGCAAATGGGTGCTTCTCCTATGTCCTGGCCAGGAATTGAACCCAGGACTTCCACATGCCAGGCTGGTGCTCTGCCGCTGAGCTAACTGTCCAGGGCCATTCATAAGTGTTTTTAAAAATCACATTACCAGATATAGATGATGTCAGCGTAATGGCGCGGTAGGAAGTGATACCGATAAATCTCCAAAACTCAACAAGATCTTCAACCAGAAACAGAAAAACCTATCCTTGGAGCCTCCAGATGTTTTGCAATACACCCGAAGGTATGATCGAGTGAAAATTTGGCTAAATATATAATCAAACCCCGAAGGAAATAGGGAGTAAGAAATGCTCCGCTTTCCTCACTAACCTTAACAGGGCGGCTTTCACTGGGAACTGAGAATATAGAAACTGAGGCGGGTAAAGGGGGTGAATAGATCCAGGCCGCGGCACAAAGGGCCGAACCAGGCTGTAGCACGGAGATCCAAGCCGAGGAAAAACTGTGCCTGTGGCAACCCAGTCAATACAAGCTAAGACTCGCGCCAAACCCAGACAAAGAAAGACAAGTGGGGCAGCCATTTTCCCCGATCTCCTGGTCGGCGTGCGCAGATAGTGGGCAAGAGATTCCTCCGACTGCCTCAGCAGTGGGCACTGTGTTATCCCACAGAGAGGCAGAGTCAGAGGCCTTTGTGTGGGCCAAAAGCGGAATCTCAAGCCGCCCCAGCGCCCTGAGGGAGCCGCGCACGGGGAGGGAGCGAGTGAGAGCCAATTCCAACGCTGCATCTTTTCCGTGCGGGAGGGGGTTTCACTCAGAGGGTGAAGCGGCTGGCCTGATATCCTGGTCTGCGCGCGCAGATAGTGAGCAAGAGTTTCCTCCAAGCGCCTGGGAGTGGGTGCCCACCTGTGTTACTGGACAGAGTGGCAGAGCCAGAGGTCTTTGAGTGGGCGGAAGCCCCGCCTGATTATGCTAGCAGCTCTGACTGACTGAGCCTTACCCAGAGCCCTGTGCTGAATGGGAATAGAGTAGGGAGTGGCCAGCTCTTTGAGCCTCTAACTATCCAGGCAGAGGCAGCAACAACCCCATAGCTGGATTATCAGGCTACTAATTGAGGAAGGAAAGACTAGGAGAGAGGCTCCAGGAACACGGACTCTCTCACTGTCGGAACCTATAAATGCTAATGAGCCTCGACTGCCAACAAGACTAAAGCACAATACATGACATCGCCATAGAGACTTATCAACTGCAAACCTCTACCTGAGCGTGCCAAAGGGGCAGAACCCGGGGTACAGAGTCACCAACCAGGAAGAGGGAGAGAAAAGAAAAAGCAAGAAGATAACCTCTCAAAATCAAGAATAATCTGCAGACTTTATAACCTATCCCATTTTATTATATTTGTTCGTTTCTTTCTCTTATCTTCATTCTTGATTTTTTTTTTTTTTCCTCCTCCAATTTGGTCGTTTAACTCTCTGCTGGTCTTACTCTCTCCTCTCCTTGAACTACACTACTCATAAGTGTTACATCTCCCATTATCTTTTCTTTCCTCTTTCTTTCTCTCTATGAGGGTTGCACTCCAAAACCCTTAACTCTCTCTCTCTCTCTCCTCTTTTTTCTTTTTTCTTCTTTTAGTGGTACCTTCTTTTTTTCTCTCTCTTTCTCTCTTTCTTTTCTCCCTCTATATTAGTTTCTTCCTTTCTCCTTTACGGCTCCTCTTATTCAAACCTCAATAATGAACAAATTATCTTATCTGGGACTCAAACTTATGTTTGTGGATTTTGGGGGGTTTTTACTTCACCTTTTTAACTACTAGCAGTGCTCCCATCCCTGGCTCTCCATTTTATCTAGTTCTTGTTCCACTAAATACAATAGTAATTTTTTAATTTGTCCCCCCATTTTCCTGTTTCCCTCTTATTCCTCTCATCATAACTCTTAGTCAACCAACACCTAAAAGCAAATCATTTTATTCTTGACCCAAATTTTTTCCTTATTTGCTTTTTGTGGGTCCATACCCCCTTTTTTTCTTTTTGCCTTGTTATTACTTCTCCCCAATTCAGGCCCTCCAGTACACGCATTGTTTGTTCTATTTAGTACAATATAACTCACAGTTCACCACAAGATTTTCTCAAGAAAGAGGGGAGAGGAGAGGAGAGGAAAAAAGGAGGGGGGAATAATTTCCTTTTTTTTTAATTTTTTAATTTTATTTTTCTTTATTTAATTATTTTTTTTTAAACTTCAATTTTTTATTTTTATTTTTTTAACTCTTTATTCTTTAATAAATCTCATTAATACTATCAACAAAACCACCCTCAGATGCCATTAAGGAAGAGAAAATCGAATATCATGGATACAAAAGAAAGAGAGGTAACACAGATAGATGAGGGAAAATCTATGGAGAAAAAATTTAATATATTGAAAACCTTGGAGTTAAACGACAGAGAATTTAAAATAGAAATCCTAAAAATACTCAGAGATATACAAGAAAACACAGAAAGGCAATTTAGGGAGCTCAGAAAACAACTCAATGAACACAAAGAATATATTTCCAAGGAAATTGAAACTATAAAAACAAATCAAACAGAGATGAAAAACTCAATACACGAGCTGAAAAACGAGGTAAAATTCTTAGCTAATAGAACAGGCCAGATAGAAGGTAGGATTAGTGAAATAGAAGACAAGCAACTTGAGGCACAACAGAGAGAAGAAGAAAGAGACTCAAAAATTTAAAAAAATGAGATAGCCCTACAGGAATTATCTGACTCCATCAAAAAGAATAACATAAGAATAATAGGTATATCAGAGGGAGAAGAGAGAGAAAATGGAATGGAGAACATACTCAAACAAATGATAGATGAGAACTTCCCAAGCCTGTGGAAAGAACTAAAGCCTCAAATTCAAGAAGCAAACAGAATTCCGAGTTTTCTTAACCCCAACAAACCTACTCCAAGGCACATCATAATGAAATTGGCACAAACCAACAGCAAAGAAAAAATTCTCAAGGCAGCCAGGGAAAAGAAGAATACAACATATAAAGGAAGGCCCATTAGATTATCATCCGATTTCTCAACAGAAACTCTACAAGCTAGAAGAGAGTGGACCCCAATATGTAAAGTCCTGAAAGAGAGGAACTTTCAGCCACGAATACTATACCCATCAAAGCTATCCTTCAAAGATGAAGGAGAAATAAAAACATTCACAGATACAGAAAAGATGAGGGAATTTATCATCAGAAAACCCCCACTCCAGGAATTACTAAAGGGGTCCAACCAGATACAAAGAACAAAAAACAAACAAACAACAAAGCCACAAGTAAAAGCTCCAAGAAGAACACAATAAAACCAAATTTAAACTGTGACAACAACAAAAAGAAAGGGGGAGGAGAGGATGGAGATTAACAGTAGCAAAGGACAATGGAGTGTAAAAGTACTCACAAAATAGTGCACTACAATGAACAAGGTAGGAACCCTTTCCATTACTTAAAGGTAACCACCATTGAAAAAACCACCACAGAAGCACATGAGATAAAAAAGATAGCAACAGAGGAAAGATGTATGGAATACAACCAAATAAAAACAAAATATAGAAAAACGAAAGAGAAGGATCCAACAAGATACAAAACTAACAGAAAGCAATCTATAAAATGGCAATAGGGAACTCACAAGTGTCAATAATTACACTAAATGTAAACGGATTAAACTCACCAATAAAAAGGCACAGAGTAGCAGAATGGATTAAAAAAGGAAATCCAACTGTATGCTGCCTACAAGAAACTCATCTAAGTAACAAGGATAAAAACAAATTCAAAGTGAAAGGCTGGAAAACAATACTCCAAGCAAATAACATCCAAAAAAAAAGCAGGCGTAGCAATACTCATATCTGATAATGCTGATTACAAGACAGCAAAAGTACTCAGAGACAAAAATGGCCATTTCATAATGGCTAAGGGGACACTGAATCAAGAAGACATAACAATTCTTTATATGCACCAAACCAAGGAGCACCAAAATATATAAGACAGCTACTTATTGACCTTAAAACAAAAACTGACAAAAATACAATCATACTTGGAGACCTCAATACACCGCTGACGGCTCTAGATCGGTCATCCAAACAGAGAATCAACAAAGATATAGTGGCCTTAAACAAAACACTAGAGCACCTGGATATGATAGACATCTACAGGACATTTCATCCCAAAGTGAAGGAGTATACATTTTTCTCCAGTGTACATGGATCATTCTCAAGAATTTTTATTTATTTATTTATTTATTTATTTTATTTATTTATATTTGTATTTTTCTGAAGCTGGAAACGGGGAGAGACAGACAGACTCCCGCATGCGCCTGACCAGGATCCACCCGGCACGCCCACCAGGGGCGATGCTTTGCCCACCAGGGGGCGATGCTCTGCCCCTCCGGGGTGTCACTGTGCCGTGACCAGAGCCACTCTTGCGCCTGGGGCAGAGGCCAAGGAGCCATCCCCAGCGCCCGAGCCATCTTTGCTCCAATGGAGCCTTGGCTGCAGGAGGGGAAGAGAGAGACAGAGAGGAAGGAGGTGGGGGTGGAGAAGCAAATGGGCGCTTCTCCTATGTGCCCTGGCCAGGAATTGAACCCGGGTCCCCTGCACGCCAGGCCGACGTTCTACCGCTGAGCCAACCGGCCAGGGCCTCATTCTCAAGAATTGACCATATGTTGGGCCACAAAAACAACATCAGCAAATTCAGAAAAATCGAAGTTGTACCAAGCATATTTTCTGATCATAAAGCCTTGAAACTAGAATTCAACTGCAAAAAAGAGGAAAAAAATCCCACAAAAATGTGGAAACTAAACAACATACTTTTAAAAAATGAATGGGTCAAAGAAGAAATAAGTGCAGAGATCAAAAGATATATACAGACAAATGAAAATGACAATACGACATATCAGAATCTATGGGATGCAGCAAAAGCAGTGATAAGAGGGAAGTTCATATCACTTCAGGCATATATGAACAAACAAGAGAGAGCCCAAGTGAACCACTTAACTTCACACCTTAAGGAACTAGAAAAAGAGGAACAAAGACAACCCAAAACCAGCCGAAGAAAGGAGATACTAAAAATCAGAGCAGAAATAAATGAAATAGAGAACGGAAAAACTATAGAAAAAATTAATAGAACAAGGAGCTGGTTCTTTGAAAAGATCAACAAAATTGACAAACCCTTGACAAGACTTACCAAGGAAAAAAGAGAAAAACTCATATAAACAAAATCCAAAATGAAAGAGGAGAAATCACCACGGACACTGTAGATATACAAAGAATTATTGTAGAATACTATGAAAAACTTTATGCCACTAAATTCAACAACCTAGAAGAAATGGATAAATTCTTAGAACAATACAACCTTCCTAGACTGAGTCAAGAAGAAGCAGAAAGCCTAAACAGACCTATTAGTAGAGAAGAAATAGAAAAAACCATTAAAAACCTCCCCAAAAATAAAAGTCCAGGCCCAGACGGCTATACCAGTGAATTTTATCAAACATTCAAAGAAGACTTGGTTCCTATTCTACTGAAAGTCTTCCAAAAAATTGAAGAAGAAGCAATACTACCAAACACATTTTATGAGGCCAACATAACCCTCATACCAAAACCAGGCAAGGATGGCACAAAAAAAGAAAACTACAGACCAATATCTCTAATGAATACAGATGCTAAAATACTAAACAAAATACTAGCAAATCGAATACAACAACATATTTAAAAAATAATACATCATGATCAAGTGGGATTCATCCCAGAATCTCAAGGATGGTTCAACATACATAAAACGGTTAACGTAATACACCATATCAACAAAACAAAGAACAAAAACCACATGATCTTATCAATAGACACAGAAAAGGCTTTCGATAAAATACAACACAATTTTATGTTTAAGACTCTCAACAAAATGGGTATAGAAGGAAAATATCTCAACATGATAAAGGCCATATATGATAAACCATCAGCTAACATCATATTAAATGGCACTAAACTGAAGGCTTTCCCCCTTAAATCAGGAACAAGACAGGGTTGTCCACTCTCTCCACTCTTATTTAATGTGGTACTAGAGGTTCTAGCCAGAGCAATCAGACAAGACAAAGAAATAAAAGGCATCCATATCGGAAAAGAAGAAGTAAAGGTATCACTTTTTGCAGATGATATGATCCTATACATAGAAAACCCCAAAGAATCCACAAAAAGACTATTAGAAACAATAAGCCAATACAGTAAGGTCGCAGGATACAAAATTAACATACAGAAGTCAATAGCCTTTCTATATGCCAACAATGAAACATTTGAGGACGAACTCAAAAGAATAATCCCCTTCACGATTGCAACAAAAAAAAAATACCTAGGAATAAACATAACAAAGAATGTAAAGGACTTATATAATGAAAACTATAAACCATTGTTAAGGGAAATCGAAAAAGATACAATGAGATGGAAGAATAGTCCTTGTTCTTGGTTAGGAAAAATAAATATAATCAAGATGGCCATATTACCCAAAGCAATATACAAATTTAATGCAATTCCCATCAAAATTCCAATGACATTTTTTAAAGAAATGGAACAAAAAATCATCAGATTTATATGGAACTATAAAAAACCCCAAATAGCCAAAGCAATCCTAAAGAAAAAGAATGAAGCTGGGGGCATTACAATACCTGACTTCAAACTATATTATAGGGCCACGACAATCAAAACAGCATGGTATTGGCAGAAAAATAGACACTCAGACCAATGGAACAGAATAGAAAACCCAGAAATAAAACCACATATATATAGTCAAATAATTTTTGATAAAGGGGCCAACAACACACAATGGAGAAAAGAAAGCCTCTTCAATAAATGGTGCTGGGAAAACTGGAAAGCCACATGCAAAAGAATGAAACTGGACTACAGTTTGTCCCCCTGTGCTAAAATTAACTCAAAATGGATCAAAGATCTAAACATAAGACCTGAAACAATTAAGTACATAGAAGAAGACATAGGTACTAAACTCATGGACCTGGGTTTTAAAGAGCATTTTATGAATTTGACTCCACAGGCAAGAGAAGTGAAGGCAAAAATTAATGAATGGGACTACATCAGACTAAGAAGTTTTGCTCAGCAAGAGAAACTGATAACAAAATAAACAGACAGCCAACTAAATGGGAAATGATATTTTCAAACAGCAGCTCAGATAAGGGCCTAATATCCAAAATATACAAAGAACTTATAAAACTCAACAACAAACAAACAAACAATCCAATAAAAAAATGGGAAGAGGACATGAACAGACACTTCTCCCAGGAAGAAATACAAATGGCCAACAGATATATGAAAAGATGCTCATCTTCGTTAGTTATTAGAGAAATGCAAATCAAAACGGCAATGAGATACCACCTCACACCTGTTCGATTAGCTGTTATTAGCAAGACAGGTAATAGCAAATGTTGGAGAGGCTGTGGAGAAAAAGGAACCCTCATACACTGTTGGTGGGAATGTAAAGTAGTACAACCATTATGGAAGAAAGTATGGTGGTTCCTCAAAAAACTGAAAATAGAACTACCTTATGACCCAGCAATCCCTCTACTGGGTATATACCCCAAAAACTCAGAAACATTGATACGGAAAGACACATGCAGCCCCATGTTCATTGCAGCATTGTTCATAGTGGCCAGGACATGGAAACAACCAAAAAGCCCATCAATAGATGACTGGATAAAGAAGATGTGGCACATATACACTATGGAATACTACTCAGCCATAAGAAATGATGACATCGGATCATTTACAGCAAAATGGTGGGATCTTGATAACATTATACGAAGTGAAATAAGTAAATCAGAAAAAACCAGGAACTGTATTATTCCATACGTAGGTGGGACATAAAAGTGAGACTAAGAGACATTGATAAGAGTGTGGTGGCTAGGGGGGGTGGGGGGAGAGGGAAAGGGAAAGGAGGAGGGGGAGAGGCACAAAGAAAACTAGGTAGAAGGTGACAGAGGACAATCTGACTTTGGGTGATGGGTATGCAACATAATTGAACGACAAGATAACCTGGACATGTTATCTTTGAATATATGTATCCTGATTTATTGATGTCACCCCATTAAAAAATAAAATTATAATAAAAAAATATATATATATAAAAAATCACATTACCAAATGAAAAAATCACATTACTGAATGAATATTATACATTGCATATTCAAGTGAAGACTCAGAAAGGACACCTTGGAAGATCTACCCCTAATCCACCTCATTTCATGGTAAAGTGTGTTCCTAGTTATCCCTTTCTCCATTCCTGCTAGTGAAATTAGGGTCATTTTGCTTTCTGTGCTAATGAAATTGCAGAAGCAGGCCCCTGTTTTTTAAGTAAACTCTTCAAAGTATAACATATCTAAATAAAAAGTCACTGCACATGAATTTTAACAGATGTAGGACAACAGTGTGAATAGCACTCAGATGAAGTCCTCCAGGACACAGGACACCAGACAGTTCTTCTGGCTCAAAGAAAGGTGGCCTCCATGGCACTGAGGAGGGAGGGTGTATGGCAAAGGTCGGGAAACATTTTGGCTGAGAGAGCCATGAACACCACATATTTTAAAATGTAATTCCGTGACAGCCATACAATGACCCATGTACATTACGCATTATCCAATAAAAATTTGGTGTTCTCCTGGAGGACAGCTGTGATTGGCTCCAGCGACCCACAACCATGAACAAGAGTGGTAGAAAATGAATGCATTGTAATACATGGAATGCTTTTTAACGTCATTATTTATTTTATTAAAGATTTGTCTGCGAGCCAGATGCAGCCATCAAAAGAGCCACATCTCGCTTGCAAGCAATAGGTTCCCGGCCCCGGTGTATGGGTAGGCCTACACAGGGAGTCCTCACATAGCGTCGTCATTGGTTCTTGGAAACAGTGATTTTTCAGTGAAAATATATGTAACAAAACCAAGTTGCCCTAGGCTTATTGATATGAACAGAAGTGCAGTTCCTATGGCATAATACTTCTGGTCTCAGAAACATCACCAGACATCCAAGTAAAGACCCAAAGCACTTCTAGTATTAAATACACATAAACATAAGCTATACAAACATTTTAAAATGGTGAATAAAAACAAGTAAGGACATTATTTTCCAACCTGCTGTTTCCAGTTCAAGGTCCCAGGTGGCTGGAGCTTCTTCCAGCAGCTCAGGGTACAAGGTGGGCACCCACCCCAGGCCGGCCACCCATCCGTTGTAGAGCGAGATCACACACATGCACACACACTCACTCTGACTGGGAAAACTGAGGCACACCAGTTCACCTAACATGCACATTTTCTGTGACAAGGGAGGAAACCAGAGTCCCTGAAGAAAACGCATGCAGACTTGGGGGAAATGCTCCCTCCACACACACAGGGGCCCTGGCTGGGAATCGATTTTTTTTCTCTCTCTCATCAGTGTTATAACAAAATAACAATGTTAATTTGAGGACCTACTGCATTTGTGGCCAGTGAACAAAATGCCTTTAGTGTTGTATAGTTTTTAAGTAAATGTTTAACAGTCTTCATAATTAACAGGAGAGTTTCAGTAGATGAAGGACTCATTTACTCTCCCCTGTACCTACAACAGATGGAGACATCTCTCTGTATATAAAACTATTTCAACTACTCTGAGTTTACAGGGAATAAATCGAAAACCTTTGTCCTGTTTCCTGTGCACTAGATGGGAAGGTATTCACAACTGTCGACACCTTTTCCTGGAATGTACCTACCCTATTCCTGGAAATATGATGAGAAAAAGGAGTCCTAAAAGATTTCTAGAAATTTTTGCCATGTATGTCCTATGAAAATGATCTTCAAAAGACACCTGAGTTTTGATTTGTCTCTACTGGATTAGAAGGCTCCAGCGCTCTCTTCTCTCCCAATGCATGGAAGAGTTCCTGTGACTGCTAGACTTGTCTTGTAACCACATGTTGAGAGTGTCGTCACCTTCACAGGACCTGCAGTGCCTGCCTGGTCCTCACTCAGACCACCTCCATGCTGGTATTGGCACCCCTGAGGCCTCTTGGAAAGAACTACCCACTTGGGACCTGCATTTATGGCCCTGAAACTTCCTCTCCCTTTGCACAGCTCGGAGTCATGAGACAGTAATGTAACCCTGAGGCTTCCCCCCTGGCACCAGAATAGGGGCCACCAGTGTCCAAACCCTCCAAGGGTGCTCACCCCACACTGCCTATAGCTGGGGCTTAACCTCCCTCCCTCTGTGAGTCAATGGGCAAATGCATGGGAAGGAAGCTAGCCTCCATCAGTAAAAAGCCTTGTTTGCCCCTCACCTATGGCCTGTTGAATGAATTTCTCAACCTGTTTAGTCAGGTGATTAAGAGAGGTGCTAACTACAAACATGGCCTGCAGTCAGAGCACTGGGGCAGCATGAACTCTTGTGACCTCCCCAACACCACTTAGAAAATCTGGTTGTGAAGACTTGAGTCGTGCCAGCTGCTGTGGTTATCTTCTGACCTGGCAGGAAGACTCCGGCCGCCTCCAAGCTCTCAGGCTCCCCCCACCTGCCCCAGGAGGAACCATGAGAGGTCATGGTGCCTGCAAGATGACAGGGCCACCTCAGTAACTCCCGAACACCTGGACCAAGAGGTCACCAAGCTGACTTTGTTGTCCAGCTTTTCCAGCCCTGTCTTCCAGATGCCCCACACACAGAAATCATGGCATATCTCGCAGAAGCCTCACATTGAATTCTGATAATGAATCTGCATAAATCCCCGTGCTTCTGGGGGAAATACAGCAGCAGCCAGCCCACATTGCCGCTCTTACATGATGAATCACATTTTCTTTATTATTCAGTAACAATGCACCAGGACATAAACAATAAGAAGCTAAAATCTGGAGTGTGGATATGGTGACAGGCAGAACACTTACCACCTTTCAAAGTGAACCTGCACATGCACCTTGCTGCTGTCTAACAAAGACTTTGTCTCTAGGCCAGAAGGTCTTTGGCCCCTCCCCTGTGTTTACTCAATTTCACAACCTGCTCAGAAGTCCGGTGTTTGAGAGACTATGCTAGCTACAAGTGTGCCCTATGGTCAGAAGCCATGGACAGAGTGCGACTAAAATATTTTATGTCTTTAACTTGAAGGAGCCTTAGGGAGTAGATGAGAAGCTTTGGACTTCTGACCACCACGGTCCTCATCCGGGCATAACCCGGGACACCCTAGAGGTCCCCTGCAACCCTGGCCCAGCTGGAGTGTGTGTGGGCAGAGGAGACAGGGTCAGGGAGGCTCTGGTCTGTGAAAACATCTCTCAGTGAGGTATGTTGGGGAATCTTTAGCTCCCTCCCCCAAACGTGGGTCTCTAACCTTCTAAAGTGCTGTGGGCTCCAAAGACACCTACCTCCCGCTAAAGGAAGCTCATCTCAGACTCATAGGCTGTCACCTCCTCTCCCCTGGGCACTGCACACCGATACCTCCTTTCTTGTTCCCAAGAGTGGAGGCCAAGAATGGGAATACGTGCAAATGTGGGGGTGTGCGGCCTGCAGGCAGATAGCAAGATGGAGACACTAAACTGAACATTTTGAGGGGGAGACCTTTGCCTGGACCTCTTGAAACTGTTACGATCACACCACCAGATACACCATCTTCCTCTCATTAATGTTTCTGGTCTTCAGCCCCAAGTAGCATCTGCTGTGCTTCTCTGGTTGCCCATAGAGCATGTGCTCAAAGAGCCCAGACTCATCTTGGGCCTTGGATTGGAAGGATAGGAAGCCAAACAGAGTCCTAAATTTGTGGCACAGGTAGACCATGGCTTCCACTTCGTTGGACGGCTCCTCGTACACAGGCTGCCTCAGTTCCTTGTAGGAAGACAGAATCACAACCCGAAACAGGTTGATCCACACGCAGGTCACCAGCAGCACAAAGGCCGAGAGGAACAGAACCCCGAGGACCCTGTTCCCGGAAAATTCCGTGTTCTGAAATGCAGAGACACAGTAGGAGAAGAGTGTCTGCATGGCATGGGTCAAGTTGCTGTAGTTCCATTCGTGTTGACCAAACACCAGGTAGCCGGAAGCCATGAACAGGAAGAAGTACATGGACAGCACGAGCGCCATGTGGCAGATGCCGGGCAGGGCGGTCTGGATGGCTGTCTGAGCCAGGCGCACGTCATAAAAGACTCTGGAATACCAGAGGGTCTTCAGGATGGTCAGAAAGAGCAGGAAACCCAGAACGATCGCCACGTCGTGATCCACCTGGGACACCGCATGGAAGGGAATGAAATTCTCAGGGTGCGAGGAGTAGAACTGAATGAGGCTGGAGGCCCAGAGGTACCTCCTGAGAAGCAGCACAATCAATGCAGCGAGGGTGCACTTGAGAGCAAGGTTGAGCCAATTGAACACACGTGTCACGTAGGAGGCCCCCTCCTGCATGACGACGTAGCCCTCGTGCACAGAGTAGCCCAGGAAAAACACGAGGATGGCCACATACACGTAGGCCTCTGTCGACGGCTCTCTGGTGAATTCGCCCAGCAAGAAGGAGTGCGTGGAGAGGCTCGTGTTCACGACTCCTAACTGCGAGACTTCAAACATGACAGAGATGCTGCAGAACAGACCGGCATCCGGGTTATAAGTGGTCAGGTCCAGGATCACAGCCCACGTCCTCTCATCCAGCCACTTGCCCCTTTGGAGATCCTTGAGCCTCAGTGTGGAATTAAATGGATGCTGGTCTGGGAAAAAATAAAAAGCATATCCCCCCGACCCATAGGTATGTAGAAGTCCGTGGGAATAATACACCCACCTCTTTTCTGGAGGGTTATAGGTGAACCCTTCGGTGCTCTTGTCTGTCGCCCGCTTGTGAACTTTCTTCCATAAGCCGGTGTAGTTTTCTGTGTCTTCTGGATCGGTGCCGTATTCAGGATGACAGTGGATTTCTCCTTCGATGCTGTTGGGCACAAAGTTTTTGGCAGGCGGGCAGGCCTTTTCACTGGACTTTGCCCTCACTTGCCTCATCAGTGGGAGGCCAAGGATCCTAGAGGAGCTGTCAGGAAGAAACGCTGGGTTCAGGTCGTTGTGGAACAAAGGCACCAGCACATCGTCGAGCCACCGGTAGACTTCGGGCAGCCTGGTCACCGTAGCAAGGTCCACAGAGAACTGATTGCGAACAAACTGGTTATAGGCAAAGCTGTCGGTGTGGTGGAGGAGGGTGACGAGGCCTAACAGGAGGGCCAGGAAGAGAAAGTGAGTCAGCATGTAAATCAGGAAGAGCAGAGCTTTCTTCTTGATCCTCCTCTTTCTCTTGAATATGTTGATTTCATCCTCTGTGAGGGGCTGGTACATCCTGGAGCCCCGGATGTCTACGAGGTACTGGTGTTGTTTTCGTATCTCGTCCGGGTGCAACCCAACGTTCGGCAGCTGGATCTCAGTGTAGGAATAGTTGCTGACCCACGACAGGTTTTTACAGTACTTTTGACTGTGTGACCTGATGCTTGACAAAAGCATGATTTTGCATGGCTGCACCAGGAAAATGGACTGGCAGAACGAACAGAACGAAGCAAAGAGCCATTCTACTGACTTGTCGTAGCCATACGTCAGTCCGTAAATAATAATGAAGAATGAGGATACGCCCGACGTGGCAAAAACCAAGAACCATGCGATGTAAACACACCACCTAGGCAGAACAATCCTGGGCTTCTTGGCCAGGGGCGGAGGACCCTCTAGAGAAGATGGCTGGGCAGAGGGGACGTCGGGAATTTCACTGACGTTTCTGTTATTAGTGTTGGTATTTTGTGTGTGTGTGCGTGAAGCCTCGCTCTCTGCTTGCTCTAGCTGGCGTTTACCTTTCACAGTTGCCTTGACAGAGGCCTTCTGAAGCTCATGAGCTTGCCTAGAGGAAGGTGTCTTGGCCTTCTTGGAGGGTGCCTCTGCCGTTTCCTGGGCATGCCACTTTTCCAAACGTTCCTCCCAGTGTCCACTTGCTACTGCCATCACAGAATGCTTCTGAGGAGACACCTCAGCTAGGGTCACCTGAGGTTTCCTCTGGGCGTAGGTGAACAAAGCGGTGATGGTGACTTGCACAGGTATGGTAATCACGACGCTCTCCAACCCTATGATCATCGATCTGATGTATCGGTTCTCGTTAGACTCAGTTCTCTTCCCCTTGTTGAGGTTGAAGAACATAATGTTGCACATTAGGGAGGACAGCAGCATCGCCAGACAACAGGACAGCCTCTGGAGCCGGCTGAAGCCTTTGGCCATGACTCCAGCGAAAACAGAGAACCACATATGACTTGTCCTTAGCTTGTTGCTCATTTTGATAAGGAAGAAGTCTATCCTCCTCAGGGGCTCGTCAGGGTTGGTGACATCAAAGGTTCTGTCCAAAGAGGTGTTGACAGAAAGCCACTTCCGACACATGAACAGCCAGATGTGTCTGCTGAAAAGGTTTTCCACTTTGATGCGACTCAGATACCAACTGGGGGCGCTGCCCTCATTGTCCTGCCACACGCGGATGGAATCAATGTCCCCCAAGTCACTCTTTGTCGTTAGGAGGAAAGTGCTGATGCTTCCTCGGTAGAAAGTTTTAAAATGTGGGTGGCTTAAACAGTGCACATCGCTGGTACTTTGTGTTCCCCTAAGTTGGACAAAGACATTGGCCCTGGTCCCAGACCCAAAACGGCTTCCTGTAAAAATTGTGACCAGGTAACATATGTTATCATAAGGATCGTTATCAGGTAGGACAATCACATTGTCCCCAATAAACTGGTCCATTTCATCTCTGTGCAAGGCCCAGAAAGCTAGGGCTATATAGGTAAACATAATGAAAAGGACAGTGATGGTGGTCACGGGGTTTTGGGTGACCTTCTTGATGGTCTCTAACCGTAGATCTATAGGGTTAGGTACCACAATCACCTTCGCTGTCAGGTAGCGGATGTGATGTTCAACGTGGGACAGCCTGATGGCGTTCAGCTGCCGCCTGGCCCTCCGTGTGTTCTTACAGACACAGTGTACTCTGTCCCAGCTGGTCTTTTCTCCGACCACACAGTTGTCTTCTCTCCAGTCACTCTGGATCCCATACATGTTCAAGCAGTGAACAGTGGAAACAGAAATTCTCACGAGCTTGTCACTGGGTGTCAGGACGAAATGAGGTGCCCGCAGCACCACGGTAATGTTGCACTTGGATGACTGGCCCTGCTGAGCTATGACTTGAAGCAAGGACGATGAGAGGCAAACCACATGGGGCATCTTAACTGTACAGGCTGGGTTGAACAGACCACTCTGGTTGGGAACTGGAGGGATCTCATGGGGCACAAGGAAGGTGGCCACCAGAGCCGTTGGGGTGATCTGACTACTGGCATACACCAACACGTTGAACAACACGGTCACATCTGTTATGATGTGAACCAACAGCTCCTTCACAGCTCTGCTGTCCACTTCAAAGCTGAATGCCCCTATGGTCTCTCTCAAGGACTCACCAACTTGATTAGGCTCATTGTAGGGTCCAACAATGAGATTGAAAGCTTCAGAGCTCAGCTGTTTTCGGCCTATGAATACTTCCACAATGTCGGTCATGATCTCCAGCACGTCTCCTTGAGCTGTAGTCCCTGTCATTCTGAAACCGACCACATCTGCTGAAATGCTCTCCCCGTCATTTAACCAAGGGAAGGGGTCATCCGCAAACTCACAAAACATCACAGAGATAGGAGCATTTGCAGGTAAGGAAAGAACACTATTCGTATCTATCATTGGGTGAAAACAATTTCGACAGTGTTTCTCATTGCCTAAGATGCTAGTAACAGTCCACTGTTCCATTTTCCTGACATACATGTTAAAGCTCGAACTCCTCATGGCCGTGGTTTCATTTTCCGGCACTTTACCTGCCAATACTATGTCTGCAAGAGATTGTATTACATAGAAAGGATCAGCATCAACTTCGTAACGAGGAGTCATTTTCAGGATATTGGACAGAGCTGTTAATATTCCAGTGCTCACCATTTCTATCTGTTCAGAGTGGATGTGTTTATCTTTTTGTTGTTGCTGCAGCAAGACTTGGCTTGCTTGCCAAAGCTTCACCGTGGCAAGTTTCCGAGCAACTCCAGTGAATTCAGATGTTTTCTGCGTTATTTTAGCCACAGCCGTGACTACCTGGCTGATTTCCACCAGATTGCTTATAGGAAGAATGAAAGACTGATTGACGATGTGTTCGCGGAGACTGGCTTTTCTTGCTTGCAGAGTTGCATCGGTTTTCATGCTATTCAAAATGGAGGCTGCTATGTACATTAAGTAACCCGCAGACAAATATTTTTGCTCTTGAATCAAAGTAGAGAGTGCTGAATTTTGTCCCACAGTCATATTATATAATTGCTGCAGCACGGTGTTCGATGAATTTTTGTCGGTGGGAGCCCGTACCGTGGTGTACAAAGTCACCTGGGAAAAAGCTCCTAGCGAGTCATATACCAGGACAAATATCTTCATAGCATAATGATTGGCCAGCACTCCCGCAGGAAAAAAGGAAGGGGGTGAGGTGGGCTCATTGCCCATATACATGATGGTCCCCAAGGTGTTCTCTTTTAAAGAACTGATTTCACCAAAACCATGTAAATCAGATACTATCACTTTATATGTAAGAGGGATGTTCCGATCCATAACGTTAATACAATGGACAACAAACTTAGTATAAAGTGAGATTCCACTAGTTGGATTGATTTTGCATTCTTCAATTTCAGGGGGATAGTTAATAATAAAGGGATACCTGAGCACCAAGTTCACTCCACTCCAAGTTGCCAGATCTAAAGAAATCCAAAACTCATCTTCGAAAAATTTCCTAAAAGCAAAAGCTTTGACCGACAAATAATCGCTATTCCTTCCTGTTGAAGTTTGCTGTGTCCAATCAAACGCCATCTCATTCCCTGAAGGTGACAGAAGTGACCATGTATAGACATCACGGCTTATGACACAATGCGTGCAATTTAGAAAGAGAGAAAATCTGTCGGATATAATCAAAATTGGATCACAATTTTCAGTACATGCAATATTTGCTATAGGTGTTGGTCCTTGGAGCACATAGACCCTTTTTTCAGAAAATGCTCTTCGGTCACCCTTTCTTATCTCCATTCTGAAAAAATAGACATGGTTCCCTTTCAGTGCCTTCGGAGAAAGTGTCAGTTCTGGGCCGGAAGCCCACGTCCACTTGAGATCAGCCTGCTCTGGGAGACAGACTTCCTTGCTGATCACTTCTATATGATATCCTCTGTAGTTTTTTGGATTTGTGGTACAGTACCAGAAAAATTGGAGTCCTTCTAAAGGGTCGTTTGAATCTGGGTCAGAGGACATTGACCCATTCAGAACCAGCCTACCTGTGAAATTAACTCTCATGGTAGAATTTCCGAGAAGAACCGCCTTCAGGGCACTTCTAGCAATAGTCACACGAATGCTGTCTGAGCACTGGATAGACTCAGAAGGCTCTAGGACCAGGATCAGCCGGAATGAGAAAGTATAGTCCCCATAAGACAAAACATTCTTGGGGATGTGGATAGATGTGAAATCTTGCCCTAACTGGCGTTCTGGTATATCTAACGGTTGAGGATCCTTCAGCGAATTAGATGGAGAGGGCATTAGAAAAATACGCCAATGTTTTTCAATGCTCTGAGCTTTTGGGCATGTATACTGAATGGAAACATTCAAGGAAACATCCATATTCCTGGTCATCACCACGGGAGAACCGACTTTCTTCCCATTGATTTTTATGGTGGTGACGAAACAATTCTTCTTACTAGATAACTGACAGGTCACTGAGGACTTCATGGCCTGGGCACTGTCAGAATTGACAGCTTCTGAAACAACAGGTGTGGGCCCATCTGTAGGACACTTGGTTTGGGCCACAAAACCCAAGTAAGGGTGAGGGTCACCGGCCCCAGTGGAGCGGGGGGACACGTGGGAGGCAGAAGAGGCATCTTGCGGGCTGATCTGTCCAAGCTCAAAGGTCCATTCCAGAGGCCCGATGGCGTGCCGCAGGGGGGTGGACCACTGCAGGGACAGCAGGCCTCTGGGTGCTGAGAGATGCAAGTCCACGTGGGTGGGTGCGGAGCGGCGGGTGCGACGCGAGCGGAGCAGGACGCGCACATGGAGGCATTGCTGAAGAGGCGGCCGCGTCGGGCCACGGGAGAAGCAGACGCCACGGTTGCCTCTCAGGATGACTCCGCCGCCAGGAGCCACGCGTGGGCGCAGGCTGAGGCAGGCCCGCTGGTCCGGCAGCCCAAGGCCCAGGGCGCCCCCAACTGAACGTATATAGTTCGCCTTACCCTGTGCGGAGGCGCGGATCTCAGCCGTGGGTGAGGAGCTATGGGCCACGGCAGGCGCTCCGAGATAAGGGACGGGGACCATGGCTCGAGCCCCACGAGGAGCCAGGGGTGGAAGGAGGCACCTGCAGCCCAAGCCCAGGCCCAGGAGCAGGAGCACAGGCCCAAGCCGCATGGTACCTGTCCGGGTAAGCTGGGAGACGCAGCGGCGGCCGCGGGGTGAGCCAACGGTCAAGGGGCGCGGGCCTTGGGGGTCACGGGCCTCGGGGGTCACGGGGCCTCGGGGGTCACAGGGCAGCGGGTCACGCGGTGTGGTGGGGGCGGCTGGGGATCCTGGAGCAGTGAGTGGGGCTCAGGCTGCCAGCGTCCCGACCGCTTCCCACAGCCATTAGGCCTTGGATCAGGGCTTGTTTGTGGGATTAATGCGGCCCAGTTTCCTGACCGCTGAGCAGGGCCCTTAAGCAGGAGCCCCACTGCTCTGGAAAAACAGGAGACAGTAGAAATCAAGGACTGTGAGCTCCCTCCCTGAGCGCCCAGCGAGGTCTAACTTTGGGTTTCTTATGTGGCTTCACTTTTTCTACTTTCTTAATGTGAAACCCGGAGTCATTGATGTTAGCTCTTTCTTCGGTTCTAACAGAAGCATTTAATGCTGTAACTTTCCCGCCAAACACAGCTTACTTGCATCCTGCAGGCTTGTTGTAGTTTACCACTCAATTAAAAATATTTTTTTCTCCTGTTTGAGTTTTGACCTATGAATTAAAAGGGTGTTTGTTATTTAATTTCCAGGCATTTGGAGTTTTCGTGAAACTCTTAGGGTTATTTATTCCTAACTGAATTCTGTGGTGGTCAGAGAATATATACTCTGTAGGATTTTTACCCTTTTAAGTTCATGGAGACTTTTCGAAAGCACATGGTGTTGTCTGAGGTGATGTGTGCTCCATGTGCGCCACAAAATGGTGTTTTTAAAAAGTGCTCTATAAACGTCAATTAGATCAACATGGTGTGGCGTGGCTTAGATCTTCTGCGTCTTTCTGAATTTTTGTCTAGTTCCTTCAGGTGCTGAGAGAGTGCCTTGCTGTCTCCTATTATGACTGTGGAATTATCTATTTCTTTTTTTAAATTCTGTTAATTTTGGCTTCGTGTATTGCGGGGTTCTGTTTATTTGGGGCGCACACATTTGTGGTTATTCCTCGCTGATGAGTTGCCCCTTTTTATCATTATGAAATGTCTCTATCTCTGGTAATGATCTTTGTTTTGAAGTCTGTTTTTACCTGATATTAAGGTAGTCACATTATATGTTAATTATGTCAGAATAAAAAACTGGGGAAGGGGGTTGAAATAAAATAGCCACAGGAACCCTCTTGTGCTTACTGTCTGACATACTTTTTTCTAGTAGTTGACTTGCAACTTATTTGTGTCTTCATATTTCAAGTGTTTGGGTGTTTTTTTGTAGGCAGTATTGAAGCGGGTGTTTTTTTTTAGATCTACTTAGTCTGTCTCTGCCTTTTAATGGAAATGTTTCTATCATCAATATTTAATGTAATTAATGAAATTATTAGATTTAGGTCTACCATTTTATTATTTGTTTTCTCATTACCCCTTTCCCCCTTGATTTTTTTTTATTCACCCTTAATTCATTGAGCATCAGTTATTCTACATATATATTTCTTGAGAATCTATTGTGATTTTCCTTTTTCTTTTAAAGATTTTATTTATTGATTTAACAGAGAGAGAGGAGAATGAGGGATTTGTAGAGTGAGAAGTATCAACACCTAGTTGCTTCACATTAGTTGTTCATTGCTTGTTTGTTGTATGTGCTTTGACTGGGCACAAGTCAAGGTTTCAACCTGGTGACTTCAGCATTCCAGGTCCACACATATATCAACTGTGCCAACACAGGCCAGGTGAGTATCTATTGTCATGCAGGGCATTTTTCTAGGCATTAACCCCAGTTCGAGTCCTCATGGAGCTTCCTTTATAATGAAGGTAAGAGACAATGGAAAGTTACCAGGGCACATGCCATTTCAGGTGTGATGAGTGGTATGAAGAAAACTAAGGCAGTCTAAGGGATAAAGACAGAGGATGAGATGGGGCAGTCAGGGAAGGCCTCTTGGAGGTGGTGCCATCTGAGCCAGCAGACCTGCATGAAATGAGGGAACAAGCTTTACAAAGAACTGTGGAGTAGCATTTCTAGCAGAGGGAACTGTAAGTGCAAAGGCATGGAGGTGAGAATAATATTGATACCATCACATCAGGGATTACGGCTTTACTACATGAATCTGTGTGTAGGAAGGGCATTCAGCCTCTAACCCCCTAATACCAGACTTGAGTCCCACGTCCCACAGGACACATTGCTAAGATGTTATGGTGTTTGATCTTCAAAGCAGCAACTTCCTGAGGTCCAACCTAACACAGACCCCTTCCCCAGGCAGCTCCAGCTGGGCTCGAACAAGCATGACTGATTGAACCAGTAATGACTGATCTAACAGGCATAACTAATCAAACCAGGAATGATCCTTGTTTGTTCTTTTTCAGTGATTTCTGGCATCCAGGGCCAGTTCCATGGGGATGCAACCTAAACAGGGGCACTGGTCCTCACATGGAGAAGGGCCTTATGCTTGCTTTGAAGTTCTGATGTCACTGTCTTGAAATTATTCAATAGAAAAGGTTAGTAGCCAGGGCTGGAATAAGGGGAGGGGAGAGTGAGGAGCAGGAGATGTTGCCGGCAAGATGGCTAGACAACAGCGCACAGAGGGTCTTGTAGGCCACGGGCCACATATTTGAACTTCATCTCAAGTGGGTCTGATCTGACACCCATTTTGGAAGTGCCGTGGTGCTGTGTGGGAAACAGATGGTTGCTGTGTAGGAAGGAAAGGTTGGAGTCCAGTTCCGAGGGGTCCAGAGAAAGTGAAGGGACAGGCCTGGAGTCCAGTTCCGAGGGGTCCAGAGAAAGTGTAAGGACAGGCCTGGTTGCTGGCAGAACAGCCTGTGTTGTAAGCGAGCTGATCTGGACTCGCTTAGGGTTGGTGATGGTGGACCACTGGGGAATTCAGAAACGATGGCATTTGTTAATGGGATGGGTGGAGAAGGACTGGCTACATAATGTTTAGGGCCCTGAAAAAAAAATGAAAACTGTGGGGGGAGACATTTGTTCATAAGTTGTTAATATTGTATTAGGAGATGGGGCCTTTGGGAGGCCATTAGATTTAGATGAGGTCATCAGGCTGGAGCCCCCATAATGGGAGGAATAGCCTTGTAAGAAGTGGAAGAGAGCTCTCCCTCTCTTTCTCTCTCTCTTTTTCTCTGAGCACACACACCCAGAAGAGGCCTGTGAGGCCACAATGAGAGGGTACCCGGAAGAGGCCCTCACCAGGTACCAGAGCAGGCTGGCATCGTGACCTCAGACTCCAGTCTCCAGTACTGTGAGAAATAGTTGTTGGCTGTTTAAGCCCCGATCTGTGGTATTTTGTTTTAACAGCCTGACCTGACAAAGACAGGGGGAAAGGCCAGGAATGGCGATTCAGAAGGGCATCATCAGAGGTCACGTAGGAAAGAGACACATTTGGAGAGTGGACAGACCCTGGAGTCTTACCGTATTTAAGATCAGGCTAAGGAGGAGACAAGGATGGAGTGGCAGTATAGCAGGAGAACCAGGGGGGTATGGTGTCCCAGAAGCCACGGGAAGAGGGCTCTTGAGAAAGGGTGTAGCCTGCTGTGCCAGATGGATCTGAGGTCGAGGATGGTGATGTGGAGAGGTTGGCCTTGGGTTTGGGAATGGAGAGGTCTTTGGTGTCCTGGACAAGTGCAGTGTCAGTGGCGTGGTGGGGACAACCACATAGAACTCTTTGGACAAGGGTTGCCAACATTGTAGAGCAGAGAAGTGGAATGTGGCTGGGGGAAATGGAAGGGCGTGACTATAAAAGATTTAAGCTGTACAAGATATAAAATATGGGCCCTGGCCGGTTGGCTCAGCGGTAGAGCGTCGGCCTAGCGTGCGGAGGACCCGGGTTCGATTCCCGGCCAAGGCACACAGGAGAAGTGCCCATTTGCTTCTCCACCCCTCTGCCGCACTTTCCTCTCTGTCTCTCTCTTCCCCTCCCGCAGCCAAGGCTCCATTGGAGCAAAGATGGCCCGGGCGCTGGGGATGGCTCTGTGGCCTCTGCCTCAGGCGCTAGAATGGCTCTGGTCGCAACATGGCGACGCCCAGGATGGGCAGAGCATCGCCCCCTGGTGGGCAGAGCGTCGCCCCTGGTGGGCGTGCCGGGTGGATCCCGGTCGGGCGCATGCGGGAGTCTGTCTGACTGTCTCTCCCTGTTTCCAGCTTCAGAAAAATGAAAAAAAAAAAAAAAAAAAAAAGATATAAAATATGCCCTGGCCGGTTGGCTCAGCGGTAGAGCGTCGGCCTAGTGTGCGGAGGACCCGGGTTCGATTCCTGGCCAGGGCATACAGGAGAAGCGCCCATTTGCTTCTCCACCCCTCCGCCGTGCTTTCCTCTCTGTCTCTCTCTTCCCCTCCCGCAGCCAAGGCTCCATTGGAGCAAAGATGGCCCGGGCACTGGGGATGGCTCTGTGGCCTCTGCCTCAGGCATTAGAGTGGCTCTGGTCGCAACATGGCGACGCCCAGGATGGGCAGAGCATCGCCCCCTGGTGGGCAGAGCATCGCCCCTGGTGGGCGTGCCGGGTGGATCCCGGTCGGGCGCATGCGGGAGTCTGTCTGACTGTCTCTCCCTGTTTCCAGCTTCAGAAAAATAGAAGAAAAAAAAAAAATTAAAAAAAAAAAAAAAAAAAAGATATAAAATATAACCAAGAACACCCAGGTGCTCACAGCCCAGCTAAAGAAGTGAAACATACCTCGTGCAGTTGAAGGCCTCCGTGTACCAGGAGAAAATCCCCAGTGCCTTCCTGGAGGCATCCATCAACCTAGGTTTGGGTTTATTCTCATGTGCTTCTACTATTTATATATTTACATAGGAGCCAGTCTCTTAGCAGTATACTGCTCTGCATGTGACTAAACTTTACATAACACCACTGTATTACCTATATTCTTCTATGGACTGTACTACTTGGGAGCATCACTCACATTGATTTGTGTAGCTTTAGGTCCATTCCTTTTCACAGCTGCATAGTACGAACACTCTTGAACTCATGGTGCAGTTACATCTCAATAAACCAATCCTCAGCTAAAAATACCGTAAGTGGGAAATGTTATATATTTATTTATTTTTAGGTGAGAGAAGGGGAGATAGTGAGGGAGACTCCTGAGATTCCCGCATGTGCCCTGACCAGGATCCACCTGGCTACCCCATCTGGGGCCAATGCTCCAGTACTGAGCTATCTTTAGTGCCTGTGGCTGTTGCACTCCTAGAGAGCTATCCTCAGCATCCAGGGCCATGTGCAAACCAGTGGAGCATATGGAGAAGGGGAAGAGGGAGACAAGGTGAGAGGGAGGAAGGAGAAGCAGATGGTTGTTTCTCCTGTGTGCACTGACTAGGTATCGAACTCAGGATGTCCATACACCAGGCCAATGCTCTATCCACTGAACCACCAGCTATGGCTGGAAAATGCATTTAATACACTTAACCTACCAAACCTCAAAGCTTAGCCCAGCCCACCTTAAACGTTGATGAGAAAACACATTCGCCTCCAGTTGGGCAAAATCATCTAACATGAGCCTATTTTGTCATCAACTATTGAAATATTTTATGTAATGCATTATGCATATCACTTCTGTACCTTCATAAAGTTGAAAAACCCTAAATTGAACCATGGTCGGTAAGGGACGTCTGCAGTATGTTGAGGGACTATACCGTGATATATTTATTCAGATGGTGGCTCTCTAGGTGGCTTTCTATTTTTCTATTGTATGTAATATTGCTAAGCACCTTTGGGCTTGTCCCCTCATGAATGTGACCAATAGGTGGGGTAAGTAGATGTTATATTTTAAGAAATCACATTTCTGTGTTTTCTCCCCTGCCCCTGCTCCCTCAGACTCCCAGTGTGAGCCTAATTCTCTCCTATTTCTTGGATAAAATGTTCTCTGTTCACCTTTCATTAAAAAGAAAAAGGAAGGAAGGAAGGAAGGGAAGGAGGGAGGGAGGGAAAAAGGGAGGGAAGGAGGGAGGGAGAAAGGGAGGGAAGGAGGGAGGGAGGAAGAAATATTTTCTTCAGTAATTAAAATATCTGGTTCCACGTAGTAGTCAACACTCTAAGTTCCTGTACATTGGCTGTCCGCTGCCCCAGCTCTGCCTTGCCACCTCCCCCAGGCCGCCTCTGAGCCCATGGGTGTTAGTGAAGGACAGTAGGGCCGGGACCTGTGTGGGAGAAGTGGTCGGGCTACAGGCCTGTGCTCACTGACTGTCCCCGGAGGGAGGGCATGCTGGGCTCCTTGGAGGGCCATACCTCACTGCAGGCCTGTTACCTGGTCCCTCACTTAGGCAGGGTCTCCCCTGACATCCCTCAGCCCAGGTTTGTGAATTATTTCACCTACTGCATACAAGCCCCCCACTCTTCCAGGTGACGCTTTTGGGTAAAGACCTGTTCCTGGCCCCTCTTTGCCATCCCCCCACCCATGACAAGCCCACACCTAGGCCAGAGGAATGCAGGCACCCTTGGCTCTGACCAGCTGGGTGTGTGGCCTTCCTCACCACAGCTCCAGCCCTCACTCGATGCTCAGAGCCGCTGCCATTGCCAGCCGATGACACCGGCTTCTGGGCCCTAGGCTCTTTGGGGGTATAGGCCAGTGTGCCTCCAGGAAGGTCCTGCCACTTGTAGGGGTGGAGGGAAGGGGAGGGGACATACCATGTCACACTTTTTGGTTTCTGAAGACAATCTCCCATCCACCTCACCCTGCAAGGGTGACCCTGCCCATTGCTTCCTGCCACCCTCAGTGCTGGCCTTGGCCTTTTGTGGCCTCCTGGTCGTGCAGGGGTGCAATTCCAGAAACTTGGGATCTGGTTCTCTTCACTTTTACTGGCCAGATACTACCAGATCCTTCTGCAAAGTGGGCACTGGTGTACAGTGGACTGGGTGAGGGGAAAGTGGTTGGGCAGAAAGGCACTCACATGGGGTACAAAATTTAAGGGTGAAAGTATGCACAAACCCTCAGTAGTCAAGACAAGTCATAAATATATATATATTTTTTTGTATTTTTCTGAAGTTGGAAACGCGGAGAGAGTCAGACAGCCTGACCGCAATCCACCCGGCCTGCCCATCTGGGGGTGATGCTCTGTTGCAACCAAAAGCCATTCTAGCTCCCGAGGCAGAGGCCACAGAGCCATCCTCAGCGCCCAGGCCAACTTTGCTCCAATGGAGCCTTGGCTGCGGGAGGGGAAGAGAGAGACAGAGAGGGAGGAGAAGGGGAGGGGTGGAGAAGCAGATGGGTGCTTCTCCTTTGTGCTCTGGCCGGGAATTGAACCCGGGACTCTTGCACGCCAGGCTGATGCTCTACCACTGAGCCAACCGGCCAGAGCCATGTCATATTTTTTTTTATTTAGGTAAAGTTCCCATAAAATTAACCATTTTGAAGTGTACAATTCAGGGTCGCTTAGCGCATCCATATTATTGTGCATCCGTCACGTCTAATACTTCCAAAACATTCTCATCACCCCAAAGGAAACTGGTAGCCAAGAGGAGTCACTCCCCACACCCCCCTTCCCAGCCCCTGGCAACTACTGATTTGCTTCCTGTCTCTGTGGATGTGCCTGTTCTGGATAATTTGTGTGCATGGAATCACATACCATGTGGCCTTTAGTGCCTGGATTCTTCTACTTAGCACGTCTTGGAGGTTCATCCAGGTTGTAGCGCATATCAGTACTTCATTCCTGTGAATGGTTGAGTAACATTCCATTATATAGATATCGACCATACTTGGTTTATCCATTCATCTGTTGATGGACATTTGGGTTTCCACCTTTTGGGAATTGTGAATTGTGCTGCTATGAAAATTGGTGTACAAGGTTTTGTCTGAATACCTGTTTTCAAATCTTCTGAGTGTATACCTGTGGGCAGACTTGCTGGGCTTTTCTTTCTTTCTTTTTTTTTTTTTTACATTTTTTTTATTATTAATTTTAATGCAGCGACATTGATAAATCAGGGTACATATGGTCAGAGAAAACATCACCAGATTATTTTGACGTTTGATTATATTGCATACCCCTCACCCAAAGTCAAATTGTCTTCTGTCACCTTTTATCTGGTTTTCTTTGTGCCCCTCCCCTCCCCCCACCCAGTAGGCTTTTCTTTATCTTTTGGACGAATCATCTCTTTTCTGCAGCAGCTGCTCCACCTCATACTCCCACTAGCCACATATGAAGTTTTAGTTTCTCCACATCCTCACCTCACAGACATGTTTCCTTTTTTTTTTTTTTTTTAATTCTAGCCATCCTACTGGGTGTGAAGTGGCATTTCATTGTGGTTTTGATTTGCATTTCCTTGATGTTGAACATCTTTCCAGTGTTTATTGGCCATTTTTATGTTTTCTTTGGATAATGTCTCATTGCATCCTCTATTCAGTTTTAAACTGGGATAGTCTGTTGTTTGCTGTCAAGTTGTAAGAATTCTTTATGCATTCTGGATACTAGACACTTAGCCAATATATGATTTGTAAGTATTTTCTCCTATTTCATGGCTTTTCTTTTCACTTTCTTTTTTTTATCTTATTTTTATTAATTTTAATGCAGTGACATTGATAAATCAGGGTACATATGTTCAGAGAAAACATCTCCAGATTATTTTGACATTTGATTATGTTGCATACCCCTCACCCAAAGTCAAATTGTCTTCCATCACCTTCTATCTGGTTTTCTTTGTACCCCTCCCCTCCCCCACCCCCCCCTCTCTTCTTCCTGGCCCCCTTCCCTCCCCCCACACCCCCCACCCCCACCCCTGTTACCATCATATTCTTGTCCATGTCTCTGAGTCTTATTTTTATGTCTCATCTATGTATGGATTCATATAGTTCTTAGTTTTTTCTGATTTATTTATTTCACTCCGTATAATGTTATCAAGGTCCATCCATGTTATTGTAAATGATCCGATGTCATCATTTCTTATGGCTGAGTAGTATTCCATAGTATATATGTACCAAAGCTTTTTAATCCACTTGTCCACTGACGGACACTTGGGCTGTTTCCAGATCTTCGCTATTGTGAACAATGCTGCCATAAACATGGGGGGTGCATTACTCCTTTTGGAACAGTTCTATGGTGTTCTTGGGGTATATTCCTAAAAGTGGTATATCTGGGTCAAAAGGCAGTTCGATTTTTAATTTTTTGAGGAATCTCCATACTGTTTTCCACAGAGGCTGCACCAGTCTACATTCCCACCAGCAGTGCAGGAGGGTTCCCTTTTCTCCACATCCTGGCCAGCACTTATTCTGTGTTGTTTTGTTGATGAGTGCCATTCTGACTGGTGTGAGGTGATATCTCATTGTAGTTTTAATTTGCATTTCTCTAATGATTAGTGATGTTGAGCATTCTTTCATATGCCTATTGGCCATCTGTATGTCCTCTTTGGAGAAGTGTCTATTCATTTCTTTTGCCCATTTTTTTGATTGGATTGTTTGTCTTCCTGGTGTTGAGTTTTACAAGTTCTTTATAAATTTTGGTTATTAACCACTTATCAGATGTACTGTCAAATATGTTCTCCCATTGTGTAGTGTGTCTTTTTATTCTGTTCTTGTTGTCTTTGGCTGTGCAAAAGCTTTTTAGTTTGATATAGTCCCATTTATTTATCCTGTCTTTTATTTCACTTGCCTGTGGAGATAAATCAGCAAATATATCGCTGCGAGAGATGTCAAACAACTTACTGCCTATGTTTTCTTCTAAGATGCTTATGATTTCATGGCTTACATTTAAGTCTTTTAGACATTTTGAGTTTATTTTTGTGAATGGTGTAAGTTGGTGGTCTAGTTTTATTTTTTTGCACGTAGCTGTCCAATTTTCCCAACACCATTTATTAAAGAGGCTGTCTTTACTCCATTGTATGCCCTTAACCTCCTTTGTCAAATATCAGTTGTCCATAGAGCTGTAGGTTTATTTCTGGGTTCTCTGTTCTGTTCCATTGATCTATATGCCTGTTCTTATGCCAGTACCAGGCTGTTTTGAGTACAATGGCCTTATAGTATAACTTAATATCAGGAAGTGTGATACCTCCCACTTTATTCTTCTTTTTAAGATTTCTGAGGCTATTCGTGTTCTTTTTTGGTTCCATATAAAATTTTGGAATATGTGATCTATATCTTTAAAGTATGTCTTTGGTATTTTAATTGGTATTGCATTGAATTTATAAATTGCTTTGGGTAATACAGACATTTTAACGATGTTTATTCTTCCTAACCATGAGCACGGTATATGCTTCCACTTGTTTGTATCTTCCTTGATTTCTTTTATCAATGTTTTATAATTTTCCAAGTACAAGTCTTTAGTCTCCTTGGTTAAATTTACTCCTAGGTACTTAATTTTTTTGGTTGTAATAGTGAAGGGGATGTTTCCTTAATTTCTCTTTCTGACTGTTCCTTGTTGGTGTATAAAAATGCCTCTGATTTCTGAGTATTAATTTTATATCCTGCCACATTGCTGAATTCATTTATCAGGTCCAGTAGTTTTTTTTACTGAGACTTTAGGGTTTTCTATATACAATATCATATCATCTGCAAATGATAGTTGTACTTCTTCTTTTCCAACTTGAATGCCTTTTATTTCTTCTTCTTGTCTGATTGCTTTGGCTAGGACTTCCAGGACTATGTTGAATAAGAGTCATGCAAGGGGGGCACCCCTGCCTTGTTCCTGATCTCAAAGGGAATTGCTTTTAATTTTTGCCCATTGAGTATGATGTTGGCTGAGGGTTTGTCATAGATGGCTTTTATCATGTTGAGGTATGTTCCGTGTATTCCCACTTTGTTGAGAGTTTTGATCATGAATGGGTTCTGGATTTTATCAAATGCTTTTTCTGCATCAATTGAAATTATCATGTGGTTTTTCAAATCCTTTCTTTTGTTTATATGATGAATCACATTGATTGATTTGTGAATATTGTACCAGCCTTGCCTCCCCAGAATAAATCCCACTTGATCATGGTGTATGATTTTTTCCATATATTGTTAGATTCGATTTGCTAATATTTTGTTGAGGATTTTAGCATCTATATTAATCAGGGATATTGGCCTATAATTTTCTTTCTTTGTGTTGTCTCTGCCTGGTTTTGGAATCAGAATTATGCTCGCCTCATAAAAGGAGCTTGGAAGTCTTCCTTCCTCTTGAATTTTTTGAAATAGCTTGAGAAGGTTAGGAGTTAGTCCTTCTTTCACTTTCTTGATAATGTCCTTTGATGCAGAAAAGCTTTTTAATTTTGATGGAATCCAACTTTTTAAAAGATTTTTGTTGTTGTTGCTGCTTGTGTTTTGGTATGTGTAAGGCCAGGAGCGCAGCCACCATCACAGCCGCCTGGCCCATGCAGGTTCGCATGGGATTCAGACAGACGGTAATGAAACAACGGAGCCAAGAACTGGTGGGCCATCATCTTTAATCCTAGGTTGCACCCGGTGGGCAAGTAAAAACACACACTGGGCTTGAAAACCCACTCATTCAGTGCTCACAAAGCTACTGACTTATCCGAGTTTCCTAGAATCAAAAGTTTCTAGCTCACCAGACTTATTCACCTCTGTTCCCCATCTCCTTCCTTCTCCCTGTACAAACTGGCTTCTCACTCAGCACTCCACCTTCTTGGCTGCTTCTCCTGGCCTCCTCTATGTGATCTTTCCCTGCTCTCCTCTGTAATGCTAATCTCAGGAACCGAGAGCGAGCAAGCTCCTGGTCTGCCCCTATTTTATTTTATTTTAAATTTTTTTTAAGTTTATTTTTATTTTTGACAGAGACAAAGACAGAGGGATAGATAAGGATAGACAGACAGGAACAGAGAGAGTTGAGAAGCATCAATCATCAGTCTTTAGTTGCAACACCTTAGTTGTTCATTGATTATTTTCTCATATGTGCCTTGACTGTGGGCCTTCAGTAGACCAAGTAACCCCTTGCTCGAGCTAGCGACCTTGGGTCCAAGCTGGTGACCTTTGCTTAAACCAGTTGTCTTTAGACTGAAAAAGACTTGCCTGACCAGTAGTGGTGCAGTCGATACAGCGTCAACCTGGGATGCTAAAGACCCATGTTTGAAACCCCAGGGTTGCTGGCTTGAGTGCAGGCTCATCCAGTGTGAGTACTGGCTCTCTGGCTTGAGTGTGGGTTAACTGGCTTGAACATAGTGTCATCTACATGATCTTGGGGTCACTGGCTTTGAGCACAGAGGTCATTGGCTTGAAGCTCAAGGTCGTTGGCTTGAGCAAAGAGTCACTGGCTCAGCTTGAGTGCCCCCCACTCCCCCGATCAAGGCACATATGAGAAGCAGTCAGTGAACAACTAAGGTGCTGCAACTACAAGTTGATGCTTCTCATTTCTCTCTCCACCTTCTCTCTCTTCCTTTCTGTCTCTGCCTCTCTCTCTCTCTCAAGAAAGAGAAAAACAGACAATATTTTATACTGTTTCTAAAAATGTGTAGTAAAATCTAATAACCAAATGCTCATTAAATAATTTCATCTAAAGCAGGTGTCGGGAACCTTTTTGGCTGAGAGAGCCATGAACGCCACGTATTTTAAAATGTAATTTCGTGAGAGCCATACAACGACCCATGTACATTACGCATTATCCAATAAAAATTTGGTGTTGTCCCGGAGGACAGCTGTAATTGGCTCCAGCCACCCGCAACCATGAACATGAGTATTAGGAAATGAATGGATTGTAATACATGAGAATGTTTTATATTTTTAACGTTATTATTTTTTTAATTATAGATTTGTCTGCGAGCCAGATGCAGCCATCAAAAGAGCCACATCTGGCTCGCGAGCCATAGGTTCCCGACCCCTGATCTAAAGCAAATCTACCAATAATTCAAATATATTTTTCTAAAAGATGGTGCTGCCTAACTTTTCATAGAAGATACTGTTTAAATGCATTTTGGAGATAGATTGTCATAAGTAATATCGTAACACACACAGGACAGCGTTGGGTATGAACAGTAATGCACGTGAGCTGGGAGCCTGCTGGTCTTGTGATTTCCGGGGTCACTGGACAGCATTCTGCCTAGAGCTGTTTAAAATCTTTACACCATGCTTTATTTATTCATTTTAAATGACCACCTATAGTGTCGGATGCATTCATATTCTTACTTGAGTATAAAAGGCACATTCCAGAGTAAAACATCAGATGCATCAATTTTTTAAAAACAGTCTTATAAGGAATGTTTATCAGTAAAGTTTGGCAAATTTTCAAGTGTTTTAGCTACAGCCTCTCTCTAGCTTTAATAAACATTGACTTCTTGATGTTACTACTCATTTTGAGTTCAGGTGGTTTCCAAGTTGGCCAGTTAACCAGGCCTGCCTTCTAAAAATTCAAGTGATGATTTTATAAAAATTAAAAAAATATTTGTTACCATTTAAACCCCGCTTTGTAAGAGTATGTTTCCCATAAAACTTGTCTGGGGCCGGCCCCTCGGGCATGCATTCTGTTTCCTGGCCCTCTGCTCCCGGGGTTTGGGGGACATGGTGAGGCAGAACGCTAAGCTGTTCTCTTGAAATTCTTAATCATTTATGAACAAAGGACCCACCCCCTATTTTCATTTTGTACTGGGCTTGTGCTAGTTCTGTGGAGTGCTACCGAGAAAAAGATGCATTCTGTGATCAAACGCTTTGGAAACCACGCTCGCCCTACCCTGCTGGTGAGGATTCACAGACCACATGCATGTTGCAAACTCTGGGAGGTCCTGAATTTTTTTCGACCATGGAACTTAAAAAAAAAAATTTCTTTTTTCCCTCCTGCTGAATGCACTTTAAAAAGTCAGTGATTGAATATAGTCAAGGTGGCTTAATAGTCTATTTTCTGGAATTGAGGGATACGGCCATCTATCTTTTGAAATGTTCCTCTCTGTCATTTTGAAATGTTCCTCTCTGCCCCGGTGTCAAGGCAGCTCCTTGGTATTTTCTTTTTTTTTAATATGTAGCTTTACTTTTGTAACTCTTGGTAGTAGTACCTCCTCCCTGGAGTGAGAAGACAAGGCCAATGTGACTTTATTGCAGGGGAGGGAAGGTAGGGGGAAGGTAGGCGGTAAGCACAAAGTCCTTTTAAATGTGATTTCACTTAGTCTCAGGATTCACAACAGGCTGGTGGTTTTTACAAAGATTGAGAGTTAAGTGTTCTTTTCCAACTACATATGTAAGGTGGTATTCCCAACCTCTAAAACATTTGTTTCAGCCTTAAAGATCAACTCCTCAGCCTCATCTGCCTCGGAAAGAAATGGTGACCATTACTTGAGGGCGAGTGTACCCTGTCACCCATGTGTCAGCAAGTCTGTTAAACCTGCTTCTTTGAGGAGTCACATAAAGGCAGAGCTCAAGGCACAAGCCAGACCCTTTGTTTGATGTGTCGTCTACACCATCCACTCAGCCTCAGCCCATGGACGCAGAAGCACTCTTTCTTCCTGTCACCTTAGTAGATCCAGTGTCCCATCAGACATTGTTGGCCTCCCCTCCCGCCACCCAGCCAGAGTGGGCTGCATCTACCAGTGCCTAGTGCAGGGGTCCCCAAACTTTTTACACAGAGGGCCAGTTCACTGTCCCTCAAACCGTTGGAGGGCCGGACTGTAAAAAAAACTATGAACAAATCCCTATGCACACTGCACATATCTTACTTTAAAGTAAAAAAAACAAAACAAGAACAAATACAATATTTAAAATAAAGAACAAGTAAATTTAAATCAACAAACTGACCAGCCTGACCTGTGGTGGCACAGTGGATAAAGCGTCGACCTGGAAATGCTGAGGTCGCCGGTTCAAAACCCTGGGCTTGCCTGGTCAAGGCACATATGGGAGTTGATGCTTCCAGCTTCTCCCTCCTTCTCTCTCTCTCTCTCCTCTCTGTCTCTCCCTCTCCTCTCTAAAATAAATTAAAAAAAAAAAAGCACCTCTTACCTAAGAGTGTGCCTTAAAAAAAAAAAATTAAAAAAAAAAAAAAAGTTTAAAACAGGCCCTGGCCGGTTGGCTCAGTGGTAGAGCGTCGGCCTGGTGTGCAGGAGTCCCGGGTTCGATTTCCGGCCAGGGCACACAGGAGAAGCGCCCGTCTGCTTCTCCACCCCTCCCCCTCTCCTTCCTCTCTGTCTCTTTCTTCCCCTCCCACAGCGAGGCTCCAATGGAGCAAAGATGGCCCGGGCACTGGGGATGGCTCCTTGGCCTCTGCCCCAGGCACTGGAGTGGCTCTGGTCGCAACAGAGCGACGCCCCGGAGGGGCAGAGCATCACCCCTTGGTGAGCAGAGCGTTGCCCCCTGGTGGGCGTGCCGGGTGGATCCCGGTCGGGCGCATGCGGGAGTCTTGTCTGACTGTCTCTCCCCGTTTCCAGCTTCAGAAAAAAAAAACAAAAAACTTCCAATAAGGTAGAGATAAAAAAAAAAAACCAAACTGACCAGTATTTCAATGGGAACTATGGGCCTGCTTTTGGCTAATGAGATGGTCAATGTCCAGTTTCATATTTGTCACTGCTAGCCGTAACAAGTGATATGACGTGCTTCTGGAGCTGTGACGCGTGCGTCCCGCATCACTGGAAGAAGTACTGTATGTGAGCAATGCCACGCTTTGAGGCGCCGCCACATACAGTACTCCAGGAGCACAGGATGCATCTTCTCACTGACCACCCATGAAAGAGATACCCCTTCCAGAAGTGCGGTGGGGGCCAGATAAATGGCCTCAGGGGGCCGCGTAGTTTGGGGACCCCTGGCCTAGTGTGTCACAGGCACAGTGGCTACAGCCTGTTTGTATCCTTGATGCCCCTCCCTCTCTGTCTGGTGCTTTAAGGTCATTATCATTTATTATTAAAGAAGGACTAGAGTGGATGTTGGTAAAGTTCCAAAGAGCAGCATTAGGAAAATGTAACAGCAGAAAGAACACGAAAACTGCGAGACTTCCAGTAGAAAAAACACTGCAAGTTACAGTTAGGACGCCCTTTAAAATATTCTGTATATGGTGTTTGTTTTGTTTAAGATCCAATCAAAAGGATCTGCTGGAAGCAAATGACAGTATTCCTACATATGAATGACACCAAGCAAGAGATCACCTGGGTCAAGAAGGAGCACCCATTCCAACATTCCTCCCTGGAATGCAACCCTGCAACTGTTGCGGCTGGAGGGGCATGGCCGTCTAAGGACATGGGGTTGGAGGCTGGATTCCAGTGCCAGATTGGCATTGTCTCCATTGACCACTGGCCGCGGAAAGTGAGCCTCGAGACCCAGGCTTTCAGAAAAATTGTTCATTAAATGACTTTTATGAAATAGTGTTTCATGGAACCCATCTAAAGTAGCCCATTGCCTCACACTTTCTGCAGGAAGAGTCTAGGTGAGGGAAGGCACGGGTTGTGCGTTAGCAGCGTTTCTGAGCTATGGTTCTCTTGGGACCTGGCTAGATACCAGTCATGCCCATGGGGAAGCCACAGAGGAGGCCCCAGTTGACCTCAGCTTGAAAGTCACTTGCACATTGTTCAGTTTTAACAGGAAGAAAATCACACATTCCGTGCATATTAAATAACAGAGTCACTAACTGCCACTCAGGAGATTTTGGGTCAGCTAATCAAAATGATTTCGCAGAGCGTCCTCAACAGTCAAATGCATATTGGCGTTATTCACCAGCTCAGTATAGGTGTTATTTCCCAGAGGGACTGGCAAAAGAGTGCACCTGTGCACGCTGAGTTCCCATGAATGTCAGCACAAAGTGTAACAGAAAGGTTCTGATGGGTTCTGACCACGAGTGGGAAGCCACCTGCTTGAGGGCGAGTGCACCCCATCACCCATGTGTCAGCAAGTCTGTCAAACCTGCTTCTTTGAGGAGTCACATAAAGGCAGAGCTCAAGGCACAAGCCAGACCCTTTGTCTTTGTTTGATGTGTCGTAATGAGGAAACTATCCACTCAGCCACTGCTGCCTCCCCAAGTCCTCAGCATGTCAGCTACCTCATTAGATGTATCAAAAGGCACTGGTACAATGATGGTGCTCAAACCACTGTGGCCCTAACCACCTGTGATTAGGACTCAAAGGTTGCATGCTCAATCCCCTACCCCCTACAGAAATGGAAAGTTAAATGACCTTCAGAAGAAACTTTTTTTTTTTTCCCAAGCCAGAAACGGGGAGGCAGTCAGACAGACTCCCGCATGCGCCCAACCGGGATCCACCCGGCGTGCCCACCAGGGGGCAATGCTCTGCCCATCTTGGGGCGTCTCTCTGACGCAATCAGAGCCACTCTAGCGCCTGAGGCAGAGGCCACAGAGCCATCCCCAGCACCAGGGCCATCTTTGCTCCAATGGAGCCTTGGCTGCGGGAGGGGAAGAGAGAGACAGAGAGGAAGGAGAGGGGGAGGGGTGGAGAAGCAGACGGGCGCTTCTCCTGTGTGCCCTGGCCGGGAATCGAACCCGGGACTCCTGCATGCCAGGCCGACGCTCTACCACTGAGCGAACTGGCCAGGGCTCAGAAGAAACTTTTGTTATTTAAAGGGAACGTCCAAGGCCCTGGCCGGTTGGCTCAGCGGTAGAGCGTTGGCCTGGTGTGCGGGGGACCCGGGTTCGATTCCCGGCCAGGGCACATAGGAGAAGCGCCCATTTGCTTCTCCACCCCCTCCCCCCCTTCTCTCTGTCTCTCTCTTCCCCTCCCGCAGACAAGGCTCCATTGGAGCAAAGATGGGCCGGGCGCTGGGGATGGCTCCTTGGCCTCTGCCCAGGTGCTAGAGTGGCTCTGGTCGCGGCAGAGCGACGCCCCGTCGCATCGCCCCCTGGTGGGCAGAGCGTTGCCCCTGGTGGGCGAGCCGGGTGGATCCCGGTCGGGCGCAAGCGGGAGTCTGTCTGACTGTCTCTCCCATTTCCAGCTTCAGAAAAATACAAAAAAATAAAAAATAAAATAAAATAAAATAAAGGGAACGTCCAAGACACGCATGCGCAGAAGTTGCTGTTCAGTGGAGTGAAGCTGAGCTTGAGTGTGACACGGTTTGGGAGCAGAAGTGATGGCTGGACCCACAGTGATCCACGCACTAAGGCCTCCCCTCCAGCTACACTGGCTGGCCGCCCGGAAGCCTGTTCATGGGGAAATCCTGCCGGAGGAGGATGAAAGAGCCGCCTCTGTGCCAGCCATATCAGACTGGAACGTCCCAAGGTCTGGCCCTGGGGTCAGACCTGTGCCTCTGTGCAGGACGCCCAGCGTTTCCCGCCTCCTCCTCCCTTACAAACTACAGTGACACCAAGCACATGGGGCCCCAGCACCCAGATGCACATGGTTCTTTTTGGCCTTCACCCAGTGGTCACACCTGTTTCTGGAATGTCTTAGGAACTCCTGTCTAAATTTGGTTCCATTGTTTCAACAGAAGAGTCCAGCACTCCCAGCTAAAACGGATTTGGCACTGGCCTGGCCTTTGGTTGCGGGCTTCCACGGACCCAGAGAAAGCCAGCCACCTTCAAAGTACCTCTTCAGCCCATGTGGCCTTTCAAAACGCAGACCCCGATGGGTAAGCATGCCAAGTGCTGGCATGTTCCCACCTGTGTTATGGATCTTAAAAACATCCAGAGCAGGTTCCCGTCATATCCCCTGGTTCTCAGCTGCTCAAGGGGCTCAGGACAGAATCACACCCATTATAGAGTAAAACTGCCCACAGATGAAAGGCCACCTGGTGTCACAAGGTCCTTGGCTGGGTTTGGCACACTCCTTGCTCCTCCTGGCCATCTACAGCAGGTGAGTGTGAGCCTTGCGCCTGTGGCTGAACCTGGTCAGTGTTCTGGGAGGGCTTCTTGCTTCAAGCATTCAAGTTCTCAACAGTGGTGCTAATCCAGGAGAGGTGAGAAAATGATACTGTCCATTCAAGGTGCAAAATAAGATCGGCGCCACCAACCAAGGGCTTACAGATTGTTAAAAATTGTCCATGGAAGATTTTCCCATTCACCCGGTCTTTTTTCTTTTCTTTTCTTTTTTTTTTTTTTTTTTACAGAGACAGACAGGGACAGACAGGCAGAAACAAAGATAGGTGAGAAGCATCAATCATCAGTTTTTCATTGCGACACCTTAGTTGTTAATTTACTGCTTTCTCATATGTGCCTTGACCGTCGGCCTTCAGCAGACTGAGTAACCCCTTGCTCGAGCCAGCGACTTTGGGTCCAAGCTGGTGAGCTTTGCTCGAACCAGATGAGCCTGCACTCAAACTGGCGACCTCAGGGTCTTGAACCTGAGTCCTCTGTATCCCAGTTCGACACTCTATCCACTGCGCTACTGCCCGGTCAGGCACACCCAGTCTTGATGGCATTGGCTGTGCTAGGCCTTGGGCAGTTCCAAAGCCAGGCTCTGTCTTTGTTCTTGTTTTTAAAAGGCCGGTTTCTCTTAACTCTTGGCTCATAAGGTTCCCCTGGGTTTAATGATTTCTATCAACCAAGTCTTCATATCGAGTGATCAGTTCAGGGCACTCTTGCTTTTCTGACCACAGTGACCTTCGGATGGCATAATCAGAAGTGAAGTGAAGTTCTAAGGACCGGTCAGCTTTGCTGTAGTGGGAGAAGCAGACACAGGTGGTGACACATGGGGCCTCGGCCACCTGCACCGTGCAGGTGGCACTGCCCGAGCAAGGATGCTCTTCAATGCCATGAAGTCGGCGAGCAATGTTCCTCTTTCTGCATCCAGGGACTTTTCCCGCGGCACGTACTCCTCTGAGAGACCTATTCAGAAAGAGCTAAGTTTTTGCTGAGATATATACATATAATTAGGTGTCTTTTTAAAAATATAACTCGAGAAAATAGTCGAACCCAAGCCTATGAAGTATGAGAGGAAGAATAAAAGTGACACAATTGGTCTGACTCAGAACATTGTGTTTCTCCGAGAACTACAGTATCACAACGAAAATGTGACATGGGAAGTTTTGTAAGAGAAAAAGGATGAGTCTTCTTGCTCTAGTTTAAGTAATTCCATAATGCTTTCCATGATGCTACTTTTGTGGAATGCAGCGTGTTCTTCAACTTTATTTAAGTAGAGTGGGCGGCAGGCTGATTTAAAAAAAAAAATGGCTGTGTGGCCAGCTTGTTAGGAGAGTGAGGCCGCTGCCCTGGCCGCTCTCCGCACTGCCCTCCCCCCAGCTACAGGCGCCCCCCCAAGTCCGCGGTGGGGCTGCCCACTGACCATGCGCTTCTCACCATTTCAGTCTGAGACACTAGAAGTAGAACCGTGTACTTCCCCCGCCCGGAGAAAAGGGGAGGCCTGTCATGGGGTGCAGCCGAATGCAGCCACGTTCTGTTGGAACCCTTTGCCAGCTGCACCCATGTCTGTGTCACATCATGTTTGAAGCAACAGACAGCATCAAGGATTTCTGTGGCCCCATGGTTGTTAAATGCATTATCTGCCAAAACAAAAAACAAAAAAACCCGAAAAACCTAAGAAACCTCCAAGTCTTATATCAGAGTTGGCAAATTAAGACCTGGGTCAAGTTTTTTGTTTTTGTTTTTTTTTAAAATATGTTTGTTGGCCCTGGCCGGTTGGCTCAGCGGTAGAGCGTTGGCCTGGCGTGCAGGAGTCCCGGGTTCAATTCCCGGCCAGGGCACACAGGAGAAGCGCTCATCTGCTTCTCCACCCCTCCCCCTCTCCTTCCTCTCTGTCTCTCTCTTCCCCTCCCGCCGAGGCTCCGTTGGGGCAAAGATGGCCCTGGCGCTGGGGATGGCTCTGTGGCCTCTGCCTCAGGCGCTAGAATGGCTCTGGATGCAACAGAGTGACGCCCCCAGATGGGCAGAACATCACCCCCTGGTGGGCATGCCATGTGGATCCCGGTCCGGCGCATGCGGGAGTCTGTATGACTGCCTCCCCGTTTCCAACTTCGGAAAAATGAAAATAAATAAAAATAAATAAATAAAATAAAATATGTTTGTTAGTTTGGATCAAATGTGAAAAAGTTTCATGTTTTTCTCCGGAGCAGGGAACAGAGCGGCCTCCTCCTCTCTTGCCATTGGCCCAGCAGCCTCTAAAATCAGTTGTCACGATGCACTACAGTACCAGGTAGGCCAGCTGGTGACAGACAAGCCTCTCCTCAAGCCCCGCCTCCCCGGACCGGAAGGGAGTGAGCCGGGGGCGGGGCCTCTGCTTAGCCTCCTCAAGGCGGGGAGGTCAAGCTTCATTCAGTCCAGAAGACCTGACTGATCTTTTCAAGGTAAAAATAAATCATTCACTTCGGGGAAATGTCTTCTCTTTTTTAAAACCACAGTTGGTCTGTTTCCTTTTTCTTCTTCAAGACTAAAATAAAATGTACTTCACACAAGATGACTACCACTCAGTACCATTTTAGGTTAAGATTACAGTATTGGTGTTCAAGTATCACTATTATTTTCTACACTGTATAGTAAAAAAAAGAATTGCGTTAATAGCTGTATCTTAAATACTGTGATTTGAACTTAAAAAAATCCTAATATAAATATTTTACTAACTTACAATTGTATCTAATAACAAACACTAAGTTTTTTTGTTTTTTAAATCAGTGTTAATTGACATATACTCTTAATAATCTGGCTCTTGGACCTACTGGAAAGAGGAGGTGCGGTATCACAGCCGAGATGGAACCGCATGCACCATGCACGTCCTAGTTCTTTGTGTCTCCTGACCTGTAAGAATTTATTCCAGTGTAAATCCCTCCCTCCCCACATGATGTGCAAGAAGCACAGTGACTCTGCCTTGATCAATTTCTACCAGTGAGGCTGCCTGAGATCCGGGTTAGCAGTCACTGACATCCCAGCAGTGCCTCATAGGCCACAAATGGCACCTGGGTCTTAAGTGTCCGTCTGCAGGGAATTTGTACCTGTGGGTTATTATCAAAGAACTCTGTGATCTGAGATATGCTGAGGGAGAGTGCGTGCTGCCTGCCTGTCCGGCAGCCTCGAGGATGGCCCAGCCGAAGCAGAGAGCACAAACCGCAGACCCCAAGGATTCTCCATTTGTTCCCTTATCCGGACAGCATGTTCACTCACCATGTGTTATGTATCCCACCCCCTGTCAGGGATCCACATCGGGACAGTGCAGATCTCTAAGGGAGGCCGGAGGTTGGCCCCCTGGCACGTTTCTATCACTATTCCTGGGTGCCTTACACTCTGAAAGCATGTAGGGGCTGACAGACCTCTTGCTTTTACAGTGAACAGGAGACGTTCCAGAGCAGATCCTTTTCAGCAGTCTCCAGCATCCACACCAGCTTAGAAGACCTCTGGGTCAGGGTGGGGTCCAGGGCTTCAGGAAGCAGGGCGTGAGGAGCGTGGCAAGTGGCAGGTGGACATTTTCTTACTCGCCTTAACTGATTGTGGTTCCAGGTAATTTAAAAAATGGCTATAGAATAACTAATTTTTCAAAATCTTGGGTCTTACTCATTTTCACGTTAGGAAAATGAACTGATCATATATATTGATTATATCCTAAATTTATGGGAACTGATGTATTTGGATTGTCCTACTGTAAGACTGATGAATGTAAAGAGTTAATTTCAGGGTACCGTTTTGCCTTAATGGTTTTAAAAAAATAAACTATTTTTAAAAATTATTTGGTGAGTGTTGAGTAATGCTGTGAGACGAACTGTTGGGTTTGCAGCTGAACCCCCAGCAGTATTATCTGCCCACAGCCGGGAGCAACCCTATCCCAGTTTAGTACTTGGGCTCTTCACCTGTACACAAGGTCTCTTTTTGTCCTTTAGAACAGAATGCACTGGGAGTGTGTGGCCCCGGACCATGACATCCACGTGTAAGGAAACATGAAGCAGGGAGCGCTTTTACAAGTGTGGGCCTCTGAGAATAAAACGCAGCACACGGGTCAGTCAGTACCAGCTCTTTAGTCATCCTCATACAGCACACGTCCAGCGTGCTGGGCCGTGTACGCTGGCCCTGCAGCAGTTACAAAATGAGAAAGTGCAGCACCTTCCCTTCAAGGACCAGCAGACGGACAGCAAGCTCACAGTCCAGGTATCACTAAGGTGGGGGTTGCTGTGAAGACAGGCGAGTCCTGGGCAGTGGTGCCACGGGACATCAGCAGCCTGTGGGATGGACTTCACAGGCACCAAGGGCTGAGTGCACTGTGGAGAGGGGCAGCAACCAAAAGAATGGTCTTGAGGGAAGGAGGCTGAGGGCATCCCTCTACCCTGGAGGAGCTGGGCCAGGAGCCAGAACCGGAGTCAGATCGACGAGAAGAGGCTGGAAGCACCAACACTTGACCTCCAGACCACTGCCGGGTCTGAGCAGAGCAGCATGGCACGTGGAGACAACTCGTGGATCTGACCCACACTACGAAGGGCACAAGGGCCCTTCAGTCAGGCCTGGCCGTGTGTGGCCAGGAAACAGCCCAGGACGACCCTATAGGAAGGGTGGAGCCCCAGTCCAGGTGAGAGCGAGAGGGCCAGCAGGGCTGACCGTGGCTTCCCGTGGATCCATCCCCATGCCCAGCACTGCGGGAGCTCTGGAGCATGGGGCTGGGTTCGCAGGGTGCCTCCTCTGCATAGTTTCCGGCCCTGTTTCTGCTGCAGGTGGGACCCCATCTCCCTAGAGCTCCCGACACTGCTCCAGACTGCCCAGAAACGAGGCCGGCACAGCGGTGCCCAGCTCAGCCTCAGGCTACGGAGGCTGCACTCAGGTCAGAGAGCTCGGCTGGCTGGCAGGCCTCTTTGATGGAACTTTCCTTTTTTCCAGGTCTTGCCGAATTTCCTGAGGGAAGGCATGAATGTTCTCCTGGACACAAGGGAGGCAGAACCGCTTGCAGTAGAACAGACTGCACTCCTGGAAGAGAAAGTGAGGGCTGAGAACTGGGGCTGGTGCAGCTCCTCCCTGAGACCAGCCCCTCCCAGTGCCCAGGGGTGGGGGCAGAGCAGGGCCAGAGCACGCATGGGGCCCTGTGAGGAGATGGGAAGGGGGTAGCTGGAGCCAGAACAGCTAGAGTAAGACTGCAGCCCACCCAGGGGCCTGGCCAGCCAGCTCAAGTAACGTCTGTGGTCTTCACCAAGAGAGAGACACGATGCAGAGCAGCAATCAGGATCAGACCCTGCAGACAGTGGGAGTTGGAGAATTTCTGGGACGTAGGAATCACTGAGGCTTCCTCCCTCCTGTCCAGTCTCATCACCGTGTCTTTCTCACTTTGAGAGATGGAGGAGGCTGACTGTATAAATGTGGCCTGTGGTACAACTCCCTTGTTCACCTTCATCCCCAGGCAGGGTGCTCAGGGACCTCTGGGAGGGCAGGATCACTCAGATTACAGGAGCCACACTCCTCAGCGACACCTCACCACCACCGTCAGGCCTTGGGTTTTAAAACAATAGGCTCAGCTGTGCAGTGAACTTGGCCCTCAGCCTCTCTGAACCTCAGTTTCCTCCCCTATGAAAGGGGTGGAATACTGCTTTGGGTGGGATGAAGGACGCCTCACTGGTGAAGCAGGTCCCAAGCGCAGAGCCTGGCAAACAGCTAGTGCTCAGAAAAGCATAGCTCCTTCCTCTGGAAGGTCCCACAAGAATAGTTAGAAAGGTACCATCCTGTGGAGGGGAAGAGACTATTGGGGGCCACTAGAGGTGGTGCAGAGCCTCCAAGAACCTATTTTCTACACCTCAGCTCCCACATAGACCCTCCGACTGACCCCAGTTAGCCCCACCTATCCCCTACCCTCTGTTGGCTGAGGGACCACCTACAATGGGGCAGACCAGCTAGCCTCTAAGATCTACCCCTGCTGCCCCCCTCCAGTGACTGTGAAGGTCCTAGGATTACTGTGGCGAGGAAAGGCTGGTGGCACTCTGTCCTTGGTAAAGGTTCATGTGTCACCTCTCCCGCACTCATGCATGTGTGGCCCCAGACACGGGGGTGGGGGAGATGTAGTAGAATCACCCATTGCATGGCCTTGGATGGGAACACAGCTAACAAGAAAAGAATGTTTTGCCAAGAGAATTGTTTTGTGACTTGAAGGCAGGTCACTGAAACAAGTCTATGTGACTGAAGGCAGTTGCTGTGCTTTTTTCTCAGTAAAACATTCTCATAAGATTTCTGTACCTTCCAAGGTTATTTCTTGAGATAAAGAGAGAATGTTGTGGAAACCATAGAAGCAATAGCAATGAATGCCTTTTGATATTATGTTGTTATTAAGCTATCATGCAGGTGTACTCCATGTATCTTTAAGTAAAAGTTACACTTGATGTTATGCCAATTTCTCAGTAAACAAGCTTTTTGAAGTCTTGTGAATAAAAATAGGACACAGCGCGAACTCGGGGCCATTTGCCTAAGCGAGCAGTGGTCCTTTGCTAGTCTTTGATGATTTCGTCTACTGATCTCTCTCCCTGCGCCCCCAACTCACAACAACAGGTAGAGAAGGTGGCTCCAGTCACATGTGGCTTACACACCGGGCCCACACACACCAGCCGGCTGCAGACGCTTCACCTGGAGCCGAGGATCAGGAATCGGTCCTTGTCAGGGGTGAAGGGATCCTTCATGATGTAGCTCTCCTCCAGGAGGCTGCAGGACAGTAAATGATCCCAGCGTCGGACCCTTTGCTGATGGAAGCCCGCAGCAACATGGCCCTTCCTGGGCCTGCACACTGTGCCGGATCAGGGAGCAGGGGCTGGCCCCCTGCTCTGTGCTCTGAAACAGTCGCAGTGGAGGCCACCACTCCTTCTTGGCCAACAGAGGTGCTGCTGCAGCCTGAGCCCCCAGACCTCAACCTGATTCACCAGATGAGGCAGGGGCCACGAGGCGTCCATCCAAGTTCTCCAAGCCCTTCCCTCACCCTACCACAGTGGTGCCCATTCCCTAAAAGCCTGTTTTCACGCTGGGAGAACCAGGTGCCTTACACATGTGTAAGGTGCTGGCCTCACCCCACACAACAGAAAGGAGACCCACAGGGTTCTGAGACGCATCCCGGTTCTCGATCAGTAGAGGAACCCAGTCGTATGGAAGAAGCCTTGCCCCAGCCACTTGTCCCGTGTGAGTAATGTTTGGGTCAACTTCTCTATGACATGGCACTTGAAGGATAAATTGAAGGTCAAGAATTAGTCCTGAGACCCAGTGGCTCTACTCCAGGACTTCTCTGGGCAGATCATCAGCTGATCCTCAGGACTCACTTCCACCAGTGCATGAGCTGCAAGGCAAGCAGGCTCTCTGCTGAGAACCAGCAGGAATGGCCACAGGGCCTGGCCCCACTGAGGAAGCCTCCTTTGCTTCTCTCAATCCAGCAGCTGAGCTGCTCCAACCTGAGACACAGAGCATCTTCCCCCCACTGGAGCAGTACTGGACGCTGGGTTGAGAGGGGAGGAAGGGGCTTGGAGGTTCTGGAAGAGCTGGAGGGCCCTCTAGCCTTGCCTCATGCCTCTTCAGGTCACACTGAAGCATCTAGGGTTGGGCCTAAAGCCAACATCCAAGCCATGTGTCAGACTCAGGCCTCCAGCTCTGTGGGCAGGGCCTCCTGAGCCACTGGACACTGATACTCACATGACAGACTGGGTGTCGGGGGGCTTCTGGCCCATGGAGCTGTATGGAGCTGTCAAGGCACAGAGTTGGCACTCAAACACACCCAAAGGATGGCGCTCTGCCTCACATGTCATCTGCAAGATCAAGACACCGGGCACATCACTTCAGAACCCAAACTACACACATCTCGAGTGCCCCCACTGCATGATTTTAAGACAACAAAGGGAACCCTTTACAGACAACCTCAAGTTCAGAGTAAGTCCAAGACCTCCTCAAGGTCACACATTCGTTTCAAGTGCTTATGAGATATTTACCAAGAGCAGTAATATTCTGTTCCATAAAACAAGCCTCAAATGGTAAGAAACAGAATCAGAATCAAGAACACACTCTCCAATCCCCACAAAATCACTAAATTAAAATCAGTAACAAAAAGATACCTGAAAAAAATCTCCAAACATTTGGAAATGAAACAATATACTTCTTAAAAATATACTTCATCATTTCATTAAAAAAAATCACAAGGGAAATTAGAAACTATTTTAACTAAATGATGACTAAAATACAGCCTATCAAGACATGTAAAATGCACAGAGGCTGTGCTTGCAGAGAAATGCACAGCTTGAAATGTTTAAATGGGGAAAGAAGGTTTCAAGTCAGTCATCTAGGTTTCTACCTTAAGAAGCTAGAAAAAAAGCAAATTAAAGAAACATAAATAAAAAGAAGAAAATTATAAAGGACAGAAATCAAAGAAGTAGAAAATGACACAAAAACCCACAGAGCTTGGGTTTTATCAGGGAAAGTCGATAAAACCCAAGCTGGTGATTCCAAAACATCAATAAAGTTGACAACTTCTAACTACTGATCAAGAAAAATGAAGATGAAAATCACCACAAACAGGAACAAAAGAGGAAGCAGCACTAGGAACACAGACATTAAAAGGAAAATAAAGGGATACAGTGAATAACTTTACCAAGTAAATATGACAACGTACCTGAAGTGGACAGATTTCTTGGGAAAATACAACAACAAAACACCAATTATCAAAAGTGACTCAAAAAGAAAATAGAATACCTGAATATCCCTATATCTAGTCAGAAAATTGGTTTCCTCATTTAAATTCTTCCCAAAAATTGAGATAAAACAATACCAGAAAAAGAAAAAAAAAATAAATCATGCCTAGATGGCTTAACTGCACTGTGAAGCATTCAAGGAAGAAACAGTACCAAGATACAGAAACTGTTTCAGAATGTAAAGAAAGAGAAGCACTTCGGTGGTGATTTTAGGAGGCCATGTGACAGAGACAGCAAAATTGGCAGGATTACCCCAATACCATTAACCACACAAAGCAATTACAGGAAAACTACAGACTAATATCTTTCATTAACCCAGATACAAAAGTCTTTAACAAAATATTACCAAATTGAATTTAGTAATATATAAGAAGCCTCATGCATCATGCCTGAGTGGATTCAATCCCAGGAATGCAAGGTTGGTTTAACATTAGGAAGCTGATGAAGACAATTTATGATACTAACAAAAACTAAATAAATAAAAAGGAAGAAAACCGCAGTATCATTTCAATATATGCATTAAAAAGCATGACAAAATTCAACAGAATTTACAAAATCCAAGGCTCTGGGTGATGCTTCAAATCTAAGGGGCTCCTCAGCTGACTACAGAATAAACTCCCTTCTGTGACATTCGAGGCCTTTTTTTTTTCCCCCCAGAAGTTGGAAACGGGGAAGCGGCCAGACAGACTCCCGCATATGCCCGACCAGGATCCACCCAGCATGCCCACCAGGGGGCGATGCTCTGCCCATCTTAGGGAGTGGTTCTGCCGCAACCAGAGCCACTTTAGCGCCTGAGGCAGAGGCCACAGAGCCATCCTCAGCACCCGGCAAACCCTGCTCCAATGGAGCGTTGGCTGCAGGAGGGGAAGAGAGAGACAAAGAGGAAGGAGAGGGGGGTGGAGAAGCAGATGGGCGCTTCTCCTGTGTGCTCTGGCCGGGAGTCGAACCCAGGACTCTTGCATGCCAGGCCGATGCTCTACCACTGAGCTAACCAGCCAGGGCCTCGAGGCCTCTTTAAGGTGGGTATCATGCGATGGCTGGTTGGCTCTGGCAGAGCGTCACCCTGTACGTGGATGTCCTGGGTTTGATTCCCAGTCAAGGCACACAGAAGTGCCCATCTGCTTCTCCACCCCTCCATCTCTCATTCTCTCACTCCTGCAGCCATGGCTCAATTAAAGCAAAATGGCTGGGCCCTGGCTGGCTAGATCAGTGGTACAGTGTGTCGGCCCGGCATGTGAATGCCTCAGGTTTGATCCCCAGTCAGGGCACACTGGAGAAGCAACCATCTGCTTCTCCACCCTTCCCCCTCTACTTTCTATCTCTCTCTTCCCCTCCCGCAACCAAGGCTCCATTGAAACAAAAGTTCACCCTGGCACTGAGGATGGCTCCATGGCCTCCACCTCAGGTGCTAGAATGACTGGTTGGTTGCAATGGAGCAACGCCCCCTACTTGGCATGCTGGGTAGATCCTGGTCAAGTGTATGCGGGAGTCTGTCTCTCTGCCTTCTTACTTCTCACTTCAGAGACACACACACACACACACACACACACACAAAATAAATAAATAAATAAATAAATAAATCAAGCAAGCAAGCAAGCAAGCAAGCAAGCAAGCAGAGTTGGTGCTGTGTTCTGAGGATAGCTCCATGGCCTTTACCTCAGGCACTAAGAAGAGCGTGGTTACCAAGCAACAGAGCAACACCCCAGATCAGGGGATCATCGACCCCTAGTGGGCTTGCTGGTTAGTCATAGGTGTGCATGCCCCTACTCTGTCTCTGAATTTTTTGCCCCCCTCTCACTGAATTTTTTTTTAAAGGAGGGTATTATCTTTTCCCATTACTCCCCCCTCACACACCAGGCTTACTAACCTTCAGAGAGTCCTTTTCTTATTTTTTGATTAATTTTTTCTAAAGAGAGGGAAGGAGAGGAGAGGGTGAGAGAGAGGAAAAAAAAGAAAGAGAGAGAGACATCAGTTTGTTGTTCCCCTTACTTCTGTCATTACTGGTTGATTCTTGTATGTGCCTGACCTGTACTGAACGTGCAACCTTGGCATGTCTGGACAATCTTCTAGCCGATTGAGCTACCTGAACCATGGTCGGATACTCCTGTTTATTCAGTCCCTTGCCTCGCTCTTGTTGATCCCTCCACTCAGAAGCCTTCAGCCACATCTGTCCATGAAATTTCCCTTTGGCTGCCTTGAAGACTTTCTTTTCCTCTTTGGCTTTCAACAGTTTGCATATACGTTATTTATTTCTTTTTCCGTTTTCCACCCTGCTTGTACGTCTTTAAGCAGTCTTTGACCCGTGTTTTAATAACTTTCATTACTTTTGGAAAGTTCTTTACCACGACTGCTGGGATGCGAAGTGCAAGGACGTTGGGCTGTTCGCTTCCTCCCACGCTTCGTGCACCCTCTATGCTGGGTCTGTGTTTTTCACGCCCTTCACTCTCCGTGTCTCAGTGTGGGGACTTCTATGGGCCATCGCACATTCTTTTCTACTTTCTCCCTTGGCTCGTCACGACCGGGCCCACCATCCTTCAGCGTGCCCTCTGCAGGCATTTTCCGTCTCGGCTGTCTCGCGTCCCTAATCTCTACATCCGACCATTCCTCGTTAGCTTCCTGAAATGCCCTCTGTAGACGTCAGGAGGCCCCGCGCGTCCTACCGACCCCGAGAGCTCCGCAGCCCGCCGCCACCCGGTGGCCCTTCCCGAATACTCCGCCTGTCCCCAGCGCCGCGGGTAACGGCTCCGAACATTGGCACTCGGAACCCTGCAGACCTCCACAGAGTGGCCGAGGCCTGCGGCGAGCTGCGACCGCTGGGAGGAACGAGGGGCCGGCCATGAGCGCACACGCCACCGCCTAGCCGCTCCACTCACATCCGCCAGCTGCCACCACTGACAGCCCGCGCTGGCCCGAATGCCACAGCGCGTGCGCGGTCCCGCCCTACCGCTTTCGCCCCCACCTCTTCCTCCCTGACAGCCCACGGAGCGTGCGCGGCCCATGCCCCCCCCCCCCCCCCCCCCGGCTATGGACCTGGGCGCATGCGCTATGCGCGGTGGACTTCGGTCTGAATTTCCGCGTCCATAGAGTCCTTCTGGTCCACGGGTTTTGGGGGTTGAGAACGCCTGCTTGGCCTGCTGTTCTGGCTGCTTTTAAGTTTCTCGGCTTCTTTCGGTGTTCACAACCGGGCTCTGCGGAGTCGAGGCCGCTGGTGCGCGGCCGGCCGATAACTTGCCTGCTCGGAGCTCAACCTCTATTGCCACCCACGCCACTGGGACTCGCCTTGCACGCGCTGCTCATCACGCGCCTGAGCCTGAATATCCTGTTCTGTGCGCGGGCGCTTGCTGACTCCCGTTAGCACGCAAGAACCCTGGACCGCGGGCGGGGTCCACAGCCTAAAGCAACAGAGGATGGGGTCTACACGAGCCCTGTCGTTTCCTGGGACCTTTGTAAAGCCATGTGCACTTGCGACATGTCACCGCGCTCCTAGTGATCTAGGCACGACCATCTTCCAACCTCCTGGAAGCCGGTACCCCACCAGCTTCCAAAGGTTCTCCTGGCTCCCAGGCTCCCCTAGTCCCAGCTTCAGACAAGCTCTTCCCTATACCTGCGGTGATGGCACCACCCACCACCTCACTTCTGGCCTCTACTCCTGTGAGGCGCCAGTCTTTGCTTTTTCCTTTGAGGAATTAGGAAGTAAGGATTATACAAAGTACACTGCTCAGAAAAATTGGGGGATCAGAGAATGTGCAGATACTCCACTACTTTCAGCCTTTTGTAACTAGTCATTTTCACCAATGAAATAAAAGTTGGTTTTGCATCTTATTTGCGTAATCAAACAACTTTCTTTGACTTGTCGTGTGCTTTTCTGATGTTTAATAAAAAAGAAATCAAATACTTTATTTTTTATTGCTTCACAGTCACTTTGAAATATCCCCTAATTTTTGTGAGCAGTATATTTTAGTAAGGCAGGGGATGAACTACTCTTGGACCTGGGTGAGAGGTGCCCCTGCCCTGGGCCCCAGGATTTAACAAGCACTTTGATATTGTTCCTAGGAAATATTGTTGCACGAAGTGACACTGAGGGAGGAGACACTCAGACAACTTAATAAAGGAAGAATTTATTAGTAGCTGGCGAAGCATGTGAACTAGTAGCACCAAAGTACAAGCTCCCCAAATTAGATTTTCTTACAGGCTATATACCTTTACATTTGCCAAGCAATGGGCATATAATTCCTTCCTTTAAGATTTCCCAGGACTTATGGAGAGGGGAGGGGGAGTTTCAAGATCACTGGTTGTAGCTACATACAGATCCTGCTTTTCTTGCTTTGTGTTGTAGGCGTCTCTAAGCAATCATTTAGAGAATTATGGGATGTAGTTAATTTATAACTGGCTTGACTCAGTTATCCCTGCTGGCTCCTTTTCCTTGTATGTTTCTGGTTTCTCCCCTCAAGGGAGAAAGGAGGCTTGCTCCCTCCTCAGTATGATCCTCAACTGTGCTTACAGCTGTGATATTCTTTGGATCAATTCAAAGCACAGAGGCTATTTAGGGCAGTGGTAATAACTCTGTATGATACTATAGTGGTGGATACCTATAATTGTACATTTATCCAGACTCATAGGATGGACCACACCAAGGGTGAACCCTAATGTGAACTATGGACTTGGGGTGATTGGTATGTGCTAATGTAGGTTCATCACTGTATGTAATAAATGAACCATTCTGGCGGGGGATGCTGATGGTGGGGAGGTGTTGCATTTGTGGGGGCAGAGGGTGTACAGGACATCTGAACCTTCTCAATTTTGATATGAACCTAAAACTACTCTAAAAAATATTTTTATAAACTAAAATAACATTGAAATACAACATAGGAAATTAGAATTAGGAAACAGAAATAAATGTTTACTGGAGTCTAAAGAAGATTCATGTACCTATCATCCCAAAACTAATTTCGTTGCAAACTATTTTCTGGCTACTGTGGATCAAAGTATAGTCTCTACTGAAGAGAGATTTGTATAAAATGAGCAACCGACTACAGTTTTCAGTTTTTATACTATCCCAGCACTGAAAAATGTGAAAGAAGAAAAACCTAAGAAATACTGTATGATCTAGATATATTGTAAGGAATGGTGGTAACAGTAAATAATGATAACATACAATGAAATGAAAATATCTTGTAATATATTCAGTAATAATGATAAACCCTCCTCACAATGTTTAAACAGGATGTCAATATTCATGGTTCAATTCAAAATCTAAAGCTTTAAGAATTTTATTGACAATTCCAGTTGCTACTCAGCAGAGTGAAGGTTCGCCCAACTGAAATAATTAAAAACTATCTACAGACTATCATGAACAATCATCTAACTTGGCACTATTGTCAATACACAATTACAGGGAAATCTTTATGGTTATTAAAACAATGACTTCTCTGAAAGGCAGGCAAGGAAAAGCTTATGGAATACATATCGAATACAGCAGTTTATGGATTGTATTTGACTTTTTACTCTTCCAAGCATCAGTGGCCGATTAAGAGAACAGCCAGAGTTATCTGATATTTTGCCAATTTTCAGCTATGTAACATAGCTTAACATATAGCTTTTATTTTGTCCTTGTGAAGGTGTATTTGTCAAATAAATGGATGGAAGATATTTTATGTGATGGATTGTAAGCTTGTTTTATTATCTTTAAATATTAACACATAGATTGTTCATGCTATACTGGGCCCCCACAATGTTTCGGGTAGGCTTGCTGGGGAAAATAATCACCTATATGTTGTGGCAATATTTATAAAATGTTGCATAAATGTGGTCTTAAAAAAGTCACTCATAAGCATTATTTTTTTATATTTATTTATTTATTTTGTATTTTTCTGAAGTTGGAAATGGGAAGGCAGTCAGACAGACTCCCGTATGCGCCCGACTGGGATCCACCCGGCATGCCCACCAGGGGGCGATGCTCTGCCCATCTGGGGCATTGCTCTATTGCAAGCAGAGCCATCCTAGCGCCTGAGGCAGAGGCCACAGAGCCATCCTCAGTGCCCGGGCCAACTTTGCTCCAATGGAGCCTTGGCTGCAGGAGGGGAAGAGAGAGACAGAGAGGAAGGAGAGGGGGAGGGGTGGAGAAGCAGATGGGCGCTTCTCCTGTGTGCCCTGGCCGGGAATCGAACCTGGGACTCGTGCACACCAGGCTGACGCTCTACCACTGAGCCAACCGACCAGGGCCTATTTTTTATTTTTTTGAAGTTAGAAGTGGGGAGGCAGTCAGACAGACTCCTGCATGCACCGGACTGGGATCCACGTGGCATGCCTACCAGGGAGCAATGCTCAACCCATCTAAAGTGTTGCTCCTTTGCTGCAGGAGCCATTCTCAGTGCCTGGGGCCAACTTTGTTCAAATGGATCCTTGGCTGCCGGAGGGGAAGAGAGAGAGAGAGGAAGGAGAGGGGGGAGGGTGGAGAAGCAGATGGGTGCTTCTCCTATGTGCCCTGAGCGGGAATTAAATCCGGGACTTCCACACGCAGGGCTGACACTACCGCTGAACTAACTGGCCACAGCCACTGATAAGCATTTTTAAAAACCGCATTACTGAATGAAAAGATCACATTACTGAATGAATATTGTACATTGCATATTTAAGTGAAGACTCAGAAAGGACACCTGAAAATAAAGGAATAAGGAATTGAAGGCAGGTTAGAATTTAAAACAAAGTATTGCTAACAGCAACAAAAGGAGGGTACCTTGGAAATCAACCCCTAATCCACCTCATTTCATGGTAAAGTGTGTTTCTAGTTATCCCTTTCTCCATTCCTGCTAGTAAAATTAGGGTCATTTTGTTTTCCGTGCTAATGAAATTGCAGAAACAGGCCCCTGTTTTTTAAGTAAACTCTTAAAAGTATAACATACCTAAATAAAAAGTCACTGCAACATGAATTTTAACAAATGAAGGACAACAGTGTGAACAGCATTCAGATGAAGTCCTCCAGGACACAGGACACCAGACACTTCTTCTGGCTCAAGGAAAGGTGGCCTCCATGGCGCTGAGGAGGGAGGGTGTATGTGGAGGTCGCACAGGTAGTCCTCAATTAGCGTTGTCATGGGTTCTTGGAAACAGCGACTTTTAAGTGAAAATATGTGTAACAAAACCAAGTTACCCTAGGCTTATTGATATGAACAGAAGTGCAGTTCCTATGGCATAATACTTCTGGTCTCAGAAACATCACCAGACATCCAAGTAAAGACCCAAAGCACTTCTAGTATTAAATACACATAAACATAAGCTATACATACATTTTAAAATGGTGAATAAAAACAAGTAAGGACATTATTTTCCAACCTGCTGTTTCCAGTTCAAGGTCCCAGGTGGCTGGAGCTTCTTCCAGCAGCTCAGGGTGCAAGGTGGGCACCCACCCCAGACCGGCCACCCATCCGTTGTAGAGCGAGATCTCACACACACACACACACACACACACACACACACACACACACACACACACACTCACTCTGACTGGGAAAACTGAGACACGCCAGTTCACCTAACATGCACATTTTCTGTGACAAAGGAGGAAACCAGAGTCCCTGAAGAAAACACATGCAGACCTGGGGGAAATGCTCCCTCCACACACACAGGGGCCCTGGCTGGGAATCGATTTTTTTCTCTCTCTCATCAGTGTTATAACAAAATAACAATGTTAATTTGAGGGCCTACTGCATTTGTGGCCAGTGAACAAAATGCCTTTAGTGTTGTATAGTTTTTAAGTAAATGTTTAACAGTCTTCATAATTAACAGGAGAGTTTGAGTAGATGAAGGACTCATTTACTCTCCCCTGTACCTACTACAGATGGAGACATCTCTCTGTATATAAAACTATTTCAACTACTCTGAGTTCACAGGGAATAAATCGAAAACCTTTGTCCTGATTCCTGTGCACTAGATGGGAAGGTGTTCACAACTGTCGACACCTTTTCCTGGAATGTACCTACCCTATTCCTGGAAATATGATGAGAAAAAGGAGTCCTAAAAGATTTCTAGAAATTTTTGCCATGTATGTCCTATGAAAATGACCTTCAAAAGACACCTGAGTTTTGATTTGTCTCTACTGGATTAGAAGGCTCCAGCGCTCTCTTCTCTCCCAATGCATGGAAGAGTTCCTGTGACCGCTAGACTTGTCTTGTAACCACACGTTGAGAGTGTCGTCACCTTCACAGGACCTGCAGTGCCTGCCTGGTCCTCACTCAGACCACCTCCGTGCTGGTATTGGCACCCCTGAGGCCTCTTGGAAAGAACTACCCAATCGGGACCTGCATTTATGGCCCTGAAACTTCCTCTCCCTTTGCACAGCTTGGAGTCATGAGACAGTAATGTAACCCTGAGGCTTCCCCCCTGGCACCAGAATAGGGGCCACCAGTGTCCAAACCCTCCAAGGGTGCTCGCCCCACACTGCCTATAGCTGGGGCTTAACCTCCCTCCCTCTGTGAGTCAATGGGCAAATGCATGGGAAGGAAGCTAGCCTCCATCAGTAAAAAGCCTTGTTTGCCCCTCACCTATGGCCTGTTGAATGAATTTCTCAACCTGTTTAGTCAGGTGATTAAGAGAGGTGCTAACTACAAACATGGCCTGCAGTCAGAGCACTGGGGCAGCATGAACTCTTGTGACCTCCCCAACACCACTTAGAAAATCTGGTTGTGAAGACTTGAGTCGTGCCAGCTGCTGTGGTTATCTTCTGACCTGGCAGGAAGACTCCGGCCGCCTCCAAGCTCTCAGGCTCCCCCCACCCGCCCCAGGAGGAACCATGAGAGGTCATGGTGCCTGCAAGATGACAGGGCCACCTCAGTAACTCCCGAACACCTGGACCAAGAGGTCACCAAGCTGACTTTGTTGTCCAGCTTTTCCAGCCCTGTCTTCCAGATGCCCCACACACAGAAATCATGGCATATCTCGCAGAAGCCTCACATTGAATTCTGATAATGAATCTGCATAAATCCCTGTGCTTCTGGGGGAAATACAGCAGCAGCCAGCCCACATTGCCGCTCTTACATGATGAATCACATTTTCTTTATTATTCAGTAACAATGCACCAGGACATAAACAATAAGAAGCTAAAATCTGGAGTGTGGATATGGTGACAGGCAGAACACTTACCACTTTCAAAGTGAACCTGCACATGCACCTTGCTGCTGTCTAACAAAGACTTTGTCTCTAGGCAAGAAGGTCTTTGGCCTGTCCCCTGTGTTTACTCAATTTCACAACCTGCTCAGAAGTCCGGTGTTTGAGAGACTATGCTAGCTACAAGTGTGCCCTATGGTCAGAAGCCATGGCCAGAGTGAGATTAAAATATTTTATGTCTTTAACTTGAAGGAGCCTTAGGGAGTAGATGAGAAGCTTCAGACTTCTGACCACCACGGTCCTCATCCGGGCATAACCCGGGACACCCTAGAGGTCCCCTGCAACCCTGGCCCAGCTGGAGTGTGTGTGGGCAGAGGAGACAGGGTCAGGGAGGCTCTGGTCTGTGAAAACATCTCTCAGTGAGGTATGTTGGGGAATCTTTAGCTCCCTCCCCCAAACGTGGGTCTCTAACCTTCTAAAGTGCTGTGGGCTCCAAAGACACCTACCTCCCGCTAAAGGAAGCTCATCTCAGACTCATAGGCTGTCACCTCCTCTCCCCTGGGCACTGCACACCGATACCTCCTTTCTTGTTCCCAAGAGTGGAGGCCAAGAGTGAGAATATGTGCAAATGTGGGGGTGTGCGGCCTGCAGGCAGATAGCAAGATGGAGACACTAAACTGAACATTTTGAGGGGGAGACCTTTGCCTGGACCTCTTGAAACTGTTACGATCACACCACCAGATACACCATCTTCCTCTCATTAATGTTTCTGGTCTTCAGCCCCAAGTAGCATCTGCTGTGCTTCTCTGGTTGCCCATAGAGCATGTGCTCAAAGAGCCCAGACTCATCTTGGGCCTTGGATTGGAAGGATAGGAAGCCAAACAGAGTCCTAAATTTGTGGCACAGGTAGACCATGGCTTCCACTTCGTTGGATGGTTCCTCGTACACAGGCTGCCTCAGTTCCTTGTAGGCAGACAGAATCACAACCCGAAACAGGTTGATCCACACGCAGGTCACCAGCAGCACAAAGGCTGAGAGGAACAGAACCCCGAGGACCCTGTTCCCGGAAAATTCCGTGTTCTGAAATGCAGAGACACAGTAGGAGAAGAGTGTCTGCATGGCATGGGTCAAGTTGCTGTAGTTCCATTCGTGTTGACCAAACACCAGGTAGCCGGAAGCCATGAACAGGAAGAAGTACATGGACAGCACGAGCGCCATGTGGCAGATGCCGGGCAGGGCGGTCTGGATGGCTGTCTGAGCCAGGCGCACGTCATAAAAGACTCTGGAATACCAGAGGGTCTTCAGGATGGTCAGAAAGAGCAGGAAACCCAGAACGATCGCCACGTCATGATCCACCTGGGACACCGCATGGAAGGGAATGAAATCCTCAGGGTGCGAGGAATAGAACTGAATGAGGCTGGAGGCCCAGAGGTACCTCCTGAGAAGCAGCAGAATCAATGCAGCGAGGGTGCACTTGAGAGCAAGGTTGAGCCAATTGAACACACGTGTCACATAGGAGGCCCCCTCCTGCATGACGACGTAGCCCTCGTGCACAGAGTAGCCCAGGAAAAACACGAGGATGGCCACATACACGTAGGCCTCTGTCGACGGCTCTCTGGTGAATTCGCCCAGCAAGAAGGAGTGCGTGGAGAGGCTCGTGTTCACGACTCCTAACTGCGAGACTTCAAACACGACAGAGATGCTGCAGAACAGACCGGCATCCGGGTTATAAGTGGTCAGGTCCAGGATCACAGCCCACGTCCTCTCATCCAGCCACTTGCCCCTTTGGAGATCCTTGAGCCTCAGTGTGGAATTAAATGGATGCTGGTCTGGGAAAAAATAAAAAGCATATCCCCCCGACCCATAGATATGTAGAAGTCCGTGGGAATAATACACCCACCTCTTTTCTGGAGGGTTATAGGTGAACCCTTCGGTGCTCTTGTCTGTCGCCCGCTTGTGAACTTTCTTCCATAAGCCGGTGTAGTTTTCTGTGTCTTCTGGATCGGTGCCGTATTCAGGATGACAGTGGATTTCTCCTTCGATGCTGTTGGGCACAAAGTTTTTGGCAGGCGGGCAGGCCTTTTCACTGGACTTTGCCCTCACTTGCCTCATCAGTGGGAGGCCAAGGATCCTAGAGGAGCTGTCAGGAAGAAACGCTGGGTTCAGGTCGTTGTGGAACAAAGGCACCAGCACGTCCTCGAGCCACCGGTAGACTTCGGGCAGCCTGGTCACCGTAGCAAGGTCCACAGAGAACTGATTGCGAACAAACTGGTTATAGGCAAAGCTGTCGGTGTGGTGGAGGAGGGTGACGAGGCCTAACAGGAGGGCCAGGAAGAGAAAGTGAGTCAGCATGTAAATCAGGAAGAGCAGAGCTTTCTTCTTGATCCTCCTCTTCCTCTTGAATATGTTGATTTCATCCTCTGTGAGGGGCTGGTACATCCTGGAGCCCCGGATGTCTACGAGGTACTGGTGTTGTTTTCGTATCTCGTCCGGGTGCAACCCGACGTTCGGCAGCTGGATCTCAGTGTAGGAATAGTTGCTGACCCACGACAGGTTTTTACAGTACTTTCGCCTGTGTGACCTGATGCTTGACAAAAGCATGATTTTGCATGGCTGCACCAAGAAAATGGACTGGCAGAACGAACAGAACGAAGCAAAGAGCCATTCTACCGACTTGTCGTAGCCATACGTCAGTCCGTAAATAATAATGAAGAATGAGGATACGCCCGACGTGGCAAAAACCAAGAACCATGCGATGTAAACACACCACCTAGGCAGAACAATCCTGGGCTTCTTGGCCAGGGGCGGAGGACCCTCTGGAGAAGATGGCTGGGCCGAGGGGACCTCGGGAATGTCACTGACGTTTCTGTTATTAGTGTTGGTATTTTGTGTGTGTGTGCGTGAAGCCTCTCTCTCTGCTTGCTCAAACTGGTGTTTACCTTTCACAGTTGCCTTGACAGAAGCCTTCTGAAGCTCATGAGCTTGCCTAGAGGAAGGTGTCTTGGCCTTATTGGAGGGTGCCTCTGCTGTTTCCTGGGCATGCCACTTTTCCAAACGTTCCTCCCAGTGTCCACTTGCTACTGCCATCACGGAATGCTTCTGAGGAGACACCTCAGCTAGAGTCACCTGAGGTTTCCTCTGGGCGTAGGTGAACAAAGCGGTGATGGTGACTTGCACAGGTATGGTAATCACGACGCTCTCCAACCCTATGATCATCGATCTGATGTATCGGTTCTCATTAGACTCGGTTCTCTTCCCCTTGTTGAGGTTGAAGAACATAATGTTGCACATTAGGGAGGACAGCAGCATCGCCAGACAACAGGACAGCCTCTGGAGCCGGCTGAAGCCTTTGGCCATGACTCCAGCGAAAACAGAGAACCACATATGACTTGTCCTTAGCTTGTTGCTCATTTTGATAAGGAAGAAGTCTATCCTCCTCAGGGGCTCGTCAGGGTTGGTGACGTCAAAGGTTCTGTCCAAAGAGGTGTTGACAGAAAGCCACTTCCGACACATGAACAGCCAGATGTGTCTGCTGAAAAGGTTTTCCACTTTGATGCGACTCAGATACCAACTGGGGGCGCTGCCCTCATTGTCCTGCCACACGCGGATGGAATCAATGTCCCCCAAGTCACTCTTTGTCGTTAGGAGGAAAGTGCTGATGCTTCCTCGGTAGAAAGTTTTAAAATGTGGGTGGCTTAAACAGTGCACATCGCTGGTACTTTGCGTTCCCCTAAGTTGGACAAAGACATTGGCCCTGGTCCCAGACCCAAAACGGCTTCCTGTAAAAATTGTGACCAGGTAACATATATTATCATAAGGATCGTTATCAGGTAGGACAATTGCATTGTCCCCAATAAACTGGTCCATTTCATCTCTGTGCAAGGCCCAGAAAGCTAGGGCTATATAGATAAACATAATGAAAAGGACAGTGATGGTGGTCACGGGGTTTTGGGTGACCTTCTTGATGGTCTCTAACCGTAGATCTATAGGGTTAGGTACCACAATCACCTTCGCTGTCAGGTAGCGGATGTGATGTTCAACGTGGGACAGCCTGATGGCGTTCAGCTGCCGCCTGGCCCTCCGTGTGTTCTTACAGACACAGTGCACTCTGTCCCAGCTCGTCTTTTCTCCGACCACACAGTTGTCTTCTCTCCAGTCACTCTGGATCCCATACATGTTCAAGCAGTGAACAGTGGAAACAGAAATTCTCACGAGCTTGTCATTGGGTGTCAGGACGAAATGAGGTGCCCGCAGCACCACGGTAATGTTGCACTTGGATGACTGGCCCTGTTGAGCTATGACTTGAAGCAAGGACGATGAGAGGCAAACCACATGGGGCATCTTAACTGTACAGGCTGGGTTGAACAGACCACTCTGGTTGGGAACTGGAGGGATCTCATGGGGCACAAGGAAGGTGGCCACCAGAGCCGTTGGGGTGACCTGACTACTGGCATACACCAACACGTTGAACAACACGGTCACATCTGTTATGATGTGAACCAACAGCTCCTTCACAGCTCTGCTGTCCACTTCAAAGCTGAACACCCCTATGGTCTCTCTCAAGGACTCACCAACTTGATTAGGCTCATTGTAGGGTCCCACAATGAGATTGAAAGCTTCCGAGCTCAGCTGTTTTCGGCCTATGAATACTTCCACAATGTCGGTCATGATCTCCAGCACGTCTCCTTGAGCTGTAGTCCCTGTCATTCTGAATCCGACCACATCTGCTGAAATGCTCTCCCCGTCATTTAACCAAGGGAAGGGGTCATCCGCAAACTCACAAAACATCACAGAGATAGGAGCATTTGCAGGTAAGGAAAGAACACTATTCGTATCTATCATTGGGTGAAAACAATTTCGACAGTGTTTCTCATTGCCTAAGACGCTAGTAACAGTCCACTGTTCCATTTTCCTGACATACATGTTAAAGCTCGAACCCCTCATGGCCGTGGTTTCATTTTCCGGCACTTTACCTGCCAGTACTATGTCTGCCAGAGATTGTATTACATAGAAAGGATCAGCATCAACTTCGTAATGAGGAGTCATTTTCAGGATATTGGACAGAGCTGTTAATATTCCGGTGCTTACCATTTCTATCTGTTCAGAGTGGATGTGTTTATCTTTTTGTTGCTGCTGCTGCAGGACTTGGCTTGCTTGCCAAAGCCTCACCGTGGCAAGTTTCCTAGCGACTCCAGTGAATTCAGATGTTTTCTGCGTTAATTTAGCCACAGCCGTGACTACCTGGCTGATTTCCACCAGATTGCTTATAGGAAGAATGAAAGACTGATTGACGATGTGTTCGCGGAGACTGGCTTTTCTTGCTTGCAGAGTTGCATCGGTTTTCATGCTATTCAAAATGGAGGCTGCTATGTACATTAAGTAACCCGCAGACAAATATTTTTGCTCTTGAATCAAAGTAGAGAGTGCTGAATTTTGTCCCACGGTCATATTATATAATTGCTGCAGCACAGTGTTTGATGAATTTTTGTCGGTGGGAGCCCGTACCGTGGTGTACAAAGTCACCTGGGAAAAAGCTCCTAGCGAGTCATATACCAGGACAAATATCTTCATGAGGTAAAGATTGGCTAGCACACCCGCAGGAAAAAAGGAAGGGGGTGAGGTGGGCTCATTGCCCATATACATGATGGTCCCCAAGGTGTTCTCTTTTAAAGAACTGATTTCACCAAAACCATGTAAATCAGATACTATCATTTTATATGTAAGAGGGATGTTCCGATCCCTAACGTTAATACAATGGACAACAAACTTAGTATAAAGTGAGATTCCACTAGTTGGATTGATTTTGCATTCTTCAATTTCAGGGGGATAATTAATAATAAAGGGATACCTGAGCACCAAGTTCACTCCACTCCAAGTTGCCAGATCTAAAGAAATCCAAAACTCATCTTCGGAAAGTTTCCTAAAAGCAAAAGCTTTGACCGACAAATAATCGCTATTCCTTCCTGTTGAAGTTTGCTGTGTCCAATCAAACGCCATCTCATTCCCTGAAGGTGACAGAAGTGACCATGTATAGACATCACGGCTTATGACGCAATGCGTGCAATTTAGAAAGAGAGAAAATCTGTTGGATATAATCAAAATTGGATCACAATTTTCAGTACATGCAATATTTGCTATAGGTGTTGGTCCTTGGAGCACATAGACCCTTTTTTCAGAAAATGCTCTTCGGTCACCCTTTCTTATCTCCATTCTGAAAAAATAGACATGGTTCCCTTTCAGTGCCTTCGGAGAAAGTGTCAGTTCTGGGCCGGAAGCCCACGTCCACTTGAGATCAGCCTGCTCTGGGAGACAGACTTCCTTGCTGATCACTTCTATATGATATCCTCTGTAGTTTTTTGGATTTGTGGTACAGTACCAGAAAAATTGGAGTCCTTCTAAAGGGTCGTTCGAATCTGGGTCAGAGGACATTGACCCATTCAGAACCAGCCTACCTGTGAAATTAACTCTCATGGTAGAATTTCCGAGAAGAACCGCCTTCAGGGCACTTCTAGCAATAGTCACGCGAATGATATCTGAGCGTTGTACTATAGACACAAAAGGCTCTAGGACTAGGATCAGCCGGAATGAGAAAGTATAGTCCCCATAATACAAAACATTCTTGGGAATGTGGATAGATGTTAAATCTTGCCCTAACTGGCGTTCTGGTATATCTAACTGTTGAGGAGCCTTCAGCGAATTAGATGGAGAGGGCATTAGAAAAATACCCCAACGTTTTTCAATGCTCTGAGCTGCTGGGCATGTATATTGAATGGAAACATTCAAGGAAACATCCATATTCCTGGTCATCACCACGGGATAACCGACTTTCTTCCCATTGATTTTTATGGTGGTGACGAAACAATTCTTCTTACTAGATAACTGACAGGACACTGAGGACTTCATGACCTGGGCACTGTCAGAATTGACAGCTTCTGAAACAACAGGTGTGGGCCCATCTGTAGGACACTTGGTTTGGGCCACAAAACCCAAGTAAGGGTGAGGGTCAATGGGCCCAGTGGAGCGGGGGGACACGTGGGAGGCAGAAGAGGCATCTTGCGGGCTGATCTGTCCAAGCTCAAAGGTCCATTCCAGAGGCCCGATGGCGTGCCGCAGGGGGGTGGACCACTGCAGGGACAGCAGGCCTCTGGGTGCTGAGAGATGCAAGTCCACGTGGGTGGGTGCGGAGCGGCGGGTGCGACGCGAGCGGAGCAGGACGCGCACATGGAGGCATTGCTGAAGAGGCGGCCGCGTCGGGCCACGGGAGAAGCAGACGCCACGGTTGCCTCTCAGGATGACTCCGCCGCCAGGAGCCACGCGTGGGCGCAGGCTGAGGCAGGCCCTCTGGTCCGGCAGCCCAAGGCCCAGGGCGCCCCCAACTGAACGTATATCGTCCGCCTTACCCTGTGCGGAGGCGCGGATCTCAGCCGTGGGTGAGGAGCTATGGGCCACGGCAGGCGCTCCGAGATAAGGGACGGGGACCATGGCTCGAGCCCCACGAGGAGCCAGGGGTGGAAGGAGGCACCTGCAGCCCAAGCCCAGGCCCAGGAGCAGGAGCACAGGCCCAAGCCGCATGGTACCTGTCCGGGTAAGCTGGGAGACGCAGCGGCGGCCGCGGGGTGAGCCAACGGTCAAGGGGCGCGGGCCTCGGGGGTCACGGGCCTCGGGGGTCACGGGGCCTCGGGGGTCACAGGGCAGCGGGTCACGCGGTGTGGTGGGGGCGGCTGGGGATCCTGGAGCAGTGAGTGGGGCTCAGGCTGCCAGCGTCCCGACCGCTTCCCACACCCATTAGGCCTTGGATCAGGGCTTGTTTGTGGGATTAATGCGGCCCAGTTTCCTGACCGCTGAGCAGGGCCCTTAAGCAGGAGCCTCACTGCTCTGGAAAAACAGGAGACAGTAGAAATCAAGGACTGTGAGCTCCCTCCCTGAGCGCCCAGCGAGGTCTAACTTTGGGTTTCTTATGTGGCTTCACTTTTTCTACTTTCTTAATGTGAAACCCGGAGTCATTGATGTTAGCTCTTTCTTCGGTTCTAACAGAAGCATTTAATGCTGTAACTTTCCCGCCAAACACAGCTTACTTGCATCCTGCAGGCTTGTTGTAGTTTACCACTCAATTAAAAATGTTTTTAACTTCTCCTGTTTGAGTTTTGACCCATGAATTAAAAGGGTGTTTGTTATTTAATTTCCAGGCATTTGGAGTTTTCGTGAAACTCTTAGGGTTATTTATTCCTAACTGAATTCTGTGGTGGTCAGAGAATATATACTCTGTAGGATTTTTACCCTTTTAAGTTCATGGAGACTTTTCGAAAGCACATGGTGTTGTCTGAGGTGATGTGTGCTCCATGTGCGCCACAAAATGGTGTTTTTAAAAAGTGCTCTATAAACGTCAATTAGATCAACATGGTGTGGCGTGGCTTAGATCTTCTGCGTCTTTCTGAATTTTTGTCTAGTTCCTTCAGGTGCTGAGAGAGTGCCTTGCTGTCTCCTATTATGACTGTGGAATTATCTATTTCTTTTTTTAAATTCTGTTAATTTTGGCTTCGTGTATTGCGGGGTTCTGTTCATTTGGGTCGCACACATTTGTGGTTATTCCTCGCTGATGAGTTGCCCCTTTTTATCATTATGAAATGTCTCTATCTCTGGTAATGATCTTTGTTTTGAAGTCTGTTTTTACCTGATATTAAGGTAGTCACATTATATGTTAATTATGTCAGAATAAAAAACTGGGGAAGGGGGTTGAAATAAAATAGCCACAGGAACCCTCTTGTGCTTACTGTCTGACATACTTTTTTCTAGTAGTTGACTTGCAACTTATTTGTGTCTTCATATTTCAAGTGGTTTGTTTTTTTTTGTAGGCAGTATTGAAGCGGGTGTTTTTTTTTAGATCTACTTAGTCTGTCTCTGCCTTTTAATGGAAATGTTTATATCATCAACATTTAATGTAATTATTGAAATGATTAGATTTAGGCCTACCATTTTATTATTTGTTTTCTCATTACCCCTTTCCCTTATATTTTTTCTTTCATTCATCATTAATTTACTTAGCATCAGTTATTCTACATATATTTCTTGAGTATCTATTGTGATTTTTTTAAAGATTTAATTTATTGATTTTACAGAGAGAGGAGAAAGAGGGGTGTGTGGAGTGAGAAGTATTAACTCCTAGTTGCTTCACATTAGTTGTTCATTGCTTGTTTGTTGTATGTGCCTTGACTGGGCACAAGTCAAGGTTTCAACCTGGTGACTTCAGCATTCCAGGTCAACACATATATCAACTGTGCCAACAAAGGCCAGGCGAGTATCTATTGTCATGCAGGGCATTTTTCTAGGCATTAACGCAGTCTGAGTCCTGATGGAGCTTCCTTTATAATGAGGGTGAGATCCAATGGAAAATGACCAGGGCACATGCCGTTTCAGGTGTGATGAGCGGTATGAAGAAAACTAAGGCAGTCTAAGGGATAAAGACAGAGGATGAGATGGGGCAGTCAGGGAAGGCCTCTTGGAGGTGGTGCCATCTGAGCCAGCAGACCTGCATAAAATGAGGGAACAAGCTTTACAAAGAGCTGCGGAGTAGCATTTGTAGCAGAGGGAATTGTAAGTGCAAAGGCATGGAAGTGAGAATAGGAGAGAAGGTTAGTAGCCAGGGCTGGAATAAGGGGAGGGGAGAGTGAGGAGCAGGAGATGTCGCCGGCGAGATGGCTAGACAACAGCGCACACAGTGTCTTGTAGGCCACGGGCCACATATTTGAACTTCATCTCAAGTGGGTCTGATCTGACACCCATTTTGGAAGTGCCGTGGTGCTGTGTGGGAAACAGATGGTTGCTGTGTAGGAAGGAAAGGTTGGAGTCCAGTTCCGAGGGGTCCAGAGAAAGTGAAGGGACAGGCCTGGAGTCCAGTTCCGAGGGGTCCAGAGAAAGTGTAAGGACAGGCCTGGTTGCTGGCAGAACAGCCTGTGTTGTAAGCGAGCTGATCTGGACTCGCTTAGGGTTGGTGATGGTGGACCACTGGGGAATTCAGAAACAATGGCATTTGTTAATGGGTTGGGTGGAGAAGGACTGGCTACATAATGTTTAGGGCCCTGAAAAAAAATGAAAACTGTGGGGGGAGACGTTTGTTCATAAGTTGTTAATAATTTCAAGACAGTGACATCAGAACTTCAAAGCACGCATAAGGCCCTTCTCCCTGTGAGGACCAGTGCCCCTGCCTAGGTTGCACCCCATGGAACTGGCCCTGGATGCCAGATATCGCTGAAAAAGAACAAACAAGGATCATTCCTGGTTTGATTAGTTATGCCTGTTTGATCAGTCTCCCTCTCTTTCTCTCTCTCTTTTTCTCTGAGCACACACACCCAGAAGAGGCCTGTGAGGCCACAATGAGAGGGTACCAGGAAGAGACCCTCACCAGGTACCAGAGCAGGCTGGCATCGTGACCTCAGACTCCAGTCTCCAGTACTGTGAGAAATAGTTGTTGGCTGTTTAAGCCCCCATCTGTGGTATTTTGTTTTAGCAGCCTGACCTGACGAAGACAGGGGGAATGGCCGGGGATGGCGATTCAGAAGGGCATCATCATAGATCACGTAGGAAAGAGACACATTTGGAGAGTGGACAGACCCTGGAGTCTTACTGTATTTAAGATCAGGCTAAGGAGGAGACAAGGATGGAGTGGCAGTATAGCAGGAGAACCAGGGGGGTATGGTGTCCCAGAAGCCACGGGAAGAGGGCTCTTGAGAAAGGGTGTAGCCTGCTGTGCCAGATGGATCTGAGGTCGAGGATGGTGATGTGGAGAGGTAGTCTTGGGTTTGGGAATGGAGAGGTCTTCGGTGTCCTGGACAAGTGCAGTGTCAGTGGCGTGGTGGGGACAACCACATAGAACTCTTTGGACAAGTGTTGCCAACATTGTAGAGCAGAGAAGTGGAATGTGGCTGGAGGGAATGGAAGAGCGTGACTATAAAAGATTTAAGCTGTACAAGATATAAAAAATAACCAAGAACACCCAGGTGCTCACAGCCCAGCTAAAGAAGTGAAACACACCTCGTGCAGTTGAAGGCCTCCGTGTACCAGGAGAAAATCCCCAGTGCCTTCCTGGAGGCATCCATCAACCTAGGTTTGGGTTTATTCTCATGTGCTTCTACTATTTATATATTTACATAGGAGCCAGTCTCTTAGCAATATACTGCTCTGCATGTGACTAAACTTTACATAAGACCACTGTATTGCCTATATTCTTCTATGGACTGTACTACTTGGGAGCATCACGCACATTGATTTGTGTAGCTTTAGGTCCATTCCTTTTCACAGCTGCATAGTACAAACACTCTTGAACTCATGGTGCAGTTACATCTCAATAAACCAATCCTCAGCTAAAAATACTGTAAGTGGGAAATGTTATATATTTATTTATTTTTAGGTGAGAGAAGGGGAGATAGTGAGGCAGACTCCTGAGATTCCCGCATGTGCCCTGACCGGGATCCACCTGGCTACCCCATCTGGGGCCAATGCTCCAGTACTGAGCTATCTTTAGTGCCTGTGGCTGTTGCACTCCTAGAGAGCTATCCTCAGCATCCGGGGCCATGTGCAAACCAATCAAGATACTGGCTGCGGAAGGGGAAGAGGGAGTGAATGGAGAGAGGGAGGAAGGAGAAGCAGATGGTTGTTTCACCTGTGTGGACTGACTAGGGATCAAACCCCGGATGTCCATACACCGGGCCAATGCTCTATCCACTGAACCACCAGCTATGGCTGGAAAATGCATTTAAAACACTTAACCTGGCCCTGGCCGGTTGTCTCAGTGGTAGAGCGTCGGCCTGGCGTGCAGGAGTCCCGGGTTCGATTCCCGGCCAGGGCACACAGGAGAAGCGCCTATCTGCTTCTCCACCCCTCCCCTCTCCTTCCTCTCTGTCTCTCTCTTCCCCTCCTGCAGCCAAGGCTCCATTGGAGCAAAGATGGCTCGGGAGCTGAGGATGGCTCATGGCCTCTGCCTCAGGCGCTAGAGTGGCTCTGGTCGCAACAGAGCGATGCCCCAGTTGGGCAGAGAATCGCCCCCTGGTGGGCATGCCGGGGGGGGGGGGGATCCCGGTCGGGCACATGCAGGAGTCTGTCTGACTGCCTCCCCGTTTCCAGCTTCAGAAAAATACAAAAAAAAAAAACACCTAACCTACCAAACCTCAAAGCTTAGCACAGCCCACCTTAACGTTGATGAGAAAACACATTTGCCTCCAGTTGGGCAAAATCATCTAACATGAGCCTATTTTGTCATCAACTATTGAAATATTTTATGTAATGTATTATACATATCACTTCTGCACCTTCATAAAGTTGAAAAACCCTAAATTGAACCATGGTCGGTAAGGGACGTCTGCAGTACGTTGAGGGACTAGAGCGTGATATATTTATTCAGATGGTGGCTCTCTAGGTGGCTTTCTATTTTTCTATTGTATGTAATATTGCTAAGCACCTTTGGGCTTGTCCCCTCATGAATGTGACCAATAGGTGGGGTAAGTAGATGTTATATTTTAAGAAATCACATTTCTGTGTTTTCTCGCCTGCCCCTGCTCCCTCAGACTCCCAGTGTGAGCCTAATTCTCTCCTATTTCTTGGATAAAATGTTCTCTGTTCACCTTTCATTAAAAAGAAAGAAAAAGAAAGGAAGGAAGGGAAGGATGGAAGGAAGGAGGGAAGGAGGGAGAAAGGGAGGGAAGGAGGGAGGGAGAAAGGGAGGGAAGGAGGGAGGGAGGAAGAAAAATTTTCTTCAGTAATTAAAATATCTGGTTCCATGTAGTAGTCAACACTCTAAGTTCCTGCACATTGGCTGTCTGCCGCCCCAGCTCTGGCCTTGCCACCTCCCCCAGGCCGCCTCTGAGCCCATGGGTGTTAGTGAAGGACAGTAGGGCCGGGACCTGTGTGGGAGAAGTGGTTGGGCTACAGGCCTGTGCTCACTGACTGTCCCCGGAGGGAGGGCATGCTGGGCTCCTTGGAGGGCCATACCTCACTGCAGGCCTGTTACCTGGTCCCTCACTTAGGCAGGGTCTCCCCTGACATCCCTCAGCCCAGGTTTGTGAATTATTTCACCTACTGCATACAAGCCCCCCACTCTTCCAGGTGACGCTTTTGGGTAAAGACCTGTTCCTGGCCCCTCTTTGCCATCCCCCCACCCATGACAAGCCCACACCTAGGCCAGAGGAATGCAGGCACCCTTGGCTCTGACCAGCTGGCTGTGTGGCCTTCCTCACCACAGCTCCAGCCCTCACTCGATGCTCAGAGCCGCTGCCATTGCCAGCCGATGACACCAGCTTCTGGGCCCTAGGCTCTTTGGGGGTATAGGCCAGTGTGCCTTCAGGAAGGTCCTGCCACTTGTAGGGGTGAAGGAAAGGGGAGGGGACATACCATGTCACACTCTGGTTTCTGAAGACAATCTCCCATCCACCTCACCCTGCAAGGGTGACCCTGCCCATTGCTTCCTGCCACCCTCAGTGCTGGCCTTGGCCTTTTGTGGCCTCCTGGTCGTGCAGGGGTGCAATTCCAGAAACCCGGGATCTGGTTCTCTTCACTTTTACTGGCCAGATACTACCAGATTGTTCTCCAAAGTGGGCACTGGTGTACAGTGGACTGGGTGAGGGGAAAGTGGTTGGGCAGGAAGGCACTCACATGGGGTACAAAATTTAAGGGTGAAAGTATGCACAAACCCTCAGTAGTCAAGACAAGTCATATTTTTTTTATTGAGGTAAAGTTCCCATAAAATTAACCATTTTGAAGTGTACAATTCAGGGTCGCTTAGCGCATCCATAATATTGTGCATCCGTCACGTCTAATACTTCCAAAACATTCTCATCACTCCAATGGAAACTGGTAGCCAAGAGGAATCACTCCCCACACCCCCCTTCCCAGCCCCTGGCAACTACTGATTTGCTTCCTGTCTCTGTGGATGCGCCTGTTCTGAATAATTTGTGTGCATGGAATCACATACCATGTGGCCTTTAGTGCCTGGATTCTTCTACTTAGCACGTCTTGGAGGTTCATCCAGGTTGTAGCGCATATCAGTACTTCATTCCTGTGAATGGTTGAGTAACATTCCATTATATGGATATCGACCACACTTGGTTTATCCATTCATCTGTTGATGGACATTTGGGTTTCCACCTTTTGGGAATTGTGAATTGTGCTGCTATGAACATCGGTGTACAAGGTTTTGTCCAAATACCTGTTTTCAAATCTTTTGAGTGTATACCTGTGGGCAGACTTGCTGGGCTTTTCTTTATCTTTTGGACGAATCATCTCTTTTCTGCAGCAGCTGCTCCACCTCATACTCCCACTAGCCACATATGAAGTTTTAGTTTCTCCACATCCTCACCTCATAGACATGTTTCCTTTTTTTTTCTTTTAATTCTAGCCATCCTACTGGGTGTGAAGTGGCATTTCATTGTGGTTTTGATTTGCATTTCCTTGATGTTGAACATCTTTCCAGTGTTTATTGGCCATTTTTATGTTTTCTTTGGATAATGTCTCATTGCATCCTCTATTCAGTTTTAAACTGGGATAGTCTGTTGTTTACTGTCAAGTGATAAGAATTCTTTATGCATTCTGGATACTAGACACTTAGCCAATATATGATTTGCAAATATTTTCTCCTATTTCATGGCTTTTCTTTTACTTTCTTGATAATGTCCTTTGATGCAGAAAAGCTTTTTAATTTTGATGGAATCCAACTTTTTAAAAGATGTATTTTTGTTGTTGCTGCTTGTGTTTTGGTATGTGTAAGGCCAGGAGCTGCAGCCACTATCACAGCCACCTGCCCCATGCAGGTTTGCATTGGATTCGGACAGACGGTAATGAAACAACGGAGCCAAGAACTGGTGGGCCATCATCTTTAATCCTAGCTTGCACTAGTCGGGCAAGTAAAAACACACTGGGCTCCAAAACCCACTCATTAAGTGCTCACAAAGCTACTGACTTATCCGAGTTTCCTAGAATCAAAGGTTTCTAGCTCACCAGACTTATTCACCTCTGTTCCCCATCTCCTTCCTTCTCCCTGCACAAACTCTGCACAAACTGGCTTCTCACTTAACACTCCACCATCTTGGCTGCTTCTCCTGGCCTCCTCCACATGACCTTTCTCTGCTCTCCTCTCTAATGCTAATCTCAGGAACTAAGAGAGCAAGCTCCCGGTCTGCCCCTATTTTATTTTATAAACCTTTAAAAAAATTTTTTTAATTTATTTTAATTTATTTTTGACAGAGACAGAGACAGAGAGAGGGATAGATAGGGACAGACAGAAATAGAAAGAGATGAGAAGCATCAATCATCAGTTTTAGTTGCAACACCTTAGTTGTTCATTGATTGCTTTCTCATATGTGCCTTGACCGTGGGCCTTCAGTAGACGGAGTAACCCCTTGCTCAAGCCAGCGACCTTGGGTCCAAGCTGGTGACCTTTGCTCAAAGGAGATGAGCATGCTCAGCCTGGCGACCTCAGGGTCTCAAATCAGGGTCTTCCGTATCCCAGTCTGATGCTCATTTTACTGTGCCACCACCGCCTGGTCAGGCTCTGACCCCATTTTATAGTGTAGAAATCAAAACCTTTAATCCAATATACAAACAAGGAAGTCTCTGATACAAAGTCACTTATCTGTGGCATAATGGGATTCCTCATGAGAGTGCACCACCCTACAGCAAAAAGGGTGGGAAAGGCTTAATCCTAAAACCAAGCCCCAGGATACAGGGATCCTGCCTGACCACAGCCCGCCCCCAACGCACATGAATATAATCACATCCATCCCAAGCAATCACCTGGGCCACCGGCTTCCACGTGGGCAGCGCCATCTTTAACAAAGTGAGCATAATATATTTTATCTGCCCAACAGTATGGTATCTAAGAAACCATTGTCCAGTTCAACATCACAATGATTTACCCCTGGGCTTTCTTCTCAGGGTTTTATAATGTCATCTCTTACATAGGACAAGTAAACTTTAAGGCAACAATTTTGAAAAATCAAAATTAAGTCAACGAAAAAAAATCATAGTGAACAAAACGTCAACATCTTAAACAAGGCCAGGATCTGACCCTGCCCTTGAACCACTCTGTGATTCATGCACCTTGGGGAGAGGTAGGAGGGGTTAGATTAGATCGGGCGATAGCGGTGGGTGCGGAGGTTTGTGGCTGAGGGCAGAGCTCCGTGGAGAGGAAGCTGATATGATCTTACCACAGCAAGTCCTTGAGAGGGAGCGGGGATGGGCCTCCAGGCTCTGGTGAGATAACAAGAGTCGCCAGGGATGCTGGCCAAAAATGACCTGTGTGAATGTGTGTGCGCGCGTGGCTTTAAAACCTTGAGTGACCCTTGTCTCAGGACTCCCCTGCCCCCCAAGGGACTCTGCAGTCGCCTCTGCAAGGGGGATCGGTCCCCAGCAGGCAGGAGCCCCCTGGTGGCAGTGGGGACTTTGGGGGGCAAGACTCAGCTGGAGGACGGAGAGCGCATCCCCAAGTCTGGCTTCTGTTTGATGCGGGAGGCGAGGACGCACACCTGCGGTCCACACCAAAGTGTGCTCCCCTCAAGCCAGCCTGGTTCTCGCAGCCCCGCAGGCAGGGGAGTCTGCGGACCTCTCCAAGCGCCCTCTCCGGAGGAACCTGCTACGGCGCGCGGAGTTGTCCACTGTCTTCTTGGCCTCTGGGACTGCCCGGGTGAAGCCAGGCTGGGCGCGTCTGTCCGAAGCCGACCAGTGAGAAAGCATCGAGCGCGACCGTCCCGCCCCCACCCGGAAGGCCGGGTCCGCGCGCGGAGCCGGGTCTCTGCACTGAGCGCGCACCATGGCTGTGTCTGCGCCGCTTCGCGACTGCCAGGTACGGCGGGGCGGAGTCCCGGGGGAGCACGTCGGGGCCCAGAAGACCCCGTGGGGGGCCCTCTACCGAGGGAAACCGGCGGAGATCCTCGGGACCTCCCAAAAGCATGAACCCCGGCGTGGTACAGCAGGGACGCCAGGAGTTAGTGTGGGTCTCCTTGGGGACGCGCCAGAGCGGGGAGCCTGGCCTATTTTGCAGACCAGGAAGGTGGAGCACAGAGGGAGTAGGGGACCCAGTGCTCAACCTGAGGGGTGGTCAATATGTTGGCAGGGAGTAGAAGACATTTCCCCAGCCAAAGGGACACACACTGGTCTGTGTGTCCCTGGCAGGACAGAAATAGTTCGGTAAAGTGGAGAGGTGTGAGGAATTGTTTCAAGGATTAGCAGGTAGTGTACCCCTTGCCGGCCAGGTGGGAAACCTGCAGGTACTCTAGCAGCAGACTCCTGTTCCGCCCTCGCAGACCTCTCCTCGCCTGCTTAGGGAATTTACTGAGGACATGCTCCCCAGGGACACTTCACAGTCACCCTATGCATCCATGGGCCCTATTGCCAGAGGAGCCAGCCAAAGGTCTGAGGGAGAGCCTTGCCCGAGGTCACACAGCTATTTAGAGGCCACTGGGTTCTGCCTGGGAGTCTAGCCGCTAGGGTTCAGCTCTCTCTGCTCTGTGCCATCTAAAACCTGGTCTTACTGAAACTCTTATCTGCATGATGTTAGGCATTTGAGATCTTACGTGCTTGGGGGTTGGGCTCATGTGTGTTTATGTTTGGAGGGCTACATGGAATAAGGCCCTGATATTCCCTTTTGCCATTTGTGCAGGCATGGAAAGATGCCGGTCTCCCAGTCTCGACCACAAGTAACGAGGCCTGCAGGCTTTTTGATGCCACCTTGACCCAGGTAATGCCTTCTGAGGGAAGTGGCCCCTTCCGTAAAGGTCCATGGTGAGGTTTCTGAAATTGGTGACTTTAGATTAATTAATTTTTCATTGTTAAGTTTTTGGGCTCATCTCACAGCTACATGCATTCATGCCACGACATGAATGGTACTTACACCATGTGTGGGGATGCTCTGTACTCTCATCTCACCGCTTGCTTAAATGCACATCATAATTGGTGTTTCCTCTGCTTTGTCAGCCGTGAGCAGGCATAGCATTCCCACTTTCAGAGCTTTAGAGCTTTACAACTTTATCTGATTTTATAGACAACAAAACCCATCCATCCATCCCTGCCCAAGTCTCCTGGAAAACTTGGATAGAGCAGGCTTCATGGAGACCCAAACATTCTTCATAATGCTTTGAAGCATCCTGGCACGGGACCAATGGCTCAGGTGGCACAAAGCCCCACCACCAATGGCTCAGAAAATGGTGAATGATTTTGAAATTGCATGTTCACTTTAGCAATCGACTACAGTGGGATCTATATTCTGTAGCCCAGGACAGGGAGGCGGGGCTGGGACATTTTAGAAACATCTTGCCAGCGCCCAGCATGGCTGTGAGGTCCCCCTAGTGGCAGGCGGGCTACAGCATGCTGCTTTTTGGAGATGGTCTGTGAGGGTTGCTGAGCTGGGCACAGGGGTTGTGGCCGGCTGTGGGTATCATGTGAGATTCCTCCATGTAGGGCACGGGACCCTGTCCTGGGGCTAATCTGTGAACCCATCGTCCTCACTTATGGCTGCTGCAAGACCTTCCCCTGTATTCTGAGTCATTTCTACCAGTGAAGGACACTATGTTTTAGAACTGGGGGGGGGGGGTTCAGAGATAAAATCTAACTATTTTGTGTGGCAGGTGGGGAGACTGAGGCCCAGAGAGCTGACTCATGCAGTGAGCTAGGGAGGAGCAGGATGGAAAATTTGAGCCGGTCTTTATCAGGAGCGGTGAGGCAAGCTGCCTTCTGATTCCATCCGCTCAGCATAAGGACCAAGGAAGTTTCTAGAAACAGAAGGGCCAAACAAGAAATGACTGGTGAAATGTTGCTTGCTCGCTGAGGAACTGCTCTGTGGGCACTGGAGCTCGATCTGTGCCCTTCCCACCCCTTTTGGCCTCTGTAGAGCATGGATTGGTTGTGTGGCACGTTCCTCCGTGCAGTGACGGCTCCTGCCTGTGCGTGTTCTGTCCTGTGAGTTGATGTCTCTGTGCCAGCCTCTCAGAGCATGACTTCTTTGAGTCTTTGCATCAGCTCCCCTGTGTCTTGTTAAAATGCGTGAGCGAACTCTGCGTAGATGTGGGCTGGACCTCTGACAGGGCACATTCTAAAATTTAATGCACTGTCATGACTTTAGGATTTTAAAAGGTAGGCATTTAAGAAAGATCTAGAAACAAATACGTCAAATTGTCAAAATGGTGATGAGTTTAAGAGTAAGTTTTAATCTTTCAACTTGGCATGGCTCGGCGTGACTTTCTATAATGAACATTTACTACAGTCATTCATCAAAGACGTGACCAAGGTGGAGGAAGGCTCCTATTGCAGTGCCCGCTGTCAAGGCCCCTAGTGGGGCTGCAGTTGACATGTGGGCAAGTTACCTGTTAGGCAGAACCTTCCTTTAGGTGTTTCTATTTTGGAACAGGCAGCCTCACTAGCCCTGGAAAATGTGCCTTGAGTTGTGTGTAATCAGTCTCTTCTTCTGAGTTCAACCCAGTTACAGTTTTTATGAGTTAGAGTCCAGAAAATGTTCAGCGTTCTAGAAAGAAAATAAAATCATGATTTAGATTCCTGCTTTTATTTTATTTATTTTTTTAGAAGATTTTATTTATTCATTTTACAGAGAGAGGAGAGGGGGATGAGAAGTAGCAACTCATAGTTGCTTCACTTTAGTTGTTCATTGCTTGCTTGTTGTATGTGCCGTGACCGAGCAAGTCCAGGGTTTATGAACTGGTGACCTCAGCATCTCAGGTTGATGCTCTATCCACTGCGCCACCACAGGCCAGCCTAGATACATGACTTTATTAACATTAGTGGAGGACTCCCTGGGTCAAGCTTTGTCTGACTTTTTGTATTTCAGTATGTAAAATGGACCAATGACAAGACTCTTGGTGGCATCGAGGGCTGCCTGTCGAAGCTGAAGGCAGCTGATCCAACCTTTGGTGAGTGACACTTTCCCGGGCTGAGGGGCCCCAGGTCACAGGGGGCAGTGACCGTCTGGTATTTGCATGGAGGGGGAAGGAAAGATACCAGCCAATGTTTTGGTTGGAATAACAGCTGCTCCCATAGAAATGCTGCGTTCTAGAGGAGGCATCTTTCCAATTTTTTCCCCAAATTGGATGTCAATTCTGCAAAGAAGACACTGATCCCATTTCTCAGATGAGAACTACAAGGAGAGAGCAGGAAGGTACCCAAAGCCACCCAGCTGATAGTTGGGGAGCTGGGATCAGACAAGGCTAGACCTGCCCTGGAACACAAGAGATGACTCCTGCAGCCTTTGGGGGCACTTGGGAGGCACTCAGAGCACTTGGGCGGTGGGTCGATGCAGAACAGAGGCTGGTGTTATAGGCAAGCCACGTGTGTAGCAGCTATGGGGTGACCCCCAGGAAGGTGGCTCCAGTGTGAGTGAGGTTCCAAATGTGGGAGAAGGGCTGAGGCTGGAGGGCAGGGTAGTAGGGACAGCCCTTCCCACTGCACTGTAGCCAGGTCCTGCTGAGGGCAGGGGCACAGAACAGGGAAGAAGGAGCCAGGGATGGGCTCATGCTCTCTGAGTAGACTCAGGCCCCAGTCAGAAGCAGGGGCCACTTAGGTGGTACCAGTACTATTGTTGGGTCCCAGGTCCCAGGGCTGAGTTCCAGATGTCAGTGGACACTCTGCTTCTGTCAAGGTGGGGCCTGGAAGCCCAGATAGGACCTGGATGCCTGCACATCTGCCAGGAAGGGCTGCTACAAGGGCCACAGTGAACCCTTCCAGCCCGCAAACATTTAGTGCATGAAAGACACCAAGATGGGATTACAGCTTCTCTGCTCTGGGGACCATCCCCTGGATAGCACCTACTGAATGCCCCATGCAGCTTGTAGTGACAATATCAACTGATGAGGGAAGCAATGGGTGGGGGGTGCCCCTAACCAATTTACCCGGTGATTAGGTGTTCCAGACATTGGCACTCACCAGAATGCCCTCTTTAGGCAAGTATTTGTGGAGGTGCAGGGTGCTTCTAGGGTTGCTGCTCCTCCACATGCGCAGTGAGGGCCCAGGCAGAGTTCTGCACTGTTTGTGGGGGCACAGTGCACAGCCTACCTGCCCCCCAGCTTGACCTCTCTTGGGATATGGAGAGCTTATTTCACATGCAGGGCTGGGCAGGGTGGGGTCATCTGAATTACCAGCTGTCCGCCAATCTTTCACCAGTGATGGGCCACGTCATATCTAATGGTCTAGTGCTGATTGGCACCGGAAGCTCCGTGAAGTTGGACAAAGAGCTTGACCTAGCCGTGAAGACCATGGTAGAGATTTCCAAAACCCAGCCATTAACGCAGCGGGAGCAGCTACATGTGTCTGCTGTAGAGACCTTCGCCAAGGGGTGAGGTGCATCCCTGGGCCAGGGGCTGGCACTGTGAGGTGGTGCAGGGCGGTGCCACAGGCTGCTCAGCACCCCTGGGAAGGGGGCCCTAAGGTGGTTTCCTCCCAGCCTCCCAAGTTCGTCTGATTGAAAATCACATCCTGCTGCCCTGTCCTCGGTTGACTGCCGAATGAGCAAGTAGCTGGCTAGGATTCCTGATAGGGCATCAAAGCAACTTACTTTGTTTAATTAATTAAATTGATTATTTTCTTTCAGAAGTAATTGGACCACATTAGAGAAATATACTGAAGATAGGAGAGAAAACCCTTATCTGTATGCTCCTTTTACGAACACACCCTTTGAGCATCTGCTCAAGGCCTTTCAGATCACCCTGGCTTCTTTGTTCTCACCTGTGTCCCCCACCCATGAGCCCTCTGATCCTGGAACCCACATCTGGGACAGCCTGTGTCTTCTCAGGCTGGGGGGATGGCCTGCAGAGCCAGGTGACCTGAGCTGATTGCTGGGGGGGCCTGCCCAGTCTTCTTGGTGAGTCAGTGCCAGCCTTCAGTGCGGGGCTGGAGTTCTACCTCCTGCAGCTGGTTCATGGTCTCCGCTGAAACTGTCTTTGGCAGCTTGTTAGACCAGCTTGTTTGTTTGAATTCAAGAGTAAAGTTTCCCATTGGCTTGTTAATTTTATGAGCCACAATCTGACATAAACACTTTTATTATACATATACCGTTCAGTTCTCACTTCTTCTTGGTGACACGTTCTGCTACTTTAAGCAAAGCACCCTATAATGAAACCATAGGCTGCCCGATGGAAATGAGTTAAGGTCTTAGAGCATCTCATCCACGTTGTCACAAAAGGACCTTGAACCAAATGATGTCACTGGAAGACCTGCTATCTATCTATATATATCTATCTATATATATCTATCTATATCTATCTATCTATCTATATATATATATATATTTTTTTTTTTTTAATTCAGTAAGAAGAGGGGAGACTCCCTCATGTGCCCTGACTGGGATCTACCTGGCAAGCCCACTAGGGAGCAATACTCTGCCTATCTGGGGTTGCTCAGCAACTGAGCTTTTCTTAGCAGCTGAGGCAGAGGCCATGGAGCCATCCTCAGGGTTCAGGGCCAACTTGTTCCAATCAAGCTATAGCTGCAGGAGGGGGAGAGAAGGATGGGGAAGGGGTGGAGAAACAGATGGGCATTTCTTCTGTGTGCCCTGACTGGGAAAGGAACCCGGGACATCCACCTGCCGGGACAACGTGCTACCACTGAGCCAGCTGGCCAGGGCCTATACACATATTTTTAAAACACATTCAGGACAGACTGTAAGGCTGCCAAGAAACAATGCCTCTTCCCCTTCCCGTGCCTGTGAACTTGCATTCAGTGTGGCTGAGAAACCTTTCTTGGCTTCCAGGAACTTTCCCAGAGCCTGTGAACTATGGGAGTGGATTCTCCGGGACCATCCGACAGACATGCTGGCCTTGAAGTTCTCCCACGATGCGTATTTTTACTTGGGCTACCAGGAGCAGATGCGAGATTCTGTGGCTCGAATCTACCCCTTCTGGACACCTGACATCCCCCTTAGCAGGTATGTGCTGGTTGGAAATAGCATCATTTCTAATTCTTACTCTCTCCTCTGCCCTAAAATGTGGCACCACTCCCAACCCTCCCCTAAAAAGGGAGTCTCTTGATCTTCTTGCCATCCTGCGGACAGGGTAGTACTGTTGTGTATCAGTCAGCACAAGGTAGTTTCTGCTGCAGAAACAAATGTACTGTAGACCTGGTTCTGCAAGGCTTGTTACTGCGAAGGTTTGTTGCTCATACATACTTTGTGTCCATCTCAGGATGGCTGAGGCTCTGTACCCGGGCCGTTGTCTCCCTCTAGGGTCCTGGCTGAGCAAGCAAACTGCTCTCTGGACACACCAGTTGCTAAGAGGGTAAAAGAGAGCTCTCCTGAGGGATTCACAGTGGCATTTAAGCACTCAGAGTAAAAGGGACGCTCTGCCACTCCCAAGTCATTGGCTAGAGCCGGCCACCCACCCACCTACAGAAGACCAGGAAGTGCAGTTATACTGTGGGCTTGGAGGAGAGGGGGTCTGCCTGGAGGATCTCTGCACAACCCGAGTGACCGCTGCACATGGTCACCTCCATTGGATCTTTTTTTTTTTATTATTCATTTTAGAAAGGAGAGAGAGAGGGAAAGAAAGAGAGGAGAGAGAGAGAGAGAAGGGAGGGAGGAGCAGGAAGCATCAACTCCCATATGTGCCTTGACCAGGCAAGCCCAGGGTTTCGAACCGGCAACCTCAGCATTTCCAGGTTGAGGCTTTATCCACTACGCCACCACAGGTCAGGCCTCCATTGGATCTTAATCACAGGTGTGTTGTGAAGGTCAAGCAGAGTCATAGGTTGAAGAGCTGTGTTGGTGAGGGTTCTCCAGAGAAATAGAACTAGTATGATGTGTATGTCTATATCTAAATTATTTACATATATGTGCAAATATCAACTTCTAGGTGTGTATGTGTATAGATAGATTTATTTTAAGATGTTGGCTCAGGCTACTCTGGGTCTGGAAAGTCCAAAAAGCCATAAGACAGGCACCATCTGAAAAGTCAGGTAGAGTTTTTGGGTCACAATCTGGAGACAGAATTCCTTCTTTTCTCGTTAGCCTTCAACCAGTTGGACAAGGCCCACCCACATTCTGGAGGGTGATCTATTTTACTCAAAGTCTACTGATTTAAATGTTAATCACATCTAAACACTACCTTCACAGTGGCATCTAGATAGTGTCTTACCAAATAACTGGGCACTGTGGCCCAGCCACAGTGACACATCAGATGAACCATCATGGGAGCCTTATAGTAGGCACATATCATACACATCCAAACATGTTTACATGTGGGCGGTGAAATGATCCCAGCAAGAACTCAATAAATATTTAAAAGCAAAGTCGGGACGCCAGTGAGCGTTGCTTCCATGAATAATAAAGGCTGGAGTTTATCTCTGTCCATGGTCGTAAAGATACCATCTGAGTCTCAGCTGGAAGCTCCATTGTTCTGTCTTGCTTTCACATAGTCCCACAAGACTGTGGGTGCTCAGGTGCCAGTGGTTACAGATGAGAAATGGAGTGTGCATCGAGTCAGACATGTATCTTCAAGCCCATTGTCAGCTGGGCCTGGGGACTGAGCTGGACAGACAGGGTCCCTGTCTTCAGGAGCTGGGGTCTGGCAAGAAACGGTGCTCAGTGCTGCTGAGCAGGGAAGCCACTATAGCCCGCGGTCACCACAGCTTCCCAAGAGGTGTTCCTGGGCTGTTCCTCCTGGTGGGCATCAGGCGGACAGGAGGGAAAATTCCCTTGTCAGACCCAGTGGAGACGTTGACATCTTAGGAGGTGGGATGTGAATTGCAGAGGGTTTGCCATGGAGATGGGACTTCGACTTGGAAACAGTCCTGCAGATGATCAAGGTCCCACTACTCCTCACCAAGGTGGTGAGGAGCATTGAATTGCTGGGAAACACAGTGCTTTGGTGTGGTGCCTGGCGCAGGACAAGCACCTGTCTAGCACATGGATCAGTCTTCTGGCGTTGCCATGACAAAGTGCCACAGCCTTGGGGGCTTAAAACAACAGAAATTTATTATCTCACCGTTCTGGAGGCCCCAAGTCTAAAATCAAGGTGTTGGTGGGACTATGCTCCCTCTGAAGGCTCTGTGGTGGTTTTCAACCACCCATGAAAGAGTTCATCACCCTGAGTTAGAGGGGCCTGTACTCTTCATACAATGTCAGGGTGGTTGTACAAAATTTCTGGAGGACTGGCATGAAATTTCTGGCAGACTAGCTGTTGAAAACTACTGCTCTAGGGGAGGGTCCTTTCTGCCTCTCCCAGCTCGGGCGGTGGCTTCCTTGGCTCCCAGCTGCGTTAGTCCAGTCTCTGCCTCTGTCCTCACATGGCTGTCTGTCCTTTGTGTGTGTGTGTGTGTGTGTGTCTGTGTTCAAATTTCCCTCTCCTTTCTCTTATTATAAGGACACCAACCATTGGATTTAGGATCCACCGTACTCTAGTGTGACCTTCTCTTAACTTGATTCCCATCTGTAGACACCCCAATTAGGACATATGTTCACATGCATCATTTTGGGGGACACATTCAGCCCATGTGGGCCATGAAGGTTGAGTGATCCTGGTCCACTTTAAAAAAACGAGTTTTGTTCTGCCTTTAGCTACGTGAAAGGCATCTATTCCTTTGGATTGATGGAAACCAACTTCTATGGTCAAGCGGAGAAGCTCGCCAAAGAGGTGGGTGCAGCCTTCCCTAGGTGCCAGCCCCCAGGGGTGGTGTCAGGTGGGAGAGGGACATGAGGACCACCACGTGTGGGTGACCCTGCTCTAGGCACGTCTCCTCAGTTATTTGGGGAGGAAGGACTTGTGGTAACAGAGCAGCTGCCACTTGTCACCTGCTCTGGCCATGGTCTGCAGGGCCACATTACATAAATTATTTCCACAGGCGAGTAAGGTGAGTAACACTCAGGGAGGTCCCGGTCCCCTCTCTCTCTCTGGTTGCATGAGTGGTGGTCCCGGGCACCCCCTGCTCTGTCTGTCTCCAGTCCACACTGCACTCTGGGAACCAGAAATTTGGAGATGGAGAACATATATAAACGTTGGTCTTTCCACCTTGAGCCTCACATTTCTAAATGTCACCAACATCACTAAACTTCAGGGAGTTGATCTATGATTGCAAACAGACTGCTTATGGTGCCCTGACTGGGGCAGGGGGCTGGGGTCCTGCCAGCCAGCCCTTCCCTCGACCACTCCATCGGAGTGAAGAACGGCATGGCTTTGTAAGTGCCTCTCGCAGGCCCAGACCCCTCCTCCCATGTCCTCGAGGTGGGCTGGCTGGTACCAAGGGGCATAGTTGACACCCCTCATGTGCTGAGTCTGGTGCCAGGCGGTGGGCCAGGCAATTGTGTCTGAAGCACGAGGTGTATCCAGCTCTCAGGGTGACCCTCTTCTCCAGCTCCGGAACTGAGGCCCAGGCACTTCTGTGCCTGACTTAGTGCTGGCCTCTTGTATACACTGCTCAAGTCTGCTCAACCCCTCTGCCACAAGGCATTAATCTCGTTACCCAGATGAGGGATCAGGGCTTCGTGAGGCGAGGGCTGCAGTCTACCCATGGCCACGTGGCTCAGAGTAGGCAGAGCCAGTTCTCATCCTGACCACCTGAACCAGCTTCTCAGCCAGGGGTCTTCCTGCCAGGTGTTACACAAGTTGGCCTCAGCACCCCTCCCCAGGAGACAGCAGGCACCCTTCAGGGGCCCAGGGGCCCATGGGGTCTCTGAAGCCTGTTCTGGTTATTGGAAGAAATAGAATCCAGACTTGAACATAGGGTGGTGGATTCTGTGTTTTAGGCCTGAGGCAGGGGTTGGGTGACCCTCATGGCCTGGAGGGTCAGCCACAGGAAGGTCCCCTAGAGCAGTGGTCCCCAACCTCTTTTGGGCCACAGACTGGTTTAATGTCAGAAAATATTTTCACAGGCCGGCCTTTAGGGTGGGACGGATAAATGTACCACGTGACCAAGACAAGCGTCAAGAGTGAGTCTTAGATGGATGTAACAGGGAATCTGGTCATTTTTTAAAAATAAAACATCGTTCAGACTTAAATATAAATAAAACGGAAATAATGTAAGTTATTTATTCTTTCTCTGCGGACCGGTACCAAATGGCCCACGGACCGGTACCAGTCCGCGGCCCGGGGGGTAGGGACCACTGCCCTAGAGAACATGGCAGTGGGCCTCCCGTGTGGGTGGTATCCCTCTGAGCACCTGGGGGCTGTCAGAATGGTTCAAGAAGCCAGAGGGTGGCTAAGAGGTGCAAGAAGTAGTGAAATGGGGTGTGCTTCTTTGTTCCTATAAAGCTCCTTTACCCTTCTGCAGGTGCCCGCACTCTGACCCCAACACCAGCACACCACAGGCAATTCCTGGGCATGGCCAGGCTGTGACAGTGACCACCAGGGTTCTAGGAGAGCAGGGTGGGTCGCACCAGGCGCCTGCTGGAGTGTGGAGAGGCCTCAGGGTGGTGCTGCCTGGGCCCTGTGTCTGCAGTCCACACCCCGGAGGCAGGAAGAGCAAAGGGCAGTCAGCAAGGAGGCATTAGGGTGGAGGTGGGTGGGCCGAGCAAAGGCTGGGAGGCAGGCAGGGCCAGATCTGCCAGGGGAAGTTTGGACTTTGTCCCAGAGAACCTCTCAGAAATGTAGGGCTCTAATCTCAGCAGGGGGCGGTCAGAGCTGCAGCTCTGAATCTCTGTTTTGTGTGAGAGCAGCACCCTTAGTGGGTCCCTTCATGGGGCCCCAGTGCCTCAGCCTGTTCAGCTGCGTCCCTGCAGTTGCCAAAGTGTCCTGGTTCTTCAGGGCTGTGCTCCTGGGTGCCATCATTTCTATAGACATGCTCTTTCTTACAGTGACCCCATGGGGACTGGCAGGGCCTGTGCAAGCATGGGCCAGGAGCATGGAGGCAGAGCGGCAGGGCTTGCTGGGAACATCAGCATCGACCCCTGCAGCAGGTGCCAGGCCAGGGGCAGAGGTGCCAGCCCTCCCCGACTCTGCTTCTGTGAAAGGCATGGGGTCTGGGGCAGAGGGGCTGGGCGAAACCGAGACCTGGTGCCGGGAAGCTGGGCTGGTGGGATCGTCCACAAGACCGCTGAGAGCTTAGCTTACTGCTCCATGCCTGGCACCTTGTAGGCGATCAGTAAGTGTGAGCTGAACACAGGAGTGAAAGAACAGGGCCTCTGTGGTTAAAATCATACCCTTTGGTCCTGCCTCCCTTGCTGGCCACTGTCAAGGTCACCTTTTATTGATAGTAATAATGTCAGATGTTGGTCAAATAAGTTTGTAAATATGATGTATATATTTGCTCACTTATAGTTTGCATTGGGTGTGGGAGACAGGCTGTAAGCTGACAAGGTCCTTATAGCCTAAGGCTTAGTTTTGGCCTAAGTCTAAACTTTTCTCCACACCCTTGACCGTTGCATGATGTGGGGTGGTATTCCTCTTATGAGGAATATCATTTATGCCTCAGATAAGTGGCTTTGTTTGTTTGTTTGTTTTTGTTTTTTTATTTATTCATTTTAGAGAGGAGAGAGAGAGAGACAGAGAGAGACAGAGAGGAGAGAGAGATGGGGGGAGGAGCTGGAAGCATCAACTCCCATATGTGCCTTGACCAGGCAAGCCCAGGGTTTCGAACCGAGATAAGTGGCTTTGTATCAGAGACTTTCTTTTTTGTATATTGGCTTAAAGGCTTTAATTTCTACACTATAAAATAAGGGAGACCAGGGACTCGCTCACTTGGTTCCTGAAATTAGCATTGCAGAGGAGAGGCAGCCAAGATGGTGGAGTACTGAAGGAGAAGCCAGTTTGTGCAGAGAGGAGATGGGGAACAGAGGTGAATAAGGCTGGTGAGGTGGAAACCTTTGATCCTAGGAATACTCGGATGAGTCAGTGGCTTTGGGAGCCATGAATGGAAAGGGAAGTGTTTTCCCACTGTGTGTATTCCTTGCCCTCTGGGTGCGAGCTAGGATTAAAGGTAATGGCCCACCAGTTCTTGGCTCCATCGTTTCATTACTGTCTGTCCAAATCAAATGTGAACCTGCGTGGGCCAGGTGGCTATGATGGTGGCCGTGGCTACTGGCTTTATATCAGAACAGCCCAGAAAGTTATATGAGTGGTCATTGCATGTGTGTTGATAAGAAAGGGCCTCTGGGAGGCCCTGGAGTATGTGGCAGTCTGCACAGCGTCAGCACATACAGTGTCTCAGGGGCGAAACAAGCTGGGCGGCTGGGTGGCATGTTGCAGGTGACTCGGCTGGACGCAGGAGGCTGTGGGGTCAGTGGCATGAGCCCTGGCTTCGAGAAGAACTAGCTGTGTGGTCCTAGGCAAGTCACTTAGCCTCATCTGTGAAACGGGCAGGGGTACCCTCTTTGGCAGCATCCTGCAGATGGCCAAAGGGGCTGGTCTTTGGGGTCATTACTGTTTTGAGGCCGATTCCAGTCCCCATGCTTGCTCCACCCCAATACTCAGCTGTGCATCTCAGCTCAGGCCCCTCATGCATAACTTGGAGATGCCTCGTCACTGGGCAGCCTGAAAAATTCACATTTTCTGGACTCTTTCCTACCCCCTCCCTCCACCCATTATTAGGCTCTGTCTGTGAACCCGACAGATGCGTGGTCAGTGCACACCATTGCCCACATTCACGAGATGAAAGCAGAGGTCGAGGATGGGTTAGACTTCATGCAGCGCTCAGAAACCTACTGGAAGGTGCGTATCTGGCCAAAGGGCTCTCTGCCTGGGAGCTTCCGTTCATCCCCTTGAGTCAAGCAAGGGCATTATGGACAAAAGTTATAGGGTGCAGCTTAGCTGTGGGGAACTCGTGATTTGGGAGGCATTTTTTTTTCCTTCCTTTTCCTTCGTATTTTTCTGAAGTTGGAAACAGGGAGGCAGTCAGACTCCTGCATGCGCCCGACCGGGATCCACCCGGCATGCCCACCAGGGGGCGATGCTCTGCCCATCTGGGGCGTTGCTCTGTTGTGACCAGAGCCACTCTAGCATCTGAGGCAGAGGCCATGGAGCCATCCTCAGCACCCGGGCCAACTTTGCTCCAATGGAGCCTTGGCTGCAGGAGGGGAAGAGAGAGACAGAGAGAAAGGAGAGGGGGAAGGGTGGAGAAGCAGATGGTCGCTTCTCCTGTGTGCCCTGGCCGGGAATCAAACCCGGGACTCCTGCACGCCAGGCCGACACTCTATCACTGAGCCAACTGGCCAGGGCCTGGGAGGCATTTTTTTTGAGCCACAGTGTCCTCCTGTGAGCCACGTGCCTTTCAACATTTGCCAGTGTTTTGCAGGTGATTCTAGAGTTGATCTTGGCCTATGGTATTTGGTGTAAGAGGAATGGAAAAGGGAAGCAAGAGCCTGGCACGGGTGAGAACCATGAGGGTTCTGAGCTGCCCTGTGCCACCACTGGCTAGTGGGCTCAGCAGGGAACCCAACAGTGGTGGGCTCAGGGAGTGCTCAGTGCAGCCGGGGGCTGATGGGGTGATGGTGAGGGGATGGGTCTGCAGGGCTGGCATGTGGGCATTGGGGTTCTTGTGGGGCCAGGATGCAGGGACTTCCCTGTTCCCAGTCCTAGTGTCCCCAACTGTGGTGGCCCCCCCTCTTCAAAGTACACCTGTTGTCCCCAGGCTTGGGTCTGGCATGCAGCTGGGCCACCTGTCCAGTGTGGTCTGCTGCCCTGCCCTTCACTTCTCTTTGCCATGTGGGCTCCCCAGCACACCGCTGGCCAGGACAGCACATCTCTGCTAGGACTTGGGCTGAGTGGTGAGTGCTCAGTGATGGAGCGAACCAAGGAGAGACCAGGAGCTGGGTGTAGTCACCTGCGTCCCTGAGCAGCTCCCTGGCCCGGGACCTGCCAGTGAGAACTACAGGCAGTCCCTGACTTATAACAATTAGACTCGGGGATTTTTTACTTTATGATGGTGTGAAAGAGATACGCAGAATAAATTTCATGAGCTCTTTAACACTTTATTATAAAATAGGCTTGGTGTTATATGATTTTGCCCATTTAAGGTGGGCTGGGCTAAGCCACAAGGCTTATAGGTTAGGTGCATTACATAAATGCATTTTCAACTTGGGGTCTTTTCAACTAATGATAGGTTTATTGCAATGTGACCCGGCCATCATTCGAGGAGCATCTGTAACTTAGAAGAAGGTAGGCTTCTGGCTTCTCCAGCAGTGGTGTCAGGGAGGGCAGGCAGACAGGGCGGGATAGTGTTTGAGAACTGTGACCCCGTGTAGCTCACACTTAGGTCTTCCTAAGGGCCCGGGGAGGGTGAGAAGCCCTGCTTTGGGCTCCCGAAGCAGATACTGCTAGTTCCTGAGGGAACACTTGAGTCTTGGGTGGGGGGTTGGGGTGGAGCAGCATGTGGCCCTCCCAGCTGAGGCCGGGGGCTGGTCCAGACAGACCCAAGGGAGAGAGAGGGGAGGCCTGGCCAGGGCCTTCCAGCTCATTCCATTTACATCCCCCCCAGACTCTGCTTTTACTGGACCTGGGTGGTGGAGGTCTAGCTCTGTCCTGGGCAACTCCGAAGCCCTCAGTCCCAAACAAATTCCCTTAGATGTTGAGTCCAAACACATAAAATTAGGCAGCCCTGGTTGACTAAGGTCATCACTCAGCAGGCTCTTGTCACCTGACATCTGCGTCCATGCCCTGCCATGTCTCTTGGCAGCCTCAGGCCTGGTAGGACAGCCCTAGAGTGGGTGGTGCAGCCTGGGGCTCTGTTTCTTCCTTGTCCTCCTCCTCTTCCTGCACCTGTGCCAGGTGTTTGGCTGCTGGTGTGGAGCTCAGTCAAGGCTCCAGTCACTGCCCCAGGCTGTGCCCTGCCCTGGGAACCCCACCGAAAATTCTGCCTGGACTTCTTTGTCTTTAAAAGGCCTGGTGAAGTGCAGTGAGCACCTTCCCAGCAGCACATGGACCACACGCATGCCAGGGGCACTCTGGGGGAGGTGGAAACCCAGAGGAAGCATCCATCTCAATTGGGCTTGGGTGGGGGAGTAGTTAGGGAAGGCTTCCTGGAGAAGGCAATCTTGAGTAATGAAAGATGTCTTGGAGTTTGCGTGGTGAAGGATGGCGAGATGGAAGGTATCCCAGCCAAGGACCAGCTTGAGCAAAGACACCAGGCCTACGGTAGCCAGTGAGGAAGAGGAGAGCCAGGCAGTTCAGTGTTCTCAAACACAGGTGCAAAGCGGACACAGTCCATGGAGGAGGTGTTGTCAGCTCCCCGTTCTGGGAGACGGGAGGAGGAGTCTTCTGCAATAGCTTCATAGAAGGGAGGACTGGCGTGCATGGTGGGGCTCGAAGTGAGCCAGCAGTGACCATCCAGATGTCAACCTGCTCCCTTTATTCTATGGGCTCTGTTAGCATCTGTGAGAGTTCGGTCCCAGGCTCCTTGATCCTGATGGCTTTATGGGGCGGGGGGGCTGTGCCAATTGGACGTGCAGTGGGCCTCTGCAACTATGGGAGGGATTTCCCATTCATTTTCTCCACACACAAGGAAGAAGGGGCTTGAGGAGCTGAGTAGCCTCGGCATGGACCCTGGCCCTGCTTTCTAGCTCTAAGGCAGATGAGTTGCCAGTCTCCCTCAGCCTCAGTTTCCTTACCAAGTTCAGGTATATACTTGCTGTCCCTTAGCCTTGAAGGACATGACGTGGACATGCCAGGCTCAGACCGGCCTCAGAGTGGTTTCCCAGGAAGTGCTTCCCACACTGAAAGTTGTGGGGTTTCTACAAGAAACGACATCCATGCCTCTTATTCTAGAGGCTGATAGGGTTTTATCTCATTCTTTCATTCTTTTCCCAGGATTCGGACATGCTTGCTTGTCATAATTATTGGCACTGGGCTTTATATCTGATTGAAAAGGTAAGTTGACTGGCTGTCTTGTCCTAGGAAGGTGTCCAGGGAAAGAAATGGGTCTCTGCCCTTTGCTGTACTTTGTGTCCCGTGCAATAATAGTTTGTATTTACGCATTTAAACAGTGCCCTGCCACAGGAGAGCATTCATGTTTTCAGATAGCTTTTCAGGCTTAAGTGCTTCGGGTGCTTTTCACTGTCTGAACGTGGAGATCGTGTGGATCATGTGCAGTCTGTGGAGACACTTCAGACGAAGTGTCTCCTCTGTGCTACTGGAGTGGACAACTCAGCCCCAGAGCAAGGTGTGGGGATCACCCTGGTCCCCAGGGATCCTGCCACTGGATCCCACGCTAAGGATGCTTCTTGCAGTACTGTTTCTCATAGAGAAACTGTGGAAGCTCCTCCCTAAGTGTCCTACGAGCAAAGCTTAAAAGATGGGGACCTTGTAGTGACATGGAAAACACAATCTCCACTGAAGAAATGCAGGAAGGAGCTTGCCTCCGTTGGACAAGCACTTCGTAGGAAAAATAATGCTTTGACAAGCCATTCCTTTAGCAGCAGAGGCCGCCTCTGTCTCTGGCGATCGGAAGTGAAGCCCCATGCAGCAGTGGTCCTGCAGCTCGCATCCTTGGACCCGCAGGAGGCGGCCCAGACCCTGCTGTTACGTGCTGGGGGGGCTTCGGCGTTGCTCCTTCTAAGCTCATTTCTCAGTATTGCGTCTCACCCCCTCCAGAGATTAACCGTGGGAACTTCACTTTTCCAGGGCGAATATGAGGCGGCGTTGACCATCTACGATGACCATGTAAGTCCACATGTACCCACAGTTTGGTTCATTGCTGCAATCTGAGCCTTTGGTCTCTAAAACTTTGAGCCCATCTTTACTGCCCCGGCCAGAAACAATAGCTGGAGGGAGAACACAGCGTCTTGTGTAAGACTCGGGTGAATTTCCGCCAGACGTGGTGTCGTAACCCGAGTGGGACGGAGACGTTCAGTTGGCTGTGTCCGCTGTAGGTTTTGGTAGAGGTGCACATCTCCATTGGTCACCTCTGAAATCCCAGGCTCTTCTTCAGTCATTTTCTGGAGACCACTGATTGTCCCATAGAAATTTTTTTATTTGCAGGAAAATATGCAAAACCTGCCATATTAACCATTTTAGGTTTCCAGTTGTGTGGCATTGAGTCCCTTCGCATTGGTGTCTGTCTGACCGCACCATCATCTCTGGAACTTTTTTCTCTTCCCAACTAAAAACTCTGTGCCCACTGAACACTGATTCTTCGTCCCTCTCCCCAAACCGTATCTAAACCCTAGATACGGTTTTAAGAGGAAATGGATGCCTAACTCACAGCCCCCCAGTATCCCAGTGCAGGCTTAATGATAGAGGCCTCGGGTCAGAAAGATGCTTGTGATTTGGGGGTGGGGATCTAAATGCCCGAGAAAAACATTCAGTAACATTTTCTCAAAGTCATCCTTGGGAGTTGTCAGGATTTCGTGGTGAGAACTGAAGGGTGACAAGTGCTGTGAGCTATGAGGTAGCGACCAGCTATCTAGAACCGTGGACGGAAGAGACGCGTCCCCTGTGGGCCTGGCCCAGGGCTGGGGGTGGGAGGGGACAACGCCAGGGCCCCGGACTTGCTCCCTCAGGTCCGCTCTTTCTTCAGGTCTGCACCTGGAGTGCTTGCGCCTTGGCGAGGGGCACAGTCCAAGTAGCTGAAGCGGAAGGGATGGTGGCGGGTGGTAACTTGCGTTTGCTGAGGGCCCTCCTGCCCTTGTCTTCCAGATCCTCCCCAGCTTGCGGGCCAGTGGCGCCATGCTAGACGTGGTGGACAGCTGCTCCATGCTGTACCGGCTGCAGATGGAAGGTAGCCACAGCTCTGCTCTCCCCATTGGCTCCTCTCCCCTTCCTTCCCACACAGTGAGGAGACAGAGCCATGGCCCCGGCCCAGGGCTGTGCGGGAGCTCATGAGCGAGGCCCTTTAGGTCCCACCACAGGCCTTGGGATGCACGCCGGGCTATGGCCCAGGGCACCGGGGCTGCGGCTGCCTTCCAGTTACCTGAGCCTGTGGGACCAGGCCTCTGCTGCCCTTTCTTCCAGTTCCCACAACCCCCGTGTGCAGGTGGCACCTGGCTGCCTGTCTCTGTCCGGGTGCTGCCTTCTTTTTTAGAACAAGGGAGGTGAGAATTTCTCAACCCCTTGGGATTTCAGAGTGGTTTCTCAACACAGTTACCCCATGCTTTGCAGCTAGCCTGGGTGAGGTTGGCTGCAGCTCTGGGGCAATGGACAGCTTCCAGCCAAGTGCTGGGGTGGGGATGGTTTTCCTCTCTCTCCCAGGCCCAGCAGAGCCAAACCTGGACCCTAGGTCAGTAGGACAATGTGGGGGACAGGGCAGGCAGTTCAGGAAGACTCCTGGAAGGCTTCCCAGTAGAGGTGAAATGTGAACCATGGGAGGGTGTCGGGCTTTGCCAGGTAGAGATGGCAAAGGACGTTACATGTGGAGAACAGCCTGTCCAAACCCCAGGACACAGAAGCCAACAGCCTGTCATGGGGATGCATGATTAGAGGGTAGGGGCAGTGTGGTCAGATGGAGCAGAGGAGGCTGGGAGGGCGCGGGAGCCCATGGGTAGGGCATGGTGAGTAGGTCGGATTTTCTCTGGGGCTTAGAGGAGCTGCTAGAGCAGGGATGGACAGGCTCAGATCAGCCTCTAGGAAAGATCCTCTGAGCAGTGGGGACTGAGCCAGGGGAAGCTGGAGGAACAGTGAGGATGCCGAGGGAACAGCAAGGAGGTGGGAAGAGCCTTGAGCCCTGGGGATCAGGGAGGGAGTTGTGGGACCTGTGTGGAGGCTACTGCACTTTCTAGGCTGGCTCCTGGATGTCTGGGCGGCAAGGTTGGGACACTGAAACCTGGACTGGTGGAAGGCCTGTGTCCCTGGTCCAGCCAAAACCATCCAGAACTATCGGGGACAGGGCGAGGGCAACTCAGAGACTGGGATTGCTGGGGGCAAGTGGAGGAAAGACAAGGCCACTTGTTCCCTCACTGTAGAGGGTGGAGACTCAGAAACCATGTGCAATGTTGACCAGCTGAGAAACGGAAGCCAAGGGCAACATCTCTAGTCGTGGAGGTACCCATGGGAGAAGTAGGATAATCCGGTAGCTTCCAGGAGTCGGGAGGACAGGAGGTAGGAGGTGGAGTTGGAGAGTGGTTCAGAAGTAGGGATTGCCTAGAGTTGAGAAATGTAGACACAAAGGTGGAAAGAGGCTGTTTACTTGGCATATTTTTATTGAGCATCTATTATGTGTCAGATGTCGTGTTAGCAATAATCCAGGAAGAATTTATTTATTTTATATATATATAATTTTTCCCCCTTTTAGAGAGTGGGATAGACAGGGACAGACAGACAGGAACGGAAAGATGAGAAGCATCAATCATTAGTTTTTCGTTGCGCATTGCAACACCTTAGTTGTTCATTGATTGCTTTCTCATGTGTGCCTTAACCACGGGCCTTCAGCAGACCAAGTAACCCCTTGCTCGAGCCAGTGACCTTGGGTCCAAGCTGGTGAGCTTTTGCTCAAACCAGGTGAGCCCGCACTCAAGCTGGCGACTTCGGGGTCTCAAGCCTGGGTCCTCGGCATCCCAGTCTGACACTCTATCCACTGCGCCACTGCCTGGTCAGGCCATATATATATATATATATATATATATATATATATTAGATTTTATATTCATTTTGAGAGAGAGAGAGAGAGAGAGAGAGAGAGAGGAGGAACAGGAAGAGTCAACTCCCATATGTGCCTTGACCAGGCAAGCCCAGGGTTTCGAACCGGCAACCTCAGCGTTCCTGATCGACGCTTTATCCACTGCGCCACCACAGGTCGGGCCAACCCAGGAAAAATTTAAAAATTGGTTTTGGGATTTGTTAAAGGGGCCAGGGACTGCTTAGTACCCTCTGATAGTTTTTAAAGTTAGCTTTCTACCTTATGCATCTGTTCATTTTATAATTGGACAGAGGTAACAAACTGGACTCAAAGTCCTCAGCATGAGGCCAGACATTGCTCACCTGCCTGCCTTCCTCACTAGAATGGGATCACAGAGGTCACCCCTGGATGTGCCGGTGCAGGAGGCCCCCGGTGCAGGGCACACTCAGGGGCCTCACACCATGCCTGGGTTTTTTCCCATGTTCTTAGGGGTGTCTGTGGGTAAGCGGTGGATGGATGTCCTGCCCGTGACCCAGAAACACAGCCGTGACCACATCCTGCTGTTCAACGATGCACACTTTCTGATGGCCTCTCTGGGTGCTCAGGACACCCGAACCACGCAGGAACTGCTGACCACTCTGCAGGATGCCAGCGAGTATGCAGAGGGGCCAGGGTTCTGGAAGCTTCTGCCGCCAGGGCAACTGGGAATGGGGTCCCACTAGTGAGCACAGCTTTCTTGGGGATGCCCGTGGAGGACTGCTCCAGATGTGTGTCCACAGGTGTACATATTCCATCCTCCAGGTGTGTACTTGCCAGGTGTACCCCTGGGAGGTGGGTCATGCCAGGGGGCCAGGCAGAGTTGCCTCTCCATCCCCAAGGTGGGTGTGAGGGCCCGTATGACACACAGGCAGTCTCTCACAGGGGACATGGTAGGGTCCTAGAACCAGAGAGCCCTGCTACTGATAAGATCTCAGATCCTGAACAAGTACTTCTCTGCTCTGAGCCTGTTTCCTCATGTGCAAACCGGGGACAGTGCCTCTGCAGCACAGGTCCACCAAAGACACAGCTCCCGTCTGTGGGGGCAAGGGCTGTGGGAGCCATCTCCCTGTGGTGTGTCCTGAGGCCTGGTGGAGGGCAACCGTTGTCACAGGTCAAGCTGGCCACCACCATGGCCACCTGCCCTGCACTCCTCCCAGGTGAGGTGTCCAGTATTAGGGAGCCATCCTTTTACCACAGGGAAGGCCCAAGGAGCCCAAGAATCACTGAGTGTTTGATTCTTGCTTTTAAGGTAGGCGTGGAGCAGACTTCTGCCTCTGGGCCCCCCATGCTCGTGCCATGCGTCAGCAGGCACATGTGGGCCAGTGGGAGACACAGGCTGCCACGCTGTTCTCTCCTGGTGTCGGTGCCCGTCTCAGTGCCAGGCCTTTGCCGGCATTGCCTGCAGTCCTCGGACATCCTGCTGGCTCAGCACTGCTTCTCCTCTCACTTTACAGAGGGGCAAACTGAGGCCAGACATTGGGGGTGGGGGACTGGATGAAGGCCAGGTCACTAGGAAACTGGAATTCAACCCTGTTGAAGCTAGATAAGAGCCCTGTTCCCTCCTGGCTGCTCCTCCTCTGTCAGCTCATCCGGTCAAAGCTCCTACTGTGTGGCAGGCACAGTGCCGGGGGACACCGGGCCGAGCAGGTGGGGGGACAGGTGTGCTGTGGTGGGGCGGGCCACTGAGGGCAATTCCTCTGGCTGGTAGGTCCCCCAGCGAGAACTGTCAGCACCTCCTGGCCCGCGACGTGGGGCTGCCCCTGTGCCATGCCCTGGTGGAGGCCGAGAACGGGAACCCCGACCGCGTCGTGGAGCTTCTCCTACCCATCCGCTACCGGATCGTCCAGATCGGAGGCAGCAACGCCCAGGTGAGCCTCCAGCCTCCATCTGTGCCAGCTGCTGGAACACTGCGGCCCAGTCCAGGAGTCCCTGTGCCCAGCAGCCCTGTCTCTCCAAGGGATTTGCACGTGCTGCGCCCTTCGCCTTGGAGACCCATTCTCCTTTCTCACCAGCTGCTGCCGGCCAGTTCTTCAGGCCTCAGTTCACATTCTCTTACCTGACTGTGCTGGGTGCCAAGAGGTGTGGTGGGCAGGTAAACCCAGGCCCTGGCCGCTTGGATCCTACTCTGAGGTGGGAACTGGCCCTAAGCAAAGTGAATCACACAAATATACTTAAAACCGTCACGAGAGCAGGTGTACTGCTTTGAGGTGCTGAGATGGAGGCACTGAGCAGTGTCTCTCCAAGGGATTGTGCCCGTAGCGTGCAGGTGTCCTTATCTTCACACCCCCAGTCAGTTTGTCCCTGAGAACAGGTGGCCTGCAGTGGGGTGGGGGTGGCCCCATCCCTCATCCTACATCACAGGAGCCTAACCTGCCCAGTTGTCCTTTCAGAGAGACATCTTCAACCAGTTACTGATCCACGCGGCCTTAAAGTGCACCTCTGACGCCCACAGGAACGTGGCCCGGTGAGTTCCTCGCGCATGTCCCCAAGCCTGGCTTGGGAAGGTTTTCTTCCCACTCATAGCTCTTTCACACAGGGTTCTCCCCATGGGCTTCTGGCACGCTCAGCGGTCCCCACATCCCTTGGTCTGAATTGGTTCCCACCTTTGAGATTGTGAAGACGCAAGTCTATGGGGGTGCTTGTTCTCCCTTGTTATGCTCAACTGAAGGGGACCAGCCACCCCCAGGCCCACTCTCCTGCCCTCCTCCAGCCCTCCCCTCATTCTAGCCCTGCTCAGTTACCCAAACATGTCCTGGTCATTCAGGCCTGGGCCTTTGCACATGCTGTGCTCTTCGCCTTGGAGACCCATTCTCCTTTTCACCCAGCTGCTGCCGGCCAAGGCCTCAGTTCACATTCTCTTACCTGACTGTGCTGGGTGCCAAGAGGTGTGGTGGGCAGGTAAACCCAGGCCCTGGCCTGAAGCTTACCTCTGAGGTGGGAACTGGCCCTAAGCAAAGTGAATCATACAAATATACTTAAAACCGTCACGAGAGCAGGTGTACTGCTTTTAGGAGCTGAGATGGAGACACTGAGCAGGCGGGAAGTCAGGGAGGAAGTGACAGTTGAGGGAGGCCTGAAACCCAGGGGATTTAAGCAGGCCATGGGTGGTCTGGTTAGCACAGGGACTGGAGGGTGTGGCTGGAGGACTGGGGATGTGGGAGAGCAGCCTTGATGCTCTCACACCCAGGCACACCTTGCCCGGCATGTGGCAGCTGAGTTCCTTGCCACCTCCTACACCAGCCCAGCCCGTGTGCTTCTGGGGTGAGATGTGAGTGCCCTCCTCACCTGGGTCCTTTGTGCCCTGTGGGAACACCGAAGGGAAAGGGGAAAGAAAGGAGTTGAAGGGTGCCTGGCGGGCAGAATGGCTGTAGGGAGGCAGTCTGGGACAGCCCCTTGGGTCCCAGGAGGCCCCTGGCTGGGCCTTGAGGTCAGGTACAAAGTCCTGGGGTCTGAGCACAGGCTCAGGTGGCCCACAGTGGGCGAGATCTGGCTGCCCGACAGCGTTTCCAACCGAGCAGTGCTGGTGCTCATGGCGCTGATGAAACAGGTGTGGACGCAGTGGGCTTAGTGGACTCTGAAGCATCTTGGACACATGCCCATGCTCCTCACCCCTCCATGGCCATATGCAAAAAGCCACACGTGTTTCTTTCTTTTTTTTTTTTTTTTTTTTCACACGTGTTTCTTTAGTAGCTCCAGGCCCTGGCGTGGGTCAGAGTTGGTGCCTCTGGTGGCAGCTGGTCAGGGAAGGTGGGCCTGTTAGGACAGAGCAGAGAGCTGAGGGCTTCAGCATGGGAGTTGAGTAGGGTTGGGGGTACTCAGCCCATGCCGGGGCAGGGGGGTAGCTATTGCTGGAAAGCAGAGCATTTGCCCCTGGGAGTGCTGGGGGGTGAACAAGCCATGGGATGCCCAGAGCAGACGCTGACCACGGAGGGGGAGCCTGCTGCTGTTAGGGTGACAGGCGTGCCCCCTCCAAGAACATCTACCCATGGAGCCATCAGCTCAGCTCCGATCCTGTCCCCTCAGTGGGAAATGCTCAGCCCCCTGCCCTGGTGTCCCTACCCTGAGTGCCTGGCAGTGTCCCTGCCCCTTGACCCTACCCTGACCCCACAGAATCACTGTTGCCGATTGTTTGGGGTCTTCACCCTAAATGGTACCACTGCTTTCTTTAAACTTGGGGTTTTTCTCTCACCATCTCCTCTACTACTCACTTTTCCCAGAACAGTCTCAAATATGGCTCCTCCACCTGAACACCCACAGGTGTGCCCTACCCTCTCGTCCCTAAGTTCCTGAGCCACCAAGGCCACAGTGATGTGCTCACCCTGGAATTCAAGTCCCTGGAGGCATCATGAGGACAATGTAAAAATGCTCTCTAAACACTGTTGTCCCTGTTACACTCCTGCACCTGTGCGAGGACGCTGGGCTCTGGACGTCCACCCTTTCTCGTCCTCACACCTCCCTCACCTTCTCTCTGGCCCCTGCCAAGGCAAGGCCTCCCGTCCCTGGACTTTTGTCCAGCCTGTCCCCTCTGCCGTGATGCTGTCCCCTCTCCAGCATTCTGGGAAAGGGAGCATCTTGCTCTCTGACCACCTCAGCCCCAGCCCAAGATGCCTGTGTCTTGCCTCAGGGTTGAGGGAGCATCAGGCCCCCACATCCTTCTAGGAGGTTCCACCACTGACCCTGTCTCTGTTTCCGCAGAAGCCTTCTGATGGAGCGTGATGCCTTGAAGCCCAACTCGCCCCTGACTGAGCGGCTCATCCGCAAGGCAGCTGCTGTCCACCTCCTGCAGTGAACCCACGCTTCCTCCCATACCCCAGCCGTCAAATTGGCTGCCCCACTGGCTTCCTATGCTTAGGAGACAAGCCTGTTAGTTAGGCCTGCTGAGGGTAGTCTGCATCTTTAAATAGAAAGCCCTGTGACCAGCAGTGTTGCGGGAAGAAAGGATGCAAATCTATGTACAGGTGATTCACAATCCTCTCATTCTTCTTATGGGCCGAGGTGCAGTTTTACATAGTCAGAACTGACACGGGTGCCGCTGTTACTACTGGCTGTGCAAATTGTAGTTTCCCAGTGGACTCTTGCGCCTCCTGGTTGTTCAAGGGTTGGAAGCAGGGGTGGGGTGGGGAGCAGCTCAGCTGGGGCTGGGGAGTCTTCACAGCCCCATGGGGCACCTCCCACCCCAAGCTGCCTTTGAGATAAACCCTCAGTGTCTTCACATCCTATTCCAGACAGGATCTGTTATCCACTTTGGGGTGAGGGTACCAAAGAGGGGCAGTGACTTGCCCAGGTCACAGCTTAGTGGAGGCCCTGCTCACCGCAGGCCCTTGTTCTTCCTGGAAGAGGACCTCACCTCAGCCTGTGGCCTCAGCCCAGCTGCCACATCCACGCCCTCCTCACAGAAGCATAAACCCATGGAGGCCCTTCTGCTGCCTCTGGGGCAAGTCTGCAAGCTTCTCGGGGCCTTTGGTGACATGGATGTGGGCTTGTTTTCTCCGTATTCTAAATGGTACATCGTGAAGGGGGCCTTGGTACGTGGTTTCCTTGGTCAACTCTGACTTCGGTCAGGCAAATACAGCGCGGGGAGCTGGTGGTGTGCTTTCTGGGGTGTGAGGGTTGAGCTCAGGGTGCCCTGCTGTGGAAAAAACCAAAGGTTTGTGATGTGGTTTCAACAAGACCAGAGCTAGTTTTATGAGCGCTGTCTCAGCTCCTGCTTCCTATGGTTAACCGAGCCCCACATCCCCCCTGAGCGAGCCATAGGTTTCAGTTTAATGGGCTGACTCAGTTGTGCTGTGTGAGGGGGAGGATCCCAGCCCAGGAATGCTTCCCATTGCTTAGGTGCGTACTGAAGTGAGGTAGGGACTCACCTGGACAGGGAGAGGCAGGTCTCCTGGGAGGCAGCAGAGGACTCCACATTGATCGGGCCAATTCCTGAGATTAAAATAATTTAGTTAATTGGTTCCTTTGACTATTACTGAACAGGCCCCTTTGAGCATCTCTTATGTGCCAGGCCTGGGCTGGGTCCCGGGGAGACAGGTTTTTTCTTGAATTTGGGGTGTGGTGGGCTAGCGCATGGCATCAAGAAAATGGGTAATTACATTAGGATTTCAGGAGAGGTGTGGTCTCTACCCAGGAAATAGGGACTCATTCTTAGGGGGAGCCTGCTCTTCATCCTGAGCTGTTCCCTCCTGCTGGTTCGCTGACAGCCTGCTCTCATCCTGTCTGCCCGCCCCTCTCCTGGTTCCAAGCAAGACCCACTTGGCCGTGGAAGTAGGAACCCTGTCTCCTCCCCTGGGAAGCCCTCCACTCCCACACTGCAGGCTAGTGAGGGTGCCTTCTCAGCTGTGGACACCTGTCCTGGGTGTTGCACTTTTCTCTGCAGCTGTGACCTCAGGTCATGGGCAGCATCTTTTGAGTCCCTGTGTCACCCAGCATGTATCTGCCAGTGCCTGGTGATCAGACTCGTTAATGAATGCTTACATGAGTGAAGCAGAATCCTGCTGAGGGGGTGGGGGAGGTGAATCAACAAGGATAGGCTGATGATAGAAGAGGCCAAGGGGTGGACGGAATGAAGGTATTGTTTGCAGCAACAAGTTAGTAACAATGGGTGCTGCTTACTGAGCACCTACTATGCTGGCACAATACAGGAAGAGGAGCATCAGAGATGGGTTTTGGGGACCCTCACCCCCAGCAGGGCTGTGGGATCTGACATCTGGGCCAAGAGCCCCTGAGTGTAGGACCCTCTGGGCTGTTGCCCTGTGGTCATGAGTCAGGCAAGCCTGGGCTTTGGGACTGTAAATTAAACACAACAACACTAAGCCAGCTGCTATTTCCAGGAGGCCCTGGTAGGGTGGAGGGGAGCCTGGAGCTTCCAGGCTGGTGGGCTTGGCAAAGCGGCTTTCCTGAGGGTGAGCAGGACCCCAGAGAGGTGGCTGGGAGATGACCCGGCCCAGCGCCCTCCTTCAAGCCCCAGGCCTGAAGCAGGACCACTTCTGTACTTCTCTGTTCCTTGAGCCAATAAATTCTCTTTCCAAGGCTAGCGTGAAGCTGGTTTTCTGTTTCTTGCACCCAAAGGCTCTTGACCAAGACCTGCAGCTGAGATTTGCACCTGGGTCTGCCTGGCACCATCTCTTTTCTCCAGTTAAGCAGGATCTTGAGCAAAAGATGATGGGACTCAGAAAGGAACCCATGATCTGAGAATGAGGTAGGAAAGACAGGGCCTGGGGACCCAGCACATCGGGACGCAGTGGGGATGAGGATGGAGGCTGCAGAGGGAATTCCCGAGATAGAAAAAAGGGGTCAAGGATGCCAGGACAGGCCAAAGGGAATGCAGAGTGCAAGCCAGGTTCCTTCCAAACTACTAAACTTCCACTCCCCCATCTTGCCCAGATCTCACTCAGCTCCTGCCTGGTGTCCAGTGCTGGGTTGGGTGAGGCTGAAGGACAGTGATGACTGAGACCAACCCTGCCCTGTAGGGACCCCGGGTCTCTTGGGGAATCAGGTTTGGAATCAGAAGTGAAGTGGAACCATGGCAATATGGAATGATGTGTGTGCATGGTGTGAAACCAGGGGCATGGGAGCCCAGACGCGGCCCCAGCCATTCTGGAAGGCTTCTTAATGGAGGTCCTGGGCACAGGATGGCTGCCCCCTGGACAGATCTCCACCCAACTTTCCCAAAGAGATGGCTTATCATCATCTCTGAAAATGATGCTCTCCCTCCAGGGTTCCATCTTTCCTGGAGCTGACCTGTGGGGCATCCCAGGCCCCTCCTATCTGCTCCTCCGTCCTTGAGTCCCAACTAATTAGAGCAACAGCTTCATGACACTGTGCCCTGGGAGGAGCCCTTTGTTTGATGCTCAAGCCCATGGGGTGGGCATTATTAATACCTGGTTCACAGTCCAAGGCTCAAGGGAGGTCAGTCTGATTGGCCTGGCGATCAGTCGCCCTCTCAGATCAGGGGTCTCCTGCTTGCTCCAGCATGTGAACTTCCTCATGCAGACTCCATCACTTGGCCACTGGACCCTGGCTGGAGGGGTACCCTTTTACTATTTCCCCTCTCACCCCGAATAAACCCAGCTCCTCAGGAGGCTATAAGCCCAGGACAGGCTCCTGCTATACTTTCTGGCCATGCTGAGGCCCTCAACATTGACCCCTGTGGCCAGATAGCTTCTCCTGGTCAAGGGGCACAAACCGGTGTGTCTGGTTACCAAGTGACACCTGTGCGCTTCTCTGGGCAGGGACTGGTTTTTCTTACTGTTTTAGGAACGGACATGTATTGCTTTACAAAGCAGGTAAACACATCTATTTCGTCTGGTCTTCACAACACCCTGCGATAGGAATTTAATTTTCTCCATTTACAGATGAAGAATTGAGATCAGAATTCTGTTCCTAGCCACACGTCGTAATGCTAAACCTGCAGGTACACACACAGCGTGGTCTTCAAGAACTTGGTCCCCAAGCTGTATACCTTAGCCCTTCGCAGCCCACCCGCGCGCGGAGGCAGTGCGCACGCGCATCAGGCTCTTTCTCCCAGGCGATAAGACTACAATCCCCAGAATGCACCGGGCACGCGCAACCTTGCAGTGCCCTTTTCAAACCGGCCAATCGCAGCCCGCGCCGCGGCCGCCGCGCCGTGTTTAAATCCGGGGCGGAGGCTTCTCAGCCGGGACGTTGCAGCAGGTTAGGGGTGAGGGTCCTCGGAGGACTTGGGCCGGGTGCAATGGGCGTCCCTTCGTGTGCTCCGTCGGGACTTTGACAAACCAAAACCCGCAGCAGTCCGGCCGAGAGCTGGGAATTCCGTTGCCGCCGCCCGAGGCGTCCAGGCCTGGCTGGGACTGGCGCCGTCTGTTCTGGATCCACCCTGGAGGCTCGTGGCGTGGGGGAGTGTGTTGCGGAGGGTCTTGAGCTGCATCTCAGGTGGCCTTTGGCCGCAGCCGCCAGCTCCGTGTCCCTGTGCGTGCTCCCGGGGCTCACGCGGCTGGGCGTCACTGCGGGCGGAGGGCCCGGGGGGCTGTCTGACACCCGGTCACTTCTAGTCCCTTCCCCCTTTGTCTCCTCCCCCCTCCCCTGCAGTGGCTCTGACAGCTCTGGGCATGGAAGGAGGAGGCGGCCGCCACGTGCCTCCAACCAGCCGGGGAGGACAAGCAGAGATGCAGGTTCCCGAGAAGAATGGTACGTCCTTGTCTCTGCAGCGCCGTTGTTCAGGTAGCTTAGTGAAGAGGTCGGTTGATCCCATCCTTCCGTGAGAACTTAGTGCTCATCCTGTGCTCTGTACCCATGGCGACTGTCTCCAAGGAGTTTGCATCCCTCTCCCTTCTTTATTTTGAATTACACAGTATTCTCCAGCCTCCTTGACGCCCAGCTTTAAGTTACACCCTAAAAGGAATTTTCACCGCTTTTGTTTACGTCAGTATCCCGGGTGCCTACAGCGCGACTTGACGTTTTGCAGGAGCTTTGATAGATTTCTGTGGGATTGATTGGGATGTTTTCTCTTTGTTGCTGGTTTCTGTTTACTCACACCTGTTTCGTATCTTGGTAACCACGTTAGTGAGTGAGCCTGGCTGGAACTTTGTTGTCTTGTTCCCTTGGTCATGTTTGAATGTCCAGGTGAGAGTGCAGCCTCCTGAGATGCGTTAAGGGCACTGCTCTCTTTTTCAGTTAAAGCATGTTGACATCCTTTTATTCTATGTTCCTAAACACCCGTGTGAGGCAGGTATCCTTGACACCTTCATTTTGCATAAATCATCCTAGAGACATTGCCAGTTGTCCATTCTTCATTGTACATAGGAAGGTATTTGCTGGTACACCCTTCTCCTTCCTGTTGTATCCTTTCCAAATACCAATCCCTTCCACATGTATACAGAATCCCCACAGCTTCTCTTGAGGATGTCAGGCTTCTGTCACCCTACCTTCGCATCCTTGCTGTGGCCTGTCCATTAGCTCACACTCAGCATTGACATTGACCAGGGGTCCCCAAACTACGGCCCGCGGGCTGCATGCGACCCCCTGAGGCCATTTATCCGGCCCCCACTGCACTTCCGGAAGGGACACCTCTTTCATTGGTGGTCAGTGAGAGGAGCACATTGACCATCTCATTAGCAAAAAGCAGGCCCATATTTCCCATTGAAATACTGGTCAGTTTATTGATTTAAATTTACTTGTTCTTTATTTTAAATATTGTGTTTGTTCCCGTTTTGTTTTTTTACTTTAAAATAAGATATGTGCAGTGTGCATAGGGATTTGTTCATAGTTTTTTTTATAGTCTGGCCCTCCAACGGTCTGAGGGACAGTGAACTGGCCCCCTGTATAAGAAGTTTGAGGACCCCTGACATAGACCTACACTCTATTTTCTCGCTTGTCCCCAAGTCCTCTCCATTTGCAGAGTGCCTTATTCAGAGCCAGACTTCAAGAGCTTTTTCTACTTGTTTTGCTATTTCCTCACATCCCTCAACCCTGAGCAACCCTACCTGCTCTCACCCCTCCACTCGAGCTGTTTTTCTCAGTCAGTGATGACATCTTTGTCGCCACATCTGTCCATGGTTCTGTCCTTATTAAATCAACCTCTCAGTAGTAACATTTGACCTTCTCTCCTTCTGGAAACTTTTCTTGCTGGGCTTGCAAGGCATCTTGGTTTTCCTCCTGCCTCCTTGGCAGGTGTATCGCCATCTCTTTGCAGAGTCCTCTTCTACTGTGGTGTGTGTGTGTGTGTGTGTGTGTGTGTGAGATCTTTTTAGCCATTCATCAGTTGGGAGGCACATAGGTTGTTTCCATATCTTGGCTACTGTGAATAATGCTGCAGGGAACATGGGGGTGCAGGTGTCTCTTTGAGATAGTGATTTCATTTCCTTTGACTGTATCGCTGGATCACATGGTAGTTCTATTTTCAATTGTTTGGGGAACCTCCATACTGTGTTCCACAGTGGCTGCACCAATTTTCATTGCTGCCAACAGAGCACAAGCATTTCCTTTTCTCCACATCCTCGCCAATACTTTAGCTTTTGAGTTACTTTCAAGAGTGAGGTGCATCCAGGCCCCAGAAAAGACACGGGCTGAGGTAACAAACTCAGGAAATCACCCGTGAAGAAGTCAGAAGTGCCCCGCTAAATACGATACAGTTCAAGCTACATCTTCTAAACCAGTGGTAGTCAACCTGGTCCCTACTGCCCACTAGTGGGCGTTCCAGCTTTCATGGTGGGCTGTAGCGGAGCAACCCAAGTGTAAATAAAAAGATAGATTTAGGCCCTGGCCGGTTGGCTCAGTGGTAGAGCGTCGGCCTGGCGTGCAGGAGTCCCGGGTTTGATTCCCAGCCAGGGTACACAGGAGAAGCACCCATCTGCTTCTCCACCCCTCCCCCTCTCCTTCCTCTCTGTCTCTCTCTTCCCCTCCTGCAGCCAAGTCTCCATTGGAGCAAAGTTGGCCCGGGTGCTGAGGATGGCTCCATGGCCTCTGCCTCAGGCGCTAGAATGGCTCTGATTGCAACAGAGCGTCGCCCCCTGGTGGGCATGCCGGGTGGATCCCGGTCGGGCGCATGCGGGAGTCTGTCTGACTGCCTCCCCGTTTCCAACTTCAGAAAAATACAAAAAAAAAAAGAACTGGGATGACAGTGGACATCACAGCCACGTGCCCAGCTTTAATGGGATTTCTTTAGTTTTCCATCAAGCCTCATGCTGGCTTATGGGTGATTTACACGTGGATGATAGTCCCTGGTGCTGTTCATCAGTATTTCTATGATTATATATATATTTTCTTCCTGGTACATGATTGAGTTGTACTTTCTGCACACCTGAAGTTGGGTTTGGCTCAGGTGATTTGAAAGGTAGCCAGTGACATGTGAATGTTGTGGTAAGTGTCCCTTCCGCTATTTGTTTCCCTTGCTTCTGCCATGAAGACAGCAGTGTTTCTGAGGGCAGAGGCCGCATGCTGGGCTCTGAGTGAGGAGGGCCTGGAGCAGGGCCCAGCCTTCCTCCGCAGGCAGGGCTCTGAGGGAGAGGTGTGGCTTCCTTGTCATGAGCCACTGCATTTGAGGGTGGTTTACCTCAGCATAAGTTTGCCTGTCCTAACTGATAAAGGTGTGTTTGAACCTGGTTTTAGAAGGAATGCTTCCAACAGTATCCCATTAAGTCTAATTTTGGCTTTTGGGTTGAGCTGATACTTCCTTCTGTGATAACCTATGCCTGTTACTTTCTATGAAGAGCTTTCAGAGTCAGCATGGTATTTGCATATTATCATATGCCTTGTCAGCATGTACGGGGACTGGCGTGTGGGTTTCCTCTCAGGTCTAGTAAAATGAGGAGTATGTTACTAGGTGGTATAAAAATCAAACCGTCTCTGGGCAAACCTCATTTGGTCACAGTATGTTCTTTTAATGTGTTGCTGGATCTGTTGGTTCACATTCCTACTTAGGGTTGTTATGTTGGTGGGAGACTGGACGGTAGCTTCCTCACTGAGCAAACCTGATAGGCTCGTGTGGTGCCATATGCTTCCTGGAAGTAGGTGGGAAGGTTCCTTTCTTCTGTCCTTTGGGGCAATGTAAATTGTTTTGGAATTATATATTGTTAAAAGATTTGATAGAATTATTCTGTGAAATTATCTGGGACTTGTGCTTTTTGGGGGGAGATTAACTCTTTAATAAATTTGTCCAATTATTTTATAATAATTAAAATATTAGATTTCTTTTCTCTCTCCTGGGGTCAGTTATATAAATAAATCAATTTAAATAATTTAAATTTAAAACATTTCTATTTCCTAGAAAATTATTCATTTCAGCCAAGTTTTAGGTTTATGTGCAGGGAGTTGTACAAACTATTTTATGAATGCTTTTAGTGTAGTCTGTCTGAAGTTATTTCTGTTTATTTCTTTTGTGCATTTGTACTTTCTGCTTTTTTTGTGATTAGATAATTAGGATTAATTGAATTGACTAATTAGGACCTGATTGGGATATGAGTATATTTTTAGGTTTTACTGTTTTGCTAAGCATGCTGCATTGTTTATTAGGTTCAAATAAGATATGCTCTGTGTAAACCTGTATAAACTTTATTGAAATATCAGTTCAGGTATTTCACTGAATACACTAAATATTTGCTAAATGTTTGGGCCCGTAGCTGGACATTGGGGACTTTGGGAAAGTTAAACTTTTGTTGTCTTGGAGGAGCTTACAGTCAGTCTAGTTGGGGCCACAGAAGGGCCAAGAGACAATTACAGAACAGCGAAGCTGGGGCAGGGATGGAGGTCAGGTCCAGATGCTGCAGGGGCTGGGGAGGGGGCTCACCCTCCAGTGGAGGGACCCCTAACCCAGGTGTGTGAGAGGGAGTCATGCAGGGCTGGTGAACGCGCCACGGTGGGAATATGGACGCTACACAGTGCGCTTTCATCTGGGGGTTCAGAATGGGCTCCAGTCAACACATACGTCTGCTTATGGAGTCCCTCCTCTGTGTTTGCTTGATACTGCACTTATTTTTGAAAGGGGAGTAGGTGTTTTATAGTCTGTAAGCAGGGAATTTATTTCTAGGGGAGCTGAGACAGGTGGTCTTTTGAAAATGTTCTATACCCGAAAATGACTTAACTAGTCTCAAATAGCTACTTGAATTACAGGATGAATGCATTTTAGATTTATCTTAAAAATAAGTGCTTAGGCTTTTGGAATAGCTTAGCAAACACTGAATGACTGATGCTATTTTAAAAAGAAAATGGGAAAAATAAGATAACCTAGAGCCCCTATGAAAATGTGACTATTAAAATAATGGTAAGTTACACTTTGGGGAGTGAAATTTCATTTTTTTAAATGATTTTTATTTTTATTTTTTTAATTTATTGATTGCAAGGGAGGGAGAAAGAGAGAGAGACAGGGAGAAATATTGATCTGTTGTTCCACTTCTTCATGCATTCCTTGGTTGATTCTTGTATGTGCCCTGAGCAGGGAATGAACCTACAACCTTGGTTTGGTGTATTGGGAGGATGCTCTAACCCAGAGGTCTCAAACTCGCGGCCCACGGGCCGCATGCGGCCCGCTGAACAATTTTGTGCGGCCTGCAGACTAATCCACGAAGTTCAAAATATTTTGGATAAAATTAAGAAAGCCTAGGGGCCTACTTGTATTTTTCATTTCTCTAGCATCCTAGCTAGATATTAGCTTAGTTAACAGCAGTTGTGATGCGAACTACAGTTTCTGGTTGTTTTGTGACACTGAGTAAACTGCATGTACGATTGTGCTTGTTGTACTGATTTTTTTTTTGTTTTCAACTGCAGTGAGAAAAGTGTTGTGTAACAGTTGCCTTTTGTAGACCTAGTGCGGCCCGCCGAACGGCTGTGATCTTGCTCTGCGGCCCACATGCTGAGTTGAGTTTGAGACCCCTGCTCTAACCAGTTGAGCCATCCTGCAAGGGCTAAATTTCATAATAGTTTTGGTAGTCATAGAGACTGGTGATCTTTTCTTTTTGATAGTCCGAGCCCTAAAATAACAGCAAACGTTTTCTTCCCAGACGTTCTTCTTTTGGTTGATGAAAAATTTGACTTCGATCTGTCATTGTCTTCTTTAAGGTAAACAAATGAGTTCTCTTCCCTTGTCAGTGGGCGTAACCACATTCAATAAAATCTTGCATTTAATCGCCAGTGTTACTAATAATCATTTTCTTTTAAAATAGTGCAAACGAAGATGATGAGGTCTTCTTTGGACCTGTTGGGCACAAGGAAAGGTGTATCGCTGCCAGCTTAGAATTAAACAGTCGCAGTCCTGAAGACCCTTGCTCGCCAGCGTCAGAGATTCCCTTCCGATGGAGCCCTCTCACTGGGGAGAAGTTCGTGGAGGTTTACAAAGAAGCCCACCTGCTGGCCTTACAGATAGAGAGCCGCAGCAGGCGCCAGGCGGCCCCCGTGGCCAGGCCCGAAGACACTGGGAGCCAGGGTGTGGAGAGGTTTATACAGGAATCAAAGTTAAAACTGGACCTGTTTGAGGAAGAAAATAAAACCGAGAAAAGCCCTAAGTCCCTTAAGAGGGAGACATACTGCCTGTCAGACAGTCCCCTGATGGGACTGCAGCCCTCAGGAATCCAGCCCCTCTCGGGCGTGGGCCCACTGAGTGCCCCCGCCCAGGCTGGCCTCACCCGGGCGCAAGGGCTGCCCCTCTCTTCTTGTTCTTCTTTGGTGCCAGTGGAACCGAGTCCTGTTCACCCTCCAAACCAGGCAGTGACTCAGAAAAAGGCCGTCAGCAAATTGCTGCCGCCCCGAGCGTTGTCTCTCAGAGGGAGAAGCATGCACTTGGCCACGGAGAAGGTAGACAAAGCCATGTACCAGACGGCGATCTGGAACAAGGCGCTCCTTTGCTTCTTAGCGTCATGGTTTAGCCCTATAGTAGAAACATTAGGAGCAGGAAGGAGAGGTGTTGCTGCTCCAAGGGCTCATAGTGGTGCAAGAGCAGTAATAGTGTGTGGGGCTGGGTTTGGGATGCATGTGGGCAGGGCTGCCTTGCTAATATGATGACTTAAAAACACCTCCTCTGGCAATGCTGGTTAAAATTCTTTGATTTTGTTACAACACTGGACACTCCACTCATTAGGGATTTTATCTGCATTAACAAGCAGCTTCCAAAAACTCTCCCTACTGGAATGGCCATTTACCATCCTCCTTAATGGTGTCTTAGTTCAGATGCTCCCTCGCAGGTGCTAAGCAAGGAGCTGTCCTGGGAAGTGGCAGTAGGCAGGTATGCCTTTGGGGTGTGGTCAGTCAACGCTGGCAATCTGGGGTCCTGGCGGCTTGCAGGGGGGGACTCTGGGGAAGGGGAAGGTGGGTGTCAGGGGAAGACTGCTTCCATGTTTAGCCTGCTGTAGCTGTGTACCCAGGGCAGGGAAGTAGGAGGGAGCATGACCCTGGAGAGCAGGCTGTAGGCTGCCCCGTGCCTTTCCCTGCTCTGCTTCTGGCCTGGGCAACAGGCCTTTGCTGAGCCAGTCACAGAGCAGGGACGCTTCGTGGAGTTGTCAGCTTTTAGGTCAATACAAACGCCCAACCAGGGCCTAGCATTTCCTTTTTCTCTCTACACACACACTCTCTCAACGAGGTGACCCCTGTCAGGACCCAGAATTGAGTGGGCTGCAAGTGCCCTACCTACAGAGCCTGGACCAAACCTAGCCAGCCTTTCGTCGTATAGGCTTCTGTCTCTGGACACTGTTGGATATAAATTTCTAAGCTGATGTTTCTAGAATGAGGTTGACACGGGTCTCATGTAGTACGTGGACTCAGGGCAGAGAGGCTATGGTGTAATTTCGGCTATTCTGGGGCCTTTTGCTTTCCTCCTAGTAGTGACCTGGTGCCAGAGAGCAGAGGTTCTGCTCAGTGAGGTGTGGGCTGTACAGCTGAGCTACTTTTGAGCTCACGTGGGCATCCCCCACTGCCCACCTCCCACATAAGGAATGTCATGCGTTCCCTAGTGACTCACTGGCACACCCTCACACTGTGAGCGTGGCTTCTAGAAACGACTGACCACTTGCCTTTACTATTTAGTAAAGTGCTTTCAAGACAACTGTTAGGGTAGCTGTAGTAAGAAAGAAAAGCTAAAAAACCACAAGCATTGCTGAGGATGTGCAGAGACTGGCACCCACCAGCTGGCTGCTGGGAATGAGAAATGGTGCAGCCACTGTGGGGAACAGTTGGGCAGTTCCTGCAGAAGTTAAAGATAGAAAGAGCATATGACCCAGCCATTTCACACTTTGGTGTATGTCCAAAGAATTGAGAGCATACGTCCCCACAGAAACCTGTGCGCCAATGTTCCCAGTAGAACTATCCCTAATAACCAAAGAGCAGGAGCAGCCCAGATGTCTAGTAGCTGAGGAGTGGATGATCCACTCGAGGTCTGTCCATGCCATGGAATGCGTGACAAAGAAAAGCAGTCTGATGCGTGCTGAGGGGAGAGAGAAAGGAGCCAGTCACTAAGGTCGCATGTAGTGTGATCGCAATGACAGGAAGTGACCATAGTAGGCAGATTATAGGGATGGAGAGTCGATTAGGGTTGCCTGGGCTGGGGAGGTTAAGGGAATGCAGAGTGACTGCTCAAGGTTATGAGTTTGTTTCAGGGGCAACAGAATGTTCTAAAACTAGGTTTGGTGATATGCTACCAAAGCGAATGCTTTAAAATGCTGAAATTTATGTTGTCAGGTAGATCTCAGTTTTTAAAAGTGATATCAAGGGTGAAGTCACACTGCATCTCCACGATGCTATGAGCTCCTGTTGCTTCTCATCACCTCTCTGTTACAGGGCTTCTTTGTAAGCGTGAGTTAGTCCCACGCGTGCTCTCGTCCCCTAGTGTCGGATTCATGGCCATTGGGCTCTCTGGCCAGAGGAAAGCGGCTCTCAGTACCAGATGGGAGATTCAGTGCAGTTGAGCAGCTTCTCTGGGAGAAGGAATGACCCGTCAGTGAGTGACCTGTGTAACTGGACCCAGTTTCCTCATTATCCTCCTTAGATAAAAATCCCGATGGAGGACTAGCACCAGAAAATCTGTCTCTGACCAGTGACCTGTCTGTCTGGGTGTCATTTTACCCAGTTTTGAATGAGGAAGCAGAGTCTACCATCACTTTGTCTGTGGTGATTTAATGGAGGGAGTGACTGCTTTCCTCTCGATCCTGGTGATGGGGACATGCGTGGTGAAGGGACGGGTGGGGCCTGTGGTTGCTCTGAGTCAAAGCCTGGTGTCTCTGCACTTTGGTAGAGACCAGACGTTTCTCACATTTCAATTAAAATTTTTCAGCCTGTGAAAGAGAAACCAGTTAGTCTTTCGAGGATGAACATCCTAAATGAAAAGGAGCCCCACAGGGACACGGTGCCTGACAAGCCCAGTGCTGCCCAGGATGCCACTGGCTTGCCAGCCAGCGGAAGCCATTTGGTCCAAGGCAAGCGATCGCTCCCTGTTCCAAGCAAGGTGGGTTGGATGCGGCCACAGGTGGGCTGGGGCTTGTGAGTGAAGGAATAAGGTGGCCACCGTGTGTGCACAGGATGTGCCTTTGAGTTAAAATCAAGGTTGGGAAGGTTGAAGATGTGACTCCCAGGGGCAGCCTGGGGAGCAGCACAGGACAGGCTGGCGTGCATTCTGCCCCCTGGGACTGGGAGGGTGGGGTGGTCACCTCGCTATGCGTCAGAGTGTCTGTGAGACAGAGGTACCCCCCCCCCCGTGGCCTCCCTGTGCCCTGTCGGGGTGACATGGCATATCTGTGCTCTGAAGCCTCAGCTCCCCAGGCAGGGGGCTAACCATCCACACCTTTGCTGTTCACTGTTCAGCCGTGGTGGCCACACTGCTGAAAGCTGGGCACCATGGCTACTGGTCAGTGGGCCTGGGTGGGGCCCAGCAGTCTGCATTTCATCAGACTCCCCAGGTGCTGCTCACGTAGGACTTTGAGAAGTACTGCTTGACCTTTTCCTTCTTTAATTCAAGAAGATAATTACTAAATTATTAAAAATTGTTTAAAAACCCTGCTGTCACAGAAATAAGTAATGGGTGGATACTCTGATGATTTTTAACTTTTTGTTTCAGTTGGGGCTGAAAAAAACCACGTTAAAACCACCTGGTTGTGCCAGCAGACTCTCAAGAAAGTCCTCTTCCTGGGGTTCCATCCCGGGTGCGAGCTCCAGCACGTGTGCTTCCCCGGCAGCGGGAAGAGGTAAGGCGGCCAGCACCCCTGCTCAGGCCACGGCTAGCCGGGCGAGGCCTTGAGTGCTGTCTATCCCTCAGTGACTTCTCACAGAACCACTCAGGCTCAGCAGAAGGTTCTGGAAGACTTGTGGCCTGAGGCAGGGGAGGCTGTATTGGGGTCCCTGTCTTTGAGGTGCTCCCCTCCTGCAGGGAGAGGTGCACTCTGACGGTGGTTTCAGTTTAGGGCGGTACAGCAGTCACAGAGGGACATGTGCTGGTTGCCCGAGAACACAGGCACAGGGCGGGCCACCCCGGGGAGATGTAGTGGGCGTGGGTTTGTACAGAATTTACAAACCGCTCTAGGTAATTTAGTGCGGATGGCCCTTGTAGCTCCTGGATGTTTATTCAAATGCCAGCCACCAACCCAAGGGTGTCATCTAGCGGTAAAGGGGACGAACCCTAGTAAGCCATGGGGAAGGGCCTGCTCTTCTGCATTGAAGGGCTAGACCAGGGGTCCCCAAACTATGGCCCACGGGCCGCATGCGACCCCCTGAGGCCATTTATCTGGCCCCCGCTGCACTTCCAGAAGGGGCACCTCTTTCACTGGTGGTCAGTGAGAGGAGCATAGTTCCTATTGAAATACTGGTCAGTTTGTTGATTTAAATTTACTTGTTCTTTATTTTAAATATTGTATTTGTTCCCATTTTGTTTTTTTACTTTAAAATAAGATATGTGCAGTGTGCATAGGGATTTGTTCATAGTTTTTTTTTATAGTCTGGCCCTCCAACGGTCTGAGGGACATTGAACTGGCCCCTGTGTAAAAAGTTTGAGGGCCCGTGGACTAGACCCTCTTCACATTCTGTTTGCTATGTAGACTCTGACACTCATCCCACTCATCCAGGCAAACGGTGTGGACTCTGTCCACAGGGTGTGACAGGCATACGCTCTGGAATCAGACAGGTCTGACTTGGAATCCCAGCTGCCAGGTCAGGATTATGAGAACTTCAGTTGTTTCCCTGTCTTCGTAGACTGAGGGACGAGACTACGGCAGGGTTCCCGTGGGCCTCAGAACTGCGAGCAATGCCAGGAGCTCTGTCTCTGGCATGGCCCATGTTCAGTGAGAGGCAGTTCTGCTACGTCAGGTATTAGCTGTTGATGGTTTCTGCATTCCTCACTGTGGTCAAGGTTGGGACAGATTGGATGGGGCTTCTGTGTATTTCTCTGTTGTCCATAGCAGAGTCCCCGGTTGGATATGGGAGCATGTGGGCAGGAATGTGGCGAATCTGTTACGCACTGTGTAACATGAGCTATGTGTTAGTTGTTCTCTTAAAGTTTTTCTTGAAGAATCTTTTACTAGATCAGCTGAAGCAAGATGGGAGTCAGAGTGACAGTCATGGTCCTGGAGGTGGCAAGAAGGATGATAAGGACAAGAAAAGAAATGAGCCCCAGCCTAGTAGCTCAGTGGGTTAGAGTGTCATTCCAATATGCCAAGGTTGCAGGTTTGATCCCTGGTCTGGGCACATGCAAGACTCGACCAGTGAATGCATAGATAAGTGGAACAACAAATCAATGTTTCTCTCCCCCTCTCTCTCTCCTTTCCTCCTTCCCTCTAAAATCAATCAATAAATATAAAATAAAAATAAAGAAATGAGAACCTCCTGTATCAACCAGAGTGGGGAAAAAGAAGAAAACATAGGACCAGATAAATGGACACCACCCAGCGTGGCTTAAAATGATTGGTGTGAGAGAGAACAAAGACTGTCTTCCTGTGGAGGAGAGATTTGTTCGAAACCAGGAATACTTGAAGCCTTCGGAGGAAAAGTAAGAAGAGGAAAGCTCACAGCTGGGCGATCTGAAGGGGCTCAGAGCTCAATGTCAGCATTCTTCCCTTTAGACGGGACCTGCTGGACCAGTGTCAGTCCTGCTCAACCACAAGTGCATGCACAATAGGGGTGCTTATGGGTGGCACGGTCCCAGGGTCCCAGTGATGAAGGTGGCCCCCTGGATGCCTGTGCTGTGGACAGCCAAATTCAAGAAATTAAGGAAGATGTGAAGCTTCCTCTCACTCATCCTGAGTATTGTGAAGAGATGGTATAAAGCCCTCTAACAGGTCATGCTCTGTGGTCCACGTGGCATAGGTGAAATCTCACCAGCCACAGCAGAAGCAAACCTGAAACCTCAGCCACCTTGAGACTGGTTGGCCCTGAACTTACTCAGAACTACCGAGGCTTTGGGCCGCAACTGCTCTGGGATTGTTTCGAGTTGAAGAGTATGCACCATCTATCATGACTGTTGATGAAACTCATGCCATTGGGACAAAGACAGGAGTCACAGCTCCAGTGGTGGGAGAGATTCCACCAGTGATATTGGAACTGGTGAACCAGTTGGGTACGTTTGCTTCAAGGGGGGACATGAACATTATCCTGGCCATAAACCGAAACGGACTTTGGATCCAGCACTTAACATCCCAGATAAGTTCACCTTTCAGAACCACACAGGCAGGTGACACTGGCTGGTGACATGACCCTGGATGACTGGATCATGACATGGTGACCAAGACACTCTGCAGCAGCTGGCCTGCAGGTGGAAGTAATATGAAGACTTCACAAAATCTACAGAGAAGGCACCCCAAGCCTCCATCTCTAGCAAACCACAGTGACTTTAAGGAAGTGGTTGGGCACATCCAGGCTCCAGAGGGATGAGGTTGGGGAAGTCGCCCAGAGAACTTGTGTTCTAGCTGATCTTTCCTAGCAAAGCACCTTATCTGCTGTGGACCTTGTTGAGCGTGACATGTAGGGTGCCCCTCGGGCTGTCTGCGACTGTAGTCACGTAGTGCCCTCTTCCCAGTAAAGCGGGCTCTTTCTCAAACAGTCAAAAAAAAAAAAAAGTCTTTTAGCAGATTGACTTCTGTATTAGGTATATAGGCAGCTGAGTATTTTCATCCTAGTTTATATGCTTTTCTGTTTGAAATAGTGCCCTTGATGGACATGACCCAACCTCCTTGTGATTTAAGGGAATGGACCATAATGATGGCGTCTTCTCTCCCTGTCCCCCTCGCACCTCCATCACTGGACAGGCGGGGCATCGTGGTGGGGGTCTGCAGCTGGACGTGCAGATTGTGATCTGCTGAATGAGGGGCACTAGCCAGCCACACAAGGTCGGCAGGAGCTCCCTCAGCAGCTGGGCTCCCACTTTGAGGAAGTGAAAAAAACACAGGGTTGTTTTGATTGAAGGTGCAGTTTCAGTACACTCACACAAAAGCAGTCAAGTCACCAGATTTATTACTTAGCGATAGCAGAAATGGGGTGGGGTAGGCCATGAGCCCATGGAAAGGCAGCCTTCCATCCCAGGGCTATTACTTAGAAGGTGTCTGGGGCCGAGGTCACCAACTTTTTGCAGGCTCGGGTCTAAGTGGTTATTTTTAAAGGTGTCCTGTGAAAAGCAAAGCAGGACTTGGGGGTGGACGTTCTAAGCTCAGGTCCTTATCTAAGTGTCCGGACTCTGGGTGTGAGCAGGGTCGTCATAACATAAAATGCCTGGACAGCAACTCCACACAGCCATTTTCCCCTCATGGTCATGTGACTCACATCTATTTCCTTGCACTCAACCAGGGTAGGTGCCTGCTGTCAACACGACCAGTGAGGACAGGAGAGTGTAAATTTGTGCACCTAAATGCATCCTGGTAACTGTGTCTAGAATTGGCCCTTAAACACACCTGGCTAAGCCACGAGCAGCCTGGGTTGTCCTGGGTTTGAGGATACTGCCTGGTGGACATACAGAGCATTGTTCATAATGTGATATGTTTTTCTCAGATGAATATCATGATAGTAATAATTTTCTTTACTAGAAAACATTCTAAAGTAGATGTGCGAAAGATAGCAAATCTTATGTATTTGTTAACTCCATAAATTAATATAAACGAGTGATAACCAGCTTTTGTGTGTCTCCTCTTCCAGCTAAATCAACTGAACGTCCAAGTATCTCTGCAGACAGTTCTCAGCCTCCTTCAAACCCCGGCCAGTCAGGCCGAGCAGGAGTTGCTGGTGTCCAGCCGGCTCTGCAGGCAGGCCCTATGGTTGGGTGCGGGCAGAGCCGGTGCCCTGCACTGGCTCAGTCCACAGCTGAGCAGCCCGCGACAACCACCACGCTGGCTCTCAGCCAGTCCCAGACGCCAGAACAGGGAGGCCTGAGGCTGAACCCTCAATTCAGTTTGTCTCGATCTCAACTGAATAAAACGGGGAGAACCAGGGGAGAGTCTCTCCTGAATTCCAAGGCAAAGGTCATGGCTACCCCTACGAACCAATTTAAAATTCCTAAGTTTCCTACTGGTAAGTAATAGGAAAAATTTAATGTGTTTTTAAAATAGTGAAAAAATTAAACTTAAGAAAAATTAGACCCTGGCCAGTGGCTCAATGGATAGAGCATTGGCCCAGTGTGTGGATGTCCTGGATTAGATTCCCAGTCAGGGCACACAGAAGCGCCCATCTGCTTCTCTCTTCCTCCTCTCCCCCTTCTCTCTCTCTTTCCGTCCTGCTCAGTGGCTCAGTTGGTTCGAGTGTGGCCCCTGGCAGTGAGGATAGCTTGGTCCGAGTGCATCAGCCTCAGGTGCCAAAAATAGCTCACTACTCAAACATCAGCCCTCTGTGGGGTTGCTGGGTGGATCCTGGTTGGGGCGCATGCGGGAGTCTACCTCATTATCTCCCCTCCTCTCACCTAAGGGGGGGAATTTTTAAGAAAAATTATGAGGGTGGTGACAATGGTTTGTCCACGTTCTTTTTCCTTAGAGCACTTCACTGTGCCTCCTGGCTGGCTGTGGGGGCAGCCAGAGGGTTTGTCTTACACCCTCCCTTCCATGTAGTACAGTTCTTTTGCTGCTCAAGATGTTCCTTTGTTATTTCAGCATTTTGATTTTTACGAATTTTTTTTTTTATAAATAAATTTTTTATTTTAATGTCCCACCAATGTATGGAATCCTGCAGTTCTTGTTTTTTTCTGATTCACTTATTTCACTCCGCATAATGTTATCAAGATTCCACCATTCTGCTGCAAGTGATCCGATGTCATCATTTCTTCTAGCTGAATGGTATACCATGGTGTATATGTGCCCCATCTTCTTTATCCAGTCTTCTATTTTTTTTTACAGTGATTAAAAGCCTTTAAGCAAACTCTTGGCCAATACAGCAAGAATCCATAAAAGAATAGTGTCCTTAACATGTTCACCAAGTCCAAGTTGGCCCCATCACCATGTCCAAATCCCTGAAAAATGCAACCCAACCACAGTTCAGTCTGTTAGGAGCTGTCACAGGGAGCAGGAGTCCAGGAAAAGTTCACATCCAGGAAAAGTCCTCATGGCACTGGAATTGTTGTCACCATTCTTTATTTTGCAGCTCATGTCCAAGTCCCAATGACCACTGCTTCTAGTTGGTAATGATTCAGGTAGACTGGAAAAGCCATTTGCAGCATGCATGGATATGGAGCTTCTGTTCTCCTCTGCCAGTTTCGGTGTGGCTTCTTCAGACGAATTTTGATGTAGCTTTCTTTGTGTTTATTATGCTTGAGGGTGCTTAAGCTTCTTTGAGCTATGAGTTGATATGTTTAATCAAGCCTGGAAATATGTGACCATTATTTCTTCAAATATATTTTTAAATCTTTTTTATTGATTTGTGAGAGAGGAAGCAGGGGTGGGGGAGAAAGAGAGAGAGAAAGAGGCATCACCTCACTGTTCCACTTAGTTCCATTTAGTTGTGTATTCATTGATTGCTTCTCGTATGTGCCCTGACCGGGGATTGAACCCATGACCTTGGTATGCTGGGACAACACCATATCCACTGAGACACCCAGCGAGGGCCTTCAAATATTTTTCTTGCTTCCCTTAATTTCCTGAGACTAAGCACATGTGTAAGGTAGTTAATACTGTCTTACAGGTCCCTGAAGCGATGCCCTAGTTCAGGGAAATGAGGGCGTGGGTGGGCTGTGGGCAGCTCGCCTGGGGCCTGAGCATGTTAGTGCCACTGCCGTGGGTGAGCATCTGGTGAGCTCAGGAGTCTCAGTCGTGCCGAGTCGGCCCTGTCTCTGTCACTCTGCAAGTCCTGCTCTCTGCCTGCCAGGGACAGCAGCCAGCAGAAGGGGGGGGTGGCAAGGGCTCCTCTCTGCCCCATCAGTTGGACCTTACAGTTCTGCCGGTGGGCCTTCCTGTGGGCTTTGCTGAAGCTGGGGGAAATGGAGACAGTTAGAGGAGAGCTGCCTGCTCAGTGAAGAGCCCCGGCTGAGGGACTGACAACTTGCTGTGCTGAACTGACCGCATGCTTCCTCTTGTCTCAGGTGAACCCCCAGACAGCACAACACCTAGGTTCTCTCGGGCACAGAGGCCGCAATCCTGCATGTCGGCTGGGAGGTAATGAGTCGCGTGACTATAAAAACACACGAACACACCTGCATTTGCGCATGATCCTTCAGCCCGGCCACATGTGTCCCGCCTTCGCCCCCATCTCTCAGTGCCACTTTTATATCCACTGGGTGGAGAAGCAGATGGGCACTTCTCCTGTGTGCCCTGACCAGGAATCAAACCTGGGATTCAACACATGCTGGGCCGATGCTATACTGCTGAGCCAGCCAGCCAGGGTCACTGCCTCTCTCCTTTAACAGTGGCACAAACCAGCGGCGAGGCAGAGGAAGCCCCAGGCAGTGCAGGGCTGAGGGAGAGATCCGGGAAATAGGAGCCCTGGCTGACCCATTTGTGATCACATTTAGCTCTGGTAGCCTTGACCTGGGAGTGAACGAACACGCAGTGACTCTTCTATGTGCACTTGTGTGCCCAGCCAGGCCACACTGCAGGTCCGGGTGACCTTGTGGGAATACCTGTGCCCAGCCAGGCCACACTGCAGGTCCGGGTGACCTTGTGGGAATACCTGTGCCCAGCCAGGCCGCACTGCAGGTCCGGGTGACCTTGTGGGAATACCTGTGCCCAGCCAGGCCGCACTGCAGGTCCGGGTGACCTTGTGGGAATGCCTGTGCCCAGCCAGGCCGCACTGCGGGTCCGGGTGACCTTGTGGGAATACCTGTGCCCAGCCAGGCCGCACTGCAGGTCTAAGTGACCTTGTGGGAATACCTGTACCCAGCCAGGCTGCACTGCAGGTCTAAGTGACCTTGTGGGAATACCTGTACCCAGCCGGGCCGCACTGCAGGTCTAAGTGACCTTGTGGGAATACCTGTGCCCAGCCGGGCCGCACTGCAGGTCCCGGTGACCTTGTGGGAATACCTGTGCCCAGCCAGGCCGCACTGCAGGTCTAAGTGACCTTGTGGGAATACCTGTGCCCAGCCAGGCCGCACTGCAGGTCTAAGTGACCTTGTGGGAATACCTGTGCCCAGCCGGGCCGCACTGCAGGTCTAAGTGACCTTGTGGGAATACCTGTGCCCAGCCGGGCCGCACTGCAGGTCTAAGTGACCTTATGGGAATACCTGTACCCAGCCAGGCCGCACTGCAGGTCTAAGTGACCTTGTGGGAATACCTGTGCCCAGCCGGGCCGCACTGCGGGTCCGGGTGACCTTGTGGGAATACCTGTACCCAGCCAGGCCGCACTGCAGGTCTAAGTGACCTTGTGGGAATACCTGTACCCAGCCAGGCCGCACTGCAGGTCTAAGTGACCTTGTGGGAATACCTGTACCCAGCCAGGCCGCACTGCGGGTCCGGGTGACCTTGTGGGAATACCTGTGCCCAGCCGGGCCGCACTGCGGGTCCGGGTGACCTTGTGGGAATACCTGTCCCCAGCCAGACCCCACTGCGGGTCCGGGTGACCTTGTGGGAATACCTGTGCCCAGCCAGGCCGCACTGCAGGTCCGGGTGACCTTGTGGGAATACCTGTGCCCAGCCAGGCCGCACTGCAGGTCCGGGTGACCTTGTGGGAATACCTGTGCCCAGCCAGGCCGCACTGCAGGTCCGGGTGACCTTGTGGGAATACCTGTGCCCAGCCGGACCCCACTGCGGTGACCTTGTGGGAATACCTGTGCCCAGCCGGACCCCACTGCGGTGACCTTGTGGGAATACCTGTGCCCAGCCGGGCCCCACTGCGGGTCCGGGTGACCTTGTGGGAATACCTGTGCCCAGCCGGGCCCCACTGCGGGTCTAAGTGACCTTGTGGGAATACCCATGCCCAGCCGGGCCCCACTGCAGGTCCGGGTGACCTTGTGGGAATACCTGTGCCCAGCCGGGCCCCACTGTGGGTCTGGGTGACCTTGTGGGAATACCTGTGCCCAGCCGGGCCCCACTGCGGGTCTGGGTGACCTGTGGGAATACCTGTGCCCAGCCGGGCCGCACTGCGGGTCCGGGTGACCTTGTGGGAATACCTGTGCCCAGCCAGGCCGCACTGCAGGTCCGGGTGACCTTGTGGGAATACCTGTGCCCAGCCGGACCCCACTGCGGTGACCTTGTGGGAATACCTGTGCCCAGCCGGACCCCACTGCGGTGACCTTGTGGGAATACCTGTGCCCAGCCGGGCCCCACTGCGGGTCCGGGTGACCTTGTGGGAATACCTGTGCCCAGCCGGGCCCCACTGCGGGTCTAAGTGACCTTGTGGGAATACCCATGCCCAGCCGGGCCCCACTGCAGGTCCGGGTGACCTTGTGGGAATACCTGTGCCCAGCCGGGCCCCACTGTGGGTCTGGGTGACCTTGTGGGAATACCTGTGCCCAGCCGGGCCCCACTGCGGGTCTGGGTGACCTGTGGGAATACCTGTGCCCAGCCGGGCCCCACTGCGGGTCTGGGTGACCTTGTGGGAATACCTCTCCCCTGAACCTCCTATGAAGCGTGTTTTCATGATTGTACCTGTAAAGTGCGGTCATATTTGATGGGAACCCATGAGGACAGAGGCAGAGGCTGGCCATGAAGGAACCAGAGGCTCATGCCTGGGTACTGGGGTTGGTAGCAGCCCTGCAGGGAACAAAGCTCACACAGACTTTGCTGGCATGAGTCTTTTATGTTGGAACCATAGGACTTTCTCCTATATTGGCACTTTGGCTGAGTAATTAAATGCGTTTAAGGTCATCTGTACTTAAGACCCCAGTTTTGTCTTTCCAGGGCTGTCCATACCACTCCCGCTCGGCGCTCCTCAGGACTGGCCACAAGGACTCCTGTGAGTACGAGACGCATGTCCACCTTACCCACACCTACTAGCCGTCGGCTCTCTGGCCTCCCACTGCTGACACCTAAAACCATGCCCAGGACTCTGGCTTCTCCCCCGTGTGTGTCTGCTCGGCGACTTTCTTCTGAGCCCCGGAGGAAGTCTGCAGTGAGGTAAGAGATAGAGGTGGCAATACGTGTGTCTCAGACTCATGAAGCCTCCTGCGGTCCCCGTGCTGGAGAGGCTGCCTAGCTGCACAGTCACTCATCAGGAACCAGAATCACAGTGTCGGAGAGATGCCCTTTAGAAGCTGGGGAATGGCTCCTCACAGGTCCCATGCTCCTGCTGACTGGCGCTTTGTGGGGGTGCTCTGGAACACTGCTGGTGGAGAGCTAAGTGCAGTGGGAGGTCTGGGTAGCCATTATCAACAGCTGTTAGTCACACTCACTTCTGGCCCAGCAGTCCTGCTGTGGAGGTAAGACTGCATTTCAGATGCAGAGATGCCCATGGCAGCAGAAGGCTGCTGGGGCAAAGACTGGAAATCAGCCACCAGGTGAGTCTCCAGGAAGAGCTGAGGTGGCACTGTACCTGCAGATGTGGGGACATTTCCATAGGAGTCCTAGAGAGAGGAAGGATGCAGAGAGGGTGGGGAATATGATCCTGTTTCTATAAGAAACGATGGCTGAGAAAAGTCCTGCATGTGTGAACACGTACACATCAGCCAGTGTGGTATGTACCGTGCCTGTTCATCTGCACGCATGGAGCTGTCTAGCTCTGGGAGGCTAGAGGAGACAGGAAGGAAAACGCTAGCTGTGTGTTACTTGGGGGAGGGAACATCAGACAGAGCAGGACAAGTCTGCCTTCAGATATAAGACCCAGGATGTGAACAGTTACAGTTATCCACTCAAGTGTAGTCCATGTTTTTAAATTTAAATAGAAAAAATTTCTCTTTCAGGTTGTTACAAAGCCTTTAAAATATTAAAAAGAAAATATAGTATATAATATACAGAACTGCTGCTTTCTCTGGTTTGGTCTTGCAACTCAGTTTCTAGGTGTCAAGTGTCTGAGGTGCCGGCTTGGTAGCACCCTTCTCCTGGCCTGGACACACTGCAGGAAGCAGCTGGTGGGCTGCGGCTGGTGTGCACTGAGCTGTCCAGCAGGAAAGGTGTCCGTCTGCCCAGGAAGGGGGAGTGTTAGGGAGGCCCCGCTGTCACGTGTGTAACTGAGGGATCCACACCTGTCTGGGCGCCAGGCCAGGCCAGCCTATTAAGGCAGCAGCAGGTGGCACTGTCCATGGGCACTCTCAGGGAGGGTGGGCATGTCTGGGAATGGGGAGAAGCTGCAGGTCGCAGGATGGGATGGAGGCCAACTCCCCAGTGGTCTCACTCATTTCCTCTTATTTAATAATCTTACACACAAGGGATAAAATGGTCACATGTTGATAGCTGGTGGGCAGAACTTCAGGACCTCCTGGTGGAGCAGGGACTGGAGCCAGGACGCTGTCCTCTTTTGTCATGTCTCCAAAGTCAACTCGTGACCAGCAGATTGAGGAAAAGGTCCTCACGAGCTGTTCCTCCTTCCCCGCAGAGCTGCACCGGTGAGCGGGAGTGGCAGGGCTGGGCCCAGGGCCTCCGATGTATCGTCTGATGGGAGCTTTTCTCCTCCGGCCCCTGTGCCTCAGGCCCTCAGCTTCTCTCCAGAGAGGAGTGATCTTACTTCTTCACAAAGCGTCACCACAGCGCTAGTGCTGGATGAGGCACAGCCAGCTGTAGAGACGTCCCCTGGTGAGGTAAAGGAAATGATTTTCCTTGTGTTATCAGATTAGCAGAACCTGCCTGGACGCTGAATGGCAACTTGGGATGCAGCCAGCAGTCACCTCTGTAGGATTTCATCTTGTGACCTGGGGCCTCTGGTGCCGGCTGTGCCAAAGACAGGATGTCAGCACTTCCCGCCTCTGGAGTAGAGAAAGGCCACAGTTCTGCCTGTTTGACTTGAGGGGGAGAGGGTGCAAAGGACAAAAGGGAAGCCAGGCAGCAGTAAGGGGTCAGTGGGGCTCCAGTGTTAGCTGCTGGCAGGAGGCAGGTGTCCCGGGGCAGGGGTGGGGAGTGAAGAGCGGCCAGCTCTCCTCTCAAGGGCCCATCCATCCCTGCCTTTCTTTCTTGGCTTTCCAAACCATTAGCCACTTGAGACATAGCAAGGCCTATGTTTTTCCAAGATGATGGACAAAAGACTCAAGAATCGCCTTTAAATCTTGCGTTCTTATCCAGGCTTTTCTCGTGGACATCCACCTGGATCAGCTTCGCATCACTCCAAAAACTGGAAGCTCGCCCCTTGTTGACGTCCCTCTCATTGACTTCTCCAATACTCCGGAAGCACACGTGGCTTTGGGATCTGAAAGGCCTCTGATTGACCTCCTAGTAAACACTCCGGACATGGACAGACACACTGTGCCCAAGCCACTCCACGAGGTGGGACAGGTGAGCTGTGGCAGGAGGGCCCTTGTGGCTTCAGCCTGGGGTTGTCTCGGTTCTGGGTTTGTTCCTTGGTTCTCGGACATCACGGTGACCCTGGAGAGTGGCCTCTGAGGCTTGTAAGAGTGACATGTATTGGGGCACACCTCATCTTTTGTGGCAAGAGCTCAAATTTCAGGGCCCGTGAAGTGATTCTGCCCAGGGAACCCAGAAACTCTCTAAGGGCGAGTCACAGTGTTTCCACTCCAGGGTCCCTGGTACCTAACGTGTGATGACGGAGCATAGCTGTTTGAGGGACCCGGAGTGCTTTGGTGGGTGGCATTTTTTCCCAGCTTCTTAGTGACCCTTGAGATGTCAGCGCACCCGAGCCAGGTTTACTGAGTGGCTCTGGCCCCAGCCACACAGGGATGGCTCCTAGGCAGTCCAACCTTCAGTAAACAAATTCTGCGGTATTCCTGTGTCTATGGCTGGGGAGGGGCGGCAGGGACACTTGACTCACCTCCTGCCGCCTCTCTCCTGCAGCTGATAGACCTGTCTTCTCCTCTGATCCAGCTGAGTCCCGAGGCCAACAAGGAAAACATGGACACACCCCTTCTCAGGTTCTGAGTGGACTAAGGGCTTTTGCATCTCACTCTTTGTGACAAGAACAGTCGTCCTAAAGCAGTATTTAACCCTTAGAAATAAATTTTAGGAGAAATTGTACTGGAAAAACAAGTTTTTTTAAACCTAAGTAAAATTACCATGCCGGGTGGTGATGGGGGGGGGGGGTTTGGGGCATGGCTGTGCCCACCTGCAGTCACTGCTGTCCATCCATCCGCTCGGCATGTCTGTCCCGCACCCCGTCGCTGCCTGGGCGCAAACCGAAAATAAAATGTATTGTATTAAAGCGTATCTTCATTTTCAAATATACAGAAGCTGTTTTTATTACTCTAATCAGTATGCAAGATTTATAATATCCAAATTTCAGAGTTTAGTGTGGATATTGAGGGGTGGACCTTGAGGGCATTATAAGAGAAAGAGAATTACCCACAATCTCAGATCTCACGTGTATGTGAAATCTTAAAGTCACAGACTGAAGCTGGTGCTGGAGGTTGGCGAAGAGGCTGGGTGAAACAGGCGAGGGTGGTCAAAAGGTACAAACTTCCGTTATAAAAAAGTAAAGTCATGAGGATGTAATGAAAAAAAAAAAGCACAGTGAATAAAAATGAGTTTAAATGTATACCCAGGTCTGGAGCAGGCCAAGCAATCTGCACTTGGAGCGGGTGCCCAGGTGACTAGGCTGATAGCTGCAGGCCTGAGAAGAGGCTGCTGGGGGTGGGGGTGGGGTTGTGTGGAATGGAGATAAAGCTTAATTCAAAGATGCCAGAGGGAGGCATTCTTACCTGAAGTTGTCCCAAGTAAACTAGCAGACCATGGTTCTCAAACTTTTTGAAGTCAGGGCGCATTTAAAATCCTACAAATAATTGTAGGCGCACAATATACAAATTTCTGAGAAATATGTTATAATAATTAAGTCAAATGTTAAAGAAAAAATATAAAGTTCAAGTGTACTTTTATGGTAATTAAACAAAATACGACAAAATTAAATTTATTCTGACATTTAAAAAAATTTTATGTTATTTTTTTTGTTATGCTTTTTAGAATTCATAAAAACGAGAGGTTAAAAAATAAAATGACAATATATATATATTTTTTATATTTTATATATACAGATACATTCTTAGTAAGATTTAGTAAATTCGGCAGGTCCCATCACGAATGTGTTAAGTTTTTTCATTCTTGTGTTTATGAGAAACATGAGCCTGATGTGTCCTAGCGATTTCTTCAGTGTTTGGGCATATATTTGAAAGGAAAACTCTCATTTCCTTGTCAATACATTGAAGAATTCCTCTCTTTTTACTCTTAATTGTGTTAAAAAAAAATTGTGTTGAGTGCAGAAAACCCCCACCTTATATATCATCTTAACTTTACACCAAACAAAGGATAGAAGAAACTTGCCTCCAGTCTTTCTGGGGAACATGGGGGGTAGTGTAAACAATCCAGCACCACAGTTTAACAGCCTTTTGCAACCTAATTAGGCAAGTGAGGTGGGGGGGGGGGGGTTTGGGCAGACTGTCAGCTTACAGCCAATTCCCCACACCTCTGTCCCCCAAAACTCTAAATTCCTAAAACCCTGTTGGTTTTTTGGTCCCCATCAGGAACATTTTTCTCTGGAATACCATAGGGCACACCTGGAAATCTTCTAGGGAGCACCAGTGCGCCCTGGTGCACACTTTGAGAACCACTGAGTTAGACTCAAAATGGGGTGCACTTGCAGGAAGAACACACCCTGCCCTGCTGGAGTGCAGCGCCTGTGGGAGCCGTGCCAGTCCCTGCTCTTCCCTCGTCCCTCTATTCTGGTGGGCGGCAGAGGATTCTAGAATGCAGTATTAGCGCCATGAGGGTCCTGAGATGCCCGGCCCCTCAGTTTATCAGAGAAAAACCAAAGTCTGGAACTGAATTCACAAATATTTATGGAGGCTTTTCTGTGGACAAGTTGCATTTCTGCTAGGGATACGGTGGGGTGCAAAGCTCATGCACCCGTCTTCTGGGAGCTTAGAATTTGATGGGAGTGGGACCAAATGGGGCTCTGGCTGTCCAGTCTACACCAGTTGAGCTGGGCCTTTGTCCTCACTGCTCCCTCGCTCACTTCCTCTGCTGCCCCCCACCCCCCAGGCTGCCTTAGGGGGCCTAGGTGTTCCATCTGATATGCAGGTGCCCCTAGGTGGGACAGAAGTAATTGGATTTGAATTTCCTTCAAATAGATGGTAGCCCACAGATAAAGCAGCACCTCCCACTCCATGGTGCATCTCCTCTCCTTCCAGGCTTTCTCCCCTGCTCTCTGGCTGGCTGTCCTGCTGGGCAGTTCCATTCCTCAAGCTCCTTTCCTGTCCTAGCGCCTGGGACCTAAGCCCAACCTCTGCCTCTGTGAGAAACTACACAGGCCACTGGAAAGGAATGCTTCTGGAGCTCTGAGGGGCTCCACTATCTGTACAGCCACTTTCTCTGTACAGTAGTGTGACTCCCTTGGCTGCCACTGGAGGGCCACCCACCTGGATTTATGAGATCCAACTTCCTGTGACTTTTACATTTCATAAATTTCCTGGTGCAAATGTCTTCAGGTTTAAGTCTCTGAAACCCACACATATTACATAGCTGTAGGCAGGGGTCCTGTGCATGCTGGCTCATCCATGGACCTGGATTAGTTCAAGACTTGGAGCTACAAAGTAGCCAAAGGGTCATTTAACTGAAAAGTAGCAGAAAATATCTTGCTGATGCATCAGGTTTCCTCCACTTCCTGAGTGGTTGCCGCCTACCCAAACCCAAAGCCTTATGCTTGTGCAGAAACTGGACTCCGGCCCTAACCTTGTACCAAATTGCCACACCAGGAAGGACGTGGTCTTCTAGGCTGGGCCAAAACACCCAGTGACATCAGCATGATCACGGCCACAGACTCAACTGAATACTCACTCCTAAACCTGCCGAAGGCTGGGTATCCAGGTGCTGGGTTTACTCATCTCCTGGGAAATGCAAGATGAAATTCTCTCCTTGTTGGATATCTTCCTGATAACTTATCCTTCTCAGAAAGTCATCATTCTGTTTCCCACAGGGCCCCTTCCCTCCTACTCTACCCTGGAGCTCACCCCATGCCTGCTCGTGGCACCAGTGGCCATGACTCTCCAGTTGTCAATTCTTAGAAAGAGGGGACCCTGGGACCTTCCTCATTTCATTCTAGACTCTTAAAACTATTGTTCTCAAGAAAGTGGCTTGCCTTAGTAATTATCCATGTTTAAACCTGTATGTCCACTGGTGACACTGTAAACTTAAGGAACTAAAGTTATTTTCATGCCAAGCTTTGGTGCTGGCTGGTTGTGCCATTTCCTCCCAGCATTTTTCAAACCATGGTTCAAGTCCTACCTGAAATCAATTTAGGAAACTGTACCCCACAATTTTAAAAAGTGAAAAAGAAGCCCTGGCCGGATAGCTCAGAATGTCTCACTGTAGCACAGACATTGCTGGTTCAATCCCCGGTCAGGGCACATATAGAACAGATTAGTGTTCCTGTCTTTCTCTCCCTTCCTCTCTACAATAAAAATTAAAAAGTTAAAAAGAAAAAAATGAAAGGTTATATGGCACACGGCAGAGCTAAGAACTATTTTGAGATGCATTCTTTTTTCACCCCCACTTTGGCACTCCACACTGATGGCTGCCTGTCCGTCAGTCACCGGACCTCCGGCCCACTCTGCTCTGCACAGATCTCCTAACAGGCCTTTCCCTTTGCTTTCATTTGAATCCCCCCCCACACACACACACACACTCCACTCTTAGGCCCAGTAAGTGTTTCCAGTTCTCCCAGCTGCCATCTGCCAGGTCCTCCATGCATGTGTCTCTCCCCTTCATTCAGGGAGGGCACATCCCCAGCAGAAGGCCCCAAGGCACCTCACACGCTGCAGCTGATCTGGCAGGCACTGGCAGGCCTTGCATTCTGGATAACTGTTCCCAGGACAGCAACGTCAAGTCTCCCACCCTCGTTTTCACCCCCACATCCTAACAGCAGCAAGGGCTAGAGATTTTACCTCCAAATCCCTTTGTGTTGCCACTGTCCCTTTCCCAGATGGCTGGTGTCATGGCCTCCTCCTATCCACAGGGCAATCACGAAAACCTCCCTAAAATTTAAATGTGGTCATTTTACTCCCCTGCTTGAAGCCTCACCCCGCCCCAGAGGCCCAGGGTCCGTGTTCAAGGCTGAATCCTCACCTGCTCTTCCTCTGCCTCCCAGAAGGACTCAAGCCCCTACCTTCCCTCGGGGACGACCTCAGGTCCCCCCCTTTTCAGTTATCTGTTTAGGAAGGAAGAGCTCGCCTGAGCCACATAGCCCTGTGGGTGCTGAGAATGCAGTCGGGAACAACACATCCCGTCCTCGTGTGGCTCACTCACAGGACCTAACCCCCCTAACCCCCAAGTCAGTACTGTCAGCAGTGCCCAAAAGCGGGAAGTGGGCTTGGCCGAAGGACGGAACGACTGGCGGAACGCGACATGCCAACCACACGTTTCCGCCCGCGCCCGGTCCCCAGCGCGCCGCGGCGAGGGCGGGACTTCCGGCAGGGCGCGGAAGCGGCAGCAGCATTTGGCGAAGTTGGTGTCGCGCGGATGCTGGCGGCGCGGCACGTCGTGTGCGCCCTGTCCGGCGGTGTGGACAGTGCGGTGGCCGCGCTGTTGCTAAGACGCAGAGGTGAGGCGACGCCGCCTCAGGAATCCCCGTCCGCCTGGGGTGGGGAGCAAGGCCGCCGCGGCCCCCACTACCCACAGCAAGTTAGGCCGCCACCCTGGGACCCACGCCGCGGGCTGTGACTCTCTGACCTTGGGGTCGTGCGCGCGCGCGTGTCCCCCTGGATCCCGGAATACCTCACGCAGCCGAGCGAGGAGCCTTCCTCCGCGGGCGCAGTGGCCGCCCGGTACAGGCTTCTTGTCCTTTGGACGGTGTGCGATGGAGCACCCACCGACGGGCCGATTGTTTATTATTAAATGTCGTTTGTGTTCGCCGCCCGGCGGATGACAGCCTTCTGAACAGCAAGCACCAGCGTCGGGGCAGTAGCTAAGGGTCCCTTGCGTCCGCATTCTCCGTGCGGGGGCCGCTCACCGGGGGGAGGTGGTCACCGGGGCGGAGCCTGCGCCATCAGCTGCCCTGGGTGCTAAGCTCTTGGAAGGCAAGGCGAATACAAGGTTCCCGACCTCGGGCAGGTCATCCGTGAAATGAGACAAGGCCGGCTGCACAGGGTTCCTGCAAGGATGGAGTGACATGATGCACATGAAGGGTCTACCCCGGTGTCCAGCCCGTAGTAGGCACTCAGAGAACATTCTCATGAAACAACCATAGCAGTTATGAGACCTATAAGTGCTAAGTGAAATTATAGGCAAACTCAGCATTTAGAAATGCAGAAAGGGAATGAAAGCACCACAGAGATGGTAATGTTTGGGCTTCACTGAGCCAAGAATTGCAGGCCAGAGCTGAGGAAAGTGCTTCTGCTTCTGGCTACAGCTGAACGCAGGCACCAGCATGAGCAGGTTGTGTGTGTGTGTGTGTGTGGGGGGCAAAGTAGAGTGGAAGATGATGGGGTAGAGGACCAGGCTGAGCCCTGTTTATGGAGGGTGTTCTATTAGGGGTTTTAGATTATGTCCAGTAGACAATACAGAGCTCTTGGGGTTTCCTGATAAGGGATATGACATGCTTTGGGAGATGTGGAAGATGGCCACTGGGAGACCAGATACATTATTTTACTCTTCAGGAAGATAAGCTCTTCCCATTCCAGGATCCAAACGGTACAACTTCATTCATATTCCAGCCTTCCTTGGGGAAGCTGATGGCCGCAGCAAAGAAAAAGTGTATCCCTCTCACCTTGGCATTGAGGACTTTTCCAGCCTTGTGGGAGGGGCTTGTCCCATCATGTGCCCCCTGTAAAGTTAAGGATAGGCAAGGCCCTAAGGTCCCATCCTAGAGCGCCTGAGCCTGTGCCCATGTAAGTGTATCATGTCTCCATGAGAAAGATGATCGTGCAGATGAGGCTACTGAAGAGTAGACTTTAAATTGTATGTGGGGTTGTTTATTCATTCTATAAGCAATTGAAACTCATGTTCTGTGCTGGGCACTGCTAGGTGCTGGGGACACGGGGTTGTGTAAGACACAGCCCCTATCCTTTGTAGGGAGCACATGAGCACTGCTAGAACCCCAGATGGAGTCAGATGCTTGGGAAGCAGAGGGGGGAGGGCTTGATTACCTGCTGGGATGAGATGGTCTTGCAAAGGTGGCCTTTCAGTTTTGGCAAAACTTTGTCATCGAATAGCTGTTTCTACTGTATTAAACCTGTTACATTAGATGCTCTGTCTTGAGCCTACTCAAAAGAAACTGATTTCCTATATAGGTAGGTGCCCGTGGGGTTCACTAAGATGGTGTGAGGCTAACATTAGACTTTCCAACGTTGGTTGGGTAGTTTGTCACAAAAAAAAGGGGGGGGAGGAAGTAGATCATAAAATATATAGGTAGTGCAGCCCTATCATAAAACAGCCAAAATTTTCATTGTCTTGATATCTGAGGACTTTAGAATCTAAATCAGTTAGATGGTAATTGGAAATAAGTTTTGAAATGTGTTCACTCTTCTGATAACTAAGAAGTGGTTTTTATTTGCTTCGAAAAATCATGTGGGATTTCTGCTCATCACTCATTAGCACATGTTTGCTCAGCCTTGCTACGTGCCAGGCTCTGTGCCCACATGGGGTGGGGCCATGAAGGGAGGGCAGAATCTTGGAGACACAGGCAGATGATTTGGCCTAAAGTGCTGCAGGAAAGGAGGGGAGGGAGCATCTACATCCTCCAGGGGGCACCTGGGGTTGCATGCACTGGGGTGTGAATCAGCTTTGAAGGCCAAGCGGGGACTGCCAGGTATGGCAGGGCCAGGCACAGCAGAGCCCAGGCATGGGAACTCAGAAACTGCGGCCCTTAACCTAAGACACATTTCCTGTACTCCCCTTCAGCTGTCCTTCCTCCCTTTCCCAGGTTACCAAGTGACAGGGGTGTTTATGAAGAACTGGGATTCGCTGGATGAACATGGAGTTTGCACTGCTGATAGAGACTGTGAAGATGCCTATAGAGTTTGCCAAGTCTTGGACATCCCCTTCCACCAGGTGTCCTATGTAAAGGAGTACTGGAATGACGTGTTCAGGTGAGCGTAGGGCCCCGATGCAGAGGCTCCCCGGTGCGCCATAGTCAGCCAGCCTGGTGGGCAGCCAGAGCTCTTGGACAGCGATGCCAAAGACCTCAGCTGCCCTTGGGGGCTCTGTTGGAGGATAGGCCTGTGTCCCACAGCACCCCTATCTCTTGTTCCTGTTATTACCACCTGTCAGAAGTCTCTTTAATTTCTCCTGCTGCTAAATCAGTATGGGGAGCTAAAGCTGCAGTCTCCCCTGGAAGGTTCCTCTAGCTGACTGTCCATGCCCATGCAGGCCAGTGATTAGTGGGTTCTGAGAGCAAGGGTTAGTCATCCACTCTCCTGAGCCATTTGAAAACAAGAAAACACACACACACACACACACACACCGTTTAAAAATCTAATATAATCCTAATAATTATTAAGCGCTTATTCTATAGGCACTGTGCTACATTTATGAACAAAAAGATGTATAGCCCTGGCCAGTTGGCTCAGTAGAAGAGCATCAACCTAGTGTGTGGATATCCTGGGTTCAAGTCCCGATCAGGGCTCACAGGAGAAGAGACCCTCTGCTTCTCCACCCCTCCACCTCCTCCTCTCTCTCTCTCTTTCTTTTTTCCCTTCCACAGCCATGGCTCAGTTGGTTCAAGTGCATCAGCCCCAGGCACTGAGGATGGCTCTGTGGAGCCTCTGCCTCAGGTGCTAAAAATAGCTAAGTTGCAAGCATGGCCCCAGATAGGCAGAGCATTGGGCCCAGCTGGGGACTGCTGGTGGATCCCAGTTAGGGTGCATGTGGGAGTCTGTCTCTCTATTTCCCTTCCTCTCACTAGGAAATGAAGGGAAAAAAAAAAGATCCTATATACCAGAAATACACCTAATTTTAAACTGCTGAAGCAGTCATCCAAACCCTCCTGAAGTGCATACCCTCAGGAATATTCTTGCTCAGTCTGCCTGCTCCCATGTCCAGCCAGCCTGTGAGGCACAAACCCACCTAGTCAGGGTGCCTCATGCATTGCGAGCACCAGGTGGAGTACTGTATGTGTGTTCACATTTGAAAAGGGATCTGGGTTCCCAGGCTGGGACTGTGGCCTGGCTGGTGGCCGGCCCACACGGAAACCCTGCTCTGACCCACCAAGACCCCTGTGGGAGAAGAGTCAGGGAAGCAGGTGACTGAGCACTCATGCTCCCACACTCCTGTGAGCCTGCTAAGCTATGTCAACAGGTAGGAATGCCTTCTTTCCATCCAGGTGTGCTAGTTAGCATAGGTGCAGGTGGACAAGTACAGCAGGCTTTAAACCAGTGTTGGTAAAGATACTGGACATGGCTTGAATTGGCTCACCTGACGTGCTGCTGAGGATGTGCACAGTCAGAAATGAACGTGTTTTTTTCATTCCAGTGATTTTCTAAGCGAGTATGAGAAAGGAAGGACTCCCAACCCCGACATCATCTGCAACAAGCACATCAAATTCAGCTGTTTTCTTCATTACGCTGTGGATAATCTTGGTAAGTCGGATTATCTTCATTTGGTTTTTAAAAAGGCATAAGATTTTCAGAGTTGGTCAGCAGCCAAAATCTTGTGAACAACTTCATCTTTCAGAAGGAAAGCAATGAGAACGGTAATCTGGTATTTCCCCAAATAAGAACTTTCTGGTGATGCACAAATGGTGGATCATGGTGGAGGGGGGGAGGAGGCCTCTTCACTGTGGGCTGCACCAGCACAAGGGGACAGGCACAGTCCGTTTCAGGAGGCTCCATCTCACAGAGTCCTGAGGGAAGGTGTGTTGGGTCACTGGCCAGGGTTGACAGGGGGCCCCCAGCCCCTGCCTGCAGATTCAGCCTTGCTCAGAGCAGCTGTGTTACAGATGTGGCTATAGCTAGCAGACACGTCAGGGGCCCTAGTCCAGGGCCGGAGAAACTCGGCGGGCAGTGCCTTGACAGGCATCCTTTCTGCTGGTCCTACTGAGACCCCTGCTCTGCTTCCTAAGGTGGATTTCTGTTTTTTCCTGAGAACAGGCCTGGGTCAGTACCTGATTCCAGGTCTTGGGTCTCTATTCTGTTGCTCTGGTTTGGATCCATGTCTTAGTGACCTGTTCTTAGAGCCCTGCTGCCCATGGACAGCTTGCCTGCCGATTGCGTCCCTGAGTGTCTGCTTTCTTGTTCCTGCCTGTCTGTGGGGACCGCTGTTCTTCATGGTGGTCCTTCCCAATGCTGACTTGCTGTGTGACTCTTCTCGGTGCCTTTGCTGTGCCTGAGTGAGCTCCAGGCCCTACTGTCTCCCGCTGTTGGGGTCACCATGGAGAACTCCCCAAGTGGCGGGTGCTGGCCATTAATTTTGTTCTGTCCTATTGCAGCTCAGCCTGCCGTGCCTGCACGTGGCAGTGACCCAGTGGTGTCACAGGATTGTCGGCACCTCCATCCTGTTAGCACTTTGGTGACTGAGACTGGACAAAGTGGGCTTACAGATCTGATGTGGAGGTGATCAGCAGCAGAGAAGACAGAAGTTGGTTCACAGAGTTAGTGAGAAAATGCCCACAAAGCAGGGAGTGGAAACTCTAACAAATTTGAGTGTTGGACCAGCTTCAAAGACATGACACAGAGTACAGATAAGCACTGCCCAGGCTCATCACCGACTGGTGATGTTCCTAGTGCAAGGCTAGGGGGAGATCTGGGCTGTTAGCTGCCCGGAGCTGACCACGTGCCCAAGTCTGCTCCCAGTCTGTCGTTGGAGCCCGCTCAGCCTGAGCTGCCCTGTGGTCACAGAAGGTCTGAGTAAGGGTCTGCTGAGGTCTGCCCTGGCTCGGCCACATCTAGTGGGCCACAGTAGTTCCTGTTTATTCAGGAAAAAGATTGACAGGTACAGGGGGTGTGATTTGAGTTTGATTTGATTATGTCTGGAAATGTGCCACCTGATGAACTGTGGGACTACTCTGGGTCATCATAGCGCTGCTCAGGCATGTGGCAGCAGAGGGCAGATCTGCCGTGTACAGGAGAGAGGCTCCACCCGGGAGGTTCCGGCAGCTGTGCTGGAGGGAGTGCTTGCCTCAGAGAGCACGGGCTCCGGCTCCTGGGCAGAGAGCCCCGGGTGGCCGTCTGCCGGGGAAGCTTTGGAAGGACTCTCTGCAGTGAACATTTCCGAGTTTGGACTTGACGAGAATAGGGCAGCACGGACTGGACACTCACGAGAGCTGGACCTGAAGTCTCAGCTCCTCGCGGGGCCCAGTACCGTCCACCGTGCATGTGGTTGTTCTTTAAGGAAAGAGTCATGGGACTTTGCTTTCTCTGTGAGAAGTCAATCGGGATGCAGTAGTGTGTTCCTAAATGTCCCTTTTCAGGTAGTTCATCTTCAGTGGCTAACTCTTCTGTGTCTTGTTCTACACAGAGCTAGTTGGGTTGGGTCAGTGCTGAGTCTGTTTCACTGCATCTTGCAAGAGAAAAGCCTCTTACAGAACTGTCTGACATTTTCACACAGCAAGGAGGTTATGTGTGTCTGGGAGGTCCTTGTACGTTTTGTGTAACGTGGAAAGAAGAAATTGAACATGCTGGGTGATCGTTCACTGTGATAATAATTGTACAGGGGCGGGCAAAAGCAGGCTCACAGTTCTGGTATGCGAAAGAGTGCATTCTTCCCTCGGGTCCCAGGCTTTGAGGGGGCGGACCCTCCAGGGCAGTCTGTGGCGTCTGGGCTTCTGTGAGCTCCCTTGGCTGGTGCTGGCAGAGGCCAACGAATGCAAGTCGAAAATCCAATCCTTGTGTTTTTAAAACCGCACAGGAGCAGATGCAGTTGCCACAGGTCACTATGCACGGACATCCCTGGAGGATGAGGAAGTTTTTCAGCAGAAGCACATTAAGAGGCCAGAAGGGCTTTTCAGAAATCGATTTGAAGTCAGAAATCGTAAGTGAAAGTGCCCAAGTCAGAGCTTAATTATTTGTGACCGAGCGAACTATTTTGAAGGATGACAGTGGGTCATTGTGTGAGCATACCCGCCAGACCTCTGTGTTCCAGACCAGCTGTTTGTTTTGGTTTTCTCTGAAGCATTGGTTACCAGGGGCCTGGGACTGGGCATCAGAAATCCTGGTTGGGGCCAAGCAAAGCTGGTGGGACACTGAATTGTAATTTACAGCCTAGCTCTAGACACTGTGTGTGATTTGTAGGCTCCCCTAATACTTGAGGAAATATTTGACAATAGTACTTGGGGTGCTACAGGCCCTGCTGCTTACCATCAAGTTCTCACGGGCTTGAGACCGGGTGCATGTTAGTGTGGCCTGGCCCTCTCAGCACAGCCCGATGGCTGGGCCTGGAACTGTGTCTGCTGATCAGTTCATCAGTGTTAAAGGGGCAGTTTCACTTTCCTAGACAGACATAAATGCCAAACCACAGGCTGGGGGGCTTCTGGCTTGTTTTGCTGCACTTTTTTTCCCCTGAGATTCTATTCTGACTTGCAGTGTGACCTGAGAAAGTCTCCATCTTCTCTGAGCCTCTCAATCTGCTGAACTTTGTGGGCCGAGGAGAACTCGCATCATGTTTAAGCGAAAGACAGATGGGCTCAGAGCCATGTTTCTGCGAGGAACTTCTGGTGTTGTAGGGTCATGGAGGGGTTAGCACGTCGCCATGTGGCCAGCTTGCCCTGCAGCGCCCACTTCCTGCCCTGGGGCTTTACATACACATGCTTCTCTTCCTCCTCTGAGCAACGTCAGGAGTGGGCCATCGTCCCACTTCACAGATGAGGAAACTGAGGCTTGGAGGAAGTCAGTTGACCTGGGTGCCTCTGGTGGGAGAGCTGAATCCAGCCCATCAGTCCAGCCCCATAATCTGTGCTGTCTGCTATGCCAGAAAAGCCTGCTGAGTTCTGTCCTCTCTGTCACCACCCCAGTTTGCAGGCTGTAGCCGTCACACGGGCACGCACTTTGTCATGGGAGTCCTGAGTGACGGCAGTTGCTTGGCTACCCTTTCTTTCCCTCCCTTGCTCACATCAGAGGGTGCATGCTGCTGCCCGCAGGGCCCCAGGCCTGCAAGGGCTGTGTTTGCCTGTAGGGCCTCTGCGGTCCTGGCATGGAGCGAGGCCAGGCCCCAGGTCCTCTCCAGGTGCTGCCTTCCACATCCTGGGCACCACCCACCCAGGAAACCTCCACGTCAGGAGCCTGTGGAGCTGAGGGATTTGTTCCCATACTGAGGAGACATGCCTGGTCACCTCCTAGGAAACGCTTTGTCCCACAGAGCCATCTGGACCTGCTCGCTAGGCTGCGGGCCTTTCTGCCTATAGCACGCAACTTTGGCTGAGTTAGTTTTATGTGGTTGTTTTAATAACACTACAGTGTCTTTGCAGTGTGTCTTAGGTACACTAAAGCTTTTTATTCTATTGTAACTTAGGTGCCCTGGAGAGCTGAGTAGGGCTGCATGGCCTGGGCCCTTGGGGACAGTGCACAGGGGGTGGCAGAGAGCTCGGCCCCTGGGTTAGCTGGCCCCAGCGTGGACTCCTGGGTTGTGGACTGGGACCTGGAAGATCGCCTTACCTGCACAGGTGGCAGGGGCGCCGTGACACCTGAGGAGCAAAGTGTGGGAGCAGCGCTCCTGGCACAGGCAGGCCTCACTGAGTGCTACTTCCTTTCCGCGGCTTAGGGTCACCAGCTTTCTTCTTCATTCTTCTTTCTAAAATTTTTACTGGTTTTAGCGAGAGAGGAAGGAAGAAAGAGAGATACAGAGAAAGGGACACAAACATCCACCTGTTCCTGTTCCTGTGTGTGCCCTGACCAGGGATTAAACCAGCAACCTCTGCATTTGGGATGATGCTCTTACTAAATCAAGCCATCTGGCAAGGGCAGCTTTTCTTCTTAAAAGTAATAAATTTTGAGTTTTTTCTTTATATTTAAGTGAGAGGAGGGGAGACAGAGAGATTCCCGCATGTACCCCTACTGGGATCTACCAGGCAACCCCTATCTGGGTCGGATGCTTCAGTCAACTGAGCCATCCTCTTTGCCTGGGGCTGATGCTTGAACCAGTCGAGCCACTAACTGCAGGAGAGGAAGAGAGAGATAAGTGGGAGAGAGAGGGGAGAGAAGCAGATGGTCACTTCTCCTGTGTGCCCTGACCAGGGATCAAACCTGGGATGTCCACACGCTGGGCCAATCAATGCTCTTTCCACTGAGCAAACCAGCCAGCGCCAGTTTGTTTTAAAATAACTCGGAACTACAAGAAAATATAACTTGCTGTCAGTGTTCTAAGGCTTTTAGACGCATTGTTTGACTGAATTGAATTTAGAAACAACATTTGGCAAATGATTCTGCCTGATGACTGGCTGACTGAACTCTGTTTCCCATTTTTCAGCTAGTTTTGCTCTTATGCATAAAAAGTCACGGACTAGATGTTCAGGTGACTGGGCTCAGTTCTCAGCTCTGCTGCTCTCTGTCTGCACCACTGGGCTGCTCACTTGGTTAGCTGAACTTCAGTTTCCTTGTCTGTAAAATGGGGACCATTCTACCCACACAGCTAACATGAGAATCAGATACAGGGTCACTGGTGGAAAACATTAACTGCACAGAGAACATGTCACATGCATGTCATGTGTTGAGCCATTTAGCGTAGGTATGAGAAATGGTGAAAGAAGACACAATACTGATGGTATGTTCAGTTATTCCATTGGCCATCACGGAAGTTCTGTCACCTGCCAGGCAGGACCCGTCTGGCCCAGAGGGGGAGCCACGCCCTCTTCTCTGAACCAATGTCAGGGGGCCAGGTAAGTCACACCTATGCACTGTTGCTTAAAGTGAGCCACGTCCTTCATCATAAAATAGAGATGATTAGGGAAACTGTAGAGGAGCATCAGACCAAGAAAGAGGGAGCATTAAAGGTAGAGTGCTGCTGGGGACGGTCTTTCCCGGCACCCACGGCAAGAGCCCCGGAACAGCAGGGGCCTTGGCGCACCTGTGACTGTCCAGAGAGCACTCCAGTGAGGTCTCTAAGTTGTTGGCTTGTCCAGTTTTCCTACATTGGCTGAATTTATTTAAAATTTTATTTTCCATGGGATGTTTCATCTTTGAAAATACTACCATCTAAAGTATGAACTGGAATAAATTTCTCTATCATGTAAAATCTACCATCCTGTATTTCTTTAATAGTTGCTAAATCAGGAGTGAGACTTCTACTTGCACTAACCGTGGCGGTTCTCTTTTCCAGCCGTCTGCTGCTGAGTGTGAGCTCTGTTTCTCCAGTCCAGGGCCGCCTGCCTCAGTCAGCGTAAGGACATTATTAAGACCAAAGCGTGATTGATTATATTCTTGCAACATCTTTTGTTCTTTACTCTTGGCAGCGGTAAAGCTCCTCCAAGCAGCTGACAGCTTTAAAGACCAGACCTTCTTTCTCAGCCAGGTTTCCCAGGAGGCCCTGAGGAGAACCCTCTTCCCTCTGGGGGGATTAACGAAAGATTTTGTAAAGAAAATAGCTGCTGAGAATAGACTTCATCATGTGCTTCAGAAAAAGGAGGTAGGACTGGGGGATCCGCTCTGTCCGCAGAGCCTCGGCACAGGGTGCCACAGGGCCTCGGGAAAAGCGCAGATGCGAATGCTCCCTCCTGCCCTGCTTGGCCCTCTGTACAGCCCCTGCTCAGCTCCCTTCCCGGTGCCCTGTGTGGGCAGCTCTCCCAGTGGCCTTGGAGCTTCCTGGTGCTCTTGGCCCAGCTGCTGGGGCAGGGTGCCCCCAGGACAGCATGGGGCTGTCAGGATGGGCACTGAGAGCCAGCGAGGGGAGCTGCTACCCTGCACACAGACCCGCTGGGTTCAGCCCTCATCCAGCATGTGCTTATCAAGTGCCTGCTGGGAGCTGGTTGCTGTGCCGCTGGCCTCGGGGTGCAGCGAGCCGCACACGGACTGGGCCTGCCTCTGCAGAGGGCATGGTCCAAGTGGGCGACACGCTGTGACCTGAGAGAAGCCCGTGAGAGGAAACAGCGGTGGGCTCCAATGTGGACTTTGGGGTAGACACACCAAGAAAGGCCTCTGAGCAAATAACATGTGCCTAAGGCCCAGCAGAAGAGGAGGCTTTAGTGTCATGTGGATAGCTGAGGCAGACGTCTAGAATGTGTGGCGAGCATGTGTGAGGCCCTGAGGCCAGGAAACCTGGTGCGCTGGTGGGCTAGGGAGAGCCAGCGTGCAGGGCTTGGAGCTCAGGGTGGGATGGGCCAGGCTGGCTCAGCCGGCCCCGTGTGGTCAGTCAGCTCTGGCCGTTTCGGGCTGAGGTAGCTTTAGCTAGAGTTGCCACTCATCTCTGTTTCTGAGGACTCCCCGGCTGTGCCCTTTGTTAGCCAGTCATTGTTCTCTCTATCCAGTCCCCCACCCATCTCTCTACCTGTTCAGTTTCCAAGGATGACTCTGGTAGAAGCCGAGGGAGCCACCTCCTAGGACCCACTTCTAGTGACACAAACCAAAGGATGAGTGACAAAGCTGTGTGCTGAGAGGCGCTGAGGAGAGCTTGTTCTGGCCCAGTGTTCTCATGCTGGACCATGTCACCATGAGGACGGCCTCTCCCTGGACTCCCATGGGAGGTCCAGCTGCTGGCCCGGCTGTTCTACCTCCCTTCCCTGCTGGGGTCCCTGCCCCTGGAGACTCGGGGGCAGGGGCCTGAAGGCTTGAGTAGCTTTAGTGTTTTCCCTTCAGCTAGGCTGTCAGTGACGCAGGGCCGGCTCTGCTGGGTGGGGAGTGGTGTGCTTGCTTAGCTGGCGAGGTCCAGCACTGGAGACCGGCAGCCTGAGCGGCTGTGCTCTGTAAGCCCCTTCCGTTCTGTCTGGACTGCACTGTGTCTGAGTGTGGGGGGGAGCCAGCCCTGGGCCAGAGGGGTGCGGCTCCATGCAGGGGGAGGTGGCGGAGGCCCGTTCAAGGTGACCCTCCTCCCTGCCCTTCATCTCATGGTCGGCCTTCCTTCATTTCAGAGCATGGGCATCTGTTTCGTTGGTAAAAGGAACTTTGAGAAGTTCATCCTCCAGGTGAGTGTTCTCTGATGTGAAGGGATGGAGCCATGCTCTCCCTGGGCCTGGGCCTGGGCCCGGCACTAACGCAGCAGAATCTGTTTTCCAGTATTTACAGCCGCAGCCTGGCAAATTCATTTCCATAGAAGACAACAAAGTTCTGGGGACACACAAAGGTGAGACCAGCCTCTGGCTGCTTTCGTTGTAAACTTCTGGAGCCGGAGGATGTGGCAGCTCTGGGAAGCATGCCGCCATCCATGTCAGCCGAGAGTCAGAGCCGACTGTAGGAGGTGTGGACAGCGAGGGCCACGGCAGCAGCTGTGATGTGGGAGTTTTGCCTCTCAAAACATGGCCATCTTTTCAGCGCTGCAGCTAATAAAGAAAGATGCCCTCTGATTCAAAGACTTCAATTTCTGAGTTACGGTAAAGTCCCTCTAAGCAGGATTGTGTGCCCTGTGTAGAGAACGCTAGACTACAGGGAGGAGGGCGCATCGTTCTGTCACAGTGTGAAGGGAGGCGTCGGGTGTGTGGTGTGCGGCGGTGCTGCTTGCTCACTGGCAGACGTGGGGCGGGGCACCGTGAGTGCACTGAACTAGCGTAGGAGGACAGGGACGGGGTGAGGCAGGTGCAGAGGTTCATGGCCCAGTGGGAGGACGGAGCCTGGGTTGGTGAGTGGTGGGGCTGTGTCCTTGGGGCCTGATGACCAGATTAGCCTTGACCTACGTGCGTCTGACTGGCTGGAAGGACCGGGGCTGCTGCTCAGACGTGGAGTCTCACAAATGGATTGTTCTTTGGCAATCCCCAGCCTTGGTTTGGGCAGGCTGCTGCCCCTGGGGAGCAGGACGTAGGTGTCACAGCTCCTGGAGAGCCAAGCGTCTCTGAAACAGGAGGAGGTGACAGCCTTGCTGGGGACAGAGCTGCCGGTGCTTCAGCCCATCGCGGCTCTGAGGCTGCTGGAGTGGCGCCCATGGTTCCCGCAGTCATCTGCTGGCACACCTGGTTCCTGGTGGGGGGACTAGCCATCTGGTCTTGTGACGTTTGTGGTGGGGGGGGTGCACAGAAATTGGGGCAGCCCTGATGTACATGGGTGGGGGGCACTCCTCTGAAACCTGCAGCTGCATCGGGAGCTCAGCAAGAAGGGGCTCACGGCTTCCAGCAGGGCACTCAGCCCACCTTCTGAGTGGCCCCTGCTCCTGCTGCGTCAGGTGATCCCACAGTTGCTCCTTGTGGGCCATGCAATGTGCAAGGTACCCAGGCCCAGATGAAGGATGGACACAGGTAGCTGGAGGGCCCTAGCCTCTCCGAGTGCCCCACTCGGTCCGCCATCACTGGGGTGTGGTATTTGAGATGGGACTTGTACCCACCTCACTGAGAACTGTTTCCATAGGTTGGTTCCTGTACACGTTAGGCCAGAGAGCCAAGATAGGCGGCTTGCGCGAGCCCTGGTATGTGGTGGAGAAGGACGGCACCAAGGGTGACGTGTTTGTGGTGAGTGGGTTGTCTGTAGATGGGTGACGAGGTCCATGTGGCAAAGCCATAGTGTGATGAGACCACACAGGGCTGCGCGGTCGTCCTGCGAGCACATTGTGGACAATGTCCTGGCCTCTCCTGCGCCCTCCTGGGACTGGCCTAGTTGCCAAAAGGTTTGTTTAAAGTACCTAGTAGCTCTTACCATATGCTGGTCACTCTGTTATTCGTCACATTCACCGTGTAAATAGATGCTGTTGCTCTTAGTTTACGAGAGGACGAGACTCAGAGATGAGTTAGTGCAAAGGTCCTATGGAGAGGAGGTAGCTTCAGCATCTAGGATAGCCAGGCATATCAATCGCAACAGTCACCGCTGCATGGGGCAGTGAGCACAGGGCTGGGCCAAGGACATAGACTGCAGCCAGTCACTGCTGGACGGGGCAGTGGACGGCAGGGCTGGGCCAGGGACATAGACTGTAGCCAGTCACCGCTGCACGGGGCAGTGGACAGCAGGGCTGGGCCAGGGACATAGACTGCAGCCAGTCACCCCTGCACGGGGCAGTGGACAGCAGGGCTGGGCCAGTCTGTCAGCCACAGCCAGGCCCTGAGCCACTGTGCCCTTCCCCCGCCTTGAAGCTGGGCTTCACAAAGGGGACAAGTTTGATTTCCACACACACCTGGGACATTTGGCAATGTCTGAGGACATTTTTTATTGTCATAACATGGGGGGAAGTGGGAATAGGTGCTACTGGTGTCTAGTGGGTGGAGGGCAGGGAGCCCGTGCCCCATAACAGCTGATTGAACCCCAAATCTCAGTGGTGCCAAGGTTCAGGAGCCCTGGACCCTTCCCTGGGCTCTGGGGCTGGAAGACTGGTGTCAGCTTATGCTCTGTCAGAGGCTGGGGGACTTAGGCACAGGCCGGGGGACCAGCAGCCCTAGCCTGCCGGTTCTGGGACATCCCCTTCCAAGAAGAGCTGTGGGTGTAAAAACCTAGACAGTCATTCCTGTCACGTGTGAATTAAAGTGGTTTTATTGTAAAATTCAGAAGGGCACAGGATGAACACAAAGGTCACTGACATTTGTTCCTGTGTGGGTCTCCCTGCCTACTTAGTGCCCTAGGTCATGCCTCAGGGGGAGACTTGCTAGATACTAGGAAGCCTGGGGGTGTTGGAGGGTCAGGAATAGGTCCTCAGAAGCAGACCACCTCAGCCGCCATCATGTCTCCCCAGACACGAGGGTTGGGATCCCTGCAGTGGCCTCTGTGAGGCGGGGCAAGTCCAAGGCCCTGGCACTGGCCCCAGGCAGGTGGTGGTGAGGCCTAGTGAGGCTTGAACTTGGAAGAGTGCCAAGGTCATGGGTTCCCCTCACAGGCCCCTCCACTTGCTAAGTGTGATTGTGGCGTGTGCTTTAGATTCCCCTCTGAGGAGCAGGGATGAGAAGGCTCCTGGATCGTGAATTTCCAAATCAGACACTAGTTATCAGTGCGTGTTTGCTGTTAGGGTTGTGCAAAGCTGCTCTGCTGTGGGTTCCAGCCATCACGACATTCACATTTCACTCTGCAGGCACCCCAGACGGACCACCCGGCTCTGTACAGGGACCTGCTGCGGACCAACCGCGTGCACTGGATCGCGGAGGAGCCGCCCTCCGCTCTGGTCCGGGACAAGATGATGGAGTGCCACTTCCGGTTCCGCCACCAGATGGCGCTAGGTGACCGAGTGGGTGGGATTCACCCGGAGAGGCCTGATTTAGAATGGCCTCAGTTAAGGGTTAGACCTGGGGTAGCAGAGACCCCATTGCTTGGGTTATATAACACTTTCAAACCCCCTTTCCCTTGTGGGAGACAGGTCTGGGAGGCCAGGGCTTCACCTCAGCCTTCTTGTTCCGGAATGCAGGGAGGGTCCTGGGAAGTTAGTGCTGTGCTGAGGGTCCAGGTGGTAGCCCGGGGCAGACTATACAGGCCAGGCCAGTGCCCCTTCAAGGCCCTCTCTTCCACCCAGTGCCCTGCGTGCTGACCCTCAACCAAGATGGCACCGTGTGGGTGACGGCTGTGAAGGCTGTGCGGGCCCTCACCCCAGGACAGGTGAGTGGGCACCCAGCCGGCACTGTGCTCCAGAGGGAGGTGAGGACGCCCATCTGGAAGGCCATGTGTGGTCAGGCCCGGCCTGGCCCGGCCCTGGAGTGGAGACAGGCTCTAGCATGAGCTTAGCTGCCCTAGGCGGCACCTGTGCAGGTGAGCAGGCTGGTGGCCAACGGGCTTCCTGCTGGAAGGATGACGTCACACTTCCCACCAGAGCACCTGATCACAGGCCAAGGGCAGAGGGGGTGTGGGTGCTCAGGTCACAGTGCCAGTGAAGGTGGGGGGGTCAGGGGGAGCCATGGCTGGCCCTTCCTGAGCCCTGGGCCCGGGGGCAGGGACAGTTCAGGGAGAGGCAGGGCATTGTCCTTCCCCCTCTCCCCAGCCCCAGACCGGCAGCTTGAGGCCCAGGCTCCGGCTGCCCTGAGGGCACCCCTGATGCCAGGTCCCACGGGGTGACAAGGGCCTCTCTCCTCTCCAGTTCGCAGTGTTCTACAAAGGGGAGGAATGCCTGGGCAGTGGGAAGATCCTGCGCTTGGGGCCATCTGCCTACACACTCCAGAAGGGCAGGAGCAAGTCTAGAGTGGCTACTGAGGGCTCGGGCGGCGACGGCCCAGGCTCGGCTCCCGTTCCCTGAGCGCCCAGAAGCAGCCATGGTGGGGTGAAGCCGGGGCAGGGCAACCAGGGGCTTGGCTGCTGCTGGAACCACGGGGAGCCGGGCGGATCTGCTTCCCCTAGAAGGGGCCAGAAAGACTTGCTGACCAGCGGGTCTGCCCCAGGTGCCCCTTTTTCACATCCCAGGGAAGGTTTCCTCCCGGGAACACAGGGAGGGGGCCTGTGGAGGGGGCTGCAGGAACAGTGCTGAATAAAAGTTCTGTCCACCACACAGGTTCTGACAGCAGCTTCTATGGGTCAGCACAGAAGGGAGGGGCAGGGAGGCCAGGACCTCACGTGGGACTTGCCTCAGGTCAGCCAGGAAGACCACCATAAGCCTGGGGTAAGGGGTGTGTGGGGTGTTGGGCCCCATGACCCTACACTGGCTTAGTGGGACCTTGTGTTGGGGCGATAGGGCATGGTATAGGGAAGCTTTGAGACCAGACCGCTGAGTGGGCCTGTCAGCTTGGTGCCAGCCTACACACCAGAGGCTGGACAGAAGCCGCCTCACCCCAGCGGTGCCCACTTCACAGTAGGGGCCAGGGAGGGGCCGGACACTCGGCTTGGACCCAGCCCCATGAAATGGGCAAAGCGTGCAGGGAGAAGACCTGACCCATCCCATTGCCAAGAGCCCCCCGTATGGGCTAGGGCTTGTGACAGGGCAGAGCAGTCCGAAAGCTGCAGCTGATTGAGGGGCAGGGACAGTGCTCAGAGAGAAGCATCTGCTCCATGCCATTCTGAGGAAGCTGAAGGCCCTCCAGCTAAGGACACCCCCAGCCCTCCCATTCCCAGGCTCATTGTACCCGAGGCTGCCCCCAGTGGGGTCTCCCCGAGGGTGGGGAATGGACCGGAGCAGCCTGCTGTGTGGCTTCTGAGACCATTCCTGTGCTCCACAAGAAAAAATGGGCCCGAGAGGCAGAGGCAGGGCTCAGGCCTAGGCAGCTGCCCCAGCCCTGATGGCCTGCTTGCTCCAGCCGGGCTGGACCAGGGAGGCCCTGCTCTGCCCTGGCTATGAGGCAGACCACAGCTGGGCATCCACTTTCCACAGTATGCTGGGCAGTGCGGATTGGACAGACCGGTTGCGGCCCCTGGTCCCTGGGGACCCTCAGTCCAGCATGGAGGCCAGGGCTGAAATGTTGCCTTTGTTCCACCAGCCCAAAGGGCAGCAGAGCCTCCCTGGGCTCAGGTTTCTCCCGATTCACTGCCCTGGAAACGGAGCTCTGAGCTGTGGTCCCCATCTGGAGAGCCTCCACGGTGCCCACCCTGCTCTGAGCAAGGCTGGCTTTCAGAGTGGCAGCGAGGGACGGCTGCCAGGCAAGGGTGGCCAAGGGGAGGTCGCCCTTGCGGCCTGTGGACAGTTCTGCCTCCTGCCAGTCCCATGCCACGCCTCCTGCCTGTCAGGTCGGCCGTGCAGGGAGGTGGAAGGAGTCGTCCAGGCCTCATTCGTGGTTGGTGCCCCTGGCAGCCTCTCAGCCAGCAGTGTTTCCTGCTCCTCGCTGGGTATCGCTTGCCTCACCCATACCCCCAAGGCATATGGCCTAGCGGCTGCTGTCCACCAGAGGTCACCATTAGGCTGGCCCAAGTACCTGGGCGGCTGCAGACTCCAGGGCTGCTTGCCCATGTGAGCTACGGAAGACTCTGGGCAGGAGAGGGGCTGGACTGAAAGAGACTGCTCCTCCCACACTCTTTCCCAGCGGGCACCCCAGCTGCCATTACTTCCCACACCTATTGAAAGGGAAGGAAAAGGGGAAACATCCTCTTCTGCCAGAGTCCAAGTCCCAGGAAACCTCCCCAGGTGTCTTAATAACCCTCATCTGCAGGGAGGGGAGCCTGGGGCAGGGCCACAGTCGGACCAGGGAGGCAGCCGGCAAGGGGAGGCAGGAGAATCTCCCACCTGCACCCTTCAAGGTGACTGGCAGTGCTCAGGCAGCAGCTGCTGTCCACCAGGTGGCGCCATTGGGACAAGATCGTCGCTGGGACTGGCGTCTGCCCTGCCCAGCCCAAGCACCTGAGGGCCCGTAGATTCCAGTGCTGTTCGCCCACGTGACCTTTGGAAACCTGGTCTGTGGGGAGGGGACCCTGGGGTAAGGCCACAGGTGGGACCAGAGAGGCAGCAGGCTCCCCCACACCTGTGACAAGGAGGTGGCAGGCTCTCCTGCAGCTGGGATGGGGAGGTTTCGTCATTTTTGTGGTCTGGACTAAGCTCAGCAACATGTCTGTGTTCAGACAGCGTTTCGGAGGATTTTTGTCTTTGTCTTGGCCCTCTTGTGACCAGAGCGACCTGTCTGAGGCTGGTGTGTGTGATGATGTCTATGGGAGGTCACAGGCCCAGCAGATGCCCCAGGCCTGACCCCCTCTACGAGGGGCTCTCTCAGGTACTTCCGTGTTTTCCCAGAAAGCATGGCTTTGGGGCTGAGAAGTGAACATTAGCAGGCAGACCCAGGAGGAAGTAAAACTTAAGGACCCTGGGGGTGGGCAGTGAAGTGTTCATGGGTGGTTTTCCTTTTTTCCTCCCAGATTTGCCTCAAGGGTGGCCCCAATTTCTGGATCTGTGCAGCCACCATCAGGGCTGGAAAAAGACCCTGTAGGCCAAAGACCTGAGGGATCCCTTTTATTTCCCCTTGTTCTCATTAACTTGCCCCCTCAGCTGGGTAGATATGGGAGACAGTGCCAATGGCTACAACTCTGGACCCCATCTTTCTGGGCAGAGAGACCAAGAATAGAAGAGGGGCCCCAGGAGTGAGAGCATGTGTTGCAAATCCCAGAGAGGAGAGCGCTGGACTTGTGGCCCCTCATTTTCCGTATACACTGACACAGGAGCTGGCTCAGCCTTGACCTGGGGGCATAAGGAGCAAACCCAAAACAAACTTTCAAAGGCTTTGAGAACAGAACTATGACATGAACTACCACCCACGTCCCAGACTGAGTGGCAGTTACGCTGGTTAGACCCTAGGCAGCATAGCAGAGGCCTTGAACCCTGAAGCTGACAACGGAACCACTGCTCACACAAGCTGAGACAGAACTTGGGGTCCGAACCCAACTGGTTGCTTGCCTGCTGAAACAAGCAAAAAATAAATAAATAAATAAATAAATAAATAAATAAATAAATAAAAAGACACCTGCCAGAGGATTTTAGCAGGACAAAATGCCAGTTAAGGATTCACTCTGAAATCGATCAGCACACAAAGACCCAGGAAAATGCCCAGAGAAATGATGACAGATTTCAGCCCCAGGATGAACCAGATGCTTAGATGATCAGAGCAGCTGTTGTAACCACACTCCAAGGAAGGAGAGGTGAACGGTTTAGAAAGGCACAAACTAGGAGCTCTCAGCAGAGACATGACCGTTGTACAAGGAACCAGATGGAGATCTCAGAGCACTTAAAATGACAATATCTGAAATAAAATTCCCTGGGCGGACTCCACAGAATGGAGATGACAGAGGAAAAGTTGGTGAGCTTGTAGATTGATGGCTAGAAATGATCAGATCTGAAGAACAGGGGGAAAAGAGTGAGAACGGATGAGCAGAGACTCAGGGACAGGGGGACAATCTCAGAGGTCCCGGAAGGACAGGAGAAAAGAGATTGGTGCAGGAGAAAAAAACCTCAAATACAATGCCGGCTAAAAATTTCCCCAATTGAGTGAAAGACATAAATTTAAAGTTCACAGGAAACCCCCTGAAGGAGAATAAACCCAGTTCCCACCCAGTTCCTGTTCCCTGAGGCTTGGGGGCTGTCACCAGCACCTGCACAGTCTCTTCCACAGCTACCCTCGGAAAGGGGCAGGGGGAGGGGGGGGCAAACCAGCACAGCAGAAGTACAAATTCGAAAATCTTAATTTATTGTAGACTCTCTTTTCATTTGTGTTGTAATTCCAGTGTTCTGAACATTAATAAATATACATTTGTTTAAAAAAAAAAAGCCTCCAGTGTCTGTCATAAAATCTGAAGTCACAAAAATAAGTTTACATCTTTCCTGTCTTTATAAAACCAACAACTGTTTTTTGGTAACAGTTCTGATCAAATTAAAAAAACTACATGTCAAGGGCACCACCCAGTTGCAGGAGGGTAAGCCATGACATACGAACACGGAGAGTTCGAAGACTCAAAAATAGGAAAACCTGTGTTTTTTTTCTTCTTTACTTAGAAAATGTCCCATCGGTGGTAAATGCCGAAGGAACTATCATTTTGTATCTCTGAAAGGCCGCTCACCTGTTAAGGCACATACATAATTCATTGGGGCACGAGGACTCGGGGATCTCATTTCACTGCTGTGTTCTGTGGTCCTAAACCGGCCTCAGACACACACACCCTCGCACTCAGTCAGTGTGACGACGCTCACATTTTCATCAGTCACAGAGGATGGAAATCTTTGTACTTTACTTGATTTCCATCCCAGCATACAGTTTCTCATATTTGGAAGCAGCTGTGCTGACAATTTATTTGGGCACCTGATTTGAAGAACAAAGAAAATACTGAAATAGGACGTGTCTGAATAATTCTGGGCCTCATTCCACAGCCCCTTGGGCCACGCTGTGCCAAATGCCCACAATGGGACAGGCATAGCCAGTCCTTGGTATGGGTTTCCAAAGAAAAAACAGCTTGGTAACCACTGAAAGGATGGCTGTGGCTTTGTCCCTTTGCACAATTGGCCATCTGAAGCAAAATGAAGTAATTGGACAGACTCTTGGGAGGGGTGGGACCCCAGCCTGCCCGGAGCAAGTTGGAGTCTATAAGAGCTAGAAAATTGGCAGGAAGGAATGCGACATCCTGGAAGACCTCAGACCTCCATTTGAATTGGGGAACATGTGGACACTTTAAGATGCCACAGAGACCAGGCAGAGGGACAATAGAATTTCCCACCTGCAGCACCAGGCCCCTGGGAAGGGAGCCAAGGAGGCCCTGCAGGGCTTAGAGTGGGGCCCAGCGATGGGGCACGCCAGGGAAGGACCAGTGTGAAAATCACCATCGTGTGACACCTGCATTCTGCATTGACCTCAGCAGGGCTCCTAGAGTCCTGCCCAGGCCAAGACTGCCCCGGCTGGGAGCCACAACTGTTGAGGCAGGTGGGAGCTGAGGGCCAACTTCTCAGACACAGGCGTGCTGTGAATTCGGGCTGTATGTGTCACGCCCGAAGCACCTTGCTCAGTGGCGCAAGCAGCAGAGGAACCTCAGTTCCAACCTCTCTCCCAACATACCCCTGCCTTTCATTTGTTGGGACACCAGCTGCATCGATGCACACCAAGTTCAAGTACAACTCTGCACTGTTCCTTACATAGAAAATAGAGGTGGTTCCAGAGATCTCCCAGTATCGACAGTCAGTACAAATACAAAATACAGGTTTTCACCTTCTCACAGTTCCATACAAATAATGTGAAAATATCTACACCTGTTCCACAAACGGACGTGATCTACTTTAAGACAAAGGGCACCTCTGCACAAGGCTGTCCAGGGCTTGGACTGTAGGGAGATGCCCCCATGGACGGCTGGACCATGGTCCTTGGTTTGTGCCTGGCATTCCCCAAACACTGGCAAGCCTGGCCTGGCAGTTCCTCTCACATAAGGCCAGCCCTGTGCTGGGCCCTCTCCTGAGGAGGCCAGCGCTCACTATGGCTCCATCTGCAGTCTGAGGAAAACAGCTGTGCTGGCCCAGGAGTCCACGCCTTCTCGTGCCTGTGACCTTTGGCACTTGTCACGGGGTCGGCTGGGCCCCAAGCCCCCAGGCTGCCCAGGGCTCCAGGTCTGGACTGTTGGTCACACCAGTCATGGGGCTGCCACTTCAGCAACCCCCCGGGCCTGCTTCGTTCCATGGGCAGGGGCCCCTCGGGCTCCAAGGTCCAAGGGCGCCAGGACACGGCACAAGCCTGGGTGGAGGTGATGGGCTGGTCTCACAGTTTCCTGATGGTTCAAATTGAAGTTTCGTTACTGCCTCTGCGCGTGGGAAGAAGCCATCGGGGGGCGGGGGGTCAGCGAGGATGGCAAGCCAAGAGCTGGGCCAGGTCTTGGGTCATGAGGGGCGGACCCCCCCCCCCCCACTCAGGAGGCAGGGGATGCCTGGGGGCTCCAGGGAGTGCAAGCCTAAATGTGGACTCAGCTACACCGGGAGGAGGCAGGAGAGGGGGCAGGCTGAGCCTGCACCCAACAGTCAGAGCCACCTGGACGGCCAAGCCCCTCCGAATGTCCCTGCAGAGCTGGCCTCACGCTGGAGCATGAGAATCAAGGTTAGCAACCCAACTCATTCTTTAAGTGTTAGGAAGGCCACACTAGAAGACCTAGCCCTGCCCTTGGAAGTCTGTAGGAGGGAAGAGCTATGGGAAGGTCAGCAGGCCAGTCTAGAGAGAATCTCCTGTTCCTCGCCTCTGCAGCTTCCCCTGACCCTCAGTCTCCTCAACCACAGAATGGGGTAGTAATGACCCTAGGCTCGATGTTGGCAGTCACCCAGGACAGGAAGTCTGCCTCCCTGTGGTCAGTTCTTCCTGCAGGCACTGAAGCCCCTCCGGCCGAGGTACCCTACCCCACCTCTGCCTGGGCCCCTGGGCCTGGGCGCTCCCGGTGCTCAGGCCTCTGACCACTGTCCAGGGACGGCGCACACAGGGAGGGCTGGCCGGGGCCACCCTGCTGCTACTCACTCAGAGTCGGACCTGTGGGCCTGGGCGCTCCCGGTGCTCAGGCCTCTGACCACTGTCCAGGGACAGCGCACACAGGGAGGGCTGGCCGGGGCCACCCCTGCTGCTACTCACTCAGAGTCGGACCCGTGGGCCTGGGCGCTCCCGGTGCGCACATTCATGGCCACGCCGTTGAGGTGCTCGCGCCCGGGCTCCCGATGCGGGTTCTTGATGGTGATGGCGCCGTCGGGGCCGCGGACCCCATCGCTGGAGCCCAGGGAGGACGAGCGGGAGGATGCGGGGCTCTGCTCACACTCAGCCAGCTTCTCCCGGAGCCGGCACTTGAGGGTCTTCTCCGTCAGGGGCGGAGGGTAGGTGACTTTGTTTTTCAAGATGCCTGGGAGGTGGGGGATTGAGAAGGGGACGGTCAGCCTGGCCTGCTGGTTGCAGGAGGCTCTGAAGGGGCAGTTCTTGCGGTTCTGAGAAGCCCTGCACCATTGGGTCTCCCTCCTTGGGTCTTAGCCCCACTTGGTAGCGTCTGATGGTCACCTCTGCCTGCCAGGAGGCCAGCCCTGCGACCAGGACCTGCTTTCATCTCACCCCACCATACGTGTCAGCAGGCTCTGGCCCATCTGACAGGCCCCGCCCCAGCTGACAGGCCCCGCCCCAGCTGACAGGCAAAGCTCCTGTCCCTCCACCCCGCCGCCCTCCCCTCCCTCAGGACCAGGTGCTTTGGGGCAGCAGGGCCCTCTCCACCCAGAGGCACCTTTTCTCTGCTCCAGGGGCTGCGTGGAGGGTGCGGCTACAGGCCTGGGTGGGCCTCCGCTCTCCCCGTCCGCGGGGCGCTCAAGGCAGTGGTTGCCCTGCTGGTCCAGGTGCAGCTCCACGCTGACCTTGGTCTCCACCTTCAGGTGTGGCTTCTCGCCGGGCTCCTCGCTGTCGCTCCCGGCCAGGCTCCCATCTGGCCAGCCCGGAGGGATGTGGTTGGCTGCGGCGTCTACTGAGGCACAGGGGCAACCATCAACAAGCAGGGAGGCCCCACCTTAAAAGTTCTGATTGTCCCTCCACTGGGAGTGTGTGTCCTGAGTTCTTAAATGGTCCTGACCTGCAGGCCTGGCAGGGCCACACCCTCCAGGTGGGGACACCAAGGCTCAGCCAGAGAGAGGTCCTGACAGTAGGGGCACCAGCTGTAAATCCCCCCACTGTACCCCAACACCTGGGAGCCCCTGCTGGCCACCCCCCAGCAGGTGGGGTCAGGTTTGTGGGGTCCTTGCAGTGAGTCCCCAGCAAGACCCTCCAAACTAGTCTGCCTGGACTCTGTGTATGTGAGGAGGGGCCTTCTCCCTGCCAGTACCTCCCATTGGCCTCTGGCCCCTGGCTGGGCAGTTCTGCATCCTGGGAGGCAGGCCTGGCCTGCTGTGCCCACTCCCTCACCTTTGGGGGTGCTGTGGACAGGGCCGCGGGCTGGGTCCCATTTGTCCTCGGCCTCCTCCCTGTCGTCCTCACTGTCCGATGAGTGGGAGGAGGCATAAGAGCTGCTCTGCTCATCCAGGGAGAGCTCGCTGTCGGAGTCTGAATCATGACCTGCAGCTGGACGGGAGGACAGGGCTCAGGCCAGGGGAATGGGCTTCCTGCCGAAGCCAGAGCGGAGCCACCGAGGTCCTGAGCATTTGGAGGCAGTAGGGTCCCTGCTGACCCTCCAATTAGGACTCAGCCTCAGACACCTCTTCCAGTGATGAAGAGACTGTGAGACAGACAAGAGCCAGCGAGATGTGCTCCCCCACACCCCCTGGGAGGCAGACACACAGGCTGACAGGAGACACCCTCCAGGGTACACATACCGTGGGGTTTCTTGGTGCTCCTGGGGAGGAAGGATGAGTCGGGCTCCCCCTGTCCGCCTCTCACTGGTCCAGAGGACACGCTGAGCTTCTGACCCCCTTCATCCCTAGAGAGGGTGGGAAGGCTGGGCTCAGCACCATTGCCCAGGGGGGCACATGACGTGGCCAGCCATCACCGAACACCTGCTGAAGGTACCTGGATGGCCCTGGGCTCTGGAAGGCTCTCTGCCACAAGAGACTGAGCGAACTGGGAAACATCGTCTACCAGAACAGTGGGTACACGGCCGGGGCCCCCCCAGCAGCTCAGGACGGCGGCGATGAAGCCTGCACCTGCTCCGAGAGCTAGGCCACCCCCACCCGTCAGGACAGCAAGAGCGATGCTCGGGCCTGACCTGACAGTACTGTCCAGAGAGGCGGTGGACTCGCCCAGAGCCGTGCGTAGCATGTGTGGTTCCTCGCTGTAGGTGGTGTTGCAGTTAAGGGAGCGCTGGGGGGAGGGGGGTGGTTATTGGTGAGCAGAGGGCACCAGGGAGCAGAGGGTGCCCTATCCCCACAGCAAGCCCCAGTGCTGGTACCCTGGCAATATCCTGCCAGGCACAGGAGCCTCGCTGTGACCAAGAGAAAAACAGCCACTGCTTGGCCCCCACTGCGGTCAGTCGACAGCCTCCCCCCTCAGCCACAACTTCTGGTTGGGGGTCCTGGCCAACTGAGCCCCGTCCTCCTGAGACCTTGAAAAGCAGGGCTGTGACTATGACAGACGCCACCAAGTCAGGCTTGACGCTGTGCTCTATGGATGGCTCTGTGACATCCCCCTTGTGACGGGCACTGAGACCATGGCCCTGTGCCTGATGCTCGTTGGTCCAGACCCTCACGCGGACCCCGGGTGAGGGGAGCAGCTAGCCCCCAGGCCCTGTGGGTGTCCCTCGGGGCCTCCTACCGTCAGCAGGGTAGCCCTCGTGTTGGCCGAGTCATCTGGGTGTGGCTTCTTCCCAGCAAGCACCCCCTTCAGGTGCTTCCGGACCTCCCTGTTGAGCACGCAGTGGAACAAGAGAACGAAGAGGCCCTGCAGGGAGGGGCAGCAGGTCAGCAAAGCAGCCAGGGCCCCGCCAGCCTGAGGGCGCAGAGCTCTGCCCGCCAGGACGTGGAGCCGAGTGCCCAGAGCAGCCGGCAGCTATGGCCGTGGAGACGCCCGCCAAGGCCCACGCTCAGCCTCTTCCTGCAGGGGCTCCTGCTTCCTCAGGTGAACAGGGCAGGGCAGCCGGCATGTGGGAACTGCAGGGCCCCATCCCAGACCACAGTCCAGGGCCACCCAGAATTCCCCACATAACTTCATTAGCCAGCTTCCTGGGAAGCTCCTTGTGTGCACTGTGAATGGCCAGCACCCCTCCCTGGGGACACTAATGAGACTTACTCTGGGGGAGGGGAGCAACCCCCTTACTGGCCAGGTGAAGGACAGTGCCCTGACAATGCAGGAGGACCAAGGAAGGGGCTCAGGAAGGCTCTGGGCAGAGCTGTGTTTGGGGCAACAGGTTCCTTTTGGTGGCAGGACCGTGTGTAGTGAGGCCTTGCTGTCACCCTGAACACACTGTGGCTGCACTAGAACCAAAGCCACAGTGTGGTCCCACCTATCCAGAGCTCAGACACAGCCTGGTTGCTAGGTCGAGGCTCTCTCTGGGGACACTCTTGGCCACCCAGGGTCGAGGCATCTCAGAGAGGAAGCAGCACAGGTGACCCATGACCTCACCAGACATCCCACCCATGGTCTGAGCAGACACCACAGCAAGTCCCTCACCTGTAAGCAGCTGAAGATGGCAAAGAGGTAGTGGAAGGTGAGCACGTCGCTGTTCACGGCCAGCAGCCCCAGCAGCCAGGTGGCGCTGATGAGCAGCAGCAGGATGAAGGCGGTCCTTAGGAGGGAGCTGGGGGCAGGGCGGGGCGTGATTCCAGGCCTCCTCCCTCCCAGCGCCCCCCCCCCCCCCCCCCGCTCTGGTCCATCTATTCAGCCACCTACCCACGCACCCACCAGCCTTCCCTTCCCCAAACCTTCCCAAGCTCTCTTCTCTGTGGCTGGGCAGCCCCTCCTTTGCCCACCTCCTGGCACGTGTCACCCAGCGCACTGGACACCCTTGTCCTTGTCTCCCTGACCCTTTCTCAGCTCTCCCGCTGCCCTGCCTGACCCTCTGAGGCTTGCTGTGGGTCCTCTCTCCACTCCCAACCCCCAAACATAGCAGGTTCCCTCCTTGCTGGGCTCCCATTCTGCTGGGGAGCTCCCCCATTCCTGTAGTCCCAGCACCACATCGGCACCTCTCCCCAGTTGCTGTCATTGTTCCCGCCTCCTGTCTGCATTTGTTACCATCACCATTGCCCATCTGGGGGAGGAGGACAGAGCCGGGCATCACTGCTAAAGCCTTTCTCCCCTCAGCAAGTCTATGACCAGAAGTGCGGCCCTCCATCCTGAACACCTCCTGCATCTGAATGTGCTCCCTTCCCTGGTCCGGGCTGCTGTCCCATTGCCCGACCTGGCCGCTGCTGTGGTCAGCCTCCCTCCCTTTCCTCACAATGTCCAGACATGGGCGCCTCTCCCCATCAATCCCGCCTGTCATCGGTCCCCTGGACTGGCCAAGTCAGTCATCCCTAATGCCGCCACAGCTGACCGGCGCAGTGGCCGAGGGGCCTGGCCCGCTGGGCGAGAGGCACTCGACCGGGCTCAGCCTGGCGTGTAAACCAGCCGTCTGGGGTCCCGGTGCCAGGTCCCACCCACCCATCTGCTGTAGCACCAACTTACACAATCCCCTTTCTTTCATAGTAGTGGTGCTTTCGTCGGCAGGAGACTTTTGCAGACAAGACAAAAATAACTGTATTGACCTGAAAAAAAAAAATCAGGTGGCCAGCTCATCTATATTGTCACACAGATCTTCCGAAGCCAGACACTTCAGAAGCCAGATCTCCGGAAGTGGGGCTGGGATGAGAGGCCTGGGAGTCTTAGCCCGCCCGCCTGTACGGGGCCCTCCGGAGGCTGGATGCTGAGCAGTCTCACAGTGGACGTGGACTGGAACCCAGACCCTGCAGGTCTGAGGACGAGGCCTCATCAGGGTGAGATCAGCCTCTCCTGCCCCACCGGCCGCTCAGAGGAGCCGGTCACCCAGCCACCCAAACACCCCTTTCAGCCAGCGCCCGGGGGCACCCCGGTTTCCCACGTCCCCGGGAATTGCGGGCTCTGAGACCTCCTCGCCTCCACCCCCACACTCACAATTATAACTGTTCCGATAGGCCCAGCAAAGCTCCAGATCAGAGTGTCACGAAGGGATAGCCAGCAGAAGTCGGGGTTTCCGTAGCCCTGGGGGTCCAGTCCCACCGCGAGTCCTGGACGTCGAGAGGGGAGTGAGGGCCACACCCTCGGAGGGGACCCTCCTGAGGGCCAGCTGGGTAGGTGTGTCCACAAGTGGGGCATCCCCAGCCCCACCCAGGCAGGAACCCGGGGCCCCAGTGTCGCCCTCAGAGGGAAGGGCCAGGAGCCCAAGATAAACACTTGGGGTGTGACATAGGCCCAGGTACTGTCAGAGCAAAACCTCTTTCTGTGTCAAATCCCAGTCCCACCTTGCCCACATGGGCCGGGCAGCCACAAGGAGCCCACCTGGGCCGGGGCTGCTGAGGGAGACCAGAGAGAGACAAGGACAGGCAGTGGGACCAGGAGGACAGGGTGTCCATGATGGGCCTTGGTGGACACACACCCACGTCACACACCCATGTACACACCACACACATGTACACACCACACACATGTACACGCAGTCAGACCACACACACACACAAACTGTTCAACCTTCCCAAGTGCTGTGCAGATGAGGCATTTGTTGTATTTTCTAAGGCTTTTAAGCCACAGCCATGGTTTCTAACAACCGTGTGACAAGCTACAGGTGAACCTTGTCCTTGCAGAACTATCGGATGAACGTTGGGATTCAACACAGACTTTGTTTAAGAGAAAGTAGTAGGTGAGACCTGGTTGATCCTCTCTGTGACCTTCTCTGACACCACCCTCTCCTAACTCCCACCCTTTCCCCTGGACATCGGGGTGCCTGGGCTGGGCCAGGCGCCCACGACGCCTGACAACCTGCCCTTCCTTCTGCTCTGGTGTCTGGCAGACGTGGCCGCCACCCTCTCACAGGGTCTGGGTGGAGACACTCTGCTCCATCCAGCCCCATGTGGACGAGATGCCCAAGGTGGTTACTGCCCCCCCACACACACACACACAGATATGGCATGGACAGGCAAAAGAGAAAGGGCCAGGACCACCCATGCCTGGCCAGCTTGGTCACAGTGTCCAGGCAGGAAAAGGTGACAAGGTCACATGTAGGAACCCCGGCTGAGGTCAGTCAGCACCTCCATCTCGGCCCGAAGTCCTCTGGGAATCATTCTCAATTCTTTTGCAAAAGACTTAAGTGTTTTTTTTTAAGTGAGAGGAAGGGAGATAGACAGATACCCACATGTACCCCGACCAGGATCCACCCAGCAACCCTTCTGAGGATTCTACACCAGAAAACATGTACACTGAAATATCCTGTGTAGTCAGCGACAGTGGGGGACAGTGTGGGAATATCCAGGTCTGGCCCCTACAAGTGACTTTACGGGCGGGGGGGGGGGGGGGGGTCAGGTGTGTTCAAGGTACCGTTGCTATTGTAACAAGCCCCTGGGTGCAGCCCTGGCTGCTGGAGACCTCCCTCAGGGTTCCTTGCTGCAGACCCTCGGTGACTTTGGGGTGTTCTCACTCCCTCTTCCTGTCCCCTACTACTGTAGTGGCATCCCCTAGGAAGATCTGTCCATCCAAGTCCTGACCCCCACAGCCTGTGCCAGTGACCTTATTTGGAAACAGGGTCTTTGCAGATGTGATCAGCCAAGGATCCTAAGATGAGATCACACTGGACCAGGGTGGACCGTGTATCCAGGGACTGGTGTCCTTATAGGAGAAGGAGAGGGAGGTTTGAGACACAGACACATGGAGAGGTCACAGGATGGTGGGCAGACAGGAGCCGCGGGACACCTGCAGCAGCCTCCACGCCAAGGGCTGGGCCTGGGCAGAGGCCCCCTCAGCTCCGCCTCCAGAGGAGCAGCCCTGCCCTCACCTTGCCTTCGATTCTGGGTGAGAATAAACTTCTGATTTTTTCAAACCCCAGGTTACGGGACTTTGTCACAGCAGCCCTACAAGCTTCACCTTTAGAAGGTGCCTGCAGTCCTACCCCCTCCTGAGCTTGGCCCTGGGGTCGCCGTGCAGTCACCCACCAGGGACTGCCGTCCACTTACAGATGGGGGCTCACCTGCGGGAGGGAGCGAGTCCCCTTCCCGGGGCTGCAGCCAGCAGCTGCAGGGGTACATTACAGAGCAGGATCAGAGCTAAGTTTGTTTGGGGCACAGAAAACCAGGGAGCCTACTGTCAGTGGCCCCTTTGTGAATTCAGCAGATTGTTTTAATTTTACTTCTTCATTTCTATTCATAGCATCTGAGGTAAATAAAACCTGACCTTGTGGTTTCTGAGCTTAACTTAATAAGAGTAATAATAATAATAATAAAAACCCAAGTAACGTTAGTGGTACTGACTGGGCCCGGCAACCCGAGTATGACTGCGTCCGTTTACGGGGGGTTTCAGGGCATGAGGGGGCTCCTAAACCGCTGCCCCCTCCTCGCCCCTCAGCCTCACTCCTCCAGGTTCTTGGGACTCAGGGACCACCAGTCAGCCATCTTCCTCAGAGTGACTAGAACTGCGTAGAAACAGGAGGCGTGACATGTCCGCCATGTTCAGTCTGTGGGTCTGAGAGGAGGGGCTGCTGGCAAGGGAGGCCCCACCTGCCCACGGGGGCCCATTCTGCCCATGCCTCAGCAGCTCCATATGGAGGTGACAACAGTCTCTAAGGGTCCCTCAGAGCACAGGCAGACGGGCCACCTGGTGCCCAGACTGTCTGGGAGGAAGCAGAGTTGGCTGAGGAATCCACCTGGTGGTGCTTCTGTGGAGAGCAGGAGAGACGTGACCTACCCTGGCTCTGACCCCAGCATGGCTGCTGGGCAGAACCCCGGGGCAGCACCCTTTCTCCCGCTGCTATGAGCCTCAGATTTCCCTCGAACTCAGGGCCTATTGAGGAGAAGGGGTTTGGCTCTTTGTGAATAGAAGTGTGGTCTTCCCTGACAGGAAGCAAACTATGTCTTTCTGGTACTTAGTGAGAAGTGTGCTAAGCAAGCACTGCCATTTTGTTCACTTATCCATCCATCCATCCATCCATCCATCTATCCATCCATCCACCCGCCCATGCACCCAACCACCCACCTATCCATCCATCCATCCATCCATCCATCCACCCATCTATCCACCCACCTACCCATCCACCCAACCATCCATCCATCCATCCATCCATCCATCCATCCACCCACCCATCCACCCACCCATCCATCCATCCATCCATCCATCCACCCATCCATCTACCTACCTACCCATCCACCCAACCACCCACCTATCCATCCATCCATCCATCCATCCATCCATCCATCCATCCATCCACCCAACCACCCATCCACCCACCTATCCATCCATCCACATACCTATCCATCCACCCATACATACATACATACATACATACATCTACCTACTCGTCCATCCATCCATCCATCTACCTACTCATCCATCCATCCACCCATCCACCCATCCATCCATCCACCAACCACCCATCCATCCATCCACCCATCTATCCATCCATCCATCCACCCATCCACATACCTATCCATCCATCCATCCATCAACCATCCATCCATCCATCCATCCACCCATCCATCCACCCACCTACCCATCCACCCAACCACCCACCTATCCATCCATCCATCCATCCATCCATCCATCCATCCATCCATCCACCCATCCATCCACCCACCTACCCATCCACCCAACCACCCACCTATCCATCCACCCAACCACCCACCTATCCATCCATCCATCCATCCATCCATCCATCCATCCATCCATCCATCCATCCACATACCTATCCCTCCATCCATCCACCCATCTATCCATCCATCTACCCACTCATCCATCTATCCATCCACCCATCCACCCATCCACATACCCATCCACCCACCATCCATCCAACCACCCAGCCACCCACCCATCCATCCATCTATCTATCTATCTATCCATCCACCCATCTATCCCCTATCTGCCCATCACTCATTCATTCATTCACCATCCATCCATGCAGTGGAAAGACATAGTTTTTATTTGTTAGGAGCCAGAGACAGAACCCTGATGAGACCCAGGCCCAGCTCTCAAGGAACTCACACTCAACAGAATACAAGTCCCCCAGTAGGCATGGAATGATTACACTCATGTGAGCATATCAGTGTGCAGGGCTGGAGCCTCCTCTGCAGGAAGGGGCCATGTCTGAACTGGGCACAGAAGGGAGAGGAGGCCAGAGAGCTCTTCTGCTTCGGTCTGGGGTTGCTGGCTCATCTGACACAGGTTCCTGTGCCAGCAATGTCACATGGGTCCCTCCACTGGTGGTCAGTTTCCAGCCCTGGCCACCCCAGCAGGGCTGCTCTGAGCATCCTCACCTGTGACAATGGCCGGGATGCCCCAGCCCACAACATAGTAGAACCGCATGGGCCCAGCGTCGATGTTGCGCACCTCTGTCAGCATGCGGTAGACATGCAGGCTCTCCACGAAGGTCCAGGCGAAGGTGCTCATATAGACGTAGTGCAGGGCAATGGCGATCACCGTGCACAGGAACTGCGGAGAGAGGAGCTGGCTCAACACCAGCCACCAGGCCCCCACCCCTGCACTGAAGGGGCACAGGGCGGAGAGGGAAATGACCAAACAGGCCACTCTGCAAATATGAGGGTCGCAGGTTGGAACAAGGACATTGAGTTAATTGTGTTTTGTACTAGATTCACCCAAGAGTGGCTAAGCACCAACCCTCATAGCATCTCAGCCTCCCTGTGTGGAATGGGGACCCCTCCCAGCCAAGACAGGTGCCATGAGCCAGCGCAGCCTGGGGACAAGAGGTGGCAGAGCCCCCAGTGTTTTCAGGAGAAGCTGGAAACCCGTATTTTCATGTCATGGTTCTAAATTTTGAAATGTTGGCATTTAATTTAAAGCTAAATATTGTAGAGTTGATCTGGTCAGGCAGAGACCCCCAGACCATGATCTTGGCCTTAGCCTGCCACCCCTGACCCTCGGCCAGGTCTCCAAGGCCCAGCAGGTGTGGGCTGCCTGAGGGAGGGCTTCATGCTTTGTGAGCTCAGTGGTAAACAAGATCCAGCTCATGGTGCCTGCACTGACTTCAGGGAGGATTCTGTCTCTGCTGAAGGAGGAATGGGAATGAGGGAGTCTGTTCTGTTCTGTCCTGTGCTGGGCAGGTGTGTCTGGCCAGTGACCAAGTGCCAGGAAGAGAAAGTCAACTTCCAGGGTAGCTGAGAGACAGCATCCCGGCCTCTGGAGATGTTGGTGAGCCAGCCAGTGTCGCTGGGGCACAGAAGGATGTGTGAGAACAGGAGGAAGGCGGTGGTGGGGAGAGGCTGAGGACACTGGGGTCGCAGGGAGTCCAGCCTTTGAGACCATTAGAGAACTCCAGTCCCAGGGACACTGGGCAGGTCCTAGAAAGGGACATTGGCAGGGTAGGAAAGGAATGCACTGAGGGGAGAGGGAGGAGAAAGCCCTCAGCCACGCCCAAGCCAAGCCCCACCCTGTCCACACCCACACAGTTGAGCCCCACCCCTGTCTATACCCCACAGCCAAGCCCTGCCCCTGACCACTGACCACTCTCACAGCTGAGCCCTGCCCATGTCCACACCCTTACACTGTCCCTACCTCTCATCGGGCCCCATAGTGGGCCCTACCCTTGACCACACCCTCACAACTGGGCCCTACCCTTGACCACACCCCATGGCTGGGCCCATCCCTAACACTCATTCTGTCCATCTCCACTGCTGTCCCGGCAGCCCAACCTCCCACGGTCTCAGTGTCTATGCCAAGGAGACACCACGATCAACAGACACAGGAGGGTGGGAGGAGAGAGAGGGCTAACCATGACCCACAGTGGAGGCCATTCTGCATATGTGCCAGGTCAGTGCACCCTGTGGGGAGCTCAACAGAGCACAAGTGCACTGGGAACACAAGTGCCACTTGCTGCCATGCCAACCTTGACACGCCACATTCTCTCCAGAAACAAAAGCCTGGAGATGAGGGAGAGGTCCCCGTAGATTAATACTTGTCAAATACAGTATAGAGCAGGACTCAAGCAGAAGAAAAGCAGAATCTTAGGTTATTATGAAGGCAAGCTCTTTGCCTCAGACATTGGACACAGTCTGCAGTTTGTGGTGGGCAGGGAGATCAGTGTGGCTGCACAGGGTGAGCCTGGGGCTGAGCGAACCCACCCCAAACACCCCTGCGCCCCCCTGCATGCAAAGCAGGGCTGGCTTAGGGAAAGGAGGACTGGTGAGGAGGACGGGGCTTGCTGCCTTGAGCAATGTGGAAAGCAAACCCATAGAATCACTTTTTTTTTTTAAAGAGAAGTGTTAGAAACACAACATTTTAAAATTTAGTGGGGCCATGCGTGAACAGGCTCCTGCACTAAGTGTACTACTTTTCCCAGAAATGGAACAAAGGCAGAATGCTAATGCACAATAAATCATTTCAGCCCGCCAGTAAGCTGGGAGATGAAAAGCCTCGCCCAGAGATGGGATGGTGAATTTACAGAAAACCCATAAAAACCAGGCGGGGTGCCAAGTCCCTGTGTGCGCACGGGGGTTTACTCCTCTCCTCCGTGCTCACCAATGCGCAGCTGGCCCGCTGAAGAGCCTTCGCTCCAGGAGCCCAGTCAGTGCTGGAGGTGGAGGGGGGACTCTTCGCCTTCCACCCGTGGTGTCCAGTTACAAGGAGTGGCTGCTCCTGTTTGTCCCCTCTTTGAGTGGAGACCCCTTAAAGGCACACTTGAAGGTTTCTGGAGTGAGTCATGCAGCTTCCTCACCTGTCTGATGCACTGATAAGGCCTACACGGGGAAGGACCTGTCACCCAGCTTACGGGTCTGTCTTCTGTGCCAGGCCTGGGGCTACTGGTGCCACAGCCCTCTCAGGTTGTCTGCCTGCCAGATCCTGTCTCTCTCTACCTGCCAGGCAAGACTGCCCCCCCTGTCCCCTCTGGGGGGGGAGGAGGTTTGGCTGTCCCACAGGGTCCTGAAGGGTTCCTCTGCTTGTGGTCAACGAGGAGGATGGGTTCAAGTAGGCAAGTGTCCCTGACCAGCAAGGCAGAGTTCCATCTTGGTCTCATTCCACTTCTTCTCCGGCACCTGTCTGTTCCCACAGACACGTCTCCCTTTCACGTGGGGGTTGCCTCCTCAAGCCCACAGCCCCCAGGGTGAGTGTCCAGCCTCACTCAGACTCGCACTGGGTGTGAGTGTCCAACTCACTGAGTGGCATCCTCACCTACATGTCCCCTTTTGGAGACCTGAGGCGTCCCGACTCTGCCCCGCCCCCTGCCACTTTCATGCAACACCCAGGAGCATACACAACACCCCCTGAGCTCCTGTGACACCCCAGGAGCCCACATGATGCTCCAGGAGGCTAGGTGACACGCCATGCACCAACACGACCCGGGATGGCTTGAGGGAGACGCCTCCTATTTAGCCAGACCACGGCAGCTCAGCACCCTCCTCTGGTCTCTCCCTCTCCCGGTCACTGTCTCCTGCGGCAGCCTCCCTCTCTTCCTCAGTCCCATCCACCCGCCAGCACCGCCGCGCCGGGCTCTGCGCCCATTCGAGGATCTCCTCCGCCTCCCTGGGGAGGCACACGGGCTTCCACAGGACATGTGGCCGTGACTCCTGAGAAAGTGCAAAGTGCAGAGAGTGGGGGGCGCTGCTGGACAGGGAAGCTCGTGGACAAGGTACGACACGTATCTTCGGGCCTCTAAAGCTCAAGTCACAGCTCGCAGAGCTCTGGGCTTCAACGAGTGACTGTACTTTCCGATGAAGTCACTAGTGCCCAGTCAGGAGAGTAAGAGGTGATGTGTGTGGAAGCCTCGGAGGAAGACCCCACTCAGGCACAAAGCCACGAGCCTACCTGACAGGCCCCGGGTCCCCAACCTCCCAGAGCTGGCCCACGGCACCCACGGGACGAGGGCACTGCTCCCGTCCAGCTCTAGCCTCAGACAGCACATGGGCCCAGGCAGGAGGACAGGGCACGGGTGGGAGGCTCACCGGGTTTCCTGTCTGGGTGATCCCAATCACGTAGACCAGCTGGGAGAAGAAGAGCGCCCCGATGAGGTTCCTGTGGGTGCTGTGCAGGTTGGAGCGCAGAGTCCGCACCAGCGCCAGGAGGACGAAGGCCACCAGCAGGGCGGCCAGGGACAGGGACACGGCAGCGTAGGTGACAATCTTCAGGGGCAAGACCTCTCCGTGCTGCAGGCAGTGTGGTGAGAGACGGGAGAACGTAAGGGCCGTGGCCCTGAGGAAGCTTTTGCATGAAAGACACATCAACACTACGATTATTATGGGCAGGAACCAGCATGACTGCAGCGTAAGGCTCAGGGTGGGAAACAGCAGGAAAAACCAAACAGACAATGCGGGGAGGGGGGTGGATGGTAACGATGGTCACACAGCAATTCCTGAATGTATGTAAGACCCCTGACTGGTACCCACCGAAACGTGGCTGAGATGGTGACTTTTGTGTACATTTTGCAACCCTGCTGTTCAGGAAACGCTGAGCCCAGCCACTAAATCCTGACTTGGGCAAGACCTCCCAAATAGACTCGGTTTTCCCAAAAAACCGAGTCTGGGCAGCTGCCAGAGGGACCGCCATTGTCTATTGTGCTTTGCAAAATGTCACACTTGTCCTTGTGGAGTTTTGGCATCTGGGGAACAAGAAGCTCCCATTCTCCAGTAACTTCTAGAAAGTGTTCTGAACTCAGAATTCCGAGCAAGGACGGCCCAGGGGACACCAGGTGGCCAGGACTGGTTGGGGTTGGGATGCCAAGTGCTAACGGATTTCTCCCCCTGTAGTGAACTCGGGTGTCCCCTGGAGGCCACCATCCGGCCCCCTCTCCCCGTGGCTGGGGGGGCTATTTGGAGGCCTCTGGCTTTGAGGCACCCCAGGCACATGGGAGCCCTGATTCTTCCTCTGTTTTTATTTCTTCTGCCTGAATCTCAGCTTCCTTGGATCTGAGCTCGTTCCTGGTGCGGCCTAGCATCCTGGCCAGTAGAGGACCTCCAGGTCCCCTGTGGACAGAACCCACGAATAACGACCCCTCCAGGCCAGGACCTGGTGCTCATGCTCGAATGTGCCCACCAGGGGGAGGCCCACGGGCACTTTCTCCTTGTCACCCGGACGCCCAGCAGCAGCAGCTCAGGGCTGACTCACCCTCCCAAGAATGTGATGTAAACTTGGGCAGCTGCACACCACAGAGCCCCTGGGAGAGACGGATGATGGCCTGGCCTCCATGGACAAAACAGAGGCCTGAAAAGGAGGCCACCCCGAGGTCACCCAGGCCCTAGTTCCGGCTCCTAGACTCTAGTGTCGGGCACCCAGGCTGACCTCACCACTGCCCCGAGTGGCCCCGTGGCCCCATTCATTGCATTCCCAGGCTCAGAAAATGCCGGGGGTTAGACATTAGCTGCCGGCTGCTGGGTGGCTCCTGACCAGCCTCCTTTGTCCTATGGGGCCTTCTGGGGCCAGCGTGTGTGGCGCTGAAGGGAGACACTGCCTTTGTTCCCGCCAGCCGTCTCTTTTCTTCCCTAAAATTTAAAGCCGGTAGAAGCAGCATCGTCTAACAGACTGCGGGGAAGCCCGCTTTGAAGTGAGGCGTATATTCCAGGAGTTTCTTTTCAGTCTGAGGCTTAGGGTCTGCCGCTGTGGCTTTTAATTTACAACCTGGTCTCTTTGAAAACCCTTTTAAGGGGGTTTTGTTATGGAAATGTTCCTAAAATCTGGCCAACTGGCCTAGTGTGGATTCAGTTTGGTCAAAGCACTTGGAAGCAAAGACTCAGCCTGTTTGAGGGGACAGGTTTGGGGCTAGGCTAAACACCCCAAGGGACTCATGCTCCCCTGCACACCCTGTGGGGGTGCGCGCCCACCTCACGCCTGGAGACGTCCATGAGCACCGCGAAGCTAGTGGTGTGGCTGCACTGGCAGGTGACATGGGTTCGGTTTCTGGACAGCAGCTCGCAGCCCTTGGCTGACCAGCCTCCAGGGCCACTGGGGCTGCAGAGAAAAGGGGAGGGGATGGGTCCCTGCACCACCGGGGTCTCCAATGGCCTCCTTCCCCTGCTGGAGCCCGTGTGGCCCCCTCAGACACCCAACACAAGTGCCACAGTCACCTGCTACGGGGACCACAGCCCCGCTGCCACTCGGGACCGTGTGAAATGCTCCCTCGCCTTTCCTGGCTGGAGAGGCCTCTAATGAGCACCTGTGAAGTTCATGTTCATGTGTCATCTCTCAGTAAAACTTAAATGGGGACATCTTGGGTCTATACCACACGCCCCTTTTGTCAGAAACATGAGTCAGTTGTTAAAACAGCCACTTTGTTCTTCACGCTTTGTGTGAGTCTGGGCGACTTGAGAAATAATCTCACATTTGTTTTAGTCTTTCATCGTCCAAACGCGTCATGTTTTACGGCCACTGCCTAGAAGCAGGGTCCAATTATACTCCTGTTTTACTGATGGGGAGCCCCAAATGACAAGCTATAAAGGGTGTGTCTCAGCCTCAGAGGGAGCCCTGCCCTCCCAGACTCTGGGAAAATCCAGTCACGTCTCTGGCCCTCAGTTTACTCATCTGTAAAATGGGATATGAAGGCGTGTGTCTGTGTTTGCCAAGAAGTTTAAGATGCAAGGATGACAGCTGTGGCCCGAAGCAGAGAAGATAATTAGAGCTGCGGCTAATTGCCGGGATCTGATGGGGCGACCCTGACAGAGACGTGCCTCACGCCGGCCAAGCAGACCTTCACACGTCTGTCACCACGAAAGTGGGCCCTGCGGTCTTGCTTTGGTAAGCCAAGCAGACACTGCAGCTTGCTCGTTAACTAGGACTTGGGAACCACAGACAAGGGGGCAAGACTGACTGACTTACAGTCTCTGCCAACCCAAGTCTGCTCCCTCCAGCATAAGCCCGAGCGGGCCGGGCACCTGCTCACTCGCCCAGGGCGCCGGTGCCCAGCACAGCCCCCACCCACTCCAGTGGAACCATGATTTGAGGGGGAATCTCTGGTTGCACAGGATTGAACCCCCAGCTGTAGAATTCTGTCCTGGCTCTCAGCATGGGGTGGGGGATGGACCCTGCTGAGGTGACATGGCCTCCCAGGGTAAAACCAGCCCCAGTGGCTGCCATGTTGGTATTGCAGGTGGGCCAGGTAAGGTCCGGTACCCTTGACTGAGACAGGGACTCCCCCATCCACATCTGGGATTTCCCACTGTCAGCGGAAGGGCCTGGGCCCAGTCTCTGAGTGCTGCTTCCCACGTGTGTGTCCGGAACAAGCCCCACCTTCGTCTGCTGACAGACTGGGCGCTTGTCCGCTGCTGCGTTCTAGGAGTCTTGCAGGTGAGTGGCCTGTCTCTGTATTGGGCTGCGTGTGTGTACACACGTGTGTGTGTTTCTGGGTATGTGTGTGTGTGTACATGTGTGTGTGTGTAACCGTGAGGGCAGGGAACTCTGACATCTCAGGACAATCCTGCGGTCCCACAAGGGGCTGGCAGAGGAGTAAGACAGCAAAACACCCCCCCCACGGGACAGTCCCCTAGTGGAGTGTGAGGGACACAGGACACACTCCAGCCTCAGCAAAGCCCCTACATGGAGACGCAGAGCTCAGAGGCAGGGGAGGTGGCTGCCCCTGGCTCCCGGAGTCGCCCTTACGTGATGGAGTGGTTCCAGAACACGCAGACGGGCTTGGTGCGCTCCTCGGTCTCCAGCAGGGCAAACTCCACCAGGACGGGCCTCTCCAGGGGGCTGGGGAGCGAGGCGCCCTCGCTATACACCACCGCGCTCACCACTGGCGTGTTGATGACGGGTCTGTTAGGTAGCCTGTGGGTGAGAGGCGAGAGCACAGGACCAACGTGCTTAGAAAGCGCTCGTCTAACCCCGTGTGCAAACACACTGAGCACATGGACGGACGTCTCTCTGGGAGGGACATCGACACAGTGGGCAAGTCCGGAGCCACAGCCTCTGTGCTGAGAAGAGCCTGGGCTGCGGCCGCCATGTGCTCGGTGCAGGTTTGGTCACTGGTGGGGTGTGTTCAGGGAGTGGTCACCTCTGCATCATAGGTGGACTTTAGAAGTTTAAAAAAGAAGAAAACTTGCCCTGACTGGTTGGCTCAGTGGTAGAGCATCGGCCTGGCGTGTAGAAGTCCCGGGTTCAATTTCCCGGCCAGGGCACACAGGAGAGGCACCCATCTGCTTCTCCACCCCTCCCCCTTCCTTCCTCTCTGTCTCTCTCTTCCCCTCCCGCAGCCAAGGCTCCACTGGAGCAAAGTTTGCCCGGGTGCTGAGGATGGCCCATGGCCTCTGCCTCAGGCATTAGAATGGCTCTGGTTGCAGTGGAGCAACGCCCCAGATGGGCAGAGCATCGCCCCCTAGTTGGCTTACTGGGTGGATCCCAGTCAGGCGCATGCAGAAGTCTGTCTCTCTGCCTTCCTGCTTCTCACTTCAAAAAAATATAAAAAAAAAGAAAAAAAAGAAGAAAACTTTTGTCCATAAATGTGTGGCAGTCTCATAACATAACACAGCAGAAACAGCAGGGAAGACTCAACCATCGAAGAAAGGAAGCCAGTGGGACGGTTACGGCTCCTGGCAGGGTCGCACCCGGTACTAAGGAGACTGTGAAGACCTAGGGAAGAATCACCTGGGAAAGGGAAGCGTCCCCGCGCGCCCGCCCCTGATCACGGCCACAGAGCCCCTTTGGGCAGCACCGGTTTCCCAGCCAGTGTTTACTGAGCAGCCCTTAGGACTGTGGTCACCAACAGCCCGAGACAGACAAGTGTTAGGAACGAAACCCCTGAGTGGAGCTGACACTGCCAGCCTGTGTGTCAGTGGTTCCATCGAGGCACAAGGCGCGTGCTAGGGAGGGGTGTTCCTGGCAGACACACCAGGGACAGGGCCTGTCTGGCAGACCCAGGACCTCTGTCCAAGGGAGACCACAGGGCGGGGGTGTCCCTATACAAATGTTTGGGTAGGTGAGGTTTTGATTTATGGAGAGCCTCGGAACCTTCTAGGAACGAGCTCTCCTTGTGCCCCCGGGGGCCGGCCTTACCGGAGGCTGCGGCGGTCAGGGTCATAGTTCTCAGGCAGGAGCTGCCCCAAGGTCCGGTAGATGATGACCAGGGCTACGGCAAACTGGCCGGGCTCATTGGGGTGCCTCTTCCGCCTCCTGAATGGGGTGTCCCTCTCGGCTCTGGGCCCCGGGCGCGGAGTCTGTGGGGCGGCCTTCCGACCAACTGTCCTGACCGCGGGGCCCTCTGCAACGTGAGCAGGAGTGTGAGTGCGGGGCTGGACAGCGGTGAGACGCGTGCTCCAGCAGGGACACCTTGAGGACATTGTGCTAAGTGAAGCAAGCTGGTCAAATATGCTGATCTCACTGTGACATGCAGACCAGAAGACAGAAAGGGAAACAGTGGTCACTAGAGGCTGGAGGGAGGGGGTGGGGGAGTTAGTGCCTCCTCCTCCAGGAGGGCTGCCATCTCCCTGGAAACACTGCACAAGAGGCCAGGTGGCATTGAATGGCGTTCTGGGCATGGTGGCTTCTTGGGACATCTCGAGACCCTGGAGCACACCTGGGAGCAGAGAACAAGCCTGTCCCTTCCAGGTGTTTGCTCCTGGCCCCATATGCACTGCTGGGTCTAGAGCCTCAGTTTCCCCCATGATCCGAGTGGCTCATTGTATCTCCAGCTAACCAGCTGGCCACCCAGGGGGATCTCACCCAGCAGAGCAGGCAGCACTCCCCTCCGCTGTCTGGGCTGAGGGTGGGTCAGGGCGTGGGGGGCAGGGCGAGGCCTGGGCTGGGCAGAGAGTCCAACTAGGGGACAGTCAGGGAAGAGGAGGGATTTGGGCCACGGTGGGGAAGTGTCTGAGGGTGGAAGACACTGGCTTGGTGATGCCTGAGGGGGTGGGTTAAAGGCAGGCAGAGGTCGGCCCTTGGAGCCAAGCACTGTTGCCGGCAGGGGTGCGGGGGAGCAGGTCCTCTGAGAGGGACACTTAAGTGGCTGTAGGAGAGCACCCTTCATTGCCATTGGAGTCCGACACCAGCCAATGCCACCAGCCAGCCCCCTATTTCAGAGAGGCCCATCACGGGCACCACGGGGCGTGCTCTGCAGTGAGAACCATTTCTCCTTCTCCCTCAGGCTCCCCTCTGCCCCTCAGGCGGTGAGGGTCCCAAGGGCAGCCCTGGGCTTCTAACCGGTCTCACGTCTTCTTTCCAGCGGCTTGAAGAAGTCGGCCGAGAAGAAGACGGAGGATGCCAACTCTCTTGGGAAGTCATCGCGAATGTCCTCGAACCGCGGCACCCAGGCGCCCGTGAAGTTAAACTTGTCAAAGATGTCCACGGCAAGGACTGTGGGGACAGTGGTTTCCATCACATACGGCTCGCAGCCCCTCCGCTGGGAGCCAAAGGGAGCTGCGGTCCTTGAGCTACAATCTCTAGACCAGATCCTCCTCTGTCTTCCTGGTCCCTCAGCCTCACTGAGGACTCCTGTGGGAGGGGAAAACTCGGGGCAAGTTCAATCATTGAACAGGCACCCAGAACCATCAGGCGGGACTCAGCTCTGGAGGCAAGCAGGGGACAATGATGGGGTGACTTTTGAGCAGTGCACCCTAGCCTTCCCCTGGTAGGGACACCGCTTACAGGTTACAGACCCGTCCAGTCACATAATTAGGTGAATGAAGGGGCCACCCCAGGGAAGGGACAACCCCAGGTTTTGCCCAAGTGCCCCCCACGTGGTGCTTAATAAACACTTGCAGGAGAAAATGAGACGTTCCTCCCCCCCCCCAGGAGGGCCCCCCAGGGGCTCTGCCAGTACTATACGAGCTGGGTGGGGGCACTTCTACCTCTGGGGCTTTCTTCCCATGAAGGAGCCCAACTGGCTGACCCCCAGCCTCAGAACAGTGTGTCCAGGGCTCTGGGGGAACTTGGTTCATGAGGCGTTTGCTGTGTTGATGACTGTCCCTGCCCGCTGCCCCGGTGCTGGGCTGCCCTGTCCCTCGTCCCTCCCTGGGCCTGGGCCTCTCTTAGTGTAGAGGGCTGGACCCAAGGCCAGACCCCCAGGCCCACTCCCTAGACAGTCTCATACCCCAGCCCCAATAGGCCCATGGGCTACCAAGATCATGACAGCAGCCCCTAGCCTCCTCTGCCCGTGCCTGTCTCTGATTTCCTGGGCCCGGGGGTGCCATGTGTGTCTCTATGGGTCACCTAGGAACAGGCTGGACAGAGAGGGTCCCGTCTCCCCATTTTATAGACAAGGAGACAGGCCAGAGCTGTTGACCCTTCCCTAAGAGATAGCCGGGCTGGGTCCGTCCACAGCACATGGGCCTGGGGCTGTGCCCGAGGAGCGCGCCCATCCCCCATGCTGGCTTGCGGTCCTTACTCATGTTGGCGGTGACGATGACGAAGGGCCTCAGGTAGGTCCTGCGCAGGTTGCGGGCCACGTTGCTGAAGTAGTCCTCGAAGCGTCTCAGCAGCTGGGCCACACCCCCCTCGCTGCGCTGGATGTGTTCCCACGCCGCCTGGGTGTCCGGGGCCAGGAGGGCGCTGCCCGCGTGGACGAGGTCCTGGGCAGACACAGACAGATGGCGCTCAGCTCATGGGTGTGGCCTGGGGAGGCCTGGCTAGCACAGCGGGGGGTCAGCAGGTTCCGGAAGGCCAGGCTGGGCCAAGCCCTTGTGGAGGGCAGGGCAGGTGTTTTCATCTCAAGGGCAGGAGGCGGTGTCAGGGAGAAGCTCTGCGGGGGGTTTCCCGTGTGCACCCTGAGGTGCAAAGGGGAGGTGCCCTGGTGATGTCAGAGTCCCACTCCCGCCAAGAAAACCAGGTACTGGGAGCCTCCTCCCTCATCTCTGAGAGCACAGTGAGGCAGCTGAGGACACACTGTGGGTGACTCTGTGGGTGACACTCCTGCCCCTAAACACCTCAGGATCTACGTGAATGGGAATAGGGCAGCATGGGGGAGATATCTGGTTGTCCCTGGGGCCTCGGGGTCCCCACCCAAGACAGAAACCAGGAGGGGAAACTTCTGTTTGCAAAGAAATCAAAGGTGAGAACAAAATCTATCAGCCCCAACTCTCAGATCTGGGTTGAAATGTGAGGGGACCCTCCCTGCCTTGGCCCCAGGGTCTCTGGATGGGCAGGGGGATTCCGAGGGCCCTAGTGGACAGGGAAGCCTAGCGAGGAGAGAACGGAAAGCGAGGTGGCACTGTGCCCCTCTGAGAGCAGCTTACAAATGTCAGGAAGAGTAAGTCGTTTTAAACAGATGTTTCTTAGGGACCGAGGACTTAACCAAACGGCAAGCAGAAGGGTCTGTGTCGGAGAAGCCATGGCCTCTTGGGGTGTGTAGGTGGGAGCAGAGACTCCAGAACCCCACCCTTTACGAGCTGGGTGTCCTTGGGGCTGTGTGACTCAGTTTTCTTACTTGTACAATGGCGTGATGACTGTACCACATTGCAGGATGTGTGTGCACAATAAGTGAGCTCACTCGTGTAAACCACACAGAACACCCAGCTTGCACTAAATGATCAGCAGCTAGCAGCTATCACTGTCATCGCCACCAGGACTGTGACCTGCCTGTGCCCTTCCCAGAATGCTCCTAACATTCATCATCAGTTTCGCGGGTCATGGGTATGACGGTCCTTCCTCTGAGCCCCTGCAGAACGCCCGAGCTCACAGCTCATCCTAGATGTGCGGGGATCCCGAGTGGCCATCTGCCCACGCCTTCCTACCTCATGGAAGTCAGTGTCCCGCGTGGCCGCCAGCTCAAAGCCCTGCTGGCCGCTCTCGTGCTGCAGGATGTGGCCCAGCAGCTGGTAGGCCGTGCGCACATCGCGGCCAAAGAGTGGAGTCGTGTGCTGCGTGGCGTTCCGCAGCGCCTTGGCCAGCCGCAGGGACCCGGCCGCGTCCATCCGTGTCTCGTTCCGGCTCAGTTGCTCGTTCTACAAGGAGGGAGCAAATGCGGTGTCTGCAAACCTACTGTGTGCACGCTGCCTGGGGTCCTTCCTGCTCAAAGAGACACCACGCTCTGGAGGGAACTGCCTTGTGAAGAAATAACTTTCTCGGCCCTGGCCGGTTGGCTCAGCGGTAGAGCGTCGGCCTGGCGTGCGGGGGACCCGGGTTCGATTCCCGGCCAGGGCACACAGGAGAAGCGCCCATCTACTTCTCCACCCCCCCCCCCCTTCCTCTCTGTCTCTCTATTCCCCTCCCGCACCCAAGGCTCCATTGGAGCAAAGATGGCCCGGGCGCTGGGGATGGCTCCTTGGCCTCTGCCCCAGGCGCTAGAGTGGCTCTGGTCGCAGCAGAGCGACGCCCCGGAGGGGCAGAGCATCGCCCCCTGATGGGCAGAGCGTTGCCCCTGGTGGGCGTGCCGGGTGGATCCAGGTCGGGCGCATGCGGGAGGCTGTCTGACTGTCTCTCCCCATTTCCAGCTTCAGAAAAATACAAAAAAATAAATAAATAAATAAAATAAATAAAATAAGAAATAACTTTCTCAAGAAATAACTTGAGAAATCTGAAAAAAATCCCCAAACAAGCTCCAGTCGATAATTGTGGAGCAAAAAACACTGCTTTTCTGCCAGGCCAAAAAGCAGCTGGGAAAACACAGCAAATGGAAGAAGCCAGAGCATATGAGGCATTGTGAGAAGGGAGAGAGGGGAGGGCAGGGGACGTGACCCCGAGGGCTCGGAGTTTGCAGAGCCAGAAGCAGAGCAGGGTCCTGACTAGAAAGAGAGCATCGTGAGCCACGTGCAGCGTCTGACAGCAGGGTCCTGGCTGCCTGGACGCATACCCCCTCCCAGTGGCCCCATCCACACGCCCGTCCCTACCGTGGCTCTGAGCTGCACGAAGGAGGCCGTGGTACAGTTGAAGAGCTCCGGGGGCCGCCAGCCCTTCTCCACGCTGCAGTGCCGAATTGCATTTCCTGGGGAACAGGGGCTGGACTCGTGAACCTGGCATTCTAATGGCTAACTAGCACGTGTCTTTCGGGCTGCACTCAAGCCCTGTGTATTCAGTTGAGGTGTGAACCCCAAGGTTCACATCTCTTGGTGGTCCAAGGCCGGGCAGGTGCCACGGCCGCGAAGCCAGCATGAGCAGTCTTGTCTCATGCCTGCGGCCATCACTAAAGCTGCCTGCTGTCCTCAAGCAGGCCTGACCAGTGGCCGCAACCCAGCCATGATGAACAAACACTTGAGCAAGTCCGTGAATAAAGAAACCAGCTCAACCATTTGACGAGTACCAACAAAATCCACGTGCAGCCCACACCTGCCACGGGTTGTGTGCTATCCTGACACCCCTCAAGGGAGGACTCAGCTCCCGTCCCATTTTGTAAAGAGAACCCACGCTGAGCAGGAAGCAGCTCACCGCCCCCCTCCCACCGGCCACTAGGCTATGTCTGCTGACATCATGTCCCTCCCAGGTTTTGCCACTTATCGTTAAGGAAAAAGTTTCTCATTTCCCCCCAACACTTTGGCTGAACGGGTTTTCAACACGGAATGTCTGTGAGATCCACTGCCTCGGCCGTCTCTCCTGCAAACCACGTGCCTCTCTCTGATTTCCTGCCAGGAGTGGACACCATGGGCCCCCGCACTTACCCACGGATCCCTTGGGGCACGGCACTGCAGCCGGCTGCCCGAACTTGGTCTGTGGCCACCAGATGCCGGCTTCAAACGCCCTGGGACATCCACTGTAGATCACTGGGGGGCGGAGGAAAGAAAGACCTCAGCCTGGCTCAGCCATGCCCCACGTGGGCGGGGCTCTCTGCAGGCCCCTCCCTGGAGGCCTGGCCCCCACCAAAGACGGACCGCTCGTATTTCCCCCAGCAGTCAGAACAAGTGGGCATGACCCTGGCTCTGATGATGGGCCAGGTTCCTAGAGGTCACGTGGACACAGACCCTAAGGCTGCTGAGCGTCTCCCAAACCCCAGGAGTGTGTGGTACACACTCAGACACGCACACGCCCAGCAACCTGTCCCTGTGATATGGCCTGACGCGGGTCAAGGGGCAATTCAGACCTTCACAGCCGAGTGTGGTGACCTCGGCAAAAGGGTTGTCGCAGCGGTTGCACTGGCGGCCGATGACGCCAGGCTTGCAGGCACACTGCCCCGTGTCCATGTCACAGGCGCGGCTGTGAGAGCCGTGAGGGAAGCAGTCACATGGCAGGCAGGCGTCCTGGTCCAGGGGCTGGTAGTGGTTCTCCTGCAGACGCCAGAAGCAGCGCGTATGACCCCAGAGGAGAGGCCAGCGGGACGTCTGGGGGGAACCCTGAGCCAGGGCAACATTCCCGCTGGCCTCTGGGCCTCTCTCTGCCACCCTCTGCCCACGATCCCCAGGCCACACTGGATGGGGCAGGTGTGTTCTCCAGGAAAGGGATCGCTCGATTCTTAGCAACACTTACATGGCCACCTGTATACTGTTCTAAAATGGGCCAGAGATTCAAATGGAGATTCGGGTATGAGAACAGCTCTTATAGCGTTTTGTTGTTTGTTTGTTTTTTTTAATTTTGAGAGGTTAGAAGCCACCTGAATGTCTATCACTGGGCAGGTCAGGGAGAAGGTCAAGAGCCTGGGCTTCAGATTTGGAAAGTTCTGGGTTTACGTCCAAATCAGCCGTTCACTGCCACACTGCCCTTGCCAGGGCACTCGAGCCCCTCCACTGAAAACTGGGATGGGCTGAGACCTGGGCAGACCTGTGGCCGGTGCCCCGGCTTCCGTGTCAGCCAGGGACACCGAACAGTGCACAGGGGTCCTGACGACGTGTGTATCAGTGCCCAGGAGGAGGCACTCACATGTTAGATGTCACCCTGGGAGGGCACATGGGCGTCAATGTCACTTTTTAAATTCCTTTCTGCATTCTCTGTAAGTTTTCATGAGAAGAAATAACTCTAGGCATGTTTTCCCCGAGTACCTTCCCCACTGTCCCCCCACCCGGCGGCCCACTGAGGCCACAGCCACCGTCCCGTTCTGCGTGGCTTTCCTGGTCCCGATCCCCCACGGCTGTGGTGATTTTTTTCATTCAAGCATTTCAGGAGACAAGTCACATTTCAGAAGCACCGTGGAGCACGAGGGACATTGCTGATGTTAAGTAGAGCCCTGGGGAGCGTTGGAGCACACCTCGTGGCGGCAGTTTCCTGTCCTGGGGGTGGCAAGCCCATCCGCGTGACAGTGCATGTCCCTCCCCAAGCAGCTACTGTCACCAGTAGCCCTTTCCTTTGGGTTCAGCTCCCAGCAGCTCAATAGCAGTTATTGACAGGACGCTGAAGGTGTATGACATGTCCCAGGAGCTGAGGGGGTGGGGCTGAGAACACGGCAGCTCGCTCAGAGACACAAGGCGGAGAGCAGTGTGCCACGCACATGAATCCAGACACCCGAGGCGGGGTGTGCTCAAGGCCTTCCATATTTAAATTTTTGGCTGTCACTGAATGCTGGTTTGATGTAAGACCAGGACAATGACCAACTAGAAGAACCATGGTTGGTGCCAAAAGATGAGCCAACCTCAGAGTCTGCTCGGTTTCCCGTTACCAAAGGGGAATGGGGCTGAGGACTCGAGTTCCCATGGTCCAAACCAGCTTACAGGTAAAAACCAGCCCTGGTGTACTCAGTATCTTGGGAGGCTGCGAAAAACCTAAACCCACATCAGTACATGTGTGTGTGTGTGTGCACTGTGATTCCCCTGGGCTCAGGACGTGTGTGTGAATGTGTCCAGGTGGATATGTGTGTAGGTGTGTGTGTGTCTATGCATATGTAGGAGTGTGTGTGCGTGTGCACACGCACACCACCCAGGGACACCTCCCCAGGCTCAGCACCCCAGGTACTGGCGGGGGACACGTCCCAGTGGCTACCTGCGGGCCAGGCCCCACCTTGCACTGGCACTGCCCGTTGGTCTTGTTGCAGTCAGGATCAAAGCCCTTGCTGACAGCGCAGTGGCAAGGTCCACATACGGGGTTCCCCCACCAGCCTTTGGGGCACGGAAGGTCAATTCTGTCGGAAAAATAAGAGGCACATGGAAGGTATACGTAACTGTCCTCCTCGGAACCAGGGGAAGCCTGCTGGAGGCCGGTTCTGGGCACCTGCCTCCCCCTCGAGGGCCTCCGTGTCCTACTTGCCCCACACCTCAGACTCTTAGAATGTCATGTCCTACTCCAAGCCTTGAGGAGCCCCACATCTGAAAGGGTTCTACCTATAGACTTGTTATTATTAAATAATCCATTTATTTTTTTCTTCTACCTGGAAGACACAGATAAGTACCCATCCCAGGCTTCCTATTAGCAGGATGTCACCAGCACCCATAGCATGATGCCTGGCTCATGGGAGCTCAGTGACCACTGGCTTCACTGCTGGGCTGGCCTTCCTGACCCCAGCCCCACACAGAGCACAGAGCACCTCGCTGCTCTGGGCTGGCCTTCCTGACCCCAGCCCCACACAGAGTAGAGCACCTACCTGCTCTGGGCTGGCCTTCCTGACCCCAGCCCCACACAGAGCACAGTGCACCTCGCTGCTCTGGGCTGGCCTTCCTGACCCCAGCCCCACACAGAGCACAGTGCACCTCGCTGCTCTGGGCTGGCCTTCCTGACCCCAGCCCCACACAGAGCACAGAGCACCCAGCTGCTCTGGGCCAGCTGCTCCCAGGACCCAGGACATTGGCCAGCTCAAGGGTGCTACACAAGGGCTCTGCAGCACCGTGGTTACCCAGGTCCCCAGGGACAAACACTGGCCATGGCCCCACGGTGCTCAGAGCAGCCTTTCCATGGTGTGGCATGTGCCTCAGTTAGCTCCACGTAGACTCCGGCCAGACCCGGTGGGTGGGCTCAGTCGTCAGACCCAACCTGCTCTACCTCGTAAGCCGGCGCTGGCAGACCGTGAGATGAGTGATGTCAAAGGTGACAAGGCCAGGCCCACCCCTCCCGGGCACTGGCTGCTGGCTGTCACTATCACCCTATCTCTGCTCCTGATCTGATGGCTCACCTGAGCATCCCCTGCACACCTGCCCGTGCGCCACAACCCTCCCCCCATCTAAATATCCTTTAGGCTCCTCAAAATGAATCCCCACTCTGCGCCTCCTAGCCTGGCTCGTGGCATTCCATCCCCCCACCTGTCAGCCTCATACCCACACTCACCTGATGAGAAATGATTACGTACCACCTGAGCACACAGCGGGGCCACAGAAACAGCCAGGGCAGAGCTCCTGGGCCGAGGGCTCCCAGCTGGTGCTTGAGGTCCTGCATTTACTGTGTGGGGCCCCCGGAACCTTGGTGGACCCCTTTTCCTCACCGCAGCACCAGCTTCAGGGATGCTGCACAGCCTCCGGGCTGGTCCCCGGCCTCCGCTCCCGCCTATTCCAACCTCGCTCTAAGGGGAACCAGGGCCTCTGAGATCCAGACCCAATTCTGCTACTTCCCTGCTGGCCCCATGGACCCCACCCCCCACAGAGCCAAGCTCCGTTCCCACTTGCACACAGCCCCCTTCCAGGCCGGTCTGCACCCACAGCATGGGACGGGACATACCTAGGACAGCACAGCCCCAGGCCTGGCCCACCGAGCTCTGCAGGCGGTCTCAGCCCATCACTGCTCTCTGGCTCTGCCCTGCTGGTCTGTCCCTGAAACGCCCTCTCCTTGGGCCTCCCATTCCTCCATCCCTCAGGTGCGGGGCGTGTTCTCCTGAGATCACGAGCCCGAGGGTATGGCTGCCTCTTACTTAAGGGCAGTGTTACAGCATACACTATGGTCTCCAAATAACCAAGAACAGACCGAGAAGATCCCGCCTGGTGGAGCAGGCAGGTGCCTACACGACTCATACTTCTGAATGGCCAACACTGCCCGAGGACCACTGGCTGAGACCATATCGCCTCCGAAGGGGCCAAAGTCCTGATTTGTGAAGAACCAAGCACCCTGCTGGGAGAATGTGATTTCTCTGCGATGGGCACACACCTGGGCTCTGGGCTCCCTGACCAACGACCCAGGACTTAGGTGCATGTCAGATACAAGAACAAAGTGTTTCGGGTGATGACACGCACCACTGCCTGCTTTGAGCACAGCAGGCTCCAAGTGAGTGAGAGGCTTGCATGTTTCTGGAGGGGAAACATGCTCAAATGGAGTTAGTCTGGAATGCCTAATAGGACCCTCGTTTACTTCATGCCAAACGTGAAAGGTAATAATAGGTCCTTAACCCAGAACTATACGTATTTCGGGTTAAGTAACAAAGAGAAAAAGTCAACTACCTCAGGCGCGGCACCTGGGTGGGCCCGGAGCAGCGGTGCCGGGAGCTGCCTCTCTTACCTGTTCTCGCAGTACGGCCCGTAGTGGCTGGACCCGCACTCACACACGTAGCCCCTTGAGGCGCCGGGGCTGTGCACGCAGGCCGCCATGTGCTCGCAGGGATTCAGGTGACACACATCGACACACTTTCTTCCAAAGTACCCTGTGGGGACAGGCCCGCGTCACCCCGACCCAGAGTCGGCTGCTGGCCCTGCAGGACCCCGTCCCAGAGCCAGATCTGCTGCGTTGAGACATCTCAACCATCTGTCCCCCCTGCCCACTCCCCCTAGACTCCTCCACTTTCCAGGCTACTAGGCAGTCATGGGAAATGCAAACATTCGGTGAGTCAGATTAGGAAAGACAGACAAGAGGGCTTCCCTGGTGCCCCGGGAGGGGGAGGAGGGGAACCACGGGGCAGAGGCTCAGGACGCACGGTGGACAGGTGTCAGCTGAGCACGACTACAGCACCTCAAGATTCAAAGGCAAACACTGAATGTACACTTTTTAAAAGTAGGTACTTTCCCTAATTCTTTCCCTGAGGACGAAGCCTGGAGGGTCCCCTCTGCCCCGAGTGAAGATGAGACCCGTAATGCATTCAAGAAGAGAAGGCCCACTCCTTGGTTACAAACCAAGGTACAGGGCTCCCCAGATGCACGGAGACTTGACTGGGAAGCCTATGTCCCAACTCGGCTCTCTCAGATACATTTTAAACACCAAAGGCATCACCCTCGGCTGACAAGCATCAGGGAAGAGGGGGTGGGGCAGCGAGGTGCTCACCTTTGTCACAGACGCAGGCGTAGCCGTCCCAGGCGTTACGGCAGTGGCTGTGCTGAGGGCAGGGGCTAGAGGCGCACGGGTCCCCCATGTCACAGCCGTCCTTCACCCTGACCTTGAGGGCGTCGTTCATGTTCAGCGTGGCGATGTTAGTGGATGTCTCCCCCATTCTCACTCCCTGTATTAAGAAAGATGGACTCGGTCCCAGGGCCTTGGGTCTGGAGGGATCCTGAAAGGTCACCAGGGGTTAAGGAACCCCAATTCTGCCTGGTCTTGTTTCTAAAGTGACACCTCATTTATCTACAGCATCGAGACTGGTGGGGCGATGGCAGAACAAGGTCCCTCGGCCTCTACCAGCTGTATTCCAGGTGGGAGTCAGGACCCTGGGAGGAAGACAGAAGGCTCCCACATTCCAGCAAGCCATGTACGTGTTACGAGGGAAAATACATAAAGGTCACGGAAGGAATGACTGTGGATGACACTGGTCACGGCAGCTCATGGGAGAGGGGGTGGCTGTGAGAGGACATGCCAGCCAGAGGGGCCGCCATGCAAGGCACCAGAGTGGGGCCACACCTGGCAAGTTACAGGGCAGCCAAGTCACAGTGGCCAGAGCACGGCAGAAAACTGGGGCAGGGGCTCAGAGACCACGCCAGGGCGTGGGGCAGCGAAGTGAAGGAACGTAAGTTTATTTCCTTGCAGTGGGAGCTCAGAGGGCCAGGAGCAGGAGCTGGGAGCCTAGACACTCTATAAACAGCTGCCAGAACACCTGGACTAGGGGACAAGTATGGGGCCCATGCAGGTGAGCCTGGGGGAGTGGACAGGTGGGGCCGGTGGAGGCAGCGAGGGACATGCCACAGTGGCAGCGCTGTGGGCGGCTGACCACACTGACCACAGCATGGTGGCGGGGGCTGCGGGGAGAGGACGTGAGGGAATGTGGGGAAGACGGGTCTAAGCTGGAAGCCAGATTTGTTAAGGCTGGGTTCGCTCTGAGACAAATTACTGATTTATTGAAAACTAGCAGGCTGACCACTGGCAGCAGCAAAGGTGCCTGCAGCCCCTGAGCCGGTGCGAGGAGTGGCCACGCGCTCCGCCGTACCTGCATGCAGCCCCGGAAGCCCCGGCGCACCGAGACTTTGTCTTCAGACACACCCCCCACCACAATGCTTCTCATCTTCAACCCCGGGAGCTGGTTCCCGATCTGCACCGTGTCCTGTGAAAGAGAGGGGGCTACATCCACCATTCTGGAAACGTCTGCTGGCTGAAAAGAATTTTCTCAAAGGTTCAAACACTCTGGCAAAGTCCCCACCGCCTGGGGACACTTGGGCCTTTAAACAGAGGTCCAGGCTTACTTAGCCTTCTTGGTAGAAAACATGGCCGTCTGTATGTGACGGGCAAGGCACGGGAACCGGTTCAGAGGACACATGTCCATGTCCCAGCCCATCCAGGATGGTCAGCTGGGGGGACATGGACAACCCCCCACCTCCATCACTAGCCACTGTGTCAGAAAGAGCTTGGTGAACTAGGAAGACGGCAGCGAGTGGAAAAACCGTCCACTGCTGGGGGAATCTAACGAAGTCTCATCAGACCCTCAGCCCAGGAAGGCATGCCCGCAGAGCAGAACAGCTGTTTGTTCTCAGAACCAGGTGTTAAGATGAGCCTGGACTCCAAGAGCGCTTAACAATCGCCCTCAAGTGTGTGGCTGTCCCGTGAAACACGCTTCTCCTTATCTGGCTACAAACCGTGGAAACACGTGGTTCAGCAAGGGTTCTCAGAGCACGCCATCTGGATGCCATGTGCCCATCTGGGATGGGCGCACCTCTCTCGTGTCCCTCTGCCTACTCTGATACTAGGTCTCACTGTTCCTACCTGCATATACCATCCACTCCGAGGGCAGCAGCCTGCATATTTTTAATCTTTATACCCCAAAGGCACAACATTGAGCACACTGTCCTCACTCACAACAGCTCTGCCAGCAGACACCACTGCTGAAGGCACCAACAGCACATCATGGGACACGCGGATGAAATCCAGTTCCTGACGCCAGGAGCTGACCATCTCGAAAGGGGATTAGGTATAGAAGCCGGGGACCTCAGTGTAAGGTTGAATATGAGACCCAAACTCAGGGGAGGTTCAGAGCATGTGCCCCCAGGGGCTCTGATGGGTCCTGATACATGGAAGGTTCACTCAGTTTTCTCTCAGACCCGAGGTCGGGGTCTGCTCCAAAGAGGGCACAGGTGTCAACTCACCTGGTCTGTGCCATAGTCCAAGGTCATCACTGCCAGGTACTTGATGTCTTTGCCTTCCTTGGCACTCTTCAGTTCTATCAACAGGTGGTGCCACTCCCCGTCAGTCACACGTGACCTGGACAGCCTCATGGATGCCACCTCCGAGGGGCTGTGGGACACCTCGAACTGGACGTAGTTGTTCAGGATCTGAGGGACAGTGAGAGCCACACAGAGTTACTAGAGGGCACTGTGTTGAAGATGGACTTAAAAGTAAGGCCACTTTTAACTTCCTGTTGCTTATAACACTCTTCAGAATTACAGGGGGTCCTCGGATCACAACAGCCTTGACATAAGATGTTTTGAGTTTACGATGCTCACTCTCATAAAAACTTTAAAAAACTGAGATGTGAATGTTTTGGCTTACACCGTTGGCGTCATACTGACAGACTACGTGAGCAGACTAGTTTGGCTGCGCGTAGTGGAGGAGTACACAGTACTCTCTTTTTGTGGCTTAGTTGTGTTTTCATGTTCTAGATTATGATTTTACAACTGTGTTAGGATAGGTAAGTGACTTAGGCGAGGTTGTGTTTAGACGTACACCAAAATTCGGGCTACAACACTCTTAGGAATGGAACTGTGTCGTAACCTGAGGACACCCTGTATGTGTGCTAAGTGTCAAATGCCGACAGAGGTCAAGTACAATAATGCCCAACAGACCGAAGTATTGGGAACAACCTCAGATTCATGTGACTATTGGGCTCTTATTTTGGATGTAAATGTTACCCTTTATGAGGCAAGGCTCAGACCACCATGTTTAAGTTTTGACCAGAAAAACAGAAATCAGCATTGTAACTGGCCTAAACACGTAGCCAGGGTAATGTCAAGATCATGTTTCCCCCAATGAAGGACTGGGTGATTTGGATCAACCTCCTCCCGAGAACAGCTAGGAAAATTAGACCATTGTGAAGCCCACCTGTCTGAAGACACCAGAGTGACTTGAGGCACTGCAGTTAGGGAGCCACAGCCAGGGAAGAAACAGACAGAAAGGGGCATGGTGCCTCCCCTATGGCCGCCAGCTCTCTAGGCTCACGGGGCTGAGAGGACAAGACCTGCAATTCCAAGTGTGGGAGCCGCTGTCAGGGCCAACATGAGAGACAGTGACACCACCATTCTAGCTTCAGATTCTCTCCACTTTTCCAATACAATGCCCAGCACTCAATCAAGAACCACCAAGTACCCAAAGAGGCAAGACAATGTGCTTAAAAACCAAGGGAAATAAAAAACAGTAGACACAGACCCTTGGGGAATCCAGGAAACAAAACCACATGCAGAGGTAAGAACAGTTAGCAGGGACACAGAATGTTCAAGGAAACAGATTCTGGTGGCTGTCAGACTCTTTATTTTTTTAGAGATAAATGTTGCATTTCGTGAGATTAGATTCAAACTACCATGACATTTCTGTGAGAAATGTCAGAAGATGACACTGTAATTAACCTCCTGTTTAAATATAAGTTCCATCAAGATAGAGTAACAACAACAAAATACTACTCAGAGATGATAGTCCTCAGTGATATTTTAAATTTTAACTTTTCTTTTGATGAAAACTGTCCCTTTAGCATGTAACCTATATTTCAACATCTTGTGCAGTGATTCGACCGCCGAAACTGTATGTTACATAAGAACCTATCAACATTCGGCGTAAAGAGAGACATTACCACACGGCTATCATGATTGTGTGTCGAGATGATTCAACACAATAAATGGATAAAAGGGGGGAAAATCCAAAACTATGAATGCACTGCTTTGCAAGAGACACAGAGGCAATGCTGAAAGTAAAGGGACAGGAAGAGATACCTACATCTGAACACCAACCAGAAGAATGCTGGTGTAGCTGCAATCAGAGGGGACAAAGTAGACTTTAAGGCAAAAGCTAATCACCAGAGACACAGGGGATGTTCATCAAGGTACTAGTCACATTTCCAGGAACACAATTCGAAATGGGTACAACCTAATAACGCAGCCTCACAACCTACAAAGAAAAAATGGGCAGGACGAGACAGGTAAACCCACACTTGGGCTTGGAGGCGGTTAACTCACCTCTCTCAGGAACTCGACAAGACAGCCAAAAAATAAAAATAAAAACAAAAATCAGTGACAACGTAGGAGACTTGAATGCCTTAGTGAACCAACTTCACTACTCAATGATGTAGAAAGAACACGAAGGAACACGCCTGCACGGCGATTTCAACTACTGTGAATAGTCACAGTACTATGGTTACTGTGTAATGGCTACACGCTGGGCTGCAAAGCAAGTCTGAATGCCTTTCAGAGGTCTGCCTTCCCGCTAGAAACAGTAACAAAACAATGGACTAGAAAACCCCACCTGTTTGCTCATTCAAAAAGCTACTTTCCTTATACTACCTTATGTGTGGAGGAAGAAATCATGATGAAAACTAGGAAACATTTTAACTGATCATAAAGATAAGGCAACCAATGGGGCATTTTGGATTCTATTCTCAATCACTCTTAAAACCTTTCCATACTTTGTTTCCTTCTGTCCCACAAGCAGACGGACTCAACCTGTTTATTTCCCTTGTGTGAGGAGGGACTCAACCTGTTACTCTCCCTTGTCTATCTCTTCACTGTCCTTGCTAACAAAACCCCATAAAAATGACGGTTTGCCTGCACACAAAAGCACTATCTGTGGGATGATCCCGGGACTACGCCAATAACTGCCTGCCACCTTAGGGTCTGTCACCGGATTTAGGAGAGGCTTTCCACAATAGCCAGGTTATCCCACTTGACAATGCAGGCAGATTCAGGGCGCCTGGAAGCAATTACCCAAATTGTTTGGGCTGCAGGATGACTGACTATGTCGCCTCTCTGGCCCTGCCATGAAGGTCAAGGAACCCGAAGCTGTTGCCCCATGGAGCTCACGGGCCGTCCTGCAGGAGCAGCCTGCCTGCCTTCCGCATACATCATGTAGAAATTAGCCAGGATATTCCTGGCGTGCCCGGCATGACCAGACTTTGGGAACTGCCCAGGGGTGGCTTTCTGGGTGGCCACAGGGGCCTGGAGGATACCCCGCCTCCAAGGTCGTCACTCTTGCCACCCAGCCTTCCACAGGGAGAGGCTGGCCACAGTCCCTGGCAGAAAAAAACAAAAAACTTAATGTTTTGGACTAGCTACCCATAATGTAATTTTTCAAACAATATGGGAGGTCGTAGCTTTCAGGGTTGCTCCTACGGAGAGCAGAGCGTACTTTTTTCCTACAGAGACCCCACTGCCAAATGACAACGTGCAAACTCCAATTCATCACCTGAACCAAGAAGAGCCAATTTAATTTGTTCCAACAGGGAACACCACGGGGGAAAAATACCACCCTCAGGGCAGAACCACGCCTGCCAAGTTCTGGGCTGGAGTTAGCTTCTGGGCTGCCTGGTAAACTTATGAAATGACAAGTTAATAAGGGGAGACCCCAACTGCAATGATCCTGGATGCACATGGGACCCTCAGGACCATCTGACGGGTCGGGTCTGCCTGGAAAATGCTCCTGAGCAGTGACACAGGTGAGGGACACATGGGGAAGAGAAGGCTGCTGCCAGGGCTGAGCCCCCAGCCCCTGCCCGGATGGGTTAGTCACTCTTCTGAGGCTCGATGAGTCTGGGGCCTGCCAGCCCACAGGGAGCCCTGCCCCCGTTGACCTCCAACAGGGAGCTCATAGTGAGGACTGGGCGGTGCCCTGTTCTCTCCTTCTGTCCCTGCTACACAGAAGTGTTCCCAGATAGATGGTCTACCGGGGCAACCAGAGAGGGTCCTGTGGATGTTGTAGAACGCGGGGGATAAGTGACTCAGGGGACCCAGAGCTCAGAGTCTCTAGGCCTTGGTTTCCCTGCACAAAAGAATGAGACTGGAGTGGACTCTCTGGAAGGTCCACCTTACCTCTGACCATCTCTGACGCCAGCACAGCCTGCCCTGGCTGGGAATTAGGTCTGCTCTACACTGGGCAGGACAAGGAGTTCCAGGGAATGAGGCACAGCTTGGTGGAGACATGAGAGTGACAGCAGAGGGGACGAGGGGCAGCTCTGGGAGCACCCTCGCACCTGTGGGGGCTGGTACACCTGCAGCGCCTGTCCTGGGGTGGGAGGTGTGTGTTCAAGTGCAGCCTGGCTCCAGGCAAAGGAGTGGGTTGGTCCACATGCTGACTGGACCACTGGCCTGAGGGAGGGAGGGAGGGAGGGAGGGCCAGAGGGAGGGAGGGAGGGAGGGACAGAGGGAGAGACAGAGGAAGGGATGGAAGGAGGAGTGGCGGGCCCAAGTGGAAGGCCATGATGACCTGCACTGCTCCCTGAGATGGAGTGCGCCAGGGGCCATCACATCACACATGCAGAGACGTGCACACGGACACATGCACAAACACGTAAACATGCTTGAAGGAAAAGCTGGAAGAAAGACAGAGAAGAACGACCCAGGAGTGAATCCCTTCAAATCAAGTCGGAGCACCTTGCTCAGACATGATTCCCAGAGGACACTTGTTGGGGAGGCAAGTCGGGTCTAAGACCAGTCTTATGTGAACTTCCTAGGAGGAAAACCCCCTGCTGTGATGCCCGGATCAGACAGGGCCCAGAGGTTCAAGGCTTACACGAGAACGTCCTGTGCACTGTCACTGCAGACGTGAGGGCACGGGGCCAAGTGCTCGGTGCAGGGCTGGTCGCGCAAGCCTGCCACCGCACCCAGTTCCCTTGCACACCATTGTCTCCTGACTCTTAACAGCTCAATACCCCAGGCTGCCGGCACGGGTGAGACCGCCCCTGCCCCGCTCACCTGCACTAGAGACAAGGTCCAGGAGGAGGATAGCCCATGAGGACGACCTGGGCACTCCACAAACTAAAGCAACTGTTTCCTCAAATAAAATATCTATGGCGCTGATAAGGTGACACAGAACACTAGGGGACAGATTGCATTAAAGTTATCCTTTACAAGTTTTCAAGAACTCGACTATTTTACCCGATGGTTTTTTTTTTGTTTTTTTTTTTTACAAAATTAAATTTATTCTGACATTAGAAAACTTTGTTACATTTTTTTTTTTTTTGTATTTTTCTGAAGCTGGAAACGGGGAGAGACAGTCAGACAGACTCCCGCATGCGCCTGACCGGGATCCACCCGGCACGCCCACCAGGGGCAACGCTCTGCCCACCAGGGGGCGATGTTCTGCCCCTTCAGGGCATCGCTCTGTTGCGACCAGAGCCACTCTAGCGCCTGGGGCAGAGGCCGAGGAGCCATCCCCAGCGCCCGGGCCATCTTTGCTCCAATGGAGCCTCGGCTGCAGGAGGGGAAGAGAGAGACAGAGAGGAAGGAGAGGGGGAGGGGTGGAGAAGCAGATGGGCGCTTCTCCTGTTGTGCCCTGGCCGGGAATCTAACCCGGGACTCCTGCATGCCAGGCCGACGCTCCACCACTGAGCAAACCGGCCAGGGCCTTACCCGATATTTTAAATGAACAGAAAAGACCAAAGCAGTGAAGAGAACACATGGGGAAGGCGGTTCAATTTGCGGGAATATTTTTAGGAAATTTTTAGCTGAATACAGACTCCTGGAAGTAACAATCAAGGGTGGCCTGTCATTTGTACCCAAAGGTGCTCACCACCTCCTCTGTTCCGAATATCGGGAGCCCAGAGCTGCTGTCTAGGACACACTGAGGCCAAGACCTGGGGTGACAGGCCACTGAGTCCGCCCAGCCGCCCACGTGCCCTGTCCCCCACATATGAACGAGGTCTGAAAAGGGTCCCCAGGGGGTTGTCACCGCGCACGGCATTCCTGACACGGCTCCCTGGGGTAAATGGCGCAATTGTACAGCCCCTCAGAAAAGCAGGCTTCCATCTCCTCTTCCCTTCACCGTGGAGAGCCCACCGGGTTGGCGTGGGTCGGTGAAGGGTCAGGGTGCCCTCCATGCGTGATTCCGGGGCAGCGGCGCTGAGCACCCTGGTTACATCTCTCAGCTGCACACCTGCCCTGCGGGCTGTCACTCACCCACCTGGAGGAGGAGCTGAGAGGACACGCCCGCTGTGGCCTCCATCAGCACGCCGTCCTCCTTCCTGGTCCGGAACATGAGCCCCAGGTACCAGGGCACGGAGATGGTGATGTCCAAGTCGCTCCAGGACACGACGCTCTCCCCGCTGAAGCGCTGGGGGTGAGGCATGACTGTGGACATAGACACGGACGTCCTGAAGTCAGAGAAGGGTGGGGACGGGTTCCCAGGGATGGGAAGTGGGGTGGAGGGAGAAATCCTGGGCCTTTTTTTCATGCAAGGGCCTGTCTCAGACTTCCGTTTGCACAGCATCTAACTCTTTGAATCCAGAAGCCCACCTCTGGGACACGTGCCACCCTCCTGGGGAGTAGGACTGTGCCCAGCCATGGCCAGGGCACAGCAAGGGGCTCCCAGGCTGGACAGTAGGCAGAGTGGGGCAGCTCAGGATGCCTGGGCTCAGAGGACAGGGTGCTGGGTGGGGAGGGTCCTGTGAGCCCGGGCTACCTGTCCCAACCCACATCCGGGCGCAGGGGCAGGGGCTCTACAAAGGGCAGTCTCCTGGTGGGACGGCATGAGCCAGCAGTGAGCACAGCACACGTGTGCCTGCACACCCACCTGGGCCTGCGGCGGACCCACCCCCCATCACCTGGAGTCTGCGGTGAGTTTCCAACCCTCCGCACACAGGCTCCTGGTGATGGGCCCAGACACGGCAAGGCCACTGGACAGCTGAGGGCTCTCGCTGGTTTGGGAGACCAGAGAGGTGATAACAGCCTCACCCAGGCCATCACACTTAGAAAAGCGGTGTGTGCCAGACAGACCACAAGGCAGGCATGATGTCGAGTCAGACCAACCTCATCGCTGTGCGTCTGGACCCAAGCCTGGTAGTCGGCAGCCCGTGCCCAGGCCTTACCCTGACTCCTCCAGGAACCAGGCACAGTCCTTCTATGAGGTCTTCAAGAGGACACGAACACCACAGAGCAGGCCAAGGTAGGGCTGCCATTTGGGCAACAGGCTCACGAGCACTGGGCATCTGTTTCCTGCTCTTATGAACCCAACCCTGGCAGCTGTTTTCTCTGGCTCGGCGATAGCTGGACTCACGCCTTCACAACAGGAACTCTGGGGGCACGGGCGGCTACCTGGTGCTGTGTCCACCCAGGCCTGTCACCCCTCCCTGTGGCCTGAGCTTCCTGCCCACGCTGGTCATTTGAGGTTAGGCCTAACCTGCCTACGGGGCTCCAAGGAGACCGGACAACCCGGTGCTCCAAAACAAGGCCTTGAAAGGTGTTGGACACTTTGTGACACAAAGAAGTTGCCCCAGACAAGGACAAGGACGTGACACAATCCCACAGCACATGCCTCCACTCCGTAAGTCATAACCCTGAGCAAGGTGCCCATTGCTGGGACACGCAAGCCTCTGGCCCTGGCTGAGGGAACGCCACTCTCCTCACACTGTGCCGGTTCCCACCCACTTCCAGTTCACCCGCTCCTTTGAGAATGTGAGGAAGGCCGTGGACCTGTCATGCTCAGACCCTCAGATGATCTGGGAGGGGCCCAGGCCGAGGTGAAGAGCCTGTGGTGACTCTCACAGACAGCGGCGCCCGTCAGACCAGCTGCGCCTGGCCTGGAGACAGCACTCGCGCTCAGGACACAGGCAGGTGCCCATCCTGGTCCCGTGGGCTTGGGGCCAGCAGGTGGCTCCAGGACAGGGGCAGGTGCCCATCCTGGTCCCGTGGGCTTGGGGCCAGCAGGTGGCTCCAGGAAAAGACTGCTCAGAGCTCAGGAGCACTGGGTGCCTTCAGGGGCCGACCCAGGGAGCACGTCTAAACACACCTGGCCTCAGCCATCCCTGCTGAACTACTTTAGATGTAGAGAGTAGTCATGGCTTTTAAAATGACAAAACTTACTCATTACTGTACTGCTTCAAAGTGAATGAATGGTTTAAAACCTGCTGGTCTCTAACTGTACTAGACGCAGGGCGGGGCTGGGGAAACTGAGCCCTCTCCTCCCCCCCCCCCCCGTTCCTGCTCACAACACCATCCAGTAAGGAAGCGGCCACCTGGAGAGCCCCTCTGGGGTGGCGAGAGGGGGTGGGGGGTGGTTCTGGGCCTGGAGAATTGTCCTTTCGGGCCTCAGTGTGAGGGCAGGCTGCAGTCCCAGAAGGTCCAGCCTCGCCCCGCCTTGCTTGCCTGACCTTTACGGGCTCTGGGGCTCATGCTGGGCCTGCTCAGACGAGGTGCCGTGTCCTGCACTGTCCCAGACACCCTGTCGTCTCTGTTCAGTTTCACCTACTATGATGCCCCCACGAGCCCCCTCAGCCTCACAACCCAGCCCAGGCCTGTGAGTACTCCCACTTCCCACCAGGACCCATGCCTGGGGACACAGGTGCCCCCAGAGTCTGCCAGTCCGGGCCACTCAGGAGCAATGCCGCCGAGGCCCTGTGGTGGTGGCCACCCCAGCGCCAGGCCCTCACCGTGTTCACAGTTCTTCCCGCCGAAGCGGAGTGGGCACTGGCAGAGATATGTGTTCCACCTGCTCACACAGGTGCCACCGTTCTGACACCACACCCCTTCGCAGAAGTTCCTCTGAGCAGCACAGCCTGGAAACAGAGTGGAATTGTGATGTGGGGTCTGTTGCTGTTTCCCAACACCGACCCTGCTGCGGGGACACCGACCCTGCCGGGGGGTCACCGACCCTGCCGGGGGGACACCAACCCTGCCGGGAGGACACCGGCCCTGCCGCGGGGACACCGGCCCTGCCGGGGGCACACCGACCCTGCCGGGGGGACACCGACCCTGCCGGGGGGACACCGGCCCTGCTGTGGGGACACCGACCAAGGGCGGCAGCCTCTCTATCAGGGGCAGAACCTAACACTTTAAATGGCAGTGACTCGGCCTTCGGGACACCTAGCCAGCTGGCTAGGTTATCTGGTGCCATGCTTAAGACCCTGGGATTGAGTGCCCCAGGGGTCAGTGGCAGGACAGCCCAGCAGTGCCAACACCACCTCACAATGCAGGACCCCAGTCCCTGAGAGCAGCACGTCCATGAGCCCCAGCTTTGGCTCCCCGCCTGTAGGCCCGAGACTGGATGCACACAGGCTTAGTTCCAGGGAAAGTCACTGCCCTCCCCTGTGTGGCTGCCACAGCCCCGTGACACCCTGGGTCATGCCGTACCTGCCCGGGTGCCGTTGTTGGCAATGAAGCTGGCCATGTCCACGTTCCTGCCGTCGATGGACAGGTTCCGCATGCAGCCCACGAACTGGCGGTTGTGCACCGGGAAGTCTTCGGGCAGGTTGGGGACGCCCCCCAGGAGCAGAGGGCCTGTCAGATCCAGGGACCTGGGGAGGCAAAGCCGACCTCTGTGACGGCCAGGCAGTGAGAGGTGGCCACAGGGGCCCTGCCGCTGCTGTAACATGGTATGGCCTCCGCCACCGGGCATACCTGTCACCTTGAACGTCATTGATCAAACAGGGAGCCAGCGAGGCAGGTGGCCAACAGGTCAGAACATAAGGCGGGCCTGACTTCTTTTGCCACAACTGGCTGTCACCCTTCCTGTGCCTCAGTTTCCTCGCTTTTGCATCAGATCCTGACCCACCAGGTGTTTCAGGCTGAAATAGGACATGCAGCACCAATCTGTGGTGCTACCTTCCTCAGGCCTCTAATGACCTTGAAGGAAGGTCACAGCAAACTAGAACCCTGGTTCTGCATGGAGTGGGTGGAGACCTGGTGAAATAGGCGTGTAACTGTCCCAAGCCCACAGCAGGCATTCAGCCTAGATCAGGTTCATCTGATGTGGTTTTCAGAACAACTATCTCACCAAAACACAATTAGGAATGAATCCAATGAGAACCTTTTGCAGCCAGTATGACAAAAAGAGATATGTGAAGATGCCACAATGCCACATCAGTGCATCTTGCTCCTGAGTTAGGATGAGCCCTAAGACATCTCCAATCAGCCAGGTGACACAGCCACCCTGGCCTAGCGGACAGGGTCTACTGACTGACACTTAGTCACAGAGACCTCACTGAATACCGAGTCACAGAGACCAGTGCTTGGTGGGACGAAGCTAGTGGTCTCATGGAGACAGGGCTGGGGACAGTCTCCTGGGTTAGCAAGCCAGCTATCACCACTCTGGGCTGGTCTGGACACTACTTTTGGCAGATGCATCTAAAGGGACTTATTCTAGAAGGTTCTAGAACAGGGGTCTCAAACTCGCGGCCCGCCGAACAATTTTGTGCGGCCCGCAGACTAATCCACGAACTACAGTTTCTGGTCATTTTGTGACACTGAAAAGTGTTGCGTAACAGTTGCCTTTTGTAGACCTAGTGCGGCCCGCCGAACGGCTGTGATCTTGCTCTGCGGCCCACATGCTGAGTTGAGTTTGAGACCCCTGTTCTAGAAGATGCCCCCCAATTAAGGGGAGGGAATCTGCCTCTAGCCCAGATCAGGGCTCCCAGAGTGCCCTGCATCAGGGTCCTGCCCTTGGGCGACCCTTTTGGAGCACTGGCCATGGGGGTGGACGCTGGGCCTCTCCTCCTGGACGCTCACTTCTTGGAGCCGCTCTGAGTGCCCTGGGCCGCACAGCTGTAGTTCCCGACGAAGCTGCCAAAGCGCACGGACACGGCCGTGTCACAGTCGTCCACGGTCACCACGGCCACCTTCTCTCCGGATGGCCCATGGGGCAGGCCCAGGCGGCCGATGTTGGGCTGTTGAAGAGAAGGCAGAGGGGGGCATCAGGCTGTTCCCCCACAAGTCCTTGGCAGACTCGCTGGCCTCTGCACACACACCCCGCCCACAGAGGGACGGGCACATGGGGGGTGGCATGTGGACATGTGGACAAGGGGACAAGGGGCAGGTGGGGTGGGTGGGGAAGAAGGTGGCCTTGTTCTCAATTAGCCCCTCAAACCAGCTATACGGGGTTTATAATATACTCTAAGTTTATGTCCTTCCCGGAGCCTCAGAATGTGAGCTTATTTAAAACTAGGTGTCTTGCAGATGTAGTTAAGATGAGGTCACATTAAGCCAATGATTGATGGCCTTTTAAGAAGGTAGCCACAGAGACACAGAGTGAGAATGTCATGTGACAACAAAGCAGGGGCCAGAGTGATGCTGCCACAAGCCAAGGACACTAAGGATGCTGGGGCCACCAGGAAGAGGAAGAGGCAGGAGGGACCCTCCTCTAGAACACTCAGAGGGAGTGCGGCCTTACCAACATCCAAGACCTTGGACTTCAGACCTTCAGCCTAGGAAACAAGCCCCCTGGTTGATGGGACTTTGCACAGCAGCCAACACCTGGGACCTTCCTTCTGAACATCCACTTCTGCCTGTGACTCCAAGTGCCAGCTGAACCCTTGTCCACACACCTGACTGGCTCACCCCTCTCTGTGTTCCTAGAGTACAGATATCAGGACACCACTGCCCAGCCCACAGATAGCCCCCATGCCTCCACAAGATGGCTCGGTGCTCCCTGTCCAGGCCAGGAGCCTGGTGACCCCTAGGCGCTCATGGTCACTCCTGGGCCCATGCCTTCCTTTGCCCTTGGAAAGCCCTCCCATATCCTGTGTTGACCCGAATGCTTACCACCCCTGTGCCCCAGATGAAGTCCCACCTTCCTCCTGAGCTCCTCCCCTGCCCTGGGGCCACCCCCATGGGTCTCACACACAAAATCTCCCCACCCAGGGCTCCTTATATGAATTCCTCTGGAACCAGGGACTTAGGGTGAAACCTACTCACTTCTGGAAAAGGCAGGTTCCCCTCTGGAGGAGCCTGCCGCATGTATCCAATGACTGGCCCTCTCTACCTGGGCAGCCCCACCTGTCCCTGGGCACCCTCACCAGTCCCCTAGCCTAACCCCTCAAGGACACCGAGCACACCCACCCAGGCAGACTCCTTGAAGCAGGAGGCGTGGAGCCAGCGCATGCCAGCCACATAATGTGGACCAGTCTCAGAGTTCCAGAAATGTGGCCAGCAGCCAGAGCGCAGGCTCAGGGCCAGGTCAGGCACTCCGCTCCCCTCCCCATCCGTACAACCTGGAATACCAAACCTGCAGCCTGGAGGTGACCTGACGGCTCACCCAGGTGACACTAGGTAAGTTCCACAGGCCTCACCATTGGCACACGACGCACAGCTGCCCCTCCCCCACCACAGAGAGAACAGGCTAGAGTGGTAGCCTTCCCACCACTCCCCAAAACAGCAGGCTCCGTGACTCCACTTGGTAGCTCTGGGGTCAGACTGAGTTTAGAACACGATGTGATTTTATGCTTTTTTTTTTTAATTCAATGAGAGGAGGGAAGGCAGACAGACCCCCATATGCATCCTGACCAGGATCCACCTGGCAAGGCCACTAGGGGGTGATGTTCTGCCCATCTGGGGTGTTGCTCTGTTGCTCAACAACCAAGCTCTTCTTAGCACCTGAGATGGAGCCCATGGAGCCATCCTCAGCGCCTGGGGCCAACTCACTCCAGTCAACCCATGGCTGTAGGAGGAGGAGGAGGAGGAGGAGAGAGAGAGAGAGAGAGAGAGAGAGAGAGACAGAGACAGAGACAGAGAGAGAAGAGAGAGAAGCAAGAGTGGGAGAGGTGGAGAAGCAGATGGGTGTTTCTCCTGTGTGCCTGACCAGGAATTGAAACCGGGACATCCACATGCGGGCCAACCAGCCCAGCCTTATGCTTTTTTGTAATAATATTGGATACAGGTAGTTTTAAAAACAGAATATAAATAAATCATCCTCAGTGCCTTTTATTAGGGAAGTAGTTATACAGTTCATTCCAAAAAGAAAGATGTGTCCATTTGTTTGAGGACACTGGGCTAGAAGCTAAGACATGGAGTTTCTGGTCATAGGAGCTCAGCTGGGTTATGTGACTTGAGCCTCATTCACCCTGGAGCACCCCCTGGGGCTGTGCAGGGCACAGTCTGCACCACTGGACGCACCCTGCACCACTGGACGCACCCAGCACCACTGGACGCACCCTGCACCACTGGACGCACCCTGCACCACTGGTCGCACCCAGCACCACTGGACGCACCCTGCACCACTGGACGCACCCTGCACCACTGGACGCACCCTGCACCACTGGGCGCACCCTGCACCACTGGACGCACCCAGCACCACTGGACGCACCCTGCACCACTGGACGCACCCAGCACCACTGGGCGCACCCTGCACCACTGGACGCACCCAGCACCACTGGACGCACCCTGCACCACTGGACGCACCCAGCACCACTGGGCGCACCCTGCACCACTGGATACACCCAGCACCACTGGACATGGGACTCCAGCTGAGCCTCTACTCCCCTTTGGCTGACCATCTGACCTGGACACGGTCACCACAGTCTCTCAGTTTCTCTACCAGATAAGGGTTTCATACTAAAACACCTGTTCTTTCTGTGTTACAGGGACTTTGAGGGTGACGTCAACAGGAGTCTCCAGTGAACCCTTCTTAGATGAATCCAAGGGAAGCTTTTACCACACCCCCCAGCCTCCCAGCTCATGGACAATCTTTCTTATTTTCTTTTATGTCAGTGAATGAGATCACAAGGCCTGCTAAGCTGTATCCTTAGAGACATTACCTTCGGTTAAGCAACAGTTAGGTGAGTACAAAAAATAACCTGTTTTCTCGCTCTGTGACAGCAGCCCACTTTGGAAAACATGGACAGTGCCTATTACGGGGTGCCTAAGTGTTAGGTGCGATCCCAGGAAAGAACCGTCCCCAAGCTGCGCGAACCCCGTATTTTCTCTACAACTTATAATTTAGATTTTTGGGATGGGTGTGAGACTTCCCAGGGAGGGATGTAAACAGCATTTACACTTGGGAAGCTTTCATGAAACGAAGCTGCTGTTTATAAAACTGCACTTGTTGTAAATTGTTGCTCGTAATCAGCGGGCTCAGAGCGGTGGATTCAGGCAAAAACAGCCAAGAAAAAAACCAGGAGCAAGAGAAACAAGATCAACCCTTGAATTTGGAGCAGCACTGGCCCCCTGTTTAGACAGACTTCAGAGCCAGCGTTACTAATCTAACCAGAGAGCTTTTAGGGAAACAAACCGTCTCTGATAGACAGTACCCAACGCCGGTCTCTTCATTCCCACTCCCAGATTCACCACTGTTTGGTCTAAAGTGCTGGCCCTTTTGGCCATAGAACCATACAGTCTCAGCTCAAGATCAGAAATTAATAAAATGAACAAAGTAAGAAGAATAGAGACAGACTCATAGATGAGAGCAGGCTGACAGCTGTCAGGGTGGGGGGATGGTACTGGGGTGGGGGAGGGTTGAGCAAAAAAGGACCAAAAAAAAAAAAAAAGAAAAACCACAGGGACACAGAGCAGTGACTGCCAGGGGGAGGCATGGAGGGGGGATGGGGCGATGAATGGTGATGAGGGGTCACTTGACTTGAGGAGTGAACACACCATATGGTGTACAGAGATGTATGTATTACAGACTTGGGCACCTAAAGCCTGTATAATTATGTTATAATGTTAATAAAATTCAATTTAAAGTGGCAAAAAATAAAAATGAAATAAAAAACCAGAACAGAAAGGACCAGCAAGAGAGATGCACAGTGACGTCGGGCAGAAGTCACGACACCTGAGGGCCTGCTCCCTGCTCCACAGGGCACCCCGCTGCCACACCCCTTCTCCTGCTGCTCCAGAACCAGCAGCTCGAGAGGCAGTCGGCTTAACCCACACGTCGCTGTCACCAAGGGGACACCAAGGCCGTGGGCCACAGGGAAACACTGCTGCAGGTGACTCAAGGTGCAGGGATGCGGTTCCTCACAGAGTTCCCACATGACCCAGCAATTCTACTCACAGGGTCAGCCCGTGAGAAATAAAGACAGGGACTCAAACAAAAACTTGTTCACAAAGGTTCCCGATAGCTAAAAGGTAAAACCTCCTAAATGTCCATCAACAGATGAACAGATAAACAAACTGTGGTATGTTTAGTCGATGGAATATTACTCGCCCATGAAAAGGAACAAAATACAGATACCTGCCACAATGTACATGAGCCTGCAAAACATTATGTTCAGTGAAAGAAGCCTGTCACAAAAGGTCACACATTGTATATATAATTCAAATTATATGAAGTGTTCAGGACAGGCAAATGCATAGATGAAAAGTAGACTATTGGTTTCCAGGGCTGGGGGAATTTGGGAGTGACTGCTAATGGGGACAGAGTTCATTTTAGGGTGAAGACATATTTTAGACCTCAATAGAAGTGGTGGTTGCACCATATTGTGAACATACTAAATGGCATTCAATTGTGCACTTTAAATGGTTGATTTTATGTGATATGAATTTCACAATAAGAAAGCTGTCTGGATGGGCATCTATCTGCCCTTCACACTCCTGGGGCCACTCTGTACCTGGATAACCTCTGGGAACTCCTTCCCCACTTATAGCTGTAAAATGGGTGGGGGATATATATAATATGTAGCCTTCCTATCATGAATGTCACAATAATAAAATGCCATAGAAGCAGTGAAAGTCTTCCGTTGGGGTCGAGAGGTGTGATGGGATCACACGGGCATTGTGACTCGGAATGGGGAGGAGAAACGTAGCCACCAGCGGGTGTGTGTGATCTGGGCTCAGGTCATCAGTTTTTATCAAGGGACAACAGCTCATCCCATGCTGTTCAGCCAGCATGGAGGGTGACGACCCAGTGGGAAAGGACTCAGGACAGGGCAAAAGCACCTAGCTGATGTTCACATGTCTACCTCTCACATTTGAGAAGAAGACAGTGGCTGAAGCTGCTGATTGGGAGCGCTGAGGACGAGGCTTGGTGCCTGCCAGCCAATGAGAAAGCTTGTAGCTTTGCTGGCATGGGGATGGGGGAGGTACAAAGAATAAAGAGGAAGACATATCATTTCCAAGATGAGTCTTTAAAGTTTGCCCCACACACACACACATAAAGGCACTGGCCAGTTGGCTTAGTGGTAGAGCATTGGCCTGGCATGTGGAAGCCCTGGGTTCAATTCCCAGTCAGGACACACAGGAGAAGTGACCATCTGCTTCTCCCCTCCCCCTTCCCTTTCTCTCTCTCTCTCTTCCCCTCCCACAGCCATGGCTCAATTGGTTTGAGCACATTGGCCCCAGGCGCTGAGGATGGCTCCATAGAACCTCTGCCTCAGGCACTTAGAAAGCTCAGTTGTGAGCATGACTTCAGATGAGGGTTGCCAGGTGAATCTCGGTCCAGGCACATGCAGGAGTCTGTCTCTCTATCTCCCTTCCTCTCACTTGGAAAAGAATTAAAAAATTAAAAAAAATAAAGTTTGCTGCACACTTGCTTGACAGAAAGACAGTGTGGCAATATAAGTGTATTTTCACAATTCTCACATTAGAAGAGTACCAGGCATAGGACAGGTGGAGGCCAGGGCCCTGCATTGTCCCTCCTGGGGCAGCCAGCCAAGTCCCTGGGACCCCATCCCAGCCCTGTAGCAGCCAAACCAGGACACTCAAGGGCCACGCAGGCACAAGGTATGCAAACAGGAAATTAAAGATAGACAGAGGGTGAGGTCTGCACACTCCAGGTTCACAGGCAGATGGAACTGGGCCACGGAGGACAGACCCACCACGCTCACCCCTGCCACCATCTCAGAAAATATCTAAAGGCTACCATGCACATCAGGGGGGGACCAGAAAGCAACAAACTTTGCAAATCTGTGCAGATCTGGGTTCCTGGTTCTTGGCCAATCAGCCAGAAGTCACCACTTGGGGGAGGGGGGGCCTGTCCCTTTCTCCTTTCCTTCCCTCTGTGCAGGCCCGCCCGTGTGCTTCCATTTAGATGTTCTAAAGCAGCCCGCAGGATTTTTGTGCACAAAAGCATTTGGTCTTTACAACGTGCTCACATTTCTCCAGCCTTTTAACCTGTTGCAGACAATCCCTCCTGGGGAGGCTGATGGGGGTTCGATTTCAAATGCTGGGTGCAGTGGGTGGAGGGGTGGGGATGCCTCGAAACCAGACACCAGGAGGGCCAAGGCTTGGGACACAAATGGATTTGTGCTCTGTGTCAGAAATGGTTAACTGAATTTCATATCAAAGAATTCACAGATGGCTGGACCGTAGGAATGTCATGAAGAGTCAAAATACAGCCCCGAGCCTGTACCATGGCGCGGCTTCTTACGGTGAGGCGCAGCCCTGGCGTGTGGGCATGCTGAGCCTAGCCCACCGGGCACAGCCACACCAAGGAACGTGGGTGAGACCCGGCTGGTCCTAGCACAGGGTGACAAGCACCCCCAGAAGCAAGCATGACCATTTCTCTGAAGCTACTTCATGGACAGGGTCACACAGGGAGAACAACCAGACACACATACACGTGCGCACGCACACTTCCAGGATCCAAATGGAATTCCCAAGAAGTCTCCAACAGGCCTCGCCAGAACTCAGAATGCCTCCCAGAGCCCACAGGTGGGCCTGGGAGGAGCTCCCACACTGGTAGGCAGGTAACAGGGCATGTGGTCTAGGGAGACAACTCTCTGAGCCTTAGCTTCCCCACCTGTAACACACAGGACACCCCCCACTCTCTGGGTCAGGCCTCCACACGGGTGCTTTGAGCCCCATGACATTAATGTTGCGTTCACCACCCCCAACACTACCCAGGGAAGGGGCAGAGCAGGAATGTAGGAAGACAGGTTAAGGGACATGGCAGATTTACACCTGCCAACACCTCGCCCCTTCAAATTCTCATCAAGGATTTTTCTCATCTCTACTTACCTTGCATCCCTCCCCCCAACCCTACACACACACACACACACACACACACACACACACACACACACACACGCACATTCCTGCGCAGGGACCTTACCTGCCCACTCACAGTAATGCTAGGGCCCAGGACAGCTCAGCCATGCTGAGACACAATGAACAGACACCATATCTGGTCCACCTGCACCCCATATCTGCCACACGGTAAGACCTATGCTGATGACCAGCTTCTCCAAGGCCGTGAAGGTGGCCAGACGTCAGGCCTAGAGGCAGAACTAAGACTCAGTTCCCTGGTCTACCTCACTCACGTCTGCAGTGGGATGCTTGGGGCCTGTTGTTTTTTTTTAAAAAAATGTACAAATGGCTGTTCTCCCTGCATTTCTGCTGTCATATTATTTTCCTATGTTAAAAAGTACAATTTCTTTTTACATCTTTAAAGAAAAAAAAGAGCCACCAGCAGCTCGACATGACTGCGTCTTCATGAGGCCACGGGTTGTTCTCAGGCACGGGTATAGAGTGACCTGCAGCGTCTGGTCATTCGTTGGCCCAAATATCACAGAAAATACCGGACTGGGCCAACAGACTCTTCTCACTGGGGAAGCAGTCAAAGGAGATTTCCTACAAAGGTCAGAACCAACTGGTCACCTTGGAGTTTCTTTAACTTCAAAGCTGTTTAATCTAAATTCACTGACAACTCTGACCACAGATAAAGAAGGGGCTCGGTGGTTTCTGACCAACGGACGATATGCTCAGACATGGAAGACCGGAGGGCTGGACGTCAGAGCTCTGTCTGCGCTGCCTGTGTGCCCAGCACGGTGCGTGCATAAGCATCTCCTGGGCCACAGTGATTTCCGATCTCTGTGGGGACTTCTGTTTGAATACGAATTGCTGGGGCATGGTGCCAGCCCCCCACTGGTCCGGCCCGTCACCAGACACAAGCTCCTGGGCCAGGCTGAGCTGAGAGAGGGAGCCAGGAGCCTCCCTGCCACGGTCCCTGCTAGGCATGGCCACCAGGGTCCTCAACTTTCCCGGGAACTGGGGAATTCACATCCATCAATGCATGAAGGTCTCAAAATCAGGGTTTCTTATGTTTAAACAGCACCTGCTTGGAAAGCTGGGGAAACACCGTCCTTCCCTCAGAGACTTTGCTGTTGGTCAGCATAAACTGGGGGGACCTCGGGCACCTCAACAGAAGCTCATGTCCCTTCACAAGGGGGAATCGATAACTATTTATTGCCTATTTTGAACTCGACAGGAGGCAGGGGAGGAGCACCTAAGCAGCAGCCCACTGGGGTCCCCCACACAGGCACAGGGACCTGGTACCCGAGACCGGCTCCTGGGGCTCAGAGATGGACTCCAGGCTGAGTCCACACTGTCCCAGGAGAGGAAGGACAGATTGCTTTGGGCAGTGACAACATCACTTTGGGCCATGAGGACCTCAGGACATCTTTCCACAAAGCCTCCTTGGACGAAGAGAGAAAAGCTTACAGGGGATGAGGACACTCATAGCCTCACACACGCATTTGCATGCACACGCACACACACATGCTCCTGCAATGCCCCAGCCTGCTCTGCTGGGGTCGTCACAGGCCTCTCTGTGTCCCCAGTCTGGACAGCAGCAGAGACCCCAGGGCCCTGAAGATTCCAGGGCCTGCCCATCGCCTCTACTTCCTTCTGACCAGCTTCCCCATCCATAGGCCACAAGGGTGACGTCTAGGAATTAAGTGAAACTGGCAGGGTGTGGGGTGATGGTGGCGCTGAGTTGGTTGGGAGAAAGCACGGACGAGACCAAGGGGAAGGTGGGGAGGCACAGTCTCAGCAGGGGGCACATGAAGCCAGCACACAGGGTGGGTAAGAGCTGCCTGGCCCCCACGGCCTCACTCTGTGCCTCGGTTTCCTCCAAGGGCAGACATGAGGACCTCAATCAGCAAGAGTCCTTGTCCCGGAGTGGGGACAGAGGGTGGAATGGCAGAGAGCCTGGGGAGGGAGGGGAGCCGGGCTGCCTTTCATATCTGAGCATTAAAGGAAAGTGAAAGGGGCCGCTGGGAAAGGATGGGGGTGCGAGATGGCGGCGGGGGGAGGAGCGGAGGTCAACGGCTGCCCCTGGCCTGTGGGACTTTCCATGACAGGCGTGGACACAAAGGCCCAGGGTGGGGCTTTGTTGGTCGCTGGGAAGAACTGTTTCCATAGCAGGTGACTTTCTACCATCTGACAAGGCCGTGTTTTGGAAAGGAAGCAGGCGACCCTGTTCCAGCTCCTGGGCTGGGTGCCCCTCATCCACCGGGTGCCAGTTTGGACCCCAACAGAGGCTCAGTTTCATTGGAGGCAAACAGTACCCTCTGAGCCCACAGGTCAAGGGAAACCCACCGGTTTGGCAGCGTTGATATTCATACTTATCAACCGCCTACTGGGCAGACAGACACAACAGAGACCATTCCCATGTTCCCATCCGGAGAATCTAGCCTTGTAAGCAGGAAACAGCAGCTGGAGAGAAACAGAGCAATCCACCGTCCCCGCTGGGGGCTCAGCTGGGACAGGTGTCCCCACACACTCTTCTGAGAACAGTGTCCACTCCGCGAATGTTGGTGGAAGGAGCAAAGCCAGACAGCGAGACCCTGGGGCCGACAAGGGGACAACATTCCTGCCTGACCCTCCCCTGAACCATAGAAGTTTCCACGTTCTTGGCAAAAGCGCACCTCAACTTTAGAAACATTGAACTTCCTCATCTTGTACATTCTTTAAGCCAGATGATTATTTTTTCCCCCAACAGGAAGTTTAAAAGAAGAAATAAAAAATGGCTCATAATCCCATTACCCAGATGATTCCACCGTGTCCTTCAGCAAGAGAACACAGGAAACATGTAAAACAGCGCGGAAAAGTATAAAATGAACACAAAGGCCTCCTCTTTTCTCACCAGCAACCCACCTGGTGGGAGATCGTTTAAACAGGAGCCTCAATAACGAACGCCTCCTGTCACAGAACCAGGAGGGATAATAATCATCTGATGTTTTCAGACAACACGCTCTGGGGGCTATTGATGACCTAGCCAACACTATCAGACACTTGTAGATGGATTTGTTTTTGAGGGGAGGGTACTCTTCAGATAAAAAAAAAATGCACATGCCAGCAGGTAGGCATATAGCTTTCAAAGTTCTTTAAATTAAGCTTTGTATTTTGAGATAATTTTAGATGTACAAGCAAGCAAAAAAAAAAAAAAAAAAAAAATAGAGAGAGACAGAAAGACAGAGATCTGACATATCTTTTATACAGTTTCCGCCAATGTTAGGGAAGCATAACATCACAGCCCAGATGTGGGTGCTGATAGCCAGGATGCACATATTTCCATCAGCACGCGGACCCCACCTGTTGTCCATTCCTAGCCACATTTGCTTCCCTCCCACTGTGGGACTGTTATGAAAAAAGCTTGCTGGGAACACTTGAGTACGGCTTTCTCTGTGGAAAGGAGCTGTGTCCGTATTCACGAGGGACCCGGCCTGTGGATTTTTTGGTTCTGTCTTCACCTGCTTTTGGTATCCAGGCACTACTAACTTCACAAAATAAACTGGGAAGTGTTCCCTCCTTCTCGTTTTTTCTGGAACAGATGACAGAGGATTGATGTCACTTTTTAAACATTTGGTGGAATTCTCCAGTGAAACCATCTGAACCTGGAGGTTTCCTTTTGGGGGAGTTTTAAAATTACAAATTCCATTTCCTTAAAAGCAACACAGTCAATCCGAGTTATTTTTAATATTGGATGAGTTGTGGCAGTTTGTCTTTTTTTGAGGAATTGGGAATGTATTCCTCATACTAGTAATCTGTGTGTAAAGCCAGTAGCCACGGCCACCATCACAGCCGCCTAGCCCATGCAGGTTCGCATTTAATTCAGGCAGACAGTAGTGAAACTGCGGAGCCAAGAACTGGTGGGTCATTACCTTTATTCCTAGCTCGCGCTCGGCAAGCGAGTCAACACAAACACACTGGGCTCCAAAACCCACTCATTCAGCGCTCACAAAGCTACTGACACATCGAGTTTTCCTAGAATCAAAGGCCCCCACCAGTCTTATCCCCTCTGGTTCGCCATCTCCCTTCTCCTCTCTGCACAAACTGGCTTCTCCTTCAGCCCCCAGCCATCTTGACTGCCTCTTCTCCTCCAATCACGTGGTCTCTCTCCCCTGGAAAAACGTGGTCTCCTCCTCCTCAAAATGGCCTCCTAGCTCCTCCGTTTAGAACTTTTTGGTGCGAAAGTCCCTCCTCCAGCACACATTAGCATAACCAAGCCCCTTCCCAATCAAGAAGGTAATTAACTGTATCACGTGAGAGCATCATCACATGAACAGCGGCCATTTTTAACAATAAGAGTGAGCAAAACCAGAAAATACAGACTTTACAACTCATTAGCCCAACACTATGTCTTCTCTTTCCTTCCCTGTCAGTTTTGCTAGAAATTTATCAATGTTATTGATCTTTCCAAAGCTCTTTGTTTCATTGATTTTCTCTATTGTTTTTCTGTTTTCAATGTCACTGGCTTTTCCTCCTATCTTTATTCTTTTCTTCCTCCTACTTGGTTTGGGCTTTTTTGCTCTTTCTTTTCCAGGTTATTTATTTTTTATTTTTTGTATTTTTCTGAAGTCAGAAACGGGGAGGCAGTCAGACAGACTCCCGCATGCACCCGACCGGTATCCACCCAGCATGCCCACCAGGGGGCGATGCTCTGCCCATCTGGGGTGTCGCTCTGTTACAACCAGAGCCATTCTAGCACCTGAGGCAGAGGCCACAGAGCCATCCTCAGCACCCGGGCCAACTTTGCTCCAATAGAGCCTTGGCTGCGGGAGGGGAAGAGAGAGACAAGGAGGAAGGAGAGGGGGAGGGGTGGAGAAGCAGATGGGTGCTTCTCCTGTGTGCCCTGCCGGGAATAGAACCTAGGACTCCTGCACGCCAGGCTGACGTTCTACCACTGAGCCAACTGGCCAGGGCCTCTTTTCTAGGTTCTTGAGATAAGAACTTTAGATTATTGACTTGAGACTTTGCCTCTTTTGTCATATACTGTAAGCATTTTTACTACTATAAATTTCCCTCTCAGCACTGCTTTAGCTGTATCACACACACTTTACTATTGTGTATTCCATTCTGTTTAAATTCTTTAAAATTCTAAACACACATCTGTCCTTATTTTCTCAGTAATTGAATGCTCCTGTCAAATGTCCTTTAGGCCTTCTGTTCTCAACATCCACTGAAGTCAGCAGTAGAGTCCAGGGCAAGTGAGGTAGCAGCTTACAAAGCTGGGGCTATATGAGAAGGGTGGTGGGGGGAAGTAGCTGGTGGGGGCTGAGGGTGAGTGAGGGCAGTGAGGCTGAATGAGATGATGACCTGGTGGGTTGGGAGGTGGTTTAAATAATGATGATTAAGAAAAGAAATAACTATATTGAGGGAAACAGGAACAAGGTTTGTTTGAGGGAGAAAAGAATTATATATGTGAAGAGCAAAAATATATAAATAAACTAGAATAAACTCCACAGCATCAGAAGGGAATTCTAGGTTTTCAATAAGTAGGGATAGAAATAAAGGTGAGTTTCAGTGCGTGGATGTGTGCACATTCATGTGCACACATACCTATACATGCACACAGACATGCATCCAGTCCCAGCTCTGCCCAGCGGGAGAGACTGGGAGTGAGACATCCCAGCAATGAGCTCACCTCACTCCCAGACCTTGGCTTCTAAATTTCATTTTTACTGAAAGAATCCAGAGCTCTGTGGATAAATGGCCAATTCCAGGGCTGGGGCAGGGAAAGGACAAGATAAGAATAAAGTGTCTTTTTGTGCCAAACGTAAAGGAGCACTAATAAATGGATGGGGGGAAGGGTGTTGTCAAAAGGACAGCATTGGCTATCCTGCCTGCATTCGTTTAGCCAAATCAGAGATGTGGGCCAAATGGAAAACAATCTGAACACCAATTAACAGAAACAATATATTATGAGCCTTTGAATAAAACGGGAACTCATGCCCTGGCTGGATAGCTCCATTGGTCAGATCACCGTCCCGAAGCACAGAGGTTGCCGGTTTGATCCCTGGTCAGGGCACATACATGAACAGATTGTTGTTCCTCTCTCTCTCTCTCTCCCTCTCTCCCCCCCCCTTCATCTCTTGCTAAAATCAATAAATAAAAACTTAAAAAAAACAACAACAGGAATTCATGAAATCATACCAACATAAACAGGAAAGAAGAAAAAGCTCCTTGTTATGGTGGAAAGCCAACTACAAACACAGAGGGACAGGTGGGATCTGAAAACAGTGGACGTTCATCACAGTGACAATGACACAGGTGCACTCATCGGGAATGCTAAACCTGAAATACGATGAGGGACCTGAAGGAGGAAGCAGAGGAGGCTGGTGGGGAGAGAAAGGAGAAGCAAACATGGCAAGATGACAGCAGCTGGGAGTCTGGGTAAAAGATGGGCAGGAATTCTTGTTCTCAGCTTGCAACTTTCCTGGAAGTTTGAAATTTGGCTTTTAAAAGCATAGCCTGGCCCTGGCCGGTTGGCTCGGCCTGGTGTGCAGGGGTCCCGGGTTCAATTCCCGGCCAGGGCACACAGGAGAAGCACCCATCTGCTTCTCCACCCCTCCCCCTCTCCTTCCTCTCTGCCTCTCTCTTCCCCTCCCGCAGTGAGGCTCCATTGGAGCAAAGATGGCCCGGGCTCTGAGGATGGCTCTGTGGCCTCTGCCTCAGGCGCTCAAGTGGCTCTGATTGTGGCAGAGCGACGCCCCAAGATGGGCAGAGCATCGCCCCCTGGTGGGCATGCCGGGTGGATCCCGGTCGGGTGCATGTGGGAGTCTGTCTGACTGCCTCCCCGTTTCCAGCTTTGGAAAAATGGGGAAAAAAAAAAAGCATAGCCTTACCCACCTATTCAGAAGTGTGTTTTTCCACCTACTGAAAACATTCTTATTAGAGGTTGCTCAGCATGGGTGAGCTGAGCTGTCATGGCAGTGTTCCCCTAACTCCCTGGTCGGCAAACCACAGCTTGTGAGCCATATGTGGCTCTTTGGCCCCTTGAGTGTGGCTCTTCCACAAAATACCACATGTGGGTGCTACCTTGATAAAGAATGTACCTACCTATATAGTTTAAGTTTAAAAAATTTGGCCCCCAGAAGAAATTTCAATCGTTGCACTGTTGATATTTGGCTCTGTTGACTAATGAGTTTGCTGACCACTGCTAATTCTGAGTTATTTTCTGTACGTTGGATTCTACAAGAGAACCACGCACCCACTTTTATTTTTATTTTTTTAAATTACAAATGCTTCCATTCTCACCATTTTGGGAAGAAGTACATTCCTGTCTTTCTCTACTAATAGCCATTCCCCACGTTTCTGAACACAGGTCACATGCTCAGGCTTTTGGGGGCTCTATGTACAACAGACGAAGAGCAAGGCCACACAGACATCCCTGTACCGGGCCCGTGGGTGGTGGAGCGAACAGGACCGGCCAGGTAGTGCAACAGAACATTTAAAAGAGCCCTGGTGCCCTGGCCGGTTGGCTCAGTGGTAGAGCGTCGGCCTGGCGTGCGGAAGTCCCAGGTTCGATTCCTGGCCAGGGCACATAGGAGAGGCGCCCATCTGCTTCTCCACCCCTCCCCCTCTCCTTCCTCTCTGTCTCTCTCTTCCCCTCCCGCAGCCGAGGTTCCATTGGAGCAAAACGTTGGCCCAGGCGCTGGGGATGGCTCTGTGGCCTCTGCCCCAGGCGTTAGAGTGGCTCTGGTCATGACAGAGCGACGCCCCGGATGGGCAGAGCATCGACCCCTGGTGGGCGTGCCAGTTGGATCCCGGTCGGGCGCATGCGGGAGTCTGTCTGACTGCCTCCTGGTTTCCAGCTTCAGAAAAATACAAAAAAATTAAAAAAATAATAATAATAAATAAATAAATAAAAGAGTCCTGGTTATGTCCAAACCTGAGTTCCAAGCAGGAAGGGATCACTCTGAAATAACTGACAGAGACTTCCAGCAGGCACACTGGCTCTCATACAAGCTGGGAGTGGAACTGTTGACCCATCTTTCACAAAAGCCTCGAGGGGGGACAAAAACGCTCATCTTTGATGAAGGGATGATCTCAAATCCTCCAAATCAGCCCTAAACCTCCACGGGTGGGTGTGGGCGGGGCTCTGCCATTCCCTCTGTGCTGGATGGAGTTCAACATGTTTGAGCAAAGTGCCTGTGTTTGAAAATATCTTTCCCGAAAAACGCCCAACCCCGAAGGTGATTCAGGGCAACAGACTTCGCTGAAAACGTCACCAAGCAGAGAAAGCCACATGTCTGCCCTGCTCCCTGCCTGAGGGCTGGCCAGTACAGATCTTATCAAGGGGTCCCAGCACTCTGGCTTCTGGCTGGCTATGGCCAGTGGGAGCCCAGCAGGAGGCTAGAGGGAGGGTGGGGAGAGCGGTCGGGAGGGCCTCAGGCTGGCTGTCCTCCGCTGAAGGTCACAGCTCCTCATGGGTGGCTCTTCCCCATAACCCCCTCCCTTCTGGGTCCCACTTCGCCCTCTGCCCTTGACCTCCGGGGTTGAGGGTAGTCACATCTCCAGGTCCTGCACTTTCCCATATCCTGCCCCCCTTTGGTGCTAAGCCCTCCTGGGAACATCTGTCTCCAGTGCGGACCCTGAAGGAGAAAACAGCCCAGGCAGGCTCTGAGGTCAACTTGGGGAGGGTCCAAGGGGCCCCAGAGGTTTCTCATCCAGGACACACTGAAATGCAGAGCAGACTCCACTAGAGAAATGGGGTTCAGGGGAGGCACTTCAGAGAGTGTTGGTCAGTGAGAGAACATATAGGACGTGCCAGCCTCCAACTGCTGAGGTCAACCCTCACCACACTGCCCTGGGTCGAATTATTCAGACACGTTGTCTTAATATGAAGAAACCAGCTTCAGTGGTTCCAGCAGGTACAGCAAGCTCAGAGAAGGCTGCTGCTGCCCTGGGGAGTGGAGTTACCCCCATAGTCACCCTGCCACAGTCGGGCGCATGAACCAGAGACACACGCCTGTTCCCCAGAGTGCAGAGCGGCTGCCCCTCTGGACCATTTTCAGAACTGCCTTCCCTCCTGATGCTTCCGGAGGCCTCCTAACTTCAGCCATCAGTCCTCCCGTCCCCCAAACGCACTCCCAGCCCTGCCACGCCCTGGCCAGGGCACAGGCCCAAGACAGTCACTGCACCTGCAGAAGCACCAAAAAAGTCCTGTGGGAACAACGTGGCCCCGGGAGGCGGACACACAGGATCTGAGCACTTCCTGAGGTGGAGTCCAGGCAAACCACATAGTGAGGCCACAAGATACAGTGCAAACCGCTGGTGTCTTCCATAAAATAACCTCAGGCGAGAGAGGAAATAGCTGGGCTCAGAGAGGAAGGGCCTAATCCCGCACCCAGGGCCCCGCTCAGGCGCTGCTGAAAGGCAGCCCTGGAAACGGAAGTGGGGGATTGCAGGATCAGCGATCCGCCTCTACCTGCCTGTCGTCTCAGATGAGGCCCCGACTTCCTCCGGACATTCCAGGGGCTCTTCAGTGGCGACTGTACTTCTCGGGACCACCACCCTCCACCCGCAGGGCTGACATGCCAATATGCAGAGTGATGGGCAATGCACGAAGATCTCAGCAAGGGTGGCCAAGCCAAGGGTCCTGTTCTTTCTCAACTGTGACATGCTGCTGCTTTAGCTATCAGCAGATCATTCCAGAACACGCTACATGCAGGCTCTCAGACAGGGCTGTCTCAGCCGCAGCCAAAAGCCTCCGCTGGCCCTGGGAGGGTGGGTTTCCCACACAAGCAGGAGGGACAGTGTGTCACGTGTGCTTTCTTTGTTTTCCTGACGCAGAGCGTGGACCCGGAGGGTGGTCCAGCCTGTCCAGATTGGCCTGCACTCTGCCAGGAATGCAGCCCCAGGAAGCACACCCAGTGGGGACCGCTGACCCTTGGTGTTCAGCCTCTGCCAACAACAGGAGGGGCCGGAGGCTGGGCACCGGCTCAGAGGTGAGCGCAGGCCACACTGCAGGGTATGAAGGTCCTCAGAAGGCAGCAGTCATCTGCCCTGGAGCGGTGGGCAGGTGAGAGCATCCACTTTCTATTCAAGGGTGTGTGCAATGTCATGACAAAAACCTGGATGTGTTTGGGCCTAAAACCACTGACCCCTGGTTTCTGGACCAGGAGGGGTCACCATCACAGGACCTCTGCTGCCTACAAGTGTCCTTGTCAGCCCTGCCCGGACAAGAATGCTGTCCAGATGACATGAACAGAGAAACTGGGGATCGTGGCCTGGTCTGGCCACCTGTCTGTCCGGCTGCTGCAGCTGAGTCAGACCCTGACATCAGACAGAACAGTCCTGAGCTCAGAGGGACTGTGCCTGTGCTATGGGGACAGTGAGGTACACAGGGCATGGCTCTGCCCTCAGTGGCTCCTGACCTTCCAGGACACAGGGGCACAGTCCTCTTACCTGTGCCCAGGAGAGCTGCTGTCCCTCAGCCACCTTATCAACAGAGAATGGCTCACAGGAACAGACTTTCTCCAGGTGGGGGAGAGAGGAGCAGACACGATCACACCTAGAGCACAGGTTGAGGGGGCAGGGGCAGAAAAATCACTTGGAAGAAAGCTGGAGGACACCTTGAGAGGTAGGAAGCCATCTTCCAGAGCAGCCGATAGCAGGAGTGAGAGGCCCCTGGGCACCTATGGGGAAGCAGGTCGTCGGGGTTAAGGTGCCAAGGAGAGAAAGCCCACTGTACTTCCACTCGTGAGCTCCCGAGGGATAGACGGGGTTGGGGGTGGGGGAGGGTGGGGGGGCTCCCTTGTGAGCAGCAGGTGAATGCACCTCACACTGGCTAATAATTGTCCCAAACTGCCAGGGGGCCATCATTTCAGGAGAAGGCCGAGTCCCTGAGATGGGGCCATCACAGCAGGACTGTCTCTGTGTGAGTCTATTGTCTTCTGTTGGCTCTGCCACCAAGCTCCACCTACATTCCTGCCTCGTTCACACACATCCCTTCATAGGCAATCCGGGCACCGCCCACATCTCTCTCTCTCTCTCTCTCTCTCTCTCTCTCTCTCTCTCTCTCTCACACACACACACATACACACACACACACACACACACACACGACAATAGTAACAGGGCCGCAGTAGCTCGGACACCTGAGAACATTCTTTTCTTAGTCCTCAACACCCCATCCCCATGTCACTTCAGACCGGGACCCCAGACCCCTCCTCTCATGGTGAATAAGGCCCAGAGGTCCACATGCCAGTCAGAACTGCCTGGCCCCTGCCCTAGGGCTGGGTGACATGGACAGCTCCTGCCCTTTGGTCAAAGACATGAGACAAAGACTGGTCACCAAGCAGGGTGGTCACTGCTGGGGGCCAGTTTGGGACAATGGGGAAATGACACCCAGGGCAGAACAGATGTGAAAGGCCACCCCAGGGAGGCAGAGGGACAGCCGAGGACAGACTGAGGAGAGAGAGTGAGGACCTCAGGCCCAAGTGGTGGGCGGCGGCGGCAAGCCCTTGTGTGTGAAACACCGGAATGTAGTGGACGTGAAGGGAAGAAACACGCCCCCACCCCCACGGTCTGCCTCTCACAGTGCGAGGGCCCTCGTCCGCCGGCCAGGCCCAGGCTGAGCCCTGGGAATGCCTTGGGCTGGGGAGGCCCCTGTGGACCCGCTGGGGAGGCCCCTGTGGACCCTCTGGGGAGGCGCCCTGCATGTTTCCCCGGAAGGAGAAGACTGTTGGCAAATCCACAGCCACGGAGAACTCAGCATTTTGATGCAAAAACCAACAACGCGTTTCCTTACAAACCAGTAAGCAGCAAAATAAATAAAATGAAACCAAAAATGCCTACCCCTTTCCAGCATTTCCTCTGAGACCTTCCAACGCTCAGGTTACACCTGGGCACCGTGGTAGATTTCGGCCCTGGGGCTGAGTTTGAATGGCCAGCAATTTTAGCCTCCAGTAATGACTCGGGCCAACGCGGTGGCAGTGAATGAAGTCTTTTTACGTCCTTCCCTGGTGTAGTGTGATCTCTGGTCCCTGTGCCCGCCCCCTACCCCCAGAGCTCCCTAGGGGAGTATCCTGCCCAGCACAGGACTTGGGTACATTCACACAGACCCTCAATAAACGCTCATTTCCTAAGTAACTTTTCAACCAGTACAGTTCTAAAAATTTCAGAGCATAAACGTCTTGGGGCAGAAAAGCCACCAGGCGCACAGGAAGCGGTGTGGGGTGCCCGTCCTACCTTGTTGTAATACCGCACGTGCACCGAGTGCCACCGTCCGTCACTCACGCCCCCCGGAACCTGCGGTGCCACCGTCGTTGTGGTCTCACCTGGGGGGGCAGAGGGAGGTCCAGAGAGCAAGCAGAGGTTAGTGGACTGCTAAGGCTGAAAATCTTCCTGATGGTCTGGATAAATGTCCTTTTCTAATAACCAGGACAGCATTCTAATGGCTTTGTAAATGTTTCCATCTACAAGTGTACCACCCTTCAGTGATTCCTAGTTTCAGACACCTGAGCTGCCTCTTCCGTGGTTTCAGCATTGTAAATAACACCGCAGCGAACATCTCTAGGCATTCTGGATTCTCGCACTGGACGGATCCCGGATGTGGAACCAGGGGGATCTGGCTGAGCACCCCCTGATGGCCTGCACAGGGTTAGGGATGCTCTTCCCGCAAGGAGGCTGTACCTGCCGAGAAGGTGAGCTGCACCTGCTCATCCACGATCTCCAGGGCGATAAAGTCATGCTTCTCATTGAAGCGGCCATTATAAAGCAGCAGGGCATTCCTCTCCTGGGTGGCAAACCTGTGGGGCCAAGCGGAAGCACAACACACTGTGACTGAGCCCTGAGCAGAAAGTTTGCTGGCGGCCCAGCTGTGACACGCCCAGCCAACACAGGGCAAGAGCAAGGGCCGCACGCAGGAAAGATAGGTCCCAGGCTCTTTTTTCTCATCATGAGCTGACAGTCCATAAAACCTGATCATAGTAATGTTCCTTTCTGAAACCAGCTTCTATGGGGGAAAGTGGCTACCACGGCCTAAATACCATGAAAAGGTTACATCTGCACAACATTCTACAAGGATGGCACAGACACTATGCCAATCAGAGATGTTTAAACAGAAAACACACTCAGAGCATCTTCTGCCATGGGAACTAGATCCCACATAAGTACATCACAGCACAGGGTCCCTTGTTGTCACAACCATACTCCAGCATCACTGAGTTAGTCCTTCTGCTCCAAACACTACACACATCCCTGCCCCAGGGCCTTTGCACCTATTGTTGCCTCTGCCAGAAAGTGTACGTCTGGCTCTGCAGATCTCTCAGGGGCCACCCAATGTGATTTCCCCAACTCGTGTTACCTAAAGTGTGCCCCCCCCCCCCGACAATCATCACATCACTCAGTGTATTTCTGAAATTATCTTTGTTTATTTGCTTATAAGAACATGGGGTCCTTAAGGGAAGGGAGTATGACTCTCACTCACTGTGGCATCCCAGGGGCCAAAACAGGGTCTGGTTCTCAAAAGAGCTTAGTAAAGCGTGCTGGACAAACGAAGGAAGGTGAGTGAACGTGCAGGTACCAGTGAATGAACAGACTTGTCCGACTTCACGCTTCCAGAGAGTAAAACTGACTCTGACAAGAGATAAACACTCTCAGAAGTCCTCCTCCCACCTCCACGGTCCTGAGGAAGCTGATCCATCAGACCCCTGGGCCCTTGACGGGGGTGTTCAGACACATGGAGTTGCCACACTGTCTGCCAATGCCTCGGTTACTCAGAACCTTTCAAACCTCCCGAATGAATTTGGGGCTACTTTCTGAATTAGCTGAATGTCTCTCTCATCGGAGACTAAGTGGGGGAAATTCATCGGAGATTAAGGGGGGGGGGGATTCTCTGCTTTGATTTGAGGCTGGTCTATCCGTTTCCCTGCAGCAGGAGTCTGCTGGAACCAGCCTCCGGCCCCGGACCTCAGACTTTCCCTAGAGTTATGGAAAATCGGTAGCTCCCATCCAGACCTTGAACCCCTCTGTTTAGAATGCAGACTAAAAAAAAAAGACACCCAAACAGCAAAGTGGGGGCTTTGGGTGCAGGGTGAGCAGGTAGAAAAGGGGGTGAATTAAGACTGGCCCCAACTCTAGGGGCAGGTAGAAGAGGGTAAAGGGGAAATCAATGGTGATGGAAGGAGACTTGACTGGGGGTGCTGAACACACAATACAATATACAGATGCTGTATTGTAGAGCTGTATCCCTGCAATCTATATAATTTTATTAACCAATCTCACCCCAATAAATTCAATTAAAGAAAAAAAAAAGACTGGGACCCACTCAACACCAGGCTTGATTCCCAAGACTTGCGACTCTCTGGGTCCCACCCAATCCTCTTGGTTGGGTCTCACTGTTATAGGTTTCTCTTTGAACCAAGGTGGGAGCTGGTCGGCTGAACTGGCCCGCAGGGCACCCTCCGGGCAGCAGGGCCCACTGCTGGAGAGGCGAGCTCAAGAAGGGGACCCGGGCCAAGGGGAGGGTCTCAAGAGTGCAAGTGAGAGGAAAGGTGAGAAACAGAACCCTGCTGCGTCGGAGGGGGCAGGGGAAGGAGAGAACAAAGCACGGGGCAGGGGGAGGGGAGGCGAGGCAGCTGGGAACGCAGGGCGCAGGGAGAGCGGGCACTTGGCAAACAGAGCCTGGAAAGAGGAGACGCAGCCGAAACAAAAGCCTCGCCCAGTGCCCCAGCCCACCTTTCTCACGGGGTCCCCCTCAGCAGGCACAGACCCCCGCCCACCCCCACCCCCCACTCCTCCGGGGCCCCGCCCCCAAGCAATCACACCCCACACTGTAGCTGTACTTCTCTCCAAGTCTTAGGATTTTGCTACTGAGGTCATTCCCTACAGAACACTCGCTGACTTTTGCAGTGGCCCTGACATCACATGCATCAGAAATCATCCATATGTTTGGACAAGACATCATGTTATGTGGACATTTAATTAATCTTTTTTTTTTTTAGTCTCTCCCTGAGTCTAGAGCCAACAGATTTCCTTTTGTCTGTTTCTGGCAGGTTTGCCACAGGCCTGCCCACCTCTGGCACCAGGGCTTCTGGTCACCTCTTAGGTCAGCTTGCTGACCGCTGGATGCCTGGAGTGTTGGGACGCCACTGAGGAGCTTCAGGACAGTGGGTAGAAATCACGGACAGACAGCTGGACCTCAGCACGGTGAAAGACAGGCACGGCTCTCCCTCTGGGAGCTCGAAGCTGGAAACCCTAGCCAGGAATCCCGTGTGGCCATTTAAATACAGGTTTCGAAAAAGACAAGCATCTGCTTTAGATACTTCACCACAATCAAATAATCCGACAACCAGGAGAAAATTCAGGGCCAGGAAATCTGGCGTAATTTCCCACCCAGCCAGTGAGTGTCCACGGAGGGTCGGTCTAGAGCAAGAAGGCTTGAGCCACAATGTACAAAGCCTGCAGATGAGTCAAGCCCCCACGTTAACCGACTGCCCCCGTCAGGGGAAGGGTGGCCTGAGCCCACAAGCAAGGACGTCCCAGGCTGAAGGCAGTGGACAAGCGGGTAGGGACCGGACCATTCAGCTGGAGCTGGAATGCAGGCATCGTCCGCCCTGGGTCAGGGAGGCTTCCTGAAGGAAGCAGCAGGAGGGCCAGTAGGAGGGAATGAGGAAATGGCCTTGTGAGGCTGGGCAGGTCCAGAGAGCCACAGGGACGTGAGGCGGCCACATTAGGAGGCTCAAGGTACCAGAATCGGGGTCACCAGGGATCAGACCACAGAGGTCCCCTGCACCTTAATAAGTTTGGGCCCTGGCCAGTTGGCTCAGTGGTAGAGCATCCACCTAGCATATGGATGTCCCAGGTTCAATTTCCAGTCAAGGCACACAGAAGTGACTGTTTGCTTCTCTACCCCTCCCCCTCTCCCTTCTCTCTTTCTCTCTCTCTCTCTTCCTCTCTTGCAGCCATGGCTCGACTGGTTCAAGCATGTTGGCCCCGGGCGCTGAAGATGGCTCTGTGCAGCTTCCACCCCAGGTGCTAAAAATAGCTCAGTTGGAGCATCGGCTCCAGGTGGGCAGAGCATCAGCCCCAGAGAGGCTTGTTGAGTGGGTGGATCCTGCTCAGGGAGCATGTGGGAGTCTATCTCCCCTCCTCTCACTTGGAAAAATAAATAAATAAATAAACAAAATCTAAATCTATCTATCTATCTATATTTAAAAAGAAGAAGAAGAAGTTTGGGCTTTCCCCCACATGGCAGGCAGGCCCAGTTTGACTGCCGACAGGGATTGACCTCTCAGGCTGAAAGCAGAGGACACCAGTGCTGTCAGACCAGGTGTCACCAGGGAGTGAGGATGGGGGAAAGGCCAAGGTTCTGGGTGCTGGGAAGGAGGGAAGTGGCCGGATGTGGGGGACACAAGGTCAAGGAACTCATGGGATCTGAGAGAGAGAGGAAGGGGAGAGAACAAAGAGGGCCCTGCCACCTCAGGCCAGTCTGTAGACAGGGGTGGAGCAACCGAGATGGACATGGGGGTTCCTCTGGGGTCTGCTGAGGCGGGGCACACAGGGGACGCCCGCACGGGGACATCCGTGAGCCAGAACACGGGCATTTCAATGTCCCGGCCACGTGGAACTGGCTCTGTGGTTTACTGGAGCTCGACTGAGCAGGCTCCCTGCCCCAAGTGTCCTGGCCACCTGGGGTCTCAGTGTGCATCACTGGAGCACCCCCTCCTCAGCAGGACACTGAGGGTCTCTCCTGCTCGATTTGACACCCCGAGGGACAGTTATTTGTGCGGGCATTTCTGATTTGCCTCTGCTGCCCAGGGCTCACTTGACAGGTGCTGAATAAACACATCTGGAGACTCTTCAGTGTGTGCACGCGTGGCTGTCCGTGCACAAGCTCTTCCATGACCCCCACCCCCCGACGCTCCCCCGTATTCCCATCTGCCCTTTCCCTGGAGTCAGCCAGCCCACACTCCTGGCTCTGTTGGGTTTTGGGGTGATGGTGATGCACTGAAGCCCCCCTTTTCTGGGGTGGGACCCCAGGAGAGGAGCCTACTTCATCCAGCCTGAAATGCCCCGATCGCCAAAGGTCAGCTGAGAGGGAGCGTCGGGTCTGGGGTGCCCACTTCAAGGAAGACACAGGGTCACAGAATTCCTACCAGAAGACTGGCTGTGTCCCCCAAGAGGCACCCTAGAATTAGCACAAACAACCAAATATAAAACTACCTACTCTACTAAGTTAAACCTGATTGAAATCTTCAAAATAGGAATGATAGGTGTGAAGCAGCTGTGTTAGGCTTGCTCGCGGGGTTACCAGCTGCAAGCGCTCTGCCTGATCGGTGCGTGGGTGTGTAGCAGCGCCACGCGTGTATGGCCTCTATAAGCCTGTGGGTGTTTGTGCTCCAGAGAGATGTGGGATTGTGGATGTACGGATTGCTTGCCTGCCACTGTCAGGGGCCTTTTTGCTGTTTGTTTGCCTGAGAGGTGTTTTCCCCTGCCTGTGTGCTTGTCTGCGGTTGTGAGACTTTATTAAACAAATGGTCCAACCTTTTCTGGCTCTGCAGTTTTTCTACCATCCGCCTGAATCCAATGTGGACCTGCTTGGCCTTGGCCACGGCATTATAATAGTTACATAAAAAAAACTAAGTTAAATCTAAATTCTTCTCTTGGGGGAAAAGATGCAAAATAAACTACTGACCACAGCACACAATTAGCTCTCCTCTTTGTGTGATAGGTTAAGGAGTCAGGGCTAAAAGGGGTCACGCAGCCGTTCCTTGGTTATCTACCTCACAGGCGACAAAGCGGGACCCCGAGTTGATTCTGCCCGATTCTAAGCCTGCTGGACCCTGTTTCCCCCACCTTGGGCCACCTGGATGTCAGATGCCCAAGTGCTGGCCAGTGAGCAGGACCAGCAGAGCCAGGACCGCTTCCCGGAGTGTGACCTGGGCAGCCATACAGGGCCCCAAGCCTGGCTTTCATGAACTTGTTAACATTTGAACAATCTGCATGGGGTCCTAAAGTTAAGTAGCTGGTCCTACAGGCAACATGGAGCCACTCAACCATCAGAGGTTAGCAGGGGACGATGCTTTGCTATCTAGAAGGATGGCAAACGTGGGGACAGGTCCCCGACCGGGGCCACACTCACGTGAGGGAGACGCTGAAGTGGAAACGCTGCCGGAGGCCGCGGAAGGTGACGAAGGACTGGGGCGGGAAGCTGCGCGTGGTCACCTCGCAGTAGGGCCTCTCGAAGTCGCCGGGGGGACACACGCAGTGGAAGCCCCCGATGAGCAGGTTCACGCAGGTGCCCCCGTTCTTGCACACGCCATTGGCACAGCGGCCAGAGCGAGCGCTCACCTCACAGTGGTCACCTGCAGGGCGGGACATAGGACAGGAGGTCACACAGCTGCCCCAGGAAGGAGCAAACTGCCCCGGGGGACCCATAAAGATGGCTACAAAATCCATGGGGGGCTGAAGTTCCAGATGGGAGAGTACTTCCAGGGCACAGTGGGGTCGGGCCGCCCCTGCACACATGGTCCTTCTCATTGCAACCATGGCCCCCAGCTCCGGCGGGCAAGCTAAGGAGGAGGTTCAGCAGGTTCCCAATAAGCACCGCCTGAATTTGTCAGGTGACTAAGTCACACTTGCCCTGTCCCTGTCCCTATCCCCATCCAAGGTCTCTGGGGTCTCCATACTCTGTGCAGCATTGAACCCTTCTCAGTATCCAATCCTGTTCTGAACACCCCCCTGGCTGAGTTGGGCTCTCTCCTACCAGAGATTTACCTAGAAACAATGAGAATAACTAGAGGGCCTCACGCCCTCTCCCCACACCCACACCTGCTGCAACAGCTGAGCACATGACAACCTTGACCTGACCGAGACTCTGGGGCATGCCGGCCCAATCACACTGCACCCCAAGGCTACCTCAGGTGGAGCCCCTGGCCCCCAGCTGAATTCTAATTTGCTTTAATCATGTCTTTCTCTCCCACTGGCCTGTGAGCCCACCGAGGGAACCAATATGCTTCCTGGAGCTTCAGGGACAGTAGAGTTCTGGACACTGTCCCGGGGACTGATCAGGCAGCCCAAGCTGACCACTTCTGCCCCTGAGGCCCGTTGGAGCCAGAGTGCTCAGGACTCGGTCCGCTGCAAGGTCGTGCTTGCCAACAGGGAGGCTACAGCCAGCACCTACCGATTCTGAGCTGCGGTCTGGCTGGGCAATCCCTGCTCCCCTGGACAGGGAGGACGGCCCCCAACCCACACTGGGTGGACATCACCAGCCCCCTCGCAGACCTGCACACAATGTCAAGAGCTTCTAACAACCAGGAGTTCACCAGCTCCCAACTAACATTCTTTGCCAATTACTGATTTTTAAACAAATGCACTTTGAAATAAAAGTGTTCCGTCCACATAAAAAAAAATCACTGTAAAAGCAGCACGGCCTGCAGAGTACATGTCTTCAGTGGGTTCTTACACATTCCCAACAGGATGTCACAGCATCTGCCTGCTTGCTCTGTGCTCCGTCCTAGAGATCCTTCCTGTCAGCACCCCATCAAATCTGAAACCACTGACGCTTCCTGTTCTGCGATGGATGGGCACGTACCTTCTTTCTAGTTCTCTCATTTTGCAAATCCCTTTTCAATGTATGTCCTTAGGGTGTTTTAAGAATCTCTCTCTTGCCTGACCAGGCAGTGGAGCAGTGGATAGAGCGTCCGACTGTGATGTGGAGGATCCAGGTTCGAGACCCAGAAGTCACCAGCTTGCACGCGGGCTCATCTGGCTTGAGCATAAAAAGTTCACCAGCTTAGACCCAAGGTTGCTGGCTTGAGCAAGGGGTTGCTTGGTCTGCTGAAGGCCCATGGTCAAGGCACATATGAGAAAGCAATCAATAAACAACTAAGGTGTCAAAACAAAAAACTGATGATTGATGCTTCTCATCTCTCTCTGTTCCTGTCTGTCTGTTCCTATCTATCCCTCTCTCTGTCCCTGTATTAAAAAAAAATAAAAATAAAAAAAGAATCTCTCTCTTGAGAAAATGCATAAACAGCTGAATCCAAGGATACACATAGTTTCCATTCTGATACTTCCAAACTGCCTACCCCAGAAGGATGCAGAAACGTACATGCCCTCACCAACACTCGGTATACAGTCAATTCCTAAAAATGTTTTGTAAGGGCAACTGAACCTCCAGGGTGTTTTATGTGCACTTAGTTTTGATGAGGTTTGGCATCTTTTGCATTTTGTTGGCAACCTCTGTTTGCTGCCCGATAGTTCCTGTGCTCATTTTTCTGATTGTCTGACACACGCATTTACATCTATACCTGCATTCACCTTCCTTAATACATACTCTTAATCACACACATAGTTGCACACCTGCACACTCACCCACACGACTTCACACCCTCACACAGACATTAATCAGTGCTCCTGGCCTCTTTTCCAGGTGGGTGACCCACGGCCTTCTTAAATTATGTGTGTTAACTTTTAACTACTTTTTTTATTTTATTGATTGATTTTAGAGAAAGAGGAAGGGGAAGAGAAACATCAATTTGTTGTTCCACTTATTTATACATTCATTGGTTGATTCTGGAATGTACCCTGACCAGAGATCGAACCCACAACCTTAGTGTATGAGGATGATGCTCTAACCAACTGAGCAACCTGGCCAGGGCCCTGTGCATTAACTTGAAATGCTTAGCTTTAGGCATAACTGTCCATCATACACTTCAAGCTCTTTAATCTTTACTTTTAATATATCTGTGACAGGCCCTGGCCGGTTGGCTCAGCGGTAGAGCGTCGGCCTAGCGTGCAGAGGACCCGGGTTCGATTCCCGGCCAGGGCACACAGGAGAAGCGCCCATTTGCTTCTCCACCCCTCCGCCGCGCTTTCCTCTCTGTCTCTCTCTTCCCCTCCCGCAGCCAAGGCTCCATTGGAGCAAAGATGGCCCGGGCGCTGGGGATGGCTCTGTGGCCTCTGCCTCAGGCGCTAGAGTGGCTCTGGTCGCAACATGGCGACGCCCAGGATGGGCAGAGCATCGCCCCCTGGTGGGCAGAGCGTCGCCCCATGGTGGGCGTGCTGGGTGGATCCCGGTCGGGCGCATGCGGGAGTCTGTCTGACTGTCTCTCCCTGTTTCCAGCTTCAGAAAAATGGAAAAAAAAAAAAAAAAAAAAAAATATATATATATATATATATATATATATATATATATATATATATATATATATATATATATATATCTGTGACATTTGGGAGTGTTTGCTGGGCATGTCAGCGGCCAAGTACAGTGTATTCTGGAATAATAAAGCCAAAAGGACAGGGTGGGGTGTGCTCCCCAAGCTGCGACGGCAAGCAAGGGAGGCCAGCATAGCCCTTCCCGTGCGCTCCACCTTGTGGCGTCCCAGAATCCTTCCATCCTGGTTCTGGTCCAGACGGTCCAACATTCACTTGGATGAAAGTGAAGCCCCCATAGTTGGCCACAGCTGTTTCGAGCTCTGCCTTCACAGTGGACTGGGAAGTGTGAACTCACTCCAGCTCTCACCTACACTCTGGAGGGAGGCTCCCTGTCCTCACCTGGCCCCTCTGAAAGGCCACCTGTCACCATGGCCCAGAGGAAGAAAGCCCCACCCCCAATGTACATCCAAGTGAGCAAGTTCTTCATTGTCTGGATGATCTGAACTTGACTTTGCTAAGAGGATTCCTGCTTCCAAATGCAGAGGACGACAGAAACGGGGACTTGTCCTGTCCCAGCCACGTGAGCTCCTGCCTTCCAATGACCCTGCAGGTCAGCCAGCGGCCTTCCCAGCACCGACTTCCTGTGCAGAGGGCCTGAGGGATACAGGGCCACTTCTCCCTCCAACGTCCTGCTGTTCCCAATAAGCCGCGAAAAACGCCAAGTCTCCATGTCGGTGTTTTAACTATATATATAAAGTTACTTAATTTCACTTCCAATAGGTACTTGTATTGGTTTCCTGGGGTTGCTGTGAGAAAGTACAGAAATCAGCCCTGGCCAGATAGCTTGGTTGGTTAGAGCATCATCCCGAAGCACAGAGGTTGCCAGTTTGATTCCTGGTCAGGGCACATACATGAACAGCTTGATGTTCCTATTTCTCTCTCTCTCTCCCTTCGTCTCTTGCTGAAATCAATAAATAAATAAATAAAAAACAACAACAGAAATCCCCTCTCTGTCTGGAGCCAGAAAAGTCTGAAATCCGTGGTAGGGCGGGGCCAGGTTCCCTCTGATGGCTCCGGGAGGGTCCTTCTGCCTCTCTGAGTCCCTGGGGTCTCCAAGCACTCCTTGGCTTGTGGCTGCTTCACTTCCACCTCAGCCTCTCCTGGCACACTGACGTCTGTCTCCCCTCTGTCTCGAACTTCCCTCTCCTCTTAAAAGGTCACTAGTCATTAGATTTAGGGTGAACCCAAAATCTAGCATGATTTCATCTCGGGAGCCTTAACTAATTATATTTGGACAGACCCTATTTCTAAACAAGGTCACGTTCTAAAGTTCTAGACATCACTAGATTGGGGGACATCACCAGTGGTAGGATTCAGCCAGTTTGCACCAGTTTGGCAGAACCAGTTGTTAAAATGGCACTTGTAATCAGGGTTCTAAGGTGGGCGCCTGAGCAGCCACCCAATGGAGAAATCACAAATTTACATTCCTTACTCTTTTTTAACGTTCATCTGCACAACAGCGTATTCTAAGTGCCCACAGTAATGTTCATTCTGTCCATAGGTGAAAAAAATTGCAAGTGAGGATGCCAATCAAGAAGCAATTTGGGGCCCTGGCCAGCTGGCTCAGTGGTAGAGCGTCGGCCTGGCGTGCAGAAGTCCTGGGTTCGATTCCCGGCCAGGGCACACAGGAGAAGCACCCATCTGCTTCTCCACCCCTCCCCCTCTCCTTCCTCTCTGTCTCTCTCTTCCCCTCCCGCAGCCAAGGCTCCATTGGAGCAAAGTTGGCCTGGGCACAGACGATGGCTCTATGGCCTCTGCCTCAGGCACTAGAATGGCTCTGGTTGCAACAGAGCAACACCCCAGATGGGCAGAGCATCGCCCCCTGGTGGGCATGCCGGGTGGATCCCGGTCGGGCGCATGCGAGAGTCTGTCTGACTGCCTCCCCGTTTCCAACTTCAGAAAAAGAAAGAAAGAAAGAAGCAATGTGGAAATACCTTAAATAACAGTTTTATTGTTTTTTTGGTCAGGTATTATTTAATATATTTTTCATTAATATTTTAAAACTCTTTCTTATAATCTAGTTTTGTGTACTTCTTTTGTTGTTCTTATTTAAGTATTAAATGAATGGAATAATAAACTACCTTTCAGAATATTGTTTTTTTATACTTAAAACGGTCATTATGGCAGAGAACCAGTTGTTAAATTATTTGAATCCCACCACAGGCCGTCACTCACCCCACTACAGAGGCTCTCTGCGTTTATCCTAAAATGGCAATCATAGTAAATGTTTCCATCTACAAACAGTGACCTCAGGCAAAGCCCAGGTCCAAGTCACTCATCAGACTCTGGGTTCTCTGCCTCTGGGAGGGGCTCTTTCTGAGGCCATTTCTTCCCGGGGCCAGTACGGATGGAGCACTGAGGCTAGGCCCGGGCCAGCTCCCCACAGCCTCGGCCATGCCTCAGGCCCGCTCCTTTGAGCCTCACATCCCACCACCCATCCACTTCTCTCTTGTAGCCCAGACCTCACACCTGATCTTTCCCTCACCAAACCTGTTCCCTTTGGGGTGCCCTACCTGGGGGACAGCGCCACCACATCCAGGGAGGCAAGCCAAGAGAGCCCAGGGCCCACCTCACTGCCCTTCCCCTTGACCCCATCAATGACGTCTCGAGGGTCTCGGGTCCCCCACTCCCACTGCTGCCTGCACCCGGATCTACATCACCCCGTCTGCACAACCACAGCACGTCCTCGCGGGCCCCTGCACCCACGTCAGCTTCCCACCGCCTCGCACATCTGCTGGCTCACCGCCACACAACACTGGAGAGAGCTTCGGGATACTGACCTGGCCACGGCCCAGGTTAGGGCCAATCCTTGCGCTGCACACAAGACATCCCTCCACCACCTCGGGGCCCGGCTCTTGCCTACCTCTCACGCCAGCCACAGGGTCTGCGGGCCGTGTAACAGGCCGTGTGCGTGCTCCGTAGGTGTTCACTACCCTGGTCACCCAGCAGGACCACCGTGCTCGGGTGCTGTCTCCAGGCCTCTGCGGTGGCCTTCCCTGTGCCTGGATGCTTCGGGAGGTTCCGTCCTCTGGCCTGACCAGGTCTAGATGCCCACGACAGACCCAGCTTCAGAGCCACACATGTGGTGTGACTGTCCCTTAGCAGGTATCTCCCCAGACTCAGGACTGTTTTGGGGTCGAGTCTAAGAAGACTGAGCACACAGTCAGTACATAAGAAACGTATCTCGTGTTTAGGGCCTAGGCTGACTGCCCAGTGCACAGAGAGGGCATCGAGGAACACCTGGCACCCAGCAGGCACTTAACGAGAGAGCCTGTGAAATGAGGTCACGCCATGCCAGGATTTCCCCAATCCCAAGCCAATGAGGAATGCTGCACAAACTTATAACACGGACATAATTCATGTATTTGATTTAAATGGTGCTGGAAATATGCATTGATGTCATAAATGAAGAATTCTACAGGGAATCACGCCCTACTTGTAAAAGGTGGTGAGAGCTCAACATTTGGGTTTCAGGTGAACTGGGTCAGCCAGGAGAAAGGTTCTCACTCCTGGGTTCCAGAACCCAGGCCCCCATAGCTGCCTGTGCCGGGGTCTCCTGCAAAGATCATGAGGGGCTCCCCACAGAGCCCACTCGAACTTTGTATAAACTGTACATTAACCCAATTATGCTTTTTCCTTAGTGTACATATTCTGTGCAGTGGTGCATTCCCAATCCTAACAGCCGGCCCTGGGAGCGGGAAGCCTGGACTGTAGGTTTGCCCATTCTACATATGATACATTACCCCTCCACCTCCACCACTGTCACAGCCAACGTCAAGCTACCTACTTGACATCACTGAGCACAGAGACGGGAAGGGATGGGGTAGGGTAGTTTGTAATTCTTACAATCCTCTTATCCTAGGTTAATAATATGGATCAAGTTCAGCAAACCCAGTATGTAACTGTTACCCAGCTCTCACAAGAAGTTCAAGTGTAATGAAACAATTGTTCTCAGAGGGGCATACTATCGAGATTTAACTTTATCTTTTCCAGAGATTCTCATTGTGAATAAATCTGGGCTTCTCCTGATGTCCCAGTGTTCTGCATGGAGTCAAACACTGGCACTCAGTCATTCTAAACCTGGAGGAGAATCCCATCCTCCTAGTACGCTCCCCCCCCCCCCCAATTATGGCAGGCCCCACCCACTTGGCCAGGATCAAGTTCCCTGGGTTAAATAAATAGCCTTGCTTAATAATGCATGCAGCATGCCACAAACCCTACAGATGACAGACAGGGGCTGCAAATGCAGAGGCCCCAACAGAAAATTTGACTCCCCCCCAAAAAAAATCATTCTTAACTATAGAACCGAAGTGCCTAGGAACCAAGGCCCCCAAGACTTCACACATTCCCCATCACTGGGCACTTGTCTCATACCAGGCTTGGGGCTAGGGGTGGACACTGCCCGATTGCCCAGGGACCCCAGGTCACAGTGTCAGAGCCACAGATCCTTGGATTGAGGAGTTGAGTCCCCTGGAGAAGCTCCCTGCTTCACAGGGCTTAAGCCCACAGCTCACCTGCTCACCTGCTCGGCTCACCTGCAGGGCTCACCTGCCTGGCAACTGCTAAGAGCACAGAGTTACCGAGCACAGGGTGCGCGGGCCAAGCCCCCGCTGGGCTAGTTATTCACCAATCCTCTCTGCATCCTGGTGCAGAAACTCTTATATGCCCCCACCTCACAGACCAGGAGACAGGCTGGGCACAGTGTATAAAGCCTACCATTTTTTGTACCTAACAAAAGAAAATTCTTCAAAGTAAAGGAAATGGGATGAAGAAATAGTGTCTGTGTAGGAGCCTCGAAGCTGGGCTGTGCAGGAATGTCACAGAAGTGGGGAGAGGAGAGAGATGGGGGTGCCAGGCCAGCTGGAGAGCAGAGCACAGAGGGCCAAGCAAGGGTAAGGGCGTGTATGCGGTTTGACAACTCCTATTTTTCAATAGACAATTGCCTTCTAGCCCTAAGAAACAGCTAAGGGCTTTGAACTAGAAAAACTTGAATTTCCAAAGGTGGTTTAAACCATAACGGGCAGCGTGCAGCCTGAAGTTCAGGCAGAAATAAAGATCAGGGTGCTTGCAGAGAACAGAGGTCCTGGGGCACCATCAACCACACCAGCCTAAAGACCGCCCTGCCCCGTGGACTGCCTCACCCTGGAGGCGAGGCTATAGACAGGGGTCTCATCCTGACACGGACACAATCCACAGCATGGCTAACATCAGGGACTCCAGCAGGGGAGGCACAATGTCAGAGGCTAAGGACAGGGACACTGCAGGGTCCCTGAGATGGGACGGCTGTCTCAGAAATGACTCACAAGAGAGAATGTGCTCAATCCATCCATTCATCCTTCTGTCCACCCGGGGCCTCGGCGCTCCCCTCCACCAACCCCTTCTCTCCACCCCCCAGCACACTGCCTGGAACAGAGGTTTCTAAGCAAGCTCCTGACCCGTGCCTCAGTTTCTCCAGTTGTGAATCCCTCCCTGAAGGCAGGAGTTCTGTTTCTTGCCCTGAAGCTACCCCTGAGCACCCACGAGGCTGGCGTCCAGCAGAAATGGGCTGATTCTGTCAAGTCTGAGCTGAGCACCTGGCATGAGGTGTAATTTTTGTGGCTCCCTGTTATCAACCAGAGACTGGAGGCCACCTTGGTCCAACCCTGCTCTCCAGCCCCTCTTCCCGCCCCCAGCTCCCTTCACACCTCTCCTTTCATTTTGTTTGACTTTCTTACCTCCGGGTGATTGGCTCTGTCCTGAAGCCTCCTCCGTCTGGGAGAACCCAGACACCTGCCCAAGCCCTCCCGATTGCCCTCCCCCCAACACCTGCACCAGGAGGTGGGGAAGGCGGAAGTCCAGACCACCGCTGCAGGCTTGTCCTGGGTTGGGCCTTCGCAGGGTGACTTCATTATTGTCTTTGGAGCAAATTCCCAGAAGCCCAAACACACCCATTTCAAAAAATATAAATAAAAAACGCATTCCAACAGAGAAAAACAAACAAACCCCCCAAAACACAAGATTCCGGTGTATCCGGTATATCTACAGTTTAACTGTTTTTACAGGAGTCACCCACACCTCTGAGAGTTGAAACCCAGCTTGCTTGAATAATCGGTGTGCATTTTAACCTCTCGGGGCTTAAAGGAGAAGGTCCCAGCAGGTGCACGGCCTCCCAATCCCAGCCCCAATCACTCTTTCTTTCAGAAAAGGGCACCCTCCAGCTGCTCATGCTCACTAAGAGGTGAGGGGACAGAAAATAACCATCCCCCAAGTCAGCTACACTGTGAGCCTAAAAGACCATCCATCTTCCAGCCCAGGACGGTGAGGGGCGGGGGCTGAGGTTCTGGGCTTGCTCCTGCTGGACAGGGAAAGGCAACCTGTGGGTGCAGAGGAGAGTGGGCAGCGGTGCCTGGAGGCTGGTAAGGGGCGGCCCCACCGCTTCATCAGCGAGGAGGGAAACCGTGCCAACTCTCAAACAGCAACGTGTCCAAACACAGCTGGAATGCTAACAAACACCTCCATCATCTGTGCAAGACAGCAGCTCAACCCCCCATGGTTTACATCCCCTTCCTGCCCGGAGGAGGAGCAATTCCTTGGTTCAGAGCCATGAACGCAAAGAAGAACACATATTCCTTATTCATCATTTAGAGTCCCGAGAATAGCCGGCTGTCCTCACTACCACCAGCTCCCTCCCGCTATCTGGAACCAGGCAGCCCCAACACCTCAGTCTGGCCACCTCAGCCCCGCAGGCCCCAGCGGAGCAATACGGAGGCATTCGTCCATTCACACCAGGGACAGGGCTCAGGAGTGGGCGACCAGATGTTGGGGGCTGCCACTCTCAGGCCAGGGGCTCAATCTGGACCCCAGCAATTCCCAATGGCCCCGGGTCCCTACTGCGCTTCCAGAGAAACAGTGGGGACAGCCAACCTCTTGGTGCCAATAGCGAAGGCCTCGCTTACTCACCCCTGCCACCAATATGTACTGAGTGCCAAGCAGGTGCCAGGCTCGGTGGGAGCCAGGGGTGTGGTCAGCAGAATGACAGAGCCCAGAGCCCCCAAGATGTCCACATCCTCCTCTCTGAAGCCTCAGGAGAAGGGAGCTCATACTGCAGAAGGGGCTTCGGAGGTCTGGTTCAGTCAGGGACTGACCTTGACATGGGAGGTGAAGTGGTGACTGGGCCCTGAAGTAATGACGAGTTATCTAGGGAGGGAGACGGGATGAGGGTCAGGAGTACGAGCTGCGACCATGTAAGCCAAGGATGGAGTGTGGTGAGAATGGGGCCATGAGTCAAGGAGTATAAGTGGGCAGCCTGTACAAGCTGGGAGGTACAGAATCTCCCCCAGTCTCTGGAAGGAACTATATGCGAATATATCCATGCTGTTGAAGCCACTGGTTTGTGGGACTTTATCACAGCAGCTGCAAGACACTGGTTGAGGGGTGAACAGGCAAGCCCACCACTGCTCCTTTAGGGCCTGTGTTCTGGCTCTTCTTGCAGAAGCAGCTGCTTCCACAAGGGACACTCAGAACCTGCGGTGGGGGAGCCCAGCAGACCCGGCCAAGGAGCCTCATCTCCCCTCCAACAGCGCAGGGCGATGTTGTCAAGAGGTTTTGACTGTATGAGGCATGTCTTCGAGCCACTCCAGCAGCTGAGGTCAGACATTTGGGTGTCTACTTTTGTTCCTTGCTTACCCACTCCCTGCACTCAGCTCATCTGACCCTCTAGAAGCTGGCCATGTGGGACATGGGGAACCTTCCTGCTCTTGTGTTTGGATTTCTAAAAGGAAAACAAACCACAGAAGCCTGCCTTCTGCCCAGGGTGTCCTCTGGCCCCAGCAGAGAAGGTGGACAAGCCAGTTGACAAGAAGTGGCTGCTATCCACCAGTCTTAAGGCAGGTGAAATTGTATCCTCCAAAATCATATGTTCAAGTCCTGAGCACTGGTACCTGTGAATGAGATCTTGTTTGGAGACAGGTTCTTGCAGAAGTGAAGAAGTTAAAATGAGATTATACTGGGTTAGGGAGGACCCTTATGCCCTGGCCAGTGTCCTTATAAAAACAGGCATTGGGACACAGACAAAACACACAGGGAGGAGACAATGTGAGGACAAAAGCAGAGACTGGAGTGATGCGGCCATAAGCCAAGGAATGGTAAGGATCACCTGGGGTCACCCAAGCTACGAAGAGGCCAGAAGGATGGTCTCCTACAGTCTCCAGAGAAAGTGAAGGCAAACTCATGCCCTGATGTTGGACTCCTGTTGTTTCAGGGGCCTTTCGGCCCCTGAAGTCTGTGGTCCTTTGAGGTAGCAGCCCAGGAAGCTGACAGAGTCCCGAGATACAGGGTCAGTCTGAGGACTGTCCTTGTCCCGACAGCTGGTTGGCTACACACATGCACTGTGCCAGCGGCAGGGCATGCTCACTCCGCTCTCCAAAAGCCCCAGCTCTGGAGAGAGAAGTTTTGGGGAAGAGGGGGTGCTTGCTACATACATGTATCCACACCGCCACCTCCCACTAAGGCTCCATGTATCCACACCGCCACCTCCCACTAAGGCTCCATGTATCCACACCGCCACCTCCCACTAAGGCTCCATGTATCCACACCGCCACCTCCCACTAAGGCTCCATGTATCCACACCGCCACCTCCCACTAAGGCTCCATGTATCCACACCGCCACCTCCCACTAAGGCTCCATGTATCCACACCGCCACCTCCCACTAAGGCTCCATGTATCCACACCGCCACCTCCCACTAAGGCTCCATGTATCCACACCGCCACCTCCCACTAAGGCTCCATGTATCCACACCGCCACCTCCCACTAAGGCTACATGTATCCACACCGCCACCTCCCACTAAGGCTCCGTGTATCCACACCGCCACCTCCCACTAAGGCTACGTGTATCCACGCCGCCACCTCCCACTAAGGCTACATGTATCCACACCGCCACCTCCCACTAAGGCTCCGTGTATCCACACCGCCACCTCCCACTAAGGCTCCGTGTATCCATACCGCCACCTCCCACTAAGGCTACGTGTATTCACACCGCCACCTCCCACTAAGGCTCCGTGTATCCACACCGCCACCTCCCACTAAGGCTACGTGTATCCACGCCGCCACCTCCCACTAAGGCTCCATGTATCCACACCACCACCTCCCACTAAGGCTCCGTGTATCCACACCGCCACCTCCCACTAAGGCTCCGTGTATCCACACCGCCACCTCCCACTAAGGCTCCGTGTATCCACACCGCCACCTCCCACTAAGGCTCCGTGTATCCACACCGCCACCTCCCACTAAGGCTACGTGTATCCACACCGCCACCTCCCACTAAGGCTACGTGTATCCACACCGCCACCTCCCACTAAGGCTACGTGTATCCACACCGCCACCTCCCACTAAGGCTACGTGTATCCACACCGCCACCTCCCACTAAGGCTACAGGTATCCACACCGCCACCTCCCACTAAGGCTCCGTGTATCCACACCGCCACCTCCCACTAAGGCTACGTGTATCCACACCGCCACCTCCCACTAAGGCTACGTGTATCCACACCGCCACCTCCCACTAAGGCTACGTGTATCCACACCGCCACCTCCCACTAAGGCTACGTGTATCCACACCGCCACCTCCCACTAAGGCTACGTGTATCCACACCGCCACCTCCCACTAAGGCTCCGTGTATCCACACTGCCACCTCCCACTAAGGTTACATGTATCCACACAGCCACCTCCCACTAAGGCTCCGTGTATCCACACCGCCACCTCCCACTAAGGCTCCGTGTATCCACACCGCCACCTCCCACTAAGGCTCCATGTATCCACACCGCCACCTCCCACTAAGGCTCCGTGTATCCACACCGCCACCTCCCACTAAGGCTACATGTATCCACACCGCCACCTCCCACTAAGGCTCCGTGTATCCACACCGCCACCTCCCACTAAGGCTCCGTGTATCCATACCGCCACCTCCCACTAAGGCTACGTGTATTCACACCGCCACCTCCCACTAAGGCTCCGTGTATCCACACCGCCACCTCCCACTAAGGCTACGTGTATCCACGCCGCCACCTCCCACTAAGGCTCCGTGTATCCACACCGCCACCTCCCACTAAGGCTCCGTGTATCCACACCGCCACCTCCCACTAAGGCTCCGTGTATCCACACCGCCACCTCCCACTAAGGCTCCGTGTATCCACACCGCCACCTCCCACTAAGGCTCCGTGTATCCACACCGCCACCTCCCACTAAGGCTCCGTGTATCCACACCGCCACCTCCCACTAAGGCTACGTGTATCCACACCGCCACCTCCCACTAAGGCTACGTGTATCCACACCGCCACCTCCCACTAAGGCTACGTGTATCCACACCGCCACCTCCCACTAAGGCTACAGGTATCCACACCGCCACCTCCCACTAAGGCTACGTGTATCCACACCGCCACCTCCCACTAAGGCTACATGTATCCACACCGCCACCTCCCACTAAGGCTACGTGTATCCACACCGCCACCTCCCACTAAGGCTACGTGTATCCACACCGCCACCTCCCACTAAGGCTCCGTGTATCCACACCGCCACCTCCCACTAAGGCTCCGTGTATCCACACCGCCACCTCCCACTAAGGCTCCGTGTATCCACACTGCCACCTCCCACTAAGGTTACATGTATCCACACCGCCACCTCCCACTAAGGCTCCGTGTATCCACACCGCCACCTCCCACTAAGGCTCCATGTATCCACACCGCCACCTCCCACTAAGGCTCCGTGTATCCACACCGCCACCTCCCACTAAGGCTCCGTGTATCCACACTGCCACCTCCCACTAAGGCTCCGTGTATCCACACCGCCACCTCCCACTAAGGCTCTGTGTATCCACACCGCCACCTCCCACTAAGGCTACATGTATCCACACTGCCACCTCTCAGTAAGTGGCAGTTAATGGGAAACAAAGTCACCCAGAAGCGAGCCTGGAACCTGTAGAAAATGTGCAGAGGTGGTAAAGAAGGGAAACTTGGACGTAATCCCGAATCTCTGAAAAGTACATTTTCCTAGGGAAGGATTCTGTTTCTGCTTTATGAGAGGTTTTAATTACAGGCTAGGTAATGATTTTCAGTTTGAATGGTAAGTAACTCTCTGGTTTAAGGACTAAACTCAACCTGAGGAAGAACGCTTGGAAGTGGAGCTTTAATCCTGTAAATTGCACAGGGGTGGCAGCCCCCGCCTCCCTGTGTCGTGTGAATGTCACTCCACAGAGGGCAGCATAGCGCAGAGCACCCCAGGCCCCTCTAGAGTGGACACGCATGGTTTTAGCTTGGGATCGCTCGGTTCCTTAGTAGATCACATGCAAATAAAAATACAGTACTCTAATAAGAGAGTTTAGGGTAAAATTCAGAGTTGGTGTAATGTATATTTTTTGTTATAACAGAAGTGTCAGAATTGATTGTGTTTTCCCATGAGCAGAAAAAAACAGGACTAGCTTTTTACACCAAGTTTTTCTGGCTTTAAATCTACACAAAATGACCTGGCCTAAAGAGGTCACCTTGGAAGACAGTCAGGGTCCCCTGACCTGGGAAAGCTACCATGAGGGGCAGTTAGGGTCCCCCACCATGGGAGGTTACCACGGGGACAGTCAGTGTCCCAGGAAGGCCATCGCACAGGACAACTGGACCTCCCCTTCTGGGGGAGTTGCCACAAAGCTCAAACTGAGTCTCTTCCAAGTGGCTACAGACACAGTGGTTCTCTAGCAGGTGAAGTCCCTGCTGAGCTGCACCCATCATGACAGACTGTCCAGCAGCTGAGGGTGTCAGGAGTCCAGGGATTTTGTGTTTCATGCACAGAGGCATCATTATTCACCGTGCGGGTTCACTGCAACAGCGTCTAAATCCAGACAAGCAACCCAAGGGTCTAAAACCAGAGGCTCAAGAATAAACAGGACCCTAGCAAAGCAGCCTGGGCCAGGAGCGCCCCAGAAGACACCGATGGCCTTTGCAGAGAGTGCCAGGGACCCTCTGCTTCCTAAGGAATGTGCCCAGGGGCTGACGCTGACCTGTGATGAAATCAGGCCTGCAGTCCCCACCATGTGAAGACGTACTGTATTTCCCCCATATAAGACGCTCCCATGTATAAGGTGCACCTTAATTTTAGGGCCCGAAATTTGAAATAAAACGTATTACATAAAGTTATTGAACTCAAGTTTTATTCATCATAAAACTCATACAACTCTTCATCACTGTCAAAACTCCCATCCATTAGCTTGTCCTCATCTGTGTCTGATGACGAATCACTGTCTTCATATACTGCCTCATCCTCAGTTCCCTCTATGGCATTTGAAGTGCCACACTTCTTAAATGACTTGACAACCACTGTATAAAACGCACCCAGTTTTTAGACCCTAACTTTTTTGGAAAATGGTGCATCTTATACATGGGGAGATATGGCATGTGTGGCAAAGGAGCAGGGCCTTCACCATACGAGGAGCCCAGCACAGAGCTGTGTGGTTAAGAACAGGATCAGACCAGACTGGAGCATGGCCAGGCACTCACACCAGCCCGACAGTCACAATCCCCGAGGTGTCCCCACAGAAAGGGACAAAGGAAATGGAAGGGGTGTCCTGTCCCCTCAAGCACAGTGATAAGAGCAGCAAGGGCGTTAGGATGTGTTCTGTAAACTGTGTGGAGGAACGAGCCAGTTAGCCTGACCCCACTGTCCTTGCACAGGTTTTTATTATGCACCTGCTGCATGTCAGCGCTGGGCTGATGAACAGAAGATGCTGGGCGTCCAGTGCACAGGGAGGGGAGGAGACAGCACCAGGCGGACAGATTCTGGCCTCCAACGTCAACCACGGAGAGCGGCTGCAGTGTGGGCGGAGGAATGGGGACAGGGCGATGACATTCGGGACGCCTGGGCACAATGCACTGAAGGTGCAAGGACTCCACAGTAAGAGGAGAGGAGCCAGGCATGGTTCTACAAGCCAAGGAAGGGGCAGTGGGCGGGGCGGGGCCTGGCACTCGAGGTGCTGTGGGCCCAGGCAACAGGACAGACACCAGAGCAGTGGGCAGGGCGGGGCCTGGGACTCGAGGTGCTGTGGGCCCAGGCAACAGCACAGACACCAGAGCAGTGGGCGGAGTGGGGCGGGGCCTGGGACTCGAGGTGCTGTGGGCCCAGGCAACAGGACAGACACCAGAGCAGTGGGCGGGGCGGGGCGGGGCCTGGGACTCGAGGTGCTGTGGGCCCAGGCAACAGGACAGACACCAGAGCAGTGGGCGGGGTGGGGCGGGGCCTGGGACTCGAGGTGCTGTGGGCCCAGGCAACAGGACAGACACCAGAGCAGTGGGACCCAGGAAAGTCAAACACAGCACTGATGTGACCCAGCGCTCGCTATGGGACACGGGACACGGGACACGGGACACGCCAGGGTGGGGAGCCAGTCAGGAGACGCCTTGAAGGTGATGATAATGTGACGATCTGCCTCCACATCCTGCCCCTCACAGGGTCCCATCCTCACAGGGTCCCATCCCTCAGAGGGTCCCATCCCTCACAGGGCCCCATCCCTCAGAGGGTCCCATCCCTCACAGGGCCCCATCCCTCACAGGGCCCCATCCCTCAGAGGGTCCCATCCCTCACAGGGCCCTCGCAGACACAGGGAAGGGCCAGGAGCAGAGCCTGGCCATCCTGTGCTCTCAATCACCATGAGCCAGTGTCACCGCGTCAGCAGGGAGCGAGCGATTGTGAGGTTTAATTAGGGAACAGGTACCAACGGGCCCCCAGGACCAGGATTCAGAACCACGTCCTCAGGCTGGCCCTGGAGCTACCTGGGCTTAATGTCTTCCTGGGAAGGAACAGTCCTGCCAACCCCTCGGGGAACAGGGTAACTGTGGAGTGGAACGCTCTCTGGGGCCTTGGGCTGGGTCAGAGACAGTCACTTCATGGTCCGCCCCACTGTACTGACCCTCAGCGCCCTGTACACAGAAGGCACTTCGTGAAAGATGCAGTGGGATACATGAAGGGACCAGGTATACAGGTGACCAAGGCACTCAAGCCGCTCCTCCCTGGAGTGATGCCCAGGGCAGACAAGCCCGAGCTCAGAGGCCAGAACACAGGATTTGAATCCTGACTCGGCCCTTGAGGCTGGCCCGTGGCCAGGCACCACCTTGCGGGCCATCCTGGTCTCTCTAGGATATGAGACCCCCCTGGCTTCTACCTGCAAGTACCCCTACCACCCCCCCCCTCACTGTGATGACCAAAAATGTCCTTGGATGTTATCATATGTCACACACCCCCCCATGAGATCCGCTGGTCCGGATACTTTAATGTTCCCTACCTCAGTTTCCCCATTTACAAAATTGGGCCGCAGGACTGCTGGAAGGATCAAGGAGAGGACACGCGTGGAATCTAGAGCAATAACCAGCACGTTGAAGGGCCCAGTAAACATGATGCCAGTCGCTGCCACCCAAAGGGACACAGAAACAAGTGAGTGACCCCCAAGAAGAGAGGGGAGCAGCTACCACATAAAAGCCCCCAGGAAGCCTTGAGGAGAGGGACGGTCTGTGTTCAAGGAAGTCAGGACACCTTCCGGAACCTTCCCAGGGCAGGGACAGTGCCAAGGTGGATTCTGAGGGAGGCGACGACCGGGGCCTCTTGGGCCTCAGCACTTCTCTAAGGCCATCGTGGACTCAGACACAAGGAGAGCTGTGAGGGGCACCTTCCTGGGATGACTGACATCTCCCCTTGCCCAGCCGCCTGGTGTCAGCGACACAGGAAGCTTCCCAAGAGCCAGGCCCCGGCTCGGCTTACCAGGAGCACGTAACAAAACCCTCACGACGACAGCGCGGCTTTCACCGCAAAGAAATGAGCTCAATTACCTCCACGCAAGAGAGCCAGGGCTTCAAAGGGAGCAAGGAAGAAAGAGAGGAAGGGGCCGAGGAACGGCAATCAGCCTGCACTGGTCTGTCTCCGAGGGAAATACACACGACGGTTTCAGCGCCCGGCACGTTCCCATGGGCCCCGCCCCGGCCCGGACGGCTCCGCGGCACTTCTGGTGATGACACACCAGGCCACTCCCGGTCATTACTTTCCTAGAAATGACTCTCACGATGAAAACAAAATTAGAGAACTTTGAAAGTTATCAGAAGGTCAAACCCTCTTTGGAGAGGATCCAGGAGTCCATGGGCCCCTAGAAGTCTCGGTTTACCCTGTCCAGATGTTACAAACTTACAACATCGTGCACCTCTCGAACCCAGGCCTGCTGCTGCGGCCCACTGGGCAGAGCTGGGCTCCTCGACAGTGTTAGACCACAGCCTAGGCTTCCACCAGAGCATCAAGGGTGCTGGAGGAGTCTCCCCCAGCAGGTCCCTGCTGACATGTATCTCAACCAGTGAAAGGACCAATTGCACCGGTAACCTTGGATAGCTTACCGATTGGGCAAGGGCAGGTGTGATGTGTGCACTAGCCAGGCATAGAGCAGGTATTCAATTAATATACACAGAGTGAGTGAACGACTGCTCACCAGCTGACCCTGGAGTGTCGCATGCCCTTTCTGGAGGCCTGGGGCCACAACCCTTCAACAGAGGCCGAGAGGCCAGCTCCACACCATGAAGTAAGGAGAGGAAGGGACAGAAATCTACCCGCATGGTGACTCACTGGAGCACAGCGCCACTAAAACTCAGCGAGGAGGGAGGGGTCTAGGTCTCCTCAGCAGAACCGAAACCCCTTCCCACCCCAACAACTCAAGAAGTGATGAGGGGCCGGGGTCTCCTGTGCCTTCCTTCCCTGCTCACCACCAATCCCCAGGGGGGCCAGGAATTCCGGGTTAATGCTCGGTAAGTAGATGGTGGGGGAGAGACCTCCAACCCACGGGCAGGGTAGGGGAGTGGAGGGCACGGGCCGGCAATCCAGTGCCTGAGGCCTTTGTCACCTCCTGGCTGTTCCCTCCAGATGGTAACCAGGCTGGGCTGCAGACGCAGCAAGACGGGGCGCACAGCTTCTCCCGAGGCTGACAAACGCCCTCCCCGGCTGCTTCTCCTCCTGTCTGACGTAAAGCAGCAGGCACAGCTGCCAGCTTCGCTCTCTCTTCCTGCTTCAGAATTACCTGCTAATACCGTAAACCCCTGTCCTAAGCTCGATAAACTCAGACCACGGACAGTCAATAGAAGAAACACAAAGCCACCTCCGGTGTGAAGCCAGCCCCTCCTGATCCCCAAACAGCTCTCCAAAAAGACAGCTGGGCACCACAGGGCAATCGTAAATTTGTTTTGCAAGCAGCCATCATTTTCTGTGCCAGCAATCGGAAACCGAAGCAGGAATGGGCTGAACAGCACCGGTATTGCTTCGGGCAGGCTTTACGATTTTAAAAACAGCGTGGGCTGACTTTGGAGCAATCCAGTTTTCAATGAGTCAGCACGACTCCTGCTAAGTGTCTGTTTACAGCCGAGAAGATGAGTCATGCCTATAGTGACGAGGCATGAAAGCATGGACCTCTTTCCCAGACCCAGATGATTAAAGGCCCACAACCTCCATCCCACTTACACTGTTCACAGCCACCAGTGAAACATGGACTCCGGGATGAGGGACTCTGAATGAAAAACCACTTAAAAGGATTATACGCCATTTTAGACATGTAGATTTTTTTCCTAGGTGAATTCTGTTCTCATAAGGAGGGTGACTTAAAGTCTCCTAGGTTAATAGGGACTTCAGAACTGTTGTCAGGAAGTCATTTCAAGGTTCAGGGGGCTGACCCTGGCTGGTTTGCTGAGTGGTAGAGCGTCACCCTGAGTGTGGATGTCCCAGGTTTGATCAAAAGAAGTGTCCATCTGCTTCTCCACCCCTTTTCCTCCCCCTTCTTCCTCTTTCTCTCTCTCTCTCTCTCTCTGTTCCCCTCCTGCAGCCATAGCTCAATTGGTTCAAGCACATCAGCCCTTGGCGCTAAGGACGGCTCTATAGAGCCTCTGCCTCAGGTGCTAAAAATAGCTCGGTTGTGAGCATGACCCCAGATAGGCAGGGAATCACCCTAGACAGGGTTGTCAGGTGGATCCCGGTTGGGGTGCATGTGGGAGTCTGTCTCTCTATCTCCCCTCCTCTCACCTGGAAAAGAGGAAAGAAAATAAAAAGGTTCATGGGGCCAACAGCTGGGCCCAGCACCAATCTGTTTCCCAGCGGGATGGTGGACAGAGCAAACCCTTAGGGACCCGGGACATGTGAGCAGGGAGCCTCAGGCAGAGCAGAGGGGCCCTGGCCCCCACCACAGCCCACGCCCACCTACCGGTGAAGTCCTCCAGACACTCGCAGGTGTAGCCGCCCTCCCGACTGCGGCAGCGGCCGTTGGCGCCGCAGGGGCTGGAGTAGCACAGGTCGATCTCGGTCTCGCAGTAGTCGCCGGTGAAGCCGGGGGGGCAGCGGCAGCGCAGGCCGTTGATGGGGTGGATGGGCCGGAAGAGCACCGTGGTGGAGCTGATGAAGGGCGCCGAGCTGTCGAACTTGAGCACGGACACGCACTTCATGTAGTTCTCGCAGGGCTCCCGCAGGCAGATGTTGTCGTCGAAGGGCAGCACGCGCTGCGTGGACACGGCGGTCAGCAGCGTCCGGTTCAGGTAGATCTGCTCCTGCAGGTCCTCCGAGGGGAAGAACTTGTCGCGGACGCCGCCGGGGAGCAGGGCGGAGAAGGTCACGTTCAGGATGTTGGAGCTGACGTCCGTGTCGTTCTGGATGTTAAAGACAAAGACGTCATCCTTGGTGGTAGACAGCACTGTGGCCACCCCTTCCACAAAGAGGGACAGCAGCGGGGACAGGAACTTCTCCTGTGACATGTTCTCCAGGCGCACTGTGATGCTGTTGGTCAGCATGTCGTCCGTGATGATGGTGACCCTCAGCGTGCAGAGCGCCGCGACGCTGTGGAGGCCGTCTGTGAGACACAAAGAGTGGGAGGTCACTCGATAACTGTCCATAGGAGTCCCGGTCCCACTCATGACCTCCACCCCATTCCTCTCCCTCCACAGCCAGCTCCTGAAAGCACAACCCTCATACTTCCATGTTGCTCAGAGTCCCCAGTGAACGCCCTACCAGTCAGCAGGATACTCCCTTAACCACCGTGATCCAGCCCCTCGCTGCCCCAGAGACACCCCCACCTCTCATGTAGGGACACTGAACCCCAGTTTTACACCTCTGCACCTGCTCCAGCCACCAGAATACCCCCACTGATCCCGCCCATACCCTGGCCCAGCTCAGACCCCCAGTGTCCAGGATGGACTCGCCCAGGTGCGGCCGTGGCCTCGGATGCAGTGAAGGCTTCTCCTCCCTCATCTCCACGCGCCAAACACACGGGAGACGCATGGCAACACTACTTGAGGAAGACGTGCCCAAAGATGCCGCACCCCAGCCAACACAAGAGAACACGTCACGAAACAAGGTACTTAGGATTTTGAGACAGAAAAGGGCAGGATATTTTGGTTATGGAGTTGAGTATACCATTGGTTCTGAGCCCAGAATCGGAGGAGCTGTCCAAGGGCTGGCGCCAGGGGCTCAGCAGGATGGCAATGAAGCAACCAGGTCACCTTCCCAGCACCCCAAGAGACAGGTCACCCCCACCCTGTGGGCATTCACCTGTCTCTCAAGCCCACTTCAAGTGTGCCAAGGGGCCTCAGAAAACCTGGTAAGGTCACACCCTTCTGACTCTGCTCAGTTTCAGTGTCCCCACAGTCTGATCCGGCCACCTTCCCCTCCCCACCACGTGGCTCCCTGCCTGTGGCCCCGGTTCCCATGGGGGTAACGGTCCCCTCCCAGCCCTCTTGGAGCACAAAACTTATACAGACAAAGGAGACATGGAATGGCACCAGAAGTCACAACACACTTGGAGGAGGGGAGTTCTGAGTGACTGTCACAGCAAACCAGACATTTCTAACAGATTCCGAGATAACTGACATCATCGTCCACGTGACAATGAGAAGAACGAAGGCGAAGGGAAGCTTCATGCCTGCGAACTCAAGCCCTGCCCCCCATCACCACTGCTTCGGAGTGAGGGCCAGGCACTCTGTAGCTGCCTCATCCAGGCCTCAGGATGACCTGGCAGTGTGTAGGACCTTGGCACAGGGAGGAGACTTCAAGGCTGATGTCAAACCCAGAGGCCCACAAGGCAGGGGCTGTTCTATATGCAGCACAAACAGAGTAGGACGTCCACAGCCCCAACCCTGTCTGCAGCTCATGTGCAAAGGGCTGGTGGTGATTATGGAAAAGAAATGAGGAGAAGGAAATGAAGGCAAAAGAAAATGGCAAAGTGTATGGGACTCCACACGAGGGTCACTGCCCGACAGGAGGGGAGCATTTATTCCCCTTCTCTGGTAAGTGGGCTGGACCTGCAGCTGCCTCAGTTTCCCTCTACGGTGGTCCTCACACTGTCGCCCCAGCAGTCGTCCCTCATGGCCCCCACAATAAGACCCATATCACTTACCCTATCTCATGGTCCTATAGGATCTGTCCCCATCCCCCTCCCCTCTTCTCACAGTGATTCCTCCATGTACCCTGCTGTCCCAGAGCCTTTGCACACCTTGTCTTCTGCCTGCCCGTCAGCCAGCGTCTGCTCCCGTGGCCATCCAGGTCTCAGCTGGGTGTCCCTCCTCAAAGGGGCTTGGGTACACCCCCCTCATGCTCTGCCATACCCCACTTTTAATTCCTGAACAAGAGCAGCCACAGCCTGATTTTATTCTTACTTGTTCATATCTGTCTCTCCCCCAACCCCTGTGAGTCCATGAGGACTGAGAACCTGTAGGTCTTGTTCCTGCTGAACTTGTCTCGTCTAGAACAGTTCCTGGCACTTACAGCTGCTGGATAAACATTCGTGAAAGGGAAAGAGGGAGGCCAGTGGGGGGGGGGGGCAGGGAGGAATGAAGGTTTACAGTGGTTTCTCTTTAACCTCAAGATCGACATTTGCACAAACAGCATCAGGAACTCCATTTGTCCGTGTAAGCTATTTTTTGTAGGTATTTCTTTTTTCTTTTTTTTGTCTAAAGACCCATTATAATAATACAGGATATAGGATATTACTTGTCTGCTTCCTGGTGGCAGTTGTTATGAAACAGCCTTCTAATCTCAAACCACACGTGAATGAGTTCTGGCCCAAGATGCAAAGGTTTTTAAAAGATGCTGATTTTAAGCTCAGAGCTCAACCAATCCTGGGTGCTCCCAGCCCTCCTGCCCACCGGGTGGAGTGAGGGCTCCGGTGTGTGGACCCTCCTGCCGGCAGCTCCGGAGGGCACAGCATGTGGAATGCTCACGAGCCCAAGTCACATTGCAGGGACAGACATCTTCACTCGGGGACAAGACGACCTGACCAGAAAAGAGCAATAAATATTAACTCCCGCTGAACATGCTGGGAAACAAAACTTGCACCTGTCAATCAATCTTGCTATTAATTTCTTTCAAGGCCAAGGACCATCCTGGAAACTCCCATCCCAGAAGTGAATTCGCTTTGTACTTGTTGCCCAGGCTGGATTTCTGAGCCACCTAACTGTCCCCAAGTCACAGTGGGAAAGAGACAGAACAGATGGTTGAGTGTGCGGCTGTCACACACATAAACCCCAGACAGTGCACCTGAAGACGGGGCAGGTCTTCACAAGGTGGCTCCTGTCCACCCTCAGACTTTGCGAAAGGATAACCATTGTGCATAATTATGTCCCTGAAACACTGCGGACAGAGGCCATGCATGGTCTTCAAGGACCCGGGGGGGGGGGGGGGTCTCAGGGAAGAGAGGACAGGAGACAGGGTGCAATGCGAGATGTAGTGTCAGATAACCCGAGGAGGCAGTGGGTGGGGTGGGGGTCTCTGAGGAGGGATGGAGCTTATCACACAAGTGGAGAGAAAAACATCTTCTAGCAAGGCCTGGCAAGTCAGTGGTCAACAGGGGGTATGAGTGTCCGGGAGCTGCCGTGACAGAGCACCGCAGACGGAGTGGCTTAAACATTTATCCTGTTAGTCTGGAGGGCAGGAGTCCAAGATCAAGGTGTCAGCAGGCTTGGCTCCACCTGGAGGCCCCATTCCATGGCTCTCTCTCAGCATCTGGTGGCTGCTGGGTCCCTGTTGTCCCTTGGCTTGTAGAGGAGTCCCTCTAATCTCTGCCTCGTCATTACGTGCCCCTTCTACTCCCACCATGTGTCTGTGTCCACATTCCCCTCTCTTAAGAGAACACCAGTTTTTGGATTAAGGCCCACCTGAATCCAGGTGACCTCATCTCAAAGCTGATCCTGATCACATCGGCACAGGTGCTATCTCCAAAGATCGCCACACCCCAAGGTTGCCAGGTGGACATGAGCTGGACAGACAGGAGGGTGGTGGCGGATGGAGGGCCTCCAATGCTGCAGGCCTCCCGGCTGTGGCGGGTGAACGTAGGAGAAACGTCCCTGTGGTGTGGCCTGGGCCTGCACATGCACAGGTCCCCAGCACGGCCCGTGGTGTGGCCTGGGCCTGCACATGCACGGGTCCCCAGCACGGCCCGTGGTGTGGCCTGGGCCTGCACATGCACGGGTCCCCAGCACGGCCCGTGGTGTGGCCTGGGCCTGCACATGCACGGGTCCCCAGCACGGCCCGTGGTGTGGCCTGGGCCTGCACATGCACGGGTCCCCAGCACGGCCCGTGGTGTGGCCTGGGCCTGCACATGCACGGGTCCCCAGCACGGCCCGTGGTGTGGCCTGGGCCTGCACATGCACGGGTCCCCAGCACGGCCCGTGGTGTGGCCTGGGCCTGCACATGCACGGGTCCCCAGCACGGCCCGTGGTGTGGCCTGGGCCTGCACATGCACGGGTCCCCAGCACGGCCCGTGGTGTGGCCTGGGCCTGCACATGCACGGGTCCCCAGCACGGCCCGTGGCGGCTCCGTACTACCTCCTTCCTGGTCCTGCCCCTGCAGTGCTCGTCACAGCCCGCGAGGGGAACCACTGCTGCCCCTTCACAGATGAGGGCACTGAGGCACAAAGATGCTGACCCAGTAGCCTAGCTACAGTAACTTGGGTGGCAAATGGCAGACCCAGACCAACTGGCTTGAGCCCCACTGGTCATGGACAGAGGTCTAGGAGGACCATGGTCCCAGCCCACCAGAGACACAGAGAAGGAAAAATCGGCTTCTAAATACCCGAGGGCCTCAGGGATGACACAGTGAGTGTGGGCCCTCGGCAGCTGGGGCAGCAGCAGCACCAGGAGGGGCCGGGACCACGCACCCCGCAATCTCGGAGGCCCTTCCGGCTCCTATCGCCAACACCCCGCCAGGCCTGATGGCACAGCTCACGACGTCAGGCTGGCTGTGGCCACGTCCACAGGGCACGTTTGCTGTCCAGCTCGTTTGTGACAAAGGCTGTGCTCCTATCCCTCATCTTGTGTCCTCACCAACCTCACTCTGGGACGGCCCAAAGCCTGGGGATTCTGAAGTAAATTTTGAAACGGGGTTTGTTGATTTTCGAGCCCAGACTGAGGGCAGACAGCAGGTGCAGTGTTTCGCTCTGCAACCCGGAGGCCATCTGGTTTCTCTCCTGACAGCCAACAAAAGCTGAGCCTAGAACCCACCTTTTGGGATGTGAGCTCACTTCCCACGCACTGTTTACGGGACAGAGGGGCAAATGCTGGTGACAGGCCCGGCGGGCACTCACAGAGGAGGGGCCCACAGGTGTTGCACAAACACCCAGACAGCAGCTCACAATGGCTCTCAATGCTTTGTTTACCTGGCAGTCCACTGACAAGGTACTAAAGAGGCGGGTGCAGCTCTGCCTGGCACTGGGGGTGGAAAGGGCAGAGCCAGTGGCCCTTCCTTCTCTGTCCCCATGTGTGCTGTGACCTCAGCTGGACAATGGAGAGGGAGGGTCCCTCTTGACCTCCCAAGGCAGTCCAAGCCCTGGATTCCTCCTTGGAATTCAACCCCTCACCCTGTAATTTCTATCACTGCCTTCCCCTCCAGCTGCTGGGGGCAGGTCTTCACCCCCCCACCCCCACCCTACAGGCTCCAGGTGACCAGCCCCAACCCCCACCCTAACCAGGTGCCTCCTCATTCCTCTTTCACCTAGAATGACTTCACACCTTTTGCCATCACCTCATCCCAGCCCCCCCCCCAGCAGCTGTGCCTGTCTTTGTGACCATGCCCCACTCAGAGTGGGCAGCCAACTCTGGAGCTCACGCCTCCCAGATTCTGACCTAGCTCATCATGTCTATGCTGGATGGAACCTTCTGGAAGGCTGAAATATAACAAGCCCACTCCACCATAGGAAGGTTTGCTCATAGCTCTAAGTGGCCTGCCCAACACCAAGCTGTAGCAGATATGGGCCAAGACTCGAAGAAAGTGCACTCTTCTCAAGATAAAGCACTTTCACTTAAATGTTAAAGATTGGTTCCTTGGCCCTGGCCATGGCTCAGTGGTAGAGCATCAGCCCGGCATGTGGATGTACTGGGTTCAATTCCCGGTCAGGGCACACAGGAGAAGCGACCATCCGCTTCTTCATCCTTTCCCCTCTCACCTCTCTCTCTCTCTCTCTCTCTCTCTTCCTCTCCTGTAGCCATGGCTCGATTGGACTGAGTTGGACCCAGGCACTAAGGATGGCTCTGTGGCCTCCACCCTCAGGCGCTAAGAAAAGCTTGGTTGCTGAGCAACAGGGCAATGTCCAGATGGGCATAGCATCGCCCCCTAGTGGGCTTACTGGGTGGATCCCAGTTGGGGCACATGTGGGAGTCTGTCTCTGCCTTCATTCCTCTCACTGAATAAGAAAAGATTGGTTCCTCAATATCTTCAACACAGGATTGACATAAGACCCAGATTTCCACTCTTGGGTGGAATTCAAAAGAACTGAAGACACATACCCACACTAAGACTTATACACCAACACGCATAGCATCATAGTCACAACAGCCCAACAGTGGCAACCTAAAAAATGTCCTTTACCTGAAGAATGGATAAACACAATGTTTACATGCTGTAATGGCAATTCTGTAATTCCACACAATGGGATGTTAGCCATAAAAAGACATGAAGCGCTGATTCATGCTACAATGTGGACAAATCTTGAAAACATCATGCTGAGTCAAAGAAGCCTGAAGGTCTAACACCACATAATGTATGAGTCCATTGATACAAGATGTCCAGAACAGGCACATCCATAAGACAGAAGCCCAACTGTTGGGTAGCAGGGTGGGCAGAGGGGGCAGTGGGGAGTGATTGCCCCTCCTGTGTGGGGCTTTGGGTATGGGGTTTCGTGGCGATGACCGAAATGTTTTGGAACTAGATAAAAGTGATGTCCGCTCAACATTGTGAATGGGTTAAAATGCCCCAGGATTGTTCACTTTGAAATGGTTAATTTTTTATTATATGAATTTCACCTCAACTTTTAAAAAAGTAAAACAGAGGGAAGAACTGCCTCTTAATTTAAAATTAGCTCTATTTTGCCTGAGATTATTTAAGAGGGAAAAAGATCTATTTTAAAAGACATGTTAAGAACAATTTCCTTAAAACCAAGTGGTGCCCGAGGTCAGAGGGGTGGACCACCATCTAGAGCAGAGTGGCAGGAAGCCTGCTTCCCACCTTGGCCATGATGGACCCAACTCGCTCCCTTCAAGTGCTGAGGTGTCTGTCCACACTGCAGAGGAAACACTGAGAACACTCCGCACCCGGGAGGAGCAGGTGCCGCAGTGAACACACGCCCTCCTCCAGCTTGGGCGAGGTCACAGAGTAGTCAGGAACCTTCTGCTGTCCCCAGTTTTCATTTATTTCAAGTACTGATAGAACAATATGTAAGAGTCCGTAAGTCTGACCTCACTAACCTCTCTGCTGGCGTAGGGGGTGGAGGGTGACTGCCAGGCTGACACAGGCTCAGATCAGGAGGCCGGCTGGGGCCTCTGAGCCGCCTGGCAGCCATCAGGGCTCCCTGAGCACCAGTGAGCCCACCCAGCTCCACTCTCAGCTGCCAGAGCAGAAGGGCTGCCCTCTTGCCCCATCCTGGGAATACGGGCCAAATTCCTGGAGACAAAGATTAAACACCAAAATGCACTTAAAGGCGTGAGTGAGCTAGAGTGCCTTGGCTTCTGCTTAGCCAAAGGACACCTTCCAGCATGACGATGTGACCCTGGCACCTGCCGACGGACACTCAGGTGTTCTTCAGCCTTGGACACGTCAAGGAGTGGCTGTTAGCCCAAGGGAGCTGCCATGAAGACGAGATTTCTAACCAACACACCAATCCAGCCCATCCTGCTGGCCACTGAGATGGGGCCCCGCTCAGAGCTTGGCCAGGCCCCTGTGGTCACCACCACGTGCAAGCAGCTCACTCTGTCCCCTTGTTGGTCCGAGTGGCAGTGACCCTTGCTCCCCTGGGGGGGTAATGTGTAGGTGAGTGCACTGTATGCCTTCTGTCCCTCTCCACAACCCCCCCACTTCTTGACCTGGGTGCACATGTCACCTGCGTGTACTGGGCTTTGTCTAATACTAGAAGTTTCTATTTCTCTGACATTACATGCTGGACCCTTGCTTGGCCCTGGACCCCTCACGCTTGCCAGCAGTGCCTCTGAAGTTCTGACTGTCTCTGAGAGCCAGTGGCGACAAGTTCCTGAACCTGGCCATGCCTCAGTTTACTCATTAGCTAACCCAGGATGACCGTACTCTGGCCCCAAGAGACCTGAGTAGACAACACAACCCTCCCTGATTCTCTCTGGCTTCTCCTGCGGCCCAGTGAGGAGCCAGAGCCGATTCTGCTGCTCCAGTGATGAGGGACTTGTGGCCCAGAGAGGCCCAGGGGCTGGGCCCAGGACACAAAACCTCAGAGTCACAGGGACACAGGTCAAGATCTTCCTGAAGTGGCCCAGGGAAGCCTGGCAGCCTCCATTTGTCTACTCTGTTTTATGCACACGCTTTCCAGAGAGAAAATAATTATTAACTGCAGAGGCTTAATGACGAGAGGGAGTGGCAAGGGTTTCTAATACCAATAATTTGTACCTATTTAAGAGCAAATGTGTAACAACAAAGGCCACTGCAACCAGCAGCGTCAGATACTGTTTCCTTTGCCTCCAGGTAAGAAAACACGACTGAGCACAGGGTGCAGGAAGCAAGACAAAATCATAACGTTCCCCTGGGCTCCCCAGACTCCAGCCCAGCTCCGATCCACCAGTGGGCGGGGTCCCAGACTTCTGACGCACCTGCAGGGAAAGGCCCTGAGAGACTTAAGCCCAATTGCCCAAGAGAACCGGGCAAAAGAGGAGGAGTTGCGGGTGGACCAGCTGCGGGGGTGGGATCTGGCATCCACGTGGCCCTCCTACCCTGGCTGCTGGCCCGTTGCTGCAGGGTGGACAGGGTGGCCACCTCCAGCCCAGCTCAGCCCATAGCAGCTGCTTCTGCAGCCCTAACCGTCCTCAAGGGACAGAGGGCACAGCATCTGATGGAGACAAGAGAGGCCACCATCCTGATCCCCAAATGTCTCCCCACTCAAGGACCCCAAAGTCCCTTTCAGAATAATGTTGCACCGACATCTCTTCTGAAACACAAATACCACTGAGGCGCTCTATGACACTCCTGACCCTTTGGTAGGGGTAAAATTCTCAAGTCAGAGGGGCTGGGGTAGCCCAGCACTCCCCGGGGTAGAGACAGCTGCCCTCACACACTGTGAAGGCCCCTGGCCCACTCACTGCTTGCTGCACCCATTCTAGTCAGGCACAGGGTGCTGCCCACAGTGTCCCCGGGGCCATCACTGGTCCTGGAGTGAGCCCTCACGGTGACCTCACCCACATGCTGCTGGGCAAGAGGCAGCACCCGGCCTGGCCCCCCACCACCCATGGAGGACAATCACCCACCGATCACCTTCACCACTTCCTGGGACCCTTCTCCCCAGTTGCGTTTTAGAGCTGGTGAATCATACTCTTTGGGGGGAAAGATCAAATATTGGCCCAGACGTCTATTAATTTGCAACTTACATCACCACTGCGAAGAACAGACCAGCAGGGGTGTTCTTTTTTCTTTTCCTGGTTAAATATTTGCTAAGAAAATTCCAACCCTAAATTTCAAGAGGCCAGGTCGGCATGACGTTGGAAGGGTAAGAGTGGGGGCGTTGGATGATTAACCAGGGGCTCCCGTGGGCACAGCGGGAGAGCGCCACAGCGAACGGAGGACCCGGAGCTGCAGCGGCCCCTCCTCTCGTCTTTATTACATGCCTTTCTGTGGCTGAGACTCTCCTTTCAGGCCTCTGCTCCCCCTACATCCAGATGGGGAACCCAGCTTCCAGTATTCAGAGGGGCACAAAAACTCCCACCATGCCTGGGATCCAGCAGGAGACCAGCCTCTAGCCTCATGTCTGTTCTGCGGTTGCTTCCCTCGCCTTTGTTAGCGCCCCCCTCACCACTTCCCCTTGAAATTAATAAGCCACAGGCCTAGCCTGACCAGGTAGAGGCGCAGTGGATAGAGCGTAGAACTGGGATGCGGAGGTCCCACGTTTCAGACTCCGAGGTCGCCAGCTTGAGCGCGGGCTCATCTGGCTTGAAAAGAAACTCACCAGCTTGGCCCCAAGGTCGCTGGCTCGAGCAAGGGGTTACTCGGTCTGCTGAAGGCCCGCGGTCAAGGCACATATGAGAAAGCAATCAATGAACAACTAAGGTATCGCAACAAAAAACTGATGATTGATGCTTCTCATCTCTCTTCGTTCCTGTCTGTCTGTCCCTGTCTATCCCTCTCTCTGACTCTCTCTGTCTCTGTAAAAATAAATAAATAAGCCATAGGCCTATTCTGGGGTCCGCGAACGAGAAAATTCAAGAAGGCCCAGAACTGCACTGGGATGAGAAGTGGCCTACGCGGCAGCATCTGTCCCACTCACTGTCAGGGGAGCTGGACAGGAGGGGGCACCTTGAGTGAAGCTAACACACCTTTCCTTTTGTATCACCCAGGTCTACACGGCTCCAAACTGCCAGGGGGCAGAGGCCGCATCTGCCAGACAGGCGGCGGGCACAGCTCCCGATCTGTGCCCATCCAGGTCTGTGCCCTGCACGTGCCGGGCTCGGGCAGTGCTGTCGTGTCTGTGGAATGGGCTGCACCCAGAGGGGTCAGTGGCCGACCATGGACAGATGGAGAAACAGAACCATGTTCTGCTTTGGGGAACCACAATGGGGTTTTATGACAATGACGTATTTCACGGCCCAATCTACTCCTGCTCTTAATACACTTTAATGTTTCAAGGACTTACCAAAGACACATTCAGGACCCAGTCCACGTGGAATGGTCTCTGTGCAGTGTCCTGGCCTGATACTCCCTCCGCCTCTTCCTGACAGCCCCTATTTCCTGAAGGCAGCTGGGTCTCCCGTTTCCCACCCTGCAGGCCACCTGGCTCCCAGGAGGGACCATCAGCATGGCCAGGAGCTCCTGCCCTGCCTTTTCTCCGCTTAATACCCCCTACACGCACACACACTCATGCACACACTTGCATACACTCCCGAGCTTCCAAAGGAGAATTTCCCGCTCCAAGTTCTCTCCTGGTGCCTCTGACCTGGGTCTGCACAGATGGAAGAGATTAATCTAATATCAGATATCCTGTTATTAAGTGATTAAGAGATGACTTAAAAGTAACAAATTGGAGTTCCCTCTGACATACCCCAAGGGTCCTGGAAAGGACGCACAAGCTGGCTCGGGCTACCACCCCTGACTACATTTACAGTTCCTTATAATGAAAGATGATTTGGTGCAATAAATCCTTTAAAGATTCAGATCTGCAACCTAAACTCAGAGAAGCTAATTAGCATTGTCATCACTCAGTAATTCAGCAAATGTGCTCAGCATCCGTGTGCCAGGCCCAGATCGAGAGACGCAAGAGGAAAACCCGCAGTCCTGCCCTTCAGGCGTCCTCAACCAGGTGGGGTGACAGATGGGCCACAGACACTCACAATGTGAAAAGCATGGGGGGCCATCCAGGATGAAGGTGGGAGGTGGGGGGAGGGCGCCCAGAGTGCTGATGGAGTGGGGGTGGGGCCTGCCCTGAGATTCGCAGCAGGAGGACGGGGCACTTTGGGCAGGAAGAGCAGCTGGGTGGAGGTTTGTGGTCAGCACGTGATCAGGGCTGGTATTGGTCCCTGTCACGTCACCGTACCTGTGACAATGGTAGCCGTGGGTGTCCTCCCTCCCACTCAGAGCAGAGCTACACCACAGGCCCATGCCCTCACTACTCAGCCTTCAGGTGAGTATGGTGGCCAGTGGGGACACAAGGACATCCTGGGAGGCTGAAGTACCAGGTGTGTCTGGGAGACGTAGCATGTGCACATGTGTAGACCTGGTGGGCCTGTTAGGGGACAGTGTGGCTTTAGTCACCTGAGTCTTCAACTCCACAGCCAGCAGTGGGGAAGGGAAGGTGTGCAGAGAGAGGTCACCTGGCACCAGAGTGGGGCTCAGTGCCACCCAGGAGAAGCGCAGGGCAGCCCCTTAGGCCTCCTGGGGGCACAGAGGGAACCAGCGCCTCCTAGCCCCACGTAGGACATTTCCAGGAGCTGCTCCTTTGCCCTGCAGCACCACTCATTTTAGCAGTGGGCATCTGGGGTCAACAGTGGCAAGAAGGGTTAAACTAGCTCAGATCCCTGTAAGTGCCCACACCCTGCCAGGGCCAGGCCGCCTCCTGCTGGCTGTCCACACTGACCTAGAAAGAAACCGCCAGGGATTCGGTTCTCCTGATGAGAACACCTCTTCTCAGTTTGTGACCAGTCTTAAGAAGCCTAAGTGCTTTTTCTTAGCTTGGACTTGTCAACCAACAAATTGCTGCCATCCCTAATTCCTCCAGTTGTCGCCACCGAAAGTGCCAGCTCGTCATTATCTGGGGTTTCTTCTTCTGGCCCCGGGTGTGTGTGTGTGTGTGTGTGTGTGTGTGAGAGAGAGAGAGAGAGAGAGAGAGAGAGAGAGAGAGAGAGAGAGAGAGAGAGCTTAGTGAGGAAGGTGTGGGTAACTATTAACACGAGGCCAGTTTTCCCACCGCTCCTGCTGGGGGCAGAGCCAGGCTTAACTATCCAGTCCACTGTCCACCGTTCCCAGCACCCTGAAGGGCTGACTGACAGTGGAGGAAGGAGGCTGTCTCCAGGAACCCAGCCCTCTGCAAATTCTCCCCGACCTCAGTGGTGGGCCCCGGGCCAGGTTTCAGCAGGCCACCGAGCCAGCAGAATGAGGAAGGCACATTTCTCTCTCCCAACCCTGAGAGTGGCTTCAGCCTGTCTCAGGAAATCCCGTGCTTCCTATACTCTGTAGTCCCCAGGTTCTCAGGACCCGGAAGAGCAGACCCAGACCCAGCACTGCCGTCTGGGTCGGTGGGAAAGCAGTGGGAGACAGCCAAATGAGCTGGTTCTGAGGCTGCTCTCAGAACCCACGGAGCGCATGTGGGGTCCCGGTCTCCACCAGCCGCAAAGGGAGACCCTCCGACTCACAGGGCCCTGCACCCCATTCATGTCTGAAGAGACAGGAGCTGAGAAGAGATTTTTCCAAGGTCCCTGAGAGAGGTGTTTGCTGAGCTGGGCTCCTGAAGCCGTCCCCGCAGCCTCCACCCAAACACTCCTGTTCTCGGTCTAAACGTTTCACGTCACCGTGAGATAAGTCAGACACCCACTCACCTGTGCACTCTGGGGCCGTTTCATTTTACTCAGAAAGTACCTATGAAAGGTGACCTGGGTGGTGGAAATGCACCTAGCAGAGGTGACCTCCCTCGGCCATTTCTAGGACAAGTGCAGCAGTCTGCAGACGTGTGTATGCACAGGGGGCAGGGGAAGAGCTCACTTTTAAAACAAGAGGAAAACCTACACCAACCTCCTGCAGATGCTGCACTGCCCGTCCTCAGGCACAGAAAAGCTCCCAGGATCCTCCCCGCTCTCATCACCCTGTCCGCCGCTGGGCCCCAGCCCCTCCTTCACCCTCGGCCTCCACAGGGTCCTACCGAGCCGGTTTCACTTTCCTTGTTTTATAGACCTGGCCCCAGAGGGTCAGGAGGTTAAGTGACTTGCCCACGGTCACTTGGTTGGTTAATGATGTGCCAAAATGCAAACCTATGTCCCCTGCTGCCCACAACGCCCACTGGCTCTTGTTCCATGCCCTGGAGTCAGGACAGAGCCGAACTTCAGCTCTGCACAGCTCCTACAGCACGGTTTCGGTCTCCGCACCTCGGCACTACGGATGTTTGGACTGGGCCACCCCACGCTGAAGCACGCTGAGCGGCATCCCTGGCCTCTACTGGACACCAGTCATACCCCTGCCCCACTGTGGCAACCAAAATGTCTTCAGACATCACCAAATGTCTAGGGGGGGGGGCGAAATCACCCCAATTTGAGAACCACTGCATTCAAGAAACTGGAAGCTTTTTAAAAAAGTTTTTCTTACAAACTAGCCAAGAGGAAAAAAATTGTATGTCATTTTATTCCTTTTAATACCTGTATTTGCAAACACGTAAGGTAAGGCTGTGTTAAGATGCTCACAGGGACTGACTATCCTGACCCAGGTTGGACAAGTTGGAGGCAGAAGTGAAGGGGATGGCGGGGGCCACAGCAATCCACAGTGGCCACAGCCAGGCGCCCCCACCAGGACACGTCCCAGCCTCCAGGCAGATCCAGGGGCACGGGTGTTTCCTCTTTATTCCAGGAATGAAGCTGGCCAGTATGACAGGTGCTGTCAACAGACAGATGTCCATGCTCACAGGTTGGTCTTTTTCAAAGCAGAGGTTCCACTTCTCATTATAAAATTCTCCTTGGAAACATGTTGGGGCCCTGGCACGTTGGCTCAATGGTAGAGCATTGGACCGGTGTGTGGATATCCTGGGTTTGACTCCCGGTCAGGGCACAGAGGAGAAGCACCCATTTGCTTCTCTACCCCTCCCCCATTCTCTCTCTTTCTTCTCCTCCTGCAGCCATGGCTCAATTGATTCAAGCATATTGGCTCCAGGCACTGAGAATGGCTCCATCAAGCCTCTGCCTCAGGTGCTAAAAATAGCTCAGGCAGAGTATCAGCCTCAGACGGGGCTTGCCAGGTGGATCCCGGTCAGAGTCTGTCTCTGTATCTCCCCTACTCTCACTTAAAAAAACAAAAAACGATGCTCCAACCAACTGAGCCACCTGGTCAGGGCCACAAACTCAGCAAGAGCCAATTAAAAGATGCAATCTCATCTTGAGATCCCTATCTAAACTATATCTGCAAAGATTCCTTTTCAATGCCCAGCAAGAGCCAGTTAGAATTTTTTTTTTTTACCATAGCAATAAAATCCTGAGAAATAAGCCTAAAATCAGTATGTGGAAAACATCACAAATTTTACTACAGCACATATGTATTGTAAAGATGTTACTTTGTTTCAAAGTATGTTAGTTCCCCGGAGCATCTGCAACAAAGTACCATAAAACTAACTGAAAATTATTCTCTTATGGTGGCAGAGGCCAGAAGTCGGAAACAAAGGTGCTGGCTCTGCAGGACTGGTTCCTTCCAGAGGCTGTGACAGGGAATCTGTCCCATGGCTCTTCCCAGCTAGCCTCTGGTGTGACCAGCAATCCTGGGCAACCTTCAGCTCGGGCTGCATCATCCAATCTCTGCCTCCGTTTTCACGGGTCCTTCTCTGTGCGCCTTCTCTCTTCTCTGGACTTGTTGTCGCATTCAGGACCCACCCTAACTTGAGATAACCTCATCTTGCAAAGACCCTCTTTCTACTTAAGGTCACATCTACAGGTTCTGGGTAGATGTACCTTTCAGGTAAATTGGCTGAGAAACTGTTTTAATTAATAAGATTAATTTAATGAAGATTGATTTAACTTTCAGGCCCTGACCAGGTGACTCAGCAGATAGAGCATTGTCACGGTGCACCAAGGTGGCAGATTCAATCCCCAGACAGGGCACATAAGAGAAGCAACCAGTGAGTACACAACTAAATGGAACTAAGCGGAACAACAAATTGATGCTGCCCTCTCTCTCTCTCCTCCCACCCCCAAATCAATAAAAAAAAGAAAAGGATTGATTCATCTTTCAAGTAAATCTACTACTACACAAAGTAGTCCATAAACAATGCAATTTCCACCAAAATTCCAAAGGGATTTTAAAGACTTCAATATACCTTTACAAGGTATTTACTAAGCTCACACAGAAGAGAAAATCCTTAAGAACAGCCTAAGAGCCTGACCAGTTGGTGGCACAGTGGATAGAGCATCAGACTAGGACGCGGAGGGCCCAGGTTCAAAACCCCGAGGTTACCAGCTTGAGCGCAGGCTTGTCTGGTTTGAACAAGGCTCACCAGCTTGAGCCCAAGATCACTGGCTTGAGCAAGGGGTTACTCGGTCTGCTGTAGCCTCCCGGTCAAGGCACACATGAGAAAGCAATCAATGAACAACTAAGGTGCTGCAGCGAAGAATTGATGCTTCTTGTCGCTCTACCTTCCTGTCTGTCCCTATCTGTCCCCCTCTCTCTCTGTCCCTGTCACACACACACACACACACACACACACACACACACACACACAAACCAAATAAAGAACAGCCTAAGAAAATTATAAAAAAGCAATGAGAGGAAATACACTCCACTAGCTTTCAGAACATGCTATGTGGTGACAGTAGGTCAGACGGCCCGGTGGTGTGGGGGACTGAGAGTCAGTGCCTCTCCAGTTTGTGACCCCGGGAACCCTTTCTAGGAGAGGGAGGTAGATTCCAGGAAATAAAAGGTACTGAGACAATTGGGAACCCTAAGCCTTTACCTCATGCCATTACCCCAAAATTAACTCAATAACTTAAAGAACGTGCATGATAAGATGATAAGACTGTAAATTTAAAAAAAACCAACATTAAGTTAAAACATGGGACCCTTTTCTAAACCTGGGTCAGAAACGCTCAACCCCAAACCAGAAACCACCGCCAGAAAAAGGCTAGGAATCGGCAGGCCCCAGAAGAAATGCAAGAGGCCAGCAACACTGGAACAGAGCCCCCCTCCCCCAAGGAATCAGAGAATAGTGAAAATTAAACAACGGACTATTTTTTTTACCCATCAGACTTGGCAAACACTTTAGACAATGATAAGATCAAACTTGGGGAAGAGAGATGAGCCAACTTCTGAGCTGATGCGAAGGAGGGCAACTAGCGGCGCATTTTTAGAAGGCAACTGGGTAGGTCATTTTCATCAAAACGTGAAACACTCCCCCATCTTTCGATGCATCCAATCCACTCCTCACACCGAATCCCAGGAAGCCTTGGCACCCATATGTGCCCACATTGGTCCCAAGGAGAGTCACTGCTTTGTTATACAGCAAGAATGTGACACACCCAGACCTCCGTCGATCCCCCCAAACACGAGGGCTCTGCAGGAATGTGAAAACGAAATCACGACCGTTTCCCCTCCCCGTTTCCCCCTGTGCCCCTGACCCACCCAGCCTTGCCCCACAATCTCCCAGCATCCTCTGCATCTGCCCCGCAGAACCCCAAGCGGCCCTCTAACCCCCTCCACTGTCTACAAATCCCCTCCACAAAGCCAAGGCCCCAGGAGGGCCCCCGGTCCCAAGGGATACAGTCTTTCCTGCTGCGACCCCACCCCACCCCTTACCCCCAGCCAGCTCTGCTTTATAGGAAAGCTGGGCTCACAGCCCCTGATGACAGACACAAGGGGACACAAGGGACACAAGGAAAGTTCTCCATGAAGTGGCAGCACAAGCCGGGTGCCAGGTTTCACCTGCCTGCTGGCAATGCCCTTTGTATGGTGTAGTGCAGCCCCTCCCCCAAGGCTCCCGGATCACATTTACAGAAGGCAGCGGTAACCATGGAAATGGGTAGCCCCCGAGTGGGCTGGCAGTCAGGCAGGCAGTTGATGAGTAACCTCGGGGACAATGACAACAAGCGTATGCTTTTTCAGATGAGGGGGTGGAATGAACAGGAGCCCACACAAAGGCCACTGACAAAATGACGTGGGGTCCCAGTTTCCAAAGGAGGCATCGTCAATGATGCCCATAACTTGTCACAAAAAGAACAGAGGTCCCGCGCAGGTGCACACCTGCGCCGTGTGATCTTTGGTGGGAGTGGGGGGGACTTATGACAATGGCTCTGCGGGCCTGCTGATGTTGGGTGTCATTTTTCTTGAAGTGTGCTTTATACCCATGTCTGACTGACATTCTGGGCAGCTTGTGGGCCTTCAGGTGCAGAATGAAACTCGCCAGCGTGCCCCCTGCATCCCCGTGTCGGAGCTCAACTGCGAACTGACCTGGATGGCAGTCAGCGGCTCCGCATTTCACTGAGCGGCACTGACGATGCTCATCACCTGCCCCCTGTGACAGGCCACACGCTTAATCAACGTTCTTAGACCCTCCCACAAGGGCAGAAGTAATCTGTGGTTTTCACAATCGAACATCCTGCTTTGACGCTGCAACATCCCCAGTGAAAAATGACTGAATGTGTCTTTCCACTAACTGGGAAAGGGACGACCCAAAAAGGATTTCTGAGTATTTTTTAAATCTCTGGCATAATAGTCAGGAGCTTCCTAGGTCTGAAGACAAAATAAAAACAAATCACACGATCTCTGTCGTCCCTGGAGGGACTTGGGGAGACACCTGTGGTCCCCCAGCAATCCATAACTCATCTATCCTGAGGAGCAGGGGAACTTCATTACATTTTTTTATCAGCTACTCAGAAACCACTATCCAGAAAAACAAGGTATTTTATTGGGAAATCAGCTACTGAAACCACAAGTGACAAGGATGACTCTTCCGGAGTCTGGAGCCTGACTACGTGGTCAGTGCTTTGCCGGGTGCTTTGCAAACACCTGCGATATGAGGGCTACACCCTCAACCCCGTTTGTCACAGGAGGAAATTAAGGTTCTGAGATGTTAAGTGACAAGTCCGGTCACCAGGTGAGTGACACCACAACCCCCTGATCACATTCCCACATTCCCTTGCCTTTCTCGGACCTTTTCCCATTGGCCCTGAACACTGAACGGCCTGGCCACAATCAGAAACAAGAAACAGGACGTATTTCAGAGAGTGCATACTCCGTGAGAGGACGTACGGGGATAGCTGACTTTAAAACATCCCTGCGCAGAGTGGAGCGGCCAACAGTGTATATCTGGGAGCGAGTAGGTGCCTCCCCCACAGGCCCAGGGCACTGGGCTAGCACCTGAAGGACGTTAGCTGGACCCTGGACGTGTCTACTCCAAGGGCAGCTCCAGGAACTCCCCCTCTCTGTCCCCACCCACTCGGAGGCTTTGTTACTGAAGAGGCTCTTTCATGGTGACGTCAAGTAGCTCTGAATCACTCGGCGCAGTTAGCAAGACCACATGGCCAGGACTTGAGAACACAGCAGGCTCCGAGCTTGCACTCCTGGGAAAGACATCCTGCACCCAGGAATCCAGCCTGCCGGGAGGTCAGTTACCACAGGCTTTCTGCTACCTGACTGCAGCCAGGAAGCTTCAGCGCCCACTTCCAGGGACCCTTTTGTTCCAGACACTACAAGGGAAGCTGAGAGGACACTAGGCCTGCAGAAAAGGCGGCCGATTGTGCCGTGTCTCTTCCTAGTGGATGTCCAACCAGGCGAGGGAGTCAGTCTGAGGCTCCGTTTCCCTCCGTCCCCCACAGTGATCCGCATCCTGTACACCAGTGGTCCCCAACCTTTTTTGGGCCACGGACCGGTTTAATGTCTGAAAATATTTTCACAGACCGGCCTTTAGGGTGGGACGGATAAATGTATCACGTGACCAAGGCAAGCATCAAGAGCGAGTCTTAGACGGATGTAACAGAGGGAATCTGGTCATTTTTTAAAAATAAAACATCGTTCAGACTTACATATAAATAAAACAGAAACAATGTAAGTTATTTATTCTTTCTCTGCGGACCAGTACCAAATGGCCCACGGACCGGTACTGGTCTGCGGCCCGGGGGCTGGGGACCCCTGCTGTACAGCGCGGTGGCCAAGCCCCTCTGAGTCTGGTGCTCTGAGCCTGCCTTCCACCTGGCAGCTGGGTCCCCTCAGCTCCTGGGTCCTCACTCCAGTCCCAGCAAGTTTGTAGAGGTGTCTCACCCCTTGAAGTTCTCACCTGTTTCCAAAATCACCCCTTTGGGGGTAGAAGCTTCTAGAACATCCAACATTTAAGTTCTGGAACAGTCGCTGGGCACACGGCCCTCCCCCCAGCAAGGAAGCTAAAGGCGAAGACAAGCGGACAGTGAGCAGATAGGCAGAAGTCAGGAGCTGAGTTCTGATTCTGAGATCTCTGTGCCACCATCAACCCGTGGACTGACCAGGAGATCTCCCTGAAAAGGAGCCCAGCATCAGGGAACAGGGGCCGGGGGTGGGGTGGGGAACTGGGGGGGGGGGTTCCTGCTGTAGGTCCTGTGTATGGCTTGGATGTACCGTATACACAGTAAGCAGTTTGTTCCAAACATGTGACAACCGGCGCCAATGGCGTCTGTCAGGGCAACAGTGGGCACCCATAGTTGGGAAGGGGTGTCACAGTCTGACCCCAGTGCCTGCAACGTCTGAGGGGAGCTTGGGAAACTGCTGGGCCACCACGAAGGCCACAATCCCCAGCTGCCCCTCAGCGGACAAATGTGCACTTGTCTGGGGTGGTCGGGGAGGGGTCCCTGTGATGAGAACCCACCCAGCACTGAGCACAGGCTGCAGCGGCTGCGTCTCGCTCACCAGGCTCCTGCGAGGCTGGGGCAGGAGGTGGGGAGACGCTGCCCTGGGAGTGCAGGTCCTGCCCAGTCGCTCTTTCCCATGTCCTCCCAGCCAGGCCAGCTCACAGCCCCTAAGCTTAGCTGACCTGTCCCTGGCCCCCCACCCAGGCTTCAGAGGCTGCTCTCTGGGCTCTTCCTGCCCCAAAGCTGGCTGGCTGGGTTCTCTTGCACCCCACTCGCCCTGGAGCGCTGGGGAGCCCCTGTTCAGTTGGGTAGGAGTCCTCCCTCTAGGGCAGGGGTCCCCAAACTACGGCCTGCAGGCCACATGTGGCCCCTTGAGGCCATTTATCCGGCCCCCGCTGCACTTCTGGAAGGGGCACCTCTTTCATTGGTGGTCAATGAAAGGAGCACATTGACCATCTCATTAGCCAAAAGCAGTATTTCATAGTTCTCACTGAAATATTGGTCAGTTTCTTGATTTAAATTTACTTGTTTTTTATTTTAAATATTGTATTTGTTCCCGTTTTGTTTTTTTACTTTAAAATAAGATATGTGCAGTGTGCATAGGGATTTGTTCATAGTTTTTTTTATAGTCCAGCCCTCCAATGGTCTGAGGGACAGTGAACTGGCCCCCTGTGTAAAAAGTTTGGGGACCCCTGCTCTAGGGTAAGCACCATGCGTGAGGGTGGCATGCTGCCTGCCTGCTTCCCTGTCATCTCCCCAGAACCCTGCAGAGCCCGGCACACGGTAGGCGCCCAGTAAAGGACTGGCTGCCCCGAGGAAGAAACGGACACGTCCACTCCCAGCTCTTTCTGCCTTGACACGCTGCCTCTGCATGTCCGTCGTCTGCCTGTCCCCCTGGCTGTGGCTCCATGATGGGAGCACCATGGTGGCAGTGCCCACACCTAGTACTGTCACTCTGGCTGCTGTCCCTGGCCCACCTAGGTCCTGGCCCAGCGGCCTTCCACAAAAACCTGCCAGCCAGTGCACCTTGGACACTCAGCCCTCAGGCATGGGCGCCCTTCGTGGGGCTGCTGGGACCAGCCCAGATACCTCCGCACTTCGTTTCAATCACACCTGACAGCCAGCAGCCACCCTGGTCACCCCTGTGAGTGCCAGTATGATGCATGCTGGGGATGTGGAGGACTGTGTATAACCAGGCCCCTGCCTGGGTGTGCACGCAGAGGCCAGCCTCCCAGCACCAGGAGGAGGGCCTCGGCCACACAGCAGCACCCTCTGACATCTGGGGCCCAAGGGCCTTGCCCGCCTCCCGGCCACTTCCTCCACAGCTGTCTCTAAGGGGGAATTTGGGTTCCACGTGCAATTTCCCCCCATTGGCCCCCAGAAAGGAGAGCTCAGGGCCAGGCCCCCCCCCCACGGGCATCTGTGCAGGTAACTTCCCAACCCAGAAAGACTTCTCCACCCCTACCAGACCCCCTTGCACCCCACTCTCACCCTCAGCCGCCGCCACAGCTGTGGCCATGGGTGCTGACCGTCCCCTGGATGAAAGCTTCCAGAGAGCAGGCAGGTATGCCTTTAGGGACTCCTGCGTCCATACTGTGCACCAAGCAGCACCCACTATGTCTGTGCTCTGAGACACAGCGGGATAAGGAGAGGAAGGGGTGCCCGTCAGGAATGGGGGACTCAGAGTAACGAGTAGCTCTGTTCTCCTTCTTGTCATCTGCTCGTTCACTTCTTCACCTGCCCCTGGCCCTGCGGCCCCTCCATGCCCTCCTGGAAGAGCCTTTGTTGTGTGGCATTTGTCACAGGCGCGGCCCCGCCCCTCTCTAAAGGACCGCGCTTACTTGCCAAATTCCGAGTGTCCCTAACACCCTCACAGTGGCCTCCCACCTCCCCCCACTTGCTTTGGACAGTGACACTGCTGACGCCACAGCAGCAGGCCATTCTGTTTCCCGTCCAACCAGCGTGTGTGTGAGCCTCAGTCAGGCTGGACCTGAAAAATGCCAGATACGTGTATTAAGGAATGAATATGTTAAGCAGTTTATAAATAGCACGTTCCCTTGGGCAGAGGGGCAGAGCCGAGGAAACCTGCAGTGCTGAGAACGCGCCTGGAAAGGTCCAGCCGGTCCTCGGCCTGGGAACCGCGGATATTGCAACCACCGCAGGGCAGGACGGTCAGGCCGTCAGCCATCTGGGCGGCTCTTAGAGTGTGACCGCAACCTCCGTGTCCCAAGACAGTTCTGGAACACAGTGGGCCTTCTGGTTTCATTTCCCATCTCAGGGAGGGCACCACAGTGCCCAGTGTCTTCTCTGCTCTGTTTGAAAGGCATCGTCAACATGCCAAACAGCTCCTGGGTGTCCCGTCCCCGTGCCTGCACCTCCCCCCAGTCCTGGCCAGTCAACAGCATCCCCAGGGCCTGCCCTGAGGACAGAAGGATGAAGATGGCCTTTGGGCACAGTCCTGGGTGACCAAGCACAGCCAAGCTCTCTGACGTCACAGGGACAGAACAAGGGGTATAGGAGCAGGACCTGCAGTGGGGGTTCCTGTGACCCACCTTTTCCTGACATCTGCACAGCGGTGCTCATCACTCCTTTATTGAGGAGAAAGCTGGGGCTCAGAGAGGGTGATAGGTGCCCCAAATAGCACAGCCAGAAGGCGCTGGGCCAAGCCTCTCCCAGGCCTACGGGCTGCCCACTCACGACACACGGCTGCCCTCCCCGGGCCCATGAGCTGCACTTCTTGGGTTGTGCTCATCACTCTACACTCTTATGTTCCTGGTCCCGGGCCAATCCCACTGAACCACACAGACCAAGGCTCCTGGAGGTTCCCGAGGGCCTCTTAGTGCCGGGGGCTATGCCAGGCACAGGAGAGTGAAAGATTAACCTGGCAGACCCTGGGCTGGCAGTCATTTCCACGACAGGCCCCCAGGGGACATGTGGCAATATCTGTTCTCATGATTTAGGGGTGGCACATAGTGGGGAGGGGCCAGGGGTGCAGTTCAATGTCCTAGAGTGCACAGGACAGTCTCATCACAATGACCTGGCCTCGAAGGTCAACAGAACCAAGAAGAGGACACCTGCTCTGGGGCTGACAGATGGCAAGCGTAGAAGTGAGACCAAGGAGAGTTTTGAGAGTGCTAAGGAGGAGCTGGCCTCAGGGAAAGTCCTCTGAGGAAGGGACACCTCTCGGCTAGAGAAGGGGGGCTGACAAGGCCCATCAAGGCATTCCCAGGGGCCCCTGGGGGCAGAGCTGCCCTGTGGGCTGGCACACAGCAAGCTGCTGGGTGGGTAAGGGGTCCATCCAGTGAGGCAGGAAGGAGCCAGAGTGCCTTCCCCACCTCCAGGCAGCCTGAAGCCCCACGCATGGGGCACAGGAGACAAAGCCAGAGTCGCGCCCCCTCCAGCAAGGCTGCGCTTCCCGCCAGTCAGAGGCTGGCTCAAACCTGAGCTGGGTTAGCTCTGAATCCCCTGAGTCCTGTAGGGATGACAACCCTCCAAGAGGCAGTCCTGGGGGCTTACCTCTGGCCCGCAAAGCTGAAGTCATAAAAGCTACAGCCTTCCGGCATGAAATAAAAAGCGACTTTAAAAGCCAGGGACCCAAGCATAAACGTTTCAGGAGAACAGCTCGTTCCACAGAGACCGCAGCTCCCCCTTCCCAAGGGGTCCCTTCCTAGTAATTAAAGTGAGCTGACCACACAGCAGTCCTCAGGACCCCATTGTCCCTGGACAAAGGGACAGCTCTTCAGTGCAAGTGCCCCAGAGGTGCCTCTCAAAAGCAAGCGCAGGGAGCGCCCATCACCATGGCAACCCTGACCCAGACCAGGAGGAAGGTGAGTTAGTTGCTTACATGGGGTTGAGCCCATGGCCACTACTCGGACAACCAGGAAAGCTGTCTTCCTCTGGGACTTAAACCACAAAGTGGACAGGAACTATCTCCGGGCCTGGGGTTTGGGTTGATTTCCTGCTTTTTCCTTGATGCTTTTGCCTATTGCCAGAATTTTCTAAAGTGAGCAAGGCATAAAGGGGCACCCTGCGGGGAGGAGGGGCTGATGGCTAACAGAGGAGGGGTCAGAGAGCACGAGCGAGCTGGCGAGGGCACCTCCCAGGTGTGGAGCAGCAGCGGGACCGGTAGCCTGTCCCGCAGACACGTGGCACCCTGAGCACCCGCCCTGCGGCCCGCAGCACTGGCAGCTCTGCCAGCATCTCCTGCTGACTCCACACAACCGCCCGCCTCTTCTCACTATGCAGCCCAGGCATTCGGTAAGAGCATCCCTGTGCCCTGGCCCCGGCCACATGACTGTGAAGTGAGGAGTTCCACTCACCTTCCTCCCAGCGTCAGCTATTTCAACCCTGCTGTGACTCGCCCAGCATCCTGCTGCCTTCGGGAAGCACCAGTCACTTCCGTCCTGAGGTCCCTGCGCTGACACAGGCCTGGCCCCTGGGACGGCCTCGAGCCTGGCGACCCCACACGGCCAGCGGCTCCAGGTGTCATGCCAATGACAGCACTCAGTAGGCCCTGGGTAAGTGTACTGTCCATGAGGGCCTCCACTTAGAGACAAATGCCCCGGACTTACAGATGGGGAAAGTGAGGCACACAGGCGAGCCTGGTGGAACCCCTAAAGTCAGCATCCCAGTGACGTGCTGTCTGACAGCTTTTATAACCAGGAGGCCTCAAACAGCCTAACCACAGGCCCCCTGAACCTGCTCTCCCGGCCCAGGGCCCCCAGCCCAGCCACCCTCCTCATCACAGGCATCAGGCACAGTCGGTCTCGGCTTATTCCTGAGTAGTGGGTTTCCGTTCCCTGCCATCCCGCAGAGCTACTTAAACAAGCCCACCACCTCCTCCTGCAGGAACCAGGGCCACAGCCTCCCCCTTGTCACCACAAGGTCTGCCCCCCACAGGCCCTGGCTGACCACTGTGCTCCCGTGTGGCCCTGCCTGGCACGAGACCCTGCCCTGGGCTGTGAGCACATGCGTTCAGCCTTCCCACAACCCCAGCACAGCTGCCACTCAGCACGCCACACTATCAGATCAGTGCCCCTGGGGCCTGGGGCTGGGGCCGCCTGGAGCCCAGCACTGCTCAGTGACCCAGAACAGGGGGGACTCTTCCAGGAACGAGTGTCCTACCGTGACTTTCTCTCTCTATACCAGACAACACCCGGGAACCAGCATCCATGATCACTTTAGGCAAAACAGTCTACAAATCTACAAGGAGATAAAAACCTATGTTCAAAATCCTCCCCCACATAGGATCTTGAGTAAGGCTTTTCAGGACACTGAAGTCAGCCCCACATCCTTGTCTCCACGGAGTCCGGGGTAGTGACACAAAAACATCCACACAAAAATGCAGGTGACAACACACTCAAGTTCCCACTCGAATCCATGGAGCAAAATCCTCTGCCTATAGGACTTGGGGGGCAAAGACCAGCTGGGGGGCCCTGAGATGCCCCATAGGAGACCCTGCCTGGGGTGACAGGATTCACCCTCGTCCCCCACCACCGGCACACCCACCTCATGCAGCAGCAACAGCAACCCTTCTGCCCAGCCTGTCCTTCTGTCCCCAGGCCCGGGTCCCCTGCACCGACAGCTCTTAACAGATGCCGGCTGGACTAGGCAGTCCAGAGCGGAAAGCCACAGGACAATGTAGTCACACTTCCTGAGGATAACAGAGACTGTGTGCCAGGCTGTTGACTTTGTCCCAGCTCTTTACCTGTCACCTGTGTTTCTGTCACTTCCCGGCCCCCAGCGGGAACAGGTCTTTGAGAATGGAATTGGCTCTAACCTTGAATGTGAGTCTTTCCCACCAGGCTGGACCCTAATACCAGGGGATCCCACTGAGGCCCCAAGAGAACGGTGCCAAGGGCCAAGGAGTGAGACTGCTGGGATGTTGGGGTCCAGGTATCTAAACTGTACTTATTTAATTCACACCTGAACTGCCAACCTGTGACACAGAAGCCCCGATGTTTAAACAGGCCCCTGGTGTCCCACTGGGTGAAGCCCACATGCCCAGCTCCATCCCACGTTCCGACCCCAGAGGGCCGTCACCCAGCCCTTCTGCCCGCCAGGAGCAGCCCTAGGGAAACGTGGCCTGGGGAAAAGACAGGATATCACCACCACCAGATCCCCACTGGAAGGCACGAATAGCCATCACTCTCCCTGCTCACCCTCCTCGTGTCCCAGACTGTAACAGACTCAGTGGTCCCCAACCCCAGTGTCAAGAGCAGTAGAACATCTGGGAAAGTCCCTCTACCCTGAGGTCAGAGCCACGCCGAGGAGCTCGGAGCTTGGAGCTCATGGCTCGGCTGTGCACCTAAGCAAACCAGCAGCCCGGCGCCATCTCTGAGTCATCCCCACGCACTCGGCAACTGCAAGTCACTGCAAGAAAAGCCTGGAGCCCCTGCCCCACCCGGGGTGCCTGCCTGCACCCGTCAGCCCTCAGCCCTCAGCCCTCCAGCCTGGCGCGTGAGCACGCCAGACCACTCTGGGCTGCCTGGTGTCCACTAAACATTCCCTAACCTTCAAGTCTGTGTCACCTTTGGAACTCAGGGATGCTGTCACACACCCAACCCAATGGTTAGGGAGGCACCAGGGTACCCTCCACGCTGTGGTCTCAGTTGTGCTGTCCTCAAAGGCCAGGGTTTGGCCCTGGCTGGTTGGCTCGGCGGTAGAGCGTCGGCCTGGCGTGCGGGGGACCCGGGTTCGATTCCCGGCCAGGGCACATAGGAGAAGCACCCATTTGCTTCTCCACCCCCCCCCCTTCCTCTCTGTCTCTCTCTTCCCCTCCCGCAGCCAAGGCTCCATTGGAGCAAAGATGGCCCAGGCGCTGGGGATGGCTCCTTGGCCTCTGCCCCAGGCGCTAGAGTGGCTCTGGTTGCAGCAGAGCGATGCTCCGGAGGGGCAGAGCATCGCCCCCTGGTGGGCAGAGCGTTGCCCCTGGTGGGCGTGCCGGGTGGATCCTGGTCGGGCAAATACGGGAGTCTGTCTGACTGTCTCTCCCCGTTTCCGACTTCAGAAAAATACAAAAATACCAAAAAAAAAAAAAAAAAAAAGGCCAAGGTTTGCCATGGTGCCTGGCAGGGCCCGCTCCCCTGCTGCCCGTCCCCTCCCAGGGCACCCTGTTGGAATGGGCTCATTTATAGTTCCTTGATGTCCTGTGGGGAGCGTTTTGTGCTAAAGGAATGTCCTAAGACACTGACCTAGCCCAACCCCTGGGTGGCATGGACAGGCCCGAGAAGGGGACAGCACCGGTCCCTATGGTGCGGAGGGGCGGCCAAGGCCTGGAGTGGGAGCAGCTCTGCACGGTCCCCCTCTGCACCTCCAGCCCCGGTTCCCTGCGTCCGATCCCTCCCTGCCTGAGACACCCAGAGTGGCATCTGTCTCCAGGAGGGATACAGACTGATTCATCTGGTTAATAAAACTCACTTTTCAAAGCCAGGGAATGTAGAGGACACCCAGGAGCATGAGGTTTTCCTGTGGAAAGTCCTGAATCTTCCCCTCTCAGGAAACACCCACCTGGCCTGGTCCCGCCAGCAGCTCCCAGAGCACCGCCAGCCTGTGGGCCTTCAGTGACCACCAAGCTCTAGGATTCCATGGGTGCCAGAGTTCACAGGAAGGGCCCTTCGCTTAGACGGGGGCTCTGGGAAGGACAAGGCCTTGACAGGAAGGAGGTGACAGGATGCGGGAGGAGCAGGACTGACAGGACAGAGTGAGCGGGGGTGGGAGGGACGTGACCTGTCTGGGAAGCAGCAGGGCAGCAGGGCCAACACGGTGAGTTTGATTCTGCCACAGGGCGTGTATCCTAGGAGCAAGTCCCGAGGGAGGGGTCCCAGGTGACATAGCAGCACAGCCAGCCAGGTCCCCAGGAGCTGATGTGAGAGCTGTAACTGAGGCTCTGGGAGGTGGGGCGCTGGGGTGCGGCCGGGGCAGAATCGCACTCAGGAGAAGGTATGACGGCTGAATGAAGCCTCAGGTCCCACCACACTTGCTCAGCCCAGGTGGAGGGGCAGGAGGCGGCAAAGGCAGCGGAGCCACCCTGTGAGAGCTGAGCCTGCAGGCAAGTGGCTTACCCTATGGGCAGCACTTAGGACAAAGTGGGGGAGGGAAGAGGACAATGCAAACTCTGTAGAAGACACATCTGACAGAGGCAAGCCCTACGTCCAGCAGACCAGGACAGTGACTAGGGACAGGGCCGGTCAGTGCCTGCTGCGGGCCCCCTGGACCACAGGCCTGAGTACGAGGCATGGGGAAGGGACTGGCAGGCTAGGTGACAGTGAGGTGACTAACCCGGCCTGCTTTGCCCAGGACTTTCCCAGTGTTTGCTCTGGAGTCCTGCACCCTGGAGCCCCTCAGTCCCAGGCACGCCGGGCCAGCGCCAACTCCCACGCTGGCCAAGAGGCGGCAGGCAGAGGGTCAGGACAAAGAACCAAAGGTTGTGCTCTTGAGGCAGAAGTTTCCGTCTCAATGCTCTGCAGACAGGCAGATGCACCTGAGCTATACTGGCAGCCCATCCCCCAGACCTCCTGCCTCAGTTTCCCCAGCTGCAGAGAAAGGAGTCTCCAAATACAAGTTTGGCCCCTGAAGGAACTTGGCCCAGTTTGCACATTGTTCCAAATTTGCTTCGGGTTCAAAAACAGCCAGGCTGATGAGTGACAGAAACAAGAGGGAAAATACAATTCCTGCCGTCAACACAATGGATTCCCAGCCAGTCCAGGACTCAGACCACTGTCCCAGCCCCGGAGCCTTCAGCTTCCGCCTCTGGGTCTCCCCAGCTCGGTTTCCCCTGAAAACAGATCCTATCCAGTCCTGTTGTCTTCTACTTCACACCAAGAGGCACTGTCTGGGCAGGCGGCAGCACCATAGTCACTCTGTACCCCGCCCAGCCCCCAGCCCTGCTTTCTCAGGCACACTGTCCCACAGTGAGGTGCCCACACAAACAGGCCATCACTCACAGCACTGGACTTCCTGTCCTGCACACACACACACCCCTGACCTCCAACAGCCACGTGCCGGTTGCACAGGAAATCTCCCAGAACAATAAAACTTAATATTTTCCATCCTCTCTTCTTTGAAAATTTCAGTGTGTGTGTGTGGGGGGGGGGGGGCTGCTTTCAATGACCCATCAGAGAATTTTCCACGCTTACAAGCTGAGCTGCAAAGGTAACACCCACAGCTGTGTCCCTTGGCATCAAGGCACAAAGGCTCAGGCCGGGTGTGCTGTCATCTCAGAACAGGCCTCACGCCCCAACGCACTGCCTTTCTGTTGACGACACACTCATTCTGCACCCCTCCTTCCTCAGTGACCTCCAGAGGCAGGAGCATGTCCACCCGGCCCAAGCACCAGTCTAATTTCCTAAGGGATCTAGGGAGGGAGGAGCCTGTGAACAACCAACAGGGACCTTATTCTGGACCCTATTCAGTCTGATTTCAGGGACTGAGAAGAACAAAGGAGCAGGATCCCGATGGGTCACCAGGCATGAAAAGGGAGACCCATGCTGTGTTTCAGGTGAGCAGGTGGGCTTAGCTGTGGGTCTCCTGGGAAAGCAGAGAGCTCCATCACCCAGGACAACACAGAAAGACAGAGTGACCCATGTGAGTGTCAAGGCACATGCTATAGTGGATGGAACTGTGAATGAGAATTGATTTGGGTAATAACAAGTGTTGGAGAGGCTATGGAGGAAAAGGAACCCTCATCCACTGTTGGTGGGAATGTAAAGTAGCACAACCATTACAGAATAAAGTATGGTGATTCTTCAAAAAATTAAGAATAGAGCTACTATATGACCCAGCAATCCCTCTACTGGGAATATACCCCCAAAACTCGAAAACACTGGTACGTAAAGACACATGCAGCCCCATGTTCATCGCAGCATTGTTCACGGTGGCCAACACATGGAAACAACCAAAAAGCCCTTCAATAGATGATTGGATAAAGAAGATGTGGTACATATATACTATGGAATATATATGTGGTATGGAATATACCGAGTACAGCCATAAGAATTGATGACATCGTATCTGTAAGGTATTTTTCCCCGCCGAGAAGGAAGGAACGGGCCAGAGCCACAAAGTGTGGAATAGCAGACGGCTTTATTGAGTACAGAGCGCACATCCCGCCCGGCAAGGTTCCCTGGCCCCGAAGAAAGAAAGATGGAGGAGAAATGGAGGCTAGGGAAGTTGCACGGATTAAACCACGTGGGAGATATTTAAAGGGTCCCTCTAGGGAAGTGGAGCTACTATGACGTGGTGAAATTTCACTGGCTGGCAGACGATCGCTTCTTTCCAAATGGTTCCTGGGAAGCTTCCTTTGGCGGGCTTGATTGTGGGCGGTCCTAGCCAAAGTTCCCGGGCCTGGGTTCCCATGTGACCATACCCCTATCCACCAACCTTACAGTATCATTTACAACAACATGGATGGACTTTGATAACATTATACTGAGTGAAATAAGTAAATCAGAAAAAACTAAAAACTGTATGATTTCATACATAGATGGGACACAAAATTGAGACTCATGGACATGGATAAGAGTGCAGTGGTTACCAGGGGATGGAGAAGGGAGGAAAGCGAGGGGAGTGGGAGGAGGGGAGGGGCATAAAGAAAACCAAATAAAAGGTGATGGAGGACGATTTGACTTTGGGTGATGGGTATACAACATAATCGAATGTCAAAATGATGTGGAGATGTTTTCTCTAAACCTACGTACTCTAGTTGACCAATGTCACCCCATTAAAATTAATTGTCTAAATTAAATAAAAAGAGAGAGAGACCTAATTTGAAAAAAAAAGTCTTTGCATCTGTAATGAAGATATATAGATTCAGATGAGGTCATGGATGAAATGCAGTGGGCCCTTAATGCAGTGTGATTGATCCCTATGGGAGAGGAGTCGCCACGACATGTCCAGGGAGGAGGAGTGCAACAGTGGAGGCCAGGGAGGGGGGCGCGACACAGCCACAAGGCAAGGACCCCTGGGACCACCAGAAGCTGCAGGAACAGGGACTGCTCCTTCACCCCAGCCCAAGCCTGCAGAGGGAGCACAGCCCTGCCCACACCTTGAAAGCAGCAGATTTCTAGCCTCTGGGATTGGGACAGAGTAACCTTTTATTGTTGCAAGCTCCTAGTTCCGTGATGGCAAACCTATGACACACGTGTCAGCACTGACATGCGTAGCCATTCTCAATGACACGCGGCCACATGCAGCCACATACCAGAGAAGTACGGGGCCACATGCCGAGAAGGACGTTTCATCCTCGGCTCCTGCATGGTCAGGTGCAGTAGCTGAGGATAAAACATTTGCTGTAGTGTAGACACTCTGTGCCAGAGGTCTGTAGGCCAAAACAACAGAACTCCGGCACAGAGCGTCTAGTTCTGGGACTTCCGGTTAGGCTGTTAGGGCAGTGGTCCCCAACCTTTTTTGGGCCATGGACCGGTTTAATGTCAGAAAATATTTTCATGGACCGGCCTTTAGGGTGGGATGGATAAATGTATCACGTGATCGAGACAAGCGTCAAGAGTGAGTCTTAGACGGATATAACAGAGGGAATCTGGTCATTTTTTAAAAATAAAAATCATTCAGACTTAAATATAAATAAAACAGAAACAATGTACGTTATTTATTCTTTCTCTGCGGACCGGTACCAAATGGCACATGGACCGGTACTGGTCCGCGACCCGGGGGTTGGGGACCACTGAGTTAGGGGATCTTTGACCTCACTTCCAGCGGGCGGAGCAGGGAGCAGCAGAATGCCGCGGGGGATGCATCTCTGGGGGCCCTGTGATCGCCATTACCAGCAACCACAGCAACCATCATCCAATCTACTGTTCTGGGGTGTCATGGATTTCTAATTGACCATCATTACTAAGATAAGTGAGGGGGAGGCTGGGAGAGGCGAGAGTCTGTGCTATGGGTGCCGTTTCCCACCATTAGAAATAGTGGCAGCCATCTTAATTTACATAAGATGCAACTTGCAGAATTTCAAGACAGCATCTGGGCTCAGGTATTTGTTGACTTGAGGTCAAAGCTTGAGAATCTGGAAAGGTGCCGCTTGGAGAATCAAGAGGAGTGCCACTACGAACAGGAAATTTGGAGTGCCTGGAACCGATTACCAGACACTTTTAGCACCCTGAAAAATATAGCAATGGCTGTACTCACAATTTTTCCCTCTACATACTTTTGTGAGACCTTATTCTCAGTGTTAAATAATATCAAAACCAACAAAAGAAACCGACTGACAGATGAAGTTAATAGCGCTTGCTTGGGCTTGAAGTGTACAAAATACCAACCTTCAATTGAAGATTTATCCAATGAAATTCAGCAACAAAAAAGTCACTAATAGGCAGGTTAGTTAAAGAATTGCCCCTCCCCCTCACAAGTTAAATAATATTAAGACCAACAAAAGAAACCGACTGACAGATGAACAAAGAAGTCACTAAGCAGGTAAGTTAAATAATTAGTTTTTGGTTTATTAAATAGTTATATATTACAATTATACATTTTTGTTATTTAAACTATAAATATCGCAAAATTATGGGGGGTTTTTTTCAAAGTGACACACCACCCGAGTTATGCTCGTTTTTTTGGCGAATTTTGACACACCAAGCTCAAAAGATTGCCCATCACTGCCCTAGTTTGTGTAACTTTGTTAGAGCCGACCCAGGAAATTAACTTAGCAGGTCTCTAACCTTGAGGACCTGCTCAAAGAGAATGGCCCAGCTCTGACTAAATCTAACACCCAGCTGGAAGGTAACAAGTCTGCTGGCTTCGTGAGGGGCTTGAATGAAGCCCATAGTGAAGCGGAACCCTCCAGGGGCACGCAGGAGCCGGCAGCTCTACGGGGCACCTGCACGGCCACAAACAACCCCAAGATGTTCTCCAGATTTCTGCCCCACTCAGGCCTCAGAGGACAGGGCTTCCTCTGACCCCTGACCTCAAATCGCAGCTGAAGAGGGGAGGCCAAGGGATAACTGCTTAGCACCAGTGAGCTCAACCCGTTCTGAGAGGCCCCACCGAGACATGAGGCTGTAGCTTCCGGGTCCCTAACTGGGGCTGCTCACCATCACTTAGCCCCTCCCCACACCCCCACCTCTACCCTTCAGTTTACCCTGCCCACAGCCTGCTCGCTCCTGACACCCCCGAAAGTCTCTCTCCACCGTCCCCACCTGCAGGGTCCCCCAACCTGCAACACTGATTGGTGTGCCTGCATCGAAGTCAGTCCTTGGCATCCCAGGTGCTTGTCCAGGTGCCACCCCTGCTGACCCCACGCCCAATGCCCTTTCTCAGGAAGACAGCACCAGTGACCCCTGAAAATAGCATAGTGTCTCAGAAGAATCCAGAACCTCTTACTCAGGCCACCTCCCCTCCCAGATGTAAAGTGACAGGACAGAGAGAGTGCAGATTTATGACTCTCCCAAGTGCTCCTTGTCACTGATCCCGGGAACTCCTTCTCAGTCATTGTCCTCTGAGCCAGAGTCACTGAACCACTGATCTTCCCCCAACACCTCCCAACTGCCCCAGAAAAAGTCTGGTTCTCCGAGGCTGCTCTAGTATTTCTTGAGAACCCCAGGACAGAGGCCACTTAGCAGTCCTGGTGGCCATGATGGGGTCTGGTGAGGTGTCCAGGGTAGCCAGCTCCAAAAGAGACCAACACAAATAAGGAACAAAGCACTGACCCCCCCCCCTACAGCATGATGGACCTGAGGACACTGCCAAGTGAGCAAGCCGGACACAAAAGGCCACAGAGTATGTGACTCCTTCCGTCTGAAATGTCCAGAACAGGCACATCCAGAGACAGAAGCAGGCTGTGTTTGCCAGGGGCAGGGGCTGGAGGTTGGGGAGTGATGGCAGTGGGTACGAGCTTTCCTTTGGAGGTGGCAGTCACATAACATTGGGAATATGCCCAATGCCACTGAATTGTTCACTTTAAAATGGTTAATTTTATGTTATGTGACTTTCACCTCAATAAAAATAAAAAAGGAGGGAGATTGTGGCTAATAAGTTAAATGCATTAAAATGCCCACAAAAATATGCCTGGACCAGCAACATGCTCCAAGTGGCACTGAACCTAAGACGTGGTCATGAGGGAGGGGCTCAGGGGTGGGGTGAGCCTGGGAGTGCAGAGCCCCCTCCCCAGCAACACAGACCGGGGCACCAGTCTTCCCTGCACCCACAGCTGAGAAGCTGATCTCTGGCCTGATCCCTAGCCACAAACCCATCTCCTGCGCTGGGCTGCAAGGCACTGGAGACACCCGAGCTCCCGGGGCCTGAGGACCCTTCCTCTCACCCAGGGCTTTTAAAACAAGGTACCTGTTCATCGTTGCAGTTACTCATTGATTATGATTAAACACCAAAGAGATTTTACCCATGTATCAGACACAGAAGTTCTATTAAAGTATCTCCCCCTTTTGCTGTCTGTGAGGGTGAGACACCATTTGAGAGTTCAGACACACCCAGAACCAGGGACGGAGCCCTGCAGGAGGGGCCCCGGGTGACTTCAGTGACCTGGGACAGACCCAGAGGGAGCTGCCCTTGTTGGAAAAAACATCCCGATACCACACAGCAGAGGCGCCTCTCCCAAAGGTCCAGCACCTGAGTGGCTGGAACAGCTTCATTGTGTTAGCCCTTTTATTATTATTATTATTATTGTGGTAAAACATTTGTAAAATTTAACATTCTTAGGTGTACAGTTGAGTGGCATTACATACATTCACACTGCTGTGCAACGCTCACCATTCACCCACCCCCGAAACTCTCTTCATCTTGCAAAACTGAAGGCTCCGTCCCCATGAGACACCAACTCCCCATTCCATCTTCCCAACCCCTGGCAACCACCATTCCACTGTCTGTCCCGAATTCCACTGCTCTAAGGACCTTCTACAATCCTACAGTACTTGTCCTTTTGAGACTGGCTAATGTCGCCCTGGCCGGTTGGCTCAGCGGTAGAGCGTCGGCCTAGCGTGCGGAGGACCCGGGTTCGATTCCCGGCCAGGGCACACAGGAGAAGCGCCCATTTGCTTCTCCACCCCTCCGCCACGCTTTCCTCTCTGTCTCTCTCTTTCCCTCCCGCAGCCAAGGCTCCATTGGAGCAAAGATGGCCCCCCGGGCGCTGGGGATGGCTCTGTGGCCTCTGCCTCAGGCGCTGGAGTGGCTCTGGTTGCAACATGGCGACGCCCAGGATGGGCAGAGCATCGCCCCCTGGTGGGCAGAGCGTCGCCCCTGGTGGGCGTGCCGGGTGGATCCCCGTCGGGCGCATGCGGGAGTCTGACTGTCTCTCCCCGTTTCCAGCTTCAGAAAAATGAAAAAAAAAAAAAGAGACTGGCTAATGTCACTGAGTATTGTGTACTCAAGGTTCATCCGTGTTGTAGCAGGAGTCGGAATTGCTTTCCCTTTCAGGGTCAAATAATAAAAAGTACATGCTTTTATCCATTCACCCACTGATGGACACTGGGTTCTTTCCTTCTCTTGGCTTCTGTGAATCATGCTGTCATGAACACAGGTGTGCAAACCCAAATTTCTTTCAGGTGTTTACAACTCCTAGGGTTCTATGCTAATTCTATGTTTAATTTTTTTTTTGAGGAACCGCCATACTGTTTTCCACAGTGGCTGCCCCGCCTTACTTTCCCAACAGGGCAATTTCTCCACATCCTCATCAACATTTGCTATGTTCTGTTTTGTGTTGTTTTGATAACAAACACCCCAAAGATGAGGAGGCAGAGGTGGTATCTCATTGTGGTTCTGATGTGCATTTCCCCATCGATGAGTGATGTGGAGCAACTTTTGGTGGCTTGTTGGCCACCTTGTCTGTCCTCTTCGGAGAAATGTCAATTCAAGTCCTTTGCCCATTTTTTAATCGGGTTCCTTGCTTTCCTGTTGTTGAGTTGCAAGTGTTCTTTTTTTTTTTTTTTTTTGTATTTTTCCGAAGCTAGAAACGGGGAGAGATAGTCAGACAGACTCCCGCGTGCACCTGACTGGGATCCACCCGGCACGCTCACCAGGGGGCGATGCTCTGCCCCTCCGGGGCGTCGCTCTGCTGCAACCAGAGCCACTCTAGCGCTTGGGGCAGAGGCCAAGGAGCCATCCCCAGCGCCCAGGCCATCTTTGCTCCAATGGAGCCTTGGCTGCGGGAGGGGAAGAGAGAGACAGAGAGGGAGGAGAGGGGGAGGGGTGGAGAAGCAGATGGGCGCCTCTCCTGTGTACCCTGGCCGGGAATCGAACCTGGGACTTCTGCATACCAGGCCAACGCTCTACCACTGAGCCAACTGGCCAGGGCCTGCAAGTGTTCTTTATACATTCTAGATATTAGTCCTTCATCAGACATATGATTTGCAAATATTTTGTAACGGCTTTTAAATGAGATAATTTCTCAGCACCTGCAACATATATGGCAAGAAAAAGGGTTCCCAAGTCACAGCCAGATCCCCCCCAGGCTGGATGGCTGTTTTTCTGATCCTTAACCAACAGAACGTACATGGGAGGACTCAGAAGAGGTCCTGGCCGCCACCATCCCACTCCTTTGTTTCAGTGAGGACACCGAGGCCCAGAGGCGGCCAATGTGGCACATTGGCAGCCAGCAGGGCGGGGGTGTGTGACCAGGTTTCACTGCCAATGCAAACACCTGTTCTCTCCAGGACCACAGACACCCTGCAACGCATCAAGGGACGGCTGCGGGGACCACGGTCATGTGTGGCGGTCTCCCACGATGACACCTACATCACTTTGCATTTTGAAAATGGTGCTTCAACAATGAACTCACTGATAATATTGCCCTGTGAAAGAGAGTTCTTATGTCCGAATGCTAACATAGCACATGATTTTATTTGAATTAGATGGTTAGTTTATGTTAACCAAGGATCATTTAGATTAGACGTTTTAAAAATCCTAAAAAGATTTTTTAAAAAGATAAAGAAATGGCATTAAAAACAGACTATGAGAAAAGAAAAATATTGGTTGATGGATGGAGGGATGGAGAGAGGGAGGTGTCTCCTGGCCAGCAGAGTCTGTGCTCTGGGAGGTGGAGAGCCTGCCACGGGCGTGTCAGCCAGCTGGTCAGTGAGGCCTCCTCATCAGTGTCTGCCGCCCCCCCCCCAGCTCTGACCACCAACATCCCTCCCTGCACCTGGTGCATACAAGTCCTGCATTCCACATGTTCCTATAACACAGCTCCACTACAGGAGACCTTGCAGAGACTCGGGCGCAGTTCCCCAGGGCCCCCTTCTCCCCCATCCTGCAGCATGCCGCAGCCCTGATCACCGAGAGGGAATGAGGCAAGTGGGCAGGTGCTCCCATAGAACCTGGCATGATGCACACGTGACCCTCAGCCCCCGTTTCGGGCAACATGGTCACTCACACCGAGCTTCTATCTCCAGAGTCCCCAAACCTGAGCTCCAGGGGCCGCTGTCATGGCACAGCTTCCCTTTGCCGGGCTTAGCCATCAGCTGGCAGTGGGGACTGAAGGAAGCACTCAGCACCAGGGTTTGGAGCCTGGCTCTGCCTGCAGCTGTGAGTTCTCTAGTCTCAGTCTCTTTGCTGGCAAAAGGGGGGGTCCTCTGAGATTTCAGTGAGATGATGCAGGCAGACCCCAGGCACGTGCCTGGGGAATAGGAGACATACAGACCAGGGCAGTGTGGTGACAGAGCTCTTACGTGTCCACCTGTGCTCCTCTGGCTCTGAGGCTGGGATGCTCCCTCCTTGGTCTGTAGAGGTTAGGCACTAACCACCTGACCCCGAAGCTACAGGGGAGCGGGGGAGGGCAGAGGGCAAGACCAGGGGGCAGGGACTGCCTCCGCCGTGGAGGGCAGCAGTTCCGTGGGGCACCCGACACATCCCGGACCTTAGAGCATGGGACATCAGCCATCAGAGACATCCTAAAAAATGCTTATTCCTTTCACCCTGAGCTGTGCCCCCACACAATGCACAGGGGACTGACAGGGCGGCCAGCGGGTGTCCTGCCTTCTGCACTGGCCTCTCTCTGGTCCCCAAGTGAAGGAATCAGAGCCGCTTATAGCCTCAGCAGGTGGACCACCCCCAGGACCCCTCCAGCTCATTTTATAAATAACCCACAGGTATTGGCTGAGCACCTACTGTGTGCCAGGCGCACAGGGTAGAGTAAAAGTACACCCTTGTCATGCCCACAAGGTGGTCCCCCTGACCACTACAGCCTGAGACCTTGACCCTCTTGCATTTCCTCGGGTCACCCAGTTCCCCTTCCCAAACAAACAGGCAGAAAGCAAGAGGGCTACTTACTCCCCACCCCCGCCCCATATTCAGGAATTTAATTCTAGGGCTTTCCTACAAACCTACCCGTTCAGGTTACAAGACAAGAGGAAAAACCAGAAAACTATTTCCCCAAGGCTGTGAGCTGAATGAAATCACGCCAAACTTAGGAATAGTTTCCACACATGATAAAATCTACTTCTGCTAGGAACTGAGTGCTGGCAGGGGTGGTGGCCGTGGCCCCGTGCCACACAACATGCCCCCGGGCTCAGACAACACTGCCAGGGCCTGGCACCCACTGTCCACCTGCCGGTTCCTTAACAGGCTTCTGCTCGGGCGTCCACACGGGCAGGTGTGTGCATAGCCCAGGCCACAGTGCGCTTTCACCCGTGACACCAGGCCCTGCACAGGTTTGGCGTCACCAACAACGCGTCACTTTTCCAGTTGTGCCTTTAGCACCAATTCTACTCCGAGGGGCTCAGGTGCTTGTGATGTTTCCTGGATTTTAAAGATTAGTCTCCCTGTCACCCTAGTGGTAGGTGAAGCCAGATGGATACCTCAGGTCACCAGGCAGCCAGTGCTGGGAAGGGGCACCTGGCTCTCCTGAGTCCAGGGCACCTGTGGCCTTGGCCCCTGCCCATGGTCCCCTGACCCAACTGCTCCTCCATCACATTTCCTGTGACTCAACAGGAAGCAGTAACTACTGTCCCCGTCCCCGTCCCCATCCCTCAGCCCTGTCCAAACTCAGCGTGGCCACACTGGCTCATGGTTACCACTGGGCCCAGTGACCCCAAAAAGTGCCAGTGTCCACTAGGTACACACCTGAGGGCAGGTAGAGTCGAGGATAGGCTGGGATGGTTGTGCACGTTAACAGATCAACTCCTCTTCACCCTCAACTCAGCCCAGGTCACTGCCGGCTACTACATTCCCACAACCATTCCCCCTCCCCTTTGAGCCTCACTCACCCCCCGGCCACCCTGTCTTCTGCTCCTCCAGGGGCTCCCAGGCCCCCTACCACTCCTGATCCGCAAAGACCACCAAGGCCCTCGCCTTGGCCAACCCAAATCACACCTCTGTCCTCAGGCTCCCCTACTGCCACTGGCGACGCCTTCAGGACCTTCACTTCTCCCCAGTACCCCGGCCCCGGGCCCTCGAGTTCCTCCTGGTCCAGCTCCCAGGCAGGTCCACTCCACCGACAGGCTGCCTAAACCACAGCTCCTGCAGGCTGTGCCTGCACCCTGTCCTCGTCACACACACCCTCTGCCCAGTTGCCCCCACACATGTGCAGAAGAAACACTGACCACCCCCGGCCCCATAATCATGCTAACCACCTCTGGCCATGAAGCCAGCTGGTCTCTCCAGCCCAGACCTTCACAACTGACCATCTTTATGACAATCTCAAAGATGCCCCAGCTGTACAGGGTCCAAAAGTGGTCTTTCCTCAAAGTCAACACCCCCGCTTATAAGGCCCCGTGGTTGATGATCACTCCTCCCTCCCCTGCATCCTCGCACGCCCAGAGTCCTTTATCTATAAAGCACAGCCTGAGACAACATGGCTCAGGAGCCCCATCCCAGGTCCAAACCCCAGCACTGCAGCAAGAGCGCCAGGTGGAGGCTACAGCAGAAGAAGGCACATGCTCGGACAGGCAGCGCCTGGGGGAGATCCAGCATGCAGAGCGGCTGGCACTCAGCCCCAATATCGCCTTCGCATCTGACCACCTAACCTCACAACCTCGTCACCCATGCTCCTCAGCTGCCTGTGCTGGGCCCGCCCTCCCCTCCATGCTCACTGCCTGGAGTGCTGTCCCCATCAGCAGATCAAACACTGTCCCAACCCCCTACCAGACAACCCTCCAAACAGCCTCCCCAGGTCCCCCTTGCCAGGGACGCTTTTATCCGTTGTTGGTTTCCATGAGGATAGGGCCACACGGGCTCTCCAAGGCCTCACACAGAATGGCCCTGGCACATAGTAGGTGTTCAATAAACGAATAATCACTCCTTTGTTTCTGAGCCAGTGTTTCTGAAATTATGTTAGCAAGTGACCATCTCCGGGGTTACTGAAGCCATCAGATGGGTAATCAGCTGCCAAAGCACTTAACTCTTTATTTATGTTGCGGGAGAACCCAGCTAGCTCCCCAACGGCAGTGGCTCAAGTCAAAACTCTTAAACAAATAAAACACCGTGCATTCAGTGGATGCCTGCTATGCTGTCCATGTTCTACTTCCTTGTGTGCAATCATCTGTTCAAAAGTCCCTACGATATCCTGTATTTAACTAAGAAAATCCTTTCTAAAACTTTATCAAGCCTGGGCGACATCACACCACATTCTCTCCACCAAAGTAAACTGCAAAAAGGTTACTCAAACCTGCTTTCACCGCTTCAGGATTTTCTGACATGTCTGAACGACTCACCGGCCAATCACTTTTACCCCATAAGGACTACGTTCCCCCACGTCCACAGGTGCACCACCATCCACAAATGCAGGGCCACATTTTCTACCAAATGTCAAGCTCTGCAATGCATGATTTAAGGCTCTAAACCCACAGGTACACACACACATGTTCAAGCTGGATTAAAAATGTCCACGTTACCGGAACACCAGCATCTAGAAAGACTGCAGAAGGCACCCAATGCTCGAAAGTCCCACCGGATTATTGGCCAAGCGCTTTGAAAAATTCAGACACAGCTTTTCTAAACATTCATAAATCAAAAGTCCCTACCACAAAATTTTAAATCTCATTCAAGAATCACTGTGTGGAGCCCTGGCCAGATGGCTCGGTTGTTTAGAACATCATCTTGATACACAGAGGTTAATGGGTCTGATCCCCGGTCAGGGCACATATAGGAACAGACCAATGTTTCTGCCTCTAACTCTCTCTCCCCTGCCTCTCTTTCTAAAACAAATCTTTTTTTAACCTTTTTTTTTTTTTTAGCCTGGCCTGTGGTGACACAGTGGATAAGGCGTTGACCTAAAATGCTGAGGTTGCCAGTTCAAAACCCTGGGCTTGCCCAGTCGAGGCACATACGAGAAGCAACTACTTAGTACAAGTTGGTGCTTCTCGCTCTTTCTCCTTACCCCGTCTCTCTCTCTAAAAAAAAATTTTTTTTAAACCCTGTCGCGTGCAAAGGAAACATCTCATATGGCTGGATGTCATCCCAAAAAGGCAGCTATTTGACTTCAACTGTATTCAGAATTCAAAATTTTTTCAGATAGTGCTTTGTCCTCGGGTAGGCTACACAAAACCATCGACAGTATCTGTTCACAGTGGGCATAACTGTTGAAACCCTCCCCCGAAGGTGGAGAGGAACCAATGTCCACCCAGCACCTCTACACAAGGTCCACCTCCACCCACGTTCACCACAGGCACCGCCCCCAGGGGCACCTTCCCAGCAGGTGTCTCACTGGAGGCTCTGCCCTTCCTGGCCAGGAGCTCACAAAACCTATTCTGGGCTGTTTAGGGCAGCACCTCCAGGGCGGTAATTCTGCATGAGAAGCTTTACGGCACGGCTGTAAATGGGGAAGCCAGTAACACTTCATTGGAAACAGTGCATGAGTCTGAAACAACAGCTTTCCACTGCTCCTCAATAAAGCTAAGCATCAACTCTGGTTAATTCAAAGGCTGATCTCTTTGCTTTGTTTTCTTTCTACACAGTGCGCTGTGGTTAGAAATTACGGACCTTATAGTTTATAAGTGATTTGCTTCTTCGGAGCATGAAATCAGTGTCAAATGACCTAAGGGTTACACAGCAGCTGGGTTGCCTTCTTTTATTTATTAAAAAAAAATTTTTTTTAAGTGAGAAGAGGGGAAATAGTGAGACTCTTGCACGTGCCCCTGGGATACACCCAGCAACACCCCAGCAACCCCATCTGGGGCCGATGCTCAAATCAACCAAGCTATTCTTAGCACCTAAGGCTGATGTGCTCAGACCAACAGAGCTACCCTCAGCACCCAGCATCAGCTCAAATAGAGCCACTGGCAGAGAGAGGGTAAGAGAGACAGAAGGGGAAGTGGGAGGGGGAAAGAAGCAGATGATCACTTCCTCCGTGTGCCCTTACCGGGAATTGAACTCAGGATGTCCATACGTAGGGCCAATGCTGTAGCCACTGAGCCAGCTGGCTGGGGCCCAAAGGTGCCTTCTTTCAAACAGGGCAAGGATTTGCCATGGACACAATTTGGCTTAGCAACTAATTTCTCAAAAACTTAGTCTCAGGTAGGTGAAGGGAGTGTAAGGAGTGGGCTCATCTGGTCTGGATCTTGGTTTGACACCTGGCACGCCTGCTCCCTGGGTGTGTAACCCTGAGAATGTTATTAACACCTCGGAACTTCAGTTTCCTCATCTGTAAAATAGGCAGCAGCCAAACACCACTCACTTCCTAGTAACCAGAAATGTAAGTGGCAGTGCAAATATAGATTATAGAAAACTGCTTGATATCCAGTAAAAGGCCGTCATTACTACCTGGGGGGGGGGACAGGGGGTCGACACATAAGCCCCCCATGCCTGACTGAACGAGGGCATGTCACATAGGCTTCAGGGCCCAGAACTGGATCTCTGCTGCAGAGCACAGATCCCCGGCCCACCTTTGTCTGTGATCCAGGCTGTGGACCCACCAGCTAGCCAAGGCAGCTCTCAATAACTAACTTCTTTTGAATGAAATCCATCCTAAACCTTGTTATCCGGCCAACACAGGGGGGCCCACATTCCTGATGCCCCAGACACAAAACATCCCTGATCCCAGCATGCATCTACTTCCCCTAAAAAAACCACGTCCCCTGTAAAAGCAACACCCTACGATACTGCCAAGTTGTGTTTACATAGGCCAAAGTTCCTACTCTGCTTTATCGAGCAGATTAAAGAAATAAGAAAATGCAAATGGAATTTAGGAAAGAGATATTTTTTTTAAATGTTGTTGCTGCTTGGAATAGCCATAACCTGAGTTAACAATTCTCCTCCCTAAGGGGTCATTCCGTATTCTCCACACATATTCACAGCCTTACAAAACCTAAAATAGTCACCTGCAGACTGACCTCACTGCCAGAATCTGTGTTGAGGTATTACATCACTTCTAAGTAGGACCGTAAGCTCCAGATCTTATAAGCAAACAACCAGAACCTGTTTGCTAACCACCCTTAGTATAGAAAGAATTACAGCCAATGGTGGAAACAAAACAGGTCAGAAAACAAACTTCTAAATTCTTCTGGGACTCCCACGGTGATAGCGTATCCTAATAATGTATTGTTTCAAAGACTAATCTGAAACATTATTGACAACCCACAGATTCAAGGCTTTCTTAGTAATCATTCAGGTCACCTGTCCACCACACCAGCTGATCACGTCCACAGGCAAACCCTCTTGAGGAGCTGCTGAGAATCTCTTTATTGTCCCACAACCCCTGCCCTGCCAAATCCTTTTTCTCTTTGAATCTCCCCAATCCCACACCCCCAAACCCACAGGCCCCACCTGGCACTTAGGGACCAACTCTTTGCTGCCAGGCATTTGGCTGGCTGAGCCAAGGCATTCCTCCCTCTTCTGCTCACCACCAGCCCCAGGACAGGCCAACTGGGTCCCCACACTGGCTCCACCAGCGACCTGGGCAGGCCTCTAATGAGAAACTCTCTCGTCTAGTGCAGAAGCCAAGATCAAATGTGGCCGTGCTTTTCAAAACGCTCCCACACAGAGAGGACACATAGCTCGATTGTTATTATCTGGAGGAGACAGAAAAGAGACACCCGGGGAACTGACTCCAGCCATATTACAGGGTGACTCAGGGACCCAGCCAGCAATTTCCAACGGTCCCACCTGGGAACTGACTGGCACGCAGGATGGGCAGTGACTTTTGATCTTTCCAGACAGGTGTGTGGCTGACTGCAAAGCATCACCAAGCAAACCAGATGACTCAGAAACACCAGAGACCAGGTTTTTATAGCACAATTCGGGAGCTGGGAGCCGTGGCCAGCTGAGGAACATGCCAAGAAGCCCTGATCTTGAACTTGAAGCAGCCTAGGCCTGCCCCCCGCAAAAAAAAAAAATGCTGAGGGAAGCAGTACTGCGTCCTTCCCACTTCTTTGGCGGGGGCAGGGGAGTACCCTTCCCCCCCCCCTTCCCTCATTGATCGCAGCATCCATCCGACCAGAGGTCCCAAATCACCAAAGTGTTGTCTGGGCCCTGCCCAAATGTGCCCTGGCATGCTAAGCAGGTCCCTACAGCTCCCTAGGTGGTTCAGCAGGAGCCCCAAGGGCCACTCACCAGACACAGACACCTCCATGAGCGCCTCCAGTGGCCGGTTGTTGTCCAGGTCCCGGCTAAGCTGCAACTCCCCCGTGGCTGAGTCCAGGAGCAGCAGCTGCAGCTCATTGCCCTGCAGGAAGGTGTAGTTGAGGCTGTCTGACAGGTCGGGGTCATGTGCTGGGATACGGCCAATCACGCCAGTGGGGAAGCTGTTGGACTTATTGGTGACATAGTTGTTGAAGAGGATCTGGAAGTCAGGCAGCACTGGTGGGTTGTCATTCTGGTCCAGAAGGCGGATATGCACCGTGGCCCGGCTCACCAGGGGGGCCGATGTGGCTTGCACCACCAGCACATACTCCCGCCGGACCTCAAAGTCCAGCTCCACCAGGGCACGCAGGTCCCCACTCAGCAGGTCCAGCTGGAAGACCTCGGGCACATTGCCTTCCACAATCTGATACATGATCTGGGCATTAGGGCCTTCATCGGGGTCATTGGCACGAATCCTTGCCACCACAGACCCCACCGGGCTGTTCTCCTCTACAAACAGCTCCAGCTCATCCCTCTCAAACACTGGGGGGTTGTCATTAATGTCTAAGATGGTCACCTGGATTTCCACAAAGGCAGTAAGGGGTGCTGGGGTCCCCCGGTCCACAGCCAGGACCCGAAGGTTGTACACAGCCACATTCTCCCGGTCCAGCCGGCGCTGGGTGCGGATTACGCCTGACGTGGGCTCAATGTAGAAGTCCCCATCGCCATCATCCCCACCCTGAAAGGTGTAGAGCAGGCGGCCATTGGGGCCTGAGTCCCGATCAGTGGCAGAGACCTGGAGGACGCTGGTGGATGGTGGCGCATCCTCAAAGACAGAGCCCTGGTAGAAATCCCGCAGGAACCGGGGTGCATTGTCGTTGGCATCAAGAATGAGGATCTCCAGGGAGGTGGTGTCGGACTTCTGTGGGATGCCATTGTCCCGAGCTGTGATAGCCAGCGTGTAGGCGGCCTGGTCCTCATAGTCCAGCTCTGTCATGGTGTAGACGGTGCCGCTGTCCGAGTCAATGCGAAACTGCGGCACAGGGTCCTCCAGCACGTAGGTAATACGTGCATTCTCGCCAGTGTCCTCGTCGGTGGCACTGATGGTGGCAATGGAGGTGCCCACAGGGCGGTCCTCACTGACACTCACTGTATAGTGGGAACTCTGGAAGACCGGCCGGTGGGTGTTGGCGTCAGTGACGTTGATGAAGACCTGTGCAGTGTGCGAGCGCGTGCCATCCGATGCAGTCACCGCCAGCACATACTGCCGCTCCTGCTTGTAGTCCAGCGGCAGCGCCAGGGTGATGAGGCCGCCGCCACTCTGGCTGCTGAGGGCGAAGCGGTTCCGGGTGTTGCCACCTGTGAGCTGGTAGGTGATCACGCTGTTGGCATCACGGTCACGGGCCCGCAGGGTTAGCACGCTGCTCCCCACTGCGGCGTCCTCGTTCAGGCGCAGCTCGTACATGGGCTGCGTGAATGCCGGGTCGTTGTCGTTGACATCCAGCACGGTGATGGACACGCTGGCAGAGGAACTCATGGGCGGCAAGCCATGGTCCACCGCCTCAACCCCAAAGCTGTAGTGCTCCACCTCCTCACGGTCCAGCTCCGCGCACACCGTGATCCAGCCCGAGCTATTGTGGATCTGGAAAGGGAAGTTGTCGGCCGAGGCAGGGTCCTGGGCCCCAGCACCCCCCACAGAGGCTGAAGCTGTGTCCACCAGACGATAGTGCAGGCGCGCGTTCTCACCTGCATCTGCGTCCACTGCCTGAATGTGCAGCACGGAGTGGCCCAGAGGCACGTTCTCCAGCACCGCGGCCTGGAAGGGGCTGCTCACAAAGATGGGGGCGTTGTCGTTCACATCCAGCACCTGCACTGAGATCAGCCCCGAGGAATTGATGAGCGGAGGCCGACCCCCATCCTGGGCCTTGATACGCAGCGTGTATTCCCGGATGGCCTCAAAGTCCAGCGGGTTAATCACGTCCAAGCTCCCGCTCAGCGAATGCAGGTAGAATTGGCCCTTGAGGTTCCCACTGACGATGCTGTAGTGTATGGCCGCATTCTGGCCCTGGTCCCGGTCTGTGGCCTGCACGCGCAGCACGGGCGTGTTGACCGCCACATCCTCTGGTACCTGAACCACATAGCGCTTCTCACTAAACTGAGGGTAGTTGTCGTTCTCATCCTCCACCACGATGTGCACAGTGGCTGTGGCACTGAGTGGGCCCGGGTTTCGGCCCTGGTCGTTGGCCTCCACCAGCAGCTGGTACTCGGCCTCCTCCTCCCGGTCCACCACTGCCCGTGTGCGCACCACGCCCGAGCGTGCGTCGATCTCAAAGATGCCGCCCGCGCCCTCCAGCAGGCGGTAGCGCATATTGGCGTTGGAGGGCGCATCGCCATCTGTGGCGCGGATGGTCAGCACTTCGTAGCCCACCTCGAGGTTCTCGCGCACGCGCTCTCGGTACTCCGCCTGCTCGAAGACTGGACTGTGGTCATTGGTGTCACTAACTGTGACAGTGAGGTAGGTGGCGGCCAAGCGCCGTGGCCAGCCGTGGTCCATGGCGCTCACCTTAAGCACGTGCGTGTCCTTGGTTTCGCGGTCCAGCGGGCGGGCGGTAGTCACCGCGCCGGTGTCCGTGTCGATGAGGAAGAAGCCATTGGAGCGCTCGTCGAACAGCGCCTCCATCTGGTAGCTCAAGCGCCCTGCCTCGCCCTCGTCTGGGTCGTGGGCGCGCAGCTCGATCACCGCAGTGCCCGCCGGTTCGTTCTCAGGCACCGACACCTGGTAGCTGGGCAGCGGGAACTGAGGGCTAGTACTGCTGCCAGCGCCCCGCCGGGCCCGCCTCGCCGCCCCCGCCCTGGTCTCGGCCTGGGGTAGGCTTGGCGGCGACAGCGACAGCAACAGAGACGGGGAGGGCGTCCCTGCGGCAGTTTCTAACTCCAGCTCCACCCGAATGGCGCCGGCCGCGCGCCTCAGGGCACACAGCAGGCGCAAGCGGGCCGAGCCACCCAGCCGCAGGCATAGAGGGCGGCGTGGGCAGCGGCGTCCGGGGTGTATTGGGCAGCTGCAGGCTGGGAATTTGGTCAGGGCCGCCAACACCGATTGCAGAATAGCCCCACCGCCGCCGGGGGCCAGGAAGCAGAGCACTGCGCCGGGCCGGGGCACCGTGAGCGCAGCCCTCGCGCGCAGGTCCGCGCTTGTGGCCCGTAGTTGCCGGAGCCGGTCGCCGCAACCGAGACCGTGCGCGCGCGTTCGCAAACGGAGGCTCAGCATGGTCGGGGCGCCGCGGGCTGCCAAGTGGACATGCAGCGGCAGCGGGCGTCCCCCCAGGAGCGTGCAGCCCCGGGGCCCAGGGCCCGGCCCGCGCCGCCGCCCACCCAGGCGCTCGTCGCGGCTCACGTCCAGCAGCTCTCGTAGCGCCCGGGGAGTGTGCGCGGCGTCCAGCGCATAGGTCCAACCGGGACCGAGAGCAAAGGCGCGGGCCCCGCCGGGCACGCGCAGCTCCCAGGCGGCCACCCGAAGCCCCAGCGCCGGTAGGGCGGCAGACGCAGCCAGAAGCAGCAGCGCGGGCAGCACGGGCGGCGGCGGCGGCGGCGGCGCCATGGCCCGGAGCCTGAGCCCGAGCCGGGCGCCGGAGCACAATCCATGCACCCGGCGCAGCTCCGCATCCACCCGGCGCGGCCGGGGGGCGGCTCCCGCGCACCCGGCGCCCGGCCCTCGGGGCGGCCCGCGCCCCGCCTCTCCGGGGGCCCAGGCGGGGACACCGGGGACCGCGCTCCCGGTCTCTCCCGCAGCTTCCACTTCGAGAGCACTTTGCTAAAGTTTGCTAAGTTGGTTTCAAGATGGCTCCTCCTCGCGTCCCAGGAGGGCGCCGCGCATCAACCTGCGGTGGCGGCGGCTCCAGGCGGCTCCAGGTGGCTCCCGCGCGGGCTCGGCCGGGCGGCGTGGGAAGCGGGGCGGGCCCGGAGCGGGGCGGGGGCTGCGCTCCCGGAGCGGTCTGGGTGGCACCGCGCCTCTCAGAACCCGGCTGCCGGTTGCTGCCTAGGCGGTGCACTGGGCCCGCGCCCCCTTGGCCGGCGCTCTCCCCGCCCCCGGCGCGGCCCCGCCCCTGACTCAGTCTGGTATTGTTCAGCCCGGGGGGGTGGAGAGCGGGGGAGCCGGCCGGGTAGTGAGCGCCCGAGAGATCGCTATGGAGACGTGGGGCGCAGGCGGGGCAGGGGGGGGGGGCCGGCCCACTCCCCTGCAGCCTCCCCACCCGCCCTCCCTGGGGGGCGGGGCCGAGAGGGCGGGGCCGGGAAAGGCGGGGTTGGGGGAGTTGGGGGAGTTGGGGGCCCCCGGCGGCCGCTATCAGTAGGGCGGTGGCTGCGCTTGTCCCGGGACAGGCGAGGCCCAAAGCCCCCACACCCAACCCCGGTAGAACGGCCCCGCGGAGACCGCTGTCCTGCTCGGGTTGGTCCTAGAAGGAGAAGGGGATGGGTGACGAGGTGCAGGAGGGGACCGGGGTATCCACTCGCGTTAGGAACAGAAGCAGCTACCGGGGACGGTTACACTTTCACAGCAAAATGCCAGAGGGTAAAGTGCTTCAGTCGCCTCCCCAGTCCCCCCAAAAGAATTTCTCGGGACTTTGAAACACAATAAGCAACTAACTGGATTCAGGTCCCACTTGGTTGGAAACACTTTTCAGCGAAAAGAAAAAGAGCCAGGGTTGACATTTGGTATTTGGAGCGGGGAAGGAGGAGGCGAGCTCACGTCTTGAGCCTGCGAGGGGCCAGAGCGCCGATAGTCCGGCCTTTCCGTTCCAGAGCCTCCACCTTCTCCGGAATCCGGACAGAAGGGAGTGAGGACCCTGGAGACTGCCTGGGGCGGGAACCGCCTGGGGGAATTTAGGACTGTGCGACAGCACCCTGTCTTCCGCCTTCCGCCCCCCTTCCCCTGCAGGGCACAGCCTGATGATAAGGGATATCCTAAACTACCCTCTTCTTGCGGGGCTCTATAACTGTGCCTTCCCTGGTGGGGGATGCACTCGCCGCCGGTAAGAACTCTGGGTGCCAGAACCGACTCGGGCCCCTGGGCCTCCCAGTTGTTGGGGGCAGTAAGGCGGCGCGGGTGGGTCACTCCTTCGGAAAATGCTCCCCCCCCCGTCCCGCCCCCGCATCCCCGGAGCGAGGTAGAATCTGTAGGCGGGGCAGGTGTTACGCACTGGTCACTAGAGCCGGTCTTTTTGAAGGAGGGTGGGATCAGCCTGGTGCATTTCGGAGCTGAATGCATGGAAAGTGTGGAGCCTGGACGGAAACGAATAAATACAATAGATGAGTAACCTCAACCAATATTGCTCAAAGTTGCTGAAAATAATGTCTCTGGGCTGAAGCCAGATATGAGCGTCTTCTTCGCAAGAATTTGAAGACATTGTTGTTGACCTAAAAGGTAGACTCATTTTGGAAGCTTTTAATCTGGGACTTTCCACGGGCGAGCCCTGCAGAGAGATGTTGCTGGAGGGAGTGGGAGGAAGAACAGTCCATCCCTCAAGTGTGACCCTCCAGGACTTTCCCAGACTCCCCTTCCTCTTCCTGGGGTGGGTCAGAGGGCAGGACTTTGAGGGTCAGGAAGGCGGAGAGGGGCCCAACCTGAGCCTCCAACGGAAAGCTCCCAGCCTGGGTGTAGGGAAAGCAGGGGGACCCACCTGAAGAACTCTGGGAGTACATATTTTGCAATAGTTCTTTAAATAGGGTGGGTCAGGTTTAAACAAACAAGGTTACGCTACTGCAGTTGCTGATGTTTGACAATTCGAATGCAGTGAATGAATTTGGGTGTGGACACACTTTCCTGAAATAAGACACCTGCGGGCTGGAAGGTAACTGGCAGAGACTGCCCTGGGCCACTTCCTAGTGTGTGTTGGGGGGGGGGGGGGGAGAAGAAAAGGGAAGGGGCAAGAGGAAAGGGGACTGGGGAGGGGGGCTGAGGGGGACAGGGACAGATCTCCCCAACACTAACAGGATGTCCAGCAAAAAGGCAGGGAGATAAATGATGGTCCCATTCACACATCAGTCAGAAGTAGGTCCAACTCCACACGAAGATGGGGTAAGTTTGAGAGAAGCAAGGAGATGATATGAGCGTGGTCAGGAGAGGGCCGGGGAGCAGGCATCGTCCACTTGTTGACCTGAGGGTTAGCGGAGTGTCAGCTCTGTGCTCTTGCATTGACCTCTGCATCTGTGCCTTCTGCTCTCTTCCACGGGCATGCACCATTGAAAGGGGGGGAGGGCGTCCAGAAACAGGGCCATCCTGTGGCTTCAGCAGAACAATAATTATCAGTTTGAGATGGCTGGGGCCTTCCAGGGATCAAGTATCAATTCTGCCAGTAACTAGCTCACTGTGTGACCTTCGATAGGCCCTAACTCTTTATTCTAACGGGGGATAACAATAGTCTAGCTTCCTAGCCTTCTTGGGGGACTGATGACATCACCTGTGTAATGAGGCTGTCACAGGCCTGGCTCAGGTACCGACTTACTAGGGCTATGCTTTACTGTAGTGTGTCCTTGTCACCGAGCATGGGATCACCACCGTCTCCAGGTCATGGTTGAAATTGTGGGTTAAATGGTGCATGCACACATTCGAGCTCATGGAGAGGCAGGGACTGTAGCTTTCATCCGATATCCCAAGGGGACCTGGGCTCCACCACTGATCCAGTCTACCCACGGTGTTCACAGAAGGTGAGCTGAGGCCCAGGAGGGGAATGCATGTGGCCGGGGCTTCAGGAAGGAGCTCAGGGTGTTAGGTGGCCTGGCCAACACCACCTGAGAGGCTGTGTCCCGCTCAACTGCCCTTCCGCCTTGGGGGTGGCTGGAAGCAACAAAGTGGCCTCTCCTCCCACTCATTGACTCTCGGGACCCCTCCTAGGGTCCCATGGAGGAGAGGGGCTTGGAGGTTAGCAGCGGCATGGTCCCCTGAGAGAGCTGCTGGCCAGAAGAGGACCCAGAGCCCGCTGAATGCAGCTGCCACCGCTCCGCGAGTTCAGTGAACCATAATTGATGTTTATATTTTATACTCACCCCCTCAGGTGTTGCACATGAAGTGAGCACTTTAAAAAAATTAAAAAAAAATAAAGACACTAGAAGCCATGGATTTCTAGTGTTGTACATGTTCCAAACGGCAGCTCAAAGCACTTTTTTTTCTTTTTTTGCCAGAGGCCTGGACCAGAACTCACATGAATTCTGGAATCTATTCCTCACACAGTAAATTCCTGGGCCCGATCTTTGAACAGCGAGGCCCTGAAAGGAGTATCCCACCCAGTGGGAGCCGGGAAGCAAGTCTGGACCAGGCCTCACTTCTCCCTTTTTTTTTTTTTTTTTTTGGAATTCAGAGGAAAACACCTCTTGGTTTGAACAGGGCTCATCGGTCTCCCCTCCCCAGGACCCCTAACACTCAGTGAAGTTTGATTCCGGGAATATAGGGATGGTCCCAACATGGAATGAAAGCGGGGACCTTGACTTCAGTTAGAATGTCCGCAAAGGCAGGGAAGGGATGAAGAGAATTTCGAGTCCAGTCACGCATTGTTCTGTGTAGTCACGCTTCCCAGAAAGGCCCCAGATAACATTCTGACAAAACAAAGTTGTTTTTCTGCTTGGAAGTTGCCAGAGCCTTCAGAATGCAAATGCAAGAGTTTTATCTCAGGGTCCTTGGACCAAGGTATGTGGTCTCGGGGACCCCTTGGGTGAAGTCCCTTCTGGAGAGCTTCACTCCCTCAGGTGCTTCCTGAGAGGCCAGCACCTGAGCGACCTGCGCCCGCCCCTCCCCTGGACAGAGATCAGCTCCAGGAAAGTTCTAGAAGCTGGTATGTGCAGGGCTTGCATCCCCAATCGCTGGACAGACTGGAGCACTGTGGACATGGGGTGGCGGGCACAGGTCTCATGCTCAGTGCTGCCACTTTATGTTTGGAAAGCTGAGGATTATGGAAACAAGGCACCAGGACCCCAACCTTGTCCCAGGAACACCCGACCAGTCCCAGGCAGGTCCCCTGGTCCCAACTCAGGCTGCACTGCCCTCTAGTGGCCGAGCACGTCACTGACCCACCAGAGACACCAGATGCCCGCCTTCCTCCCCGCACAAGCACATCAAATCCTGTGCCTGAGCAGGTGGCAGAGACAGCAACAGGACCCAGCATGGGCAGGGAGGCCCCCCCTGCTGCTCACACTGCCACTCTGGGCGCCTGGGGCTCTGCAGCGTAGGGAGCCCTGCTCCTTTGCACACATAGCAAACAGACTCAGAGCTCACAACATGAGGGTAGGGGCCGCTGGGACTCAGACTCAGTACTCTCACCCCAGGTCCAGTCACCCGCCAGGGAAGAATGGCCTGCACTGGCGGGAAAAGAAGGGCCAACTCCAGTCCCTGGGCACCTGGAGCCACAGGGGCTGCGTTTGGGTAGGCGGCTGGGCCAGAGGCGCTCCCAAGGACCAAAGAAAGTCACCCATGGCAGGAATAGAGTCAAGCAGGAGATTGCATCCGTGCTGGAAAGGAAAACACAGGTGCCACCAGGAAGACTCAGCATGTCACCGTAGTCCCAGTGGAAAATAGCCTGCTTCTGTCATTACTGTTATTGCCACTATTGTTGACATTGTCATCCCCCCCTCACATCATCATGAAGCCAATGTGGGGAGCACTGCATTGTTTTTCTCCATATAACTTCCTCCTTTTTCTTTTCTTTTTTCTTCTTTTTTAAATGAAAGGAAGGGAGATAGAGAGACAGACTCCCTCATGTGCATGTCCTACATGCATGGGATCCACCCATCAACCGCTGTCTGGGACTGATGCTGCTCTCAGTGGAGCTATTTTTAGCTCCTGAGGCAGAGGCTTCATGGAGCCATCCATCCTCAGTGCCTGGGACCGATGTATTTGAACCAATCAAGCCATGGCTGCGGGAGAAAAAGAGAGTGGGGGAGAAAGGGGAGGGGGTGGGTTGGAGAAGCAAAGGGTCACTTCTCCTGTGTCCCCTGACTGGGAATTGAACCTGGGACATCCACATACCAGGCTGACACTACACCACTGAGCCAACCAGCCAAGGCCCTTCCTTTTCTTTAGAAATATATTTCACAAGCAGTAAAATTCCTCCTTTTTAAACTATTCAACTCCATGTTTTTTAGTATATTCACAAAGTTGTATAACCATCACCATGGTCTAATTCCAGAACATTTTCATCACCCTGAAAAATCAACCTGTATCCACTAGTGATCATCTCCACCCTTCCCCCCACCCGGTCCCTGGCTCAATGGGTTTGCCTGTTCTGACGTCTCATACCAGCGGATTACACATTGTGTGGCCTTTGTCCCCCGCTTCTTCCACTCAGCACAATGTTTCCAGACTCGCCCCGGCTGTAGCATGTGTCGGAGCCTCCCTCCTTCTTCCAGCTGAGTGACAGTCTCCGGCCTCAATCTGCCATGTTCATCCAGCTATCTGCCGATGAATATTTGGGTTGTTTCCACGTTTTGACTATTTTGAATACCCTTTAATTTTGAGTGGAGGGAAAAAGCGGGGAGGAGGCACTTCTCTCTTCAAAATTATACACGTTTTTGAAATTTTTCTTTATTTTTATATTTTTGATATTGTGACCACAACCATGCTGTCATTGATAGCTTATGGGGGCTTCCCTTAGGGACTTTCCTCGGTTCCTACTGAGTACAGGGAGGGGCAGTAAAGCTGCTTGAGGCAGGACTGGTGGAGTGCAGCAGGAAACCAGTGACCTCTGCCTTCCTGCCCCCTCTCAGACAGCACCACCCGCCCCCCTGATGCCGTGACTGGACGGGAGGGCCTCTGCTCCCAGAAGCCATTCAGCAGGGGTGCTCCAGCTGGGTGGTACCCTGCCCCTGCTTCTCCTTGTGACCATTCACGCATCCACGCATGCACCCATGCGTGCACTATCCAGTCAATACCGTGGTGAGCACGACAGGCAACGCCTGTGCTTGTGGAGAGATTATTCTCATGGGAGAACATAGACAGTAAACACCAGGAAATATTCCACTTCAGGTGAAGGAAATAAAGTAGAATAATGGGGAAGAGAGTGGCAGGTTGGCTACTGGTGTGACAAAGGGGCAGAGACAGAAGGGACGAGGAGTGGACCCTGGGGACATCTTAGGGAACAGGGAAGAGCCAGTGTAGACAGCCCAAGGCAGAAGTGTGTGCGTGTGTGTGTGGGGGGGGTGGCAGTAAGTGGGGAGGGTCATGAGGACCATGGCCAGGACTTGGGGTTTTCGTGGGCATCTGATGGGAAGGGGTCAGGCAGCTGAGGTGACTTAGGCTGCCAAACCATCACTGTGGCTGATTGGCAGTGACAGGGGAGAATCTGGAAGGCCACGCCTACCGCAGGCCTCCAGTGGAGGCTTACCGGGCTGCGGAGGGGGAGAATGGTGAGTCTGGGCTGGGCGTTGGAGGGGAGTCATGGACCCACCCATGGAGTGGAAGTGGATGAGACAAGAAATAGAAAAACTAAGGTTCCCCGGAGGTCTGGGCTCGATGATGAGTACTCTCTGATCCAGTTCCTCCCCTCTACTCCCCCACCTCCATGCCTTCTTTTTTTTTTTTTTAAGTGTTTTTTTTTTTAATTTATTCATTTTAGAGGAGAGAGAGAGAGAGAGAGAAGGGGGGAGGAGCAGGAAGCATCAACTCCCATATGTGCCTTGACCAGGCAAGCCCAGGGTTTTGAACCGGCAACCTCAGCATTCCAGGTCGACGCTTTATCCACTGCGCCACCACAGGTCAGGCCATGCCTTCTTCATATGACACACCGTGGGGTTCCCACACTTCTTCCGCTAGGGAGCCTTCCTGTGCACCTGGTCATTCTGGGATGACGTTTAGTGAGAAGCACTGCGTTAGGCCCTGCTGGGGGCTACTGGCAGGCAGAGATGGAAAAGCACACCCCACCCCCCGCCCCGTGTCTTCCTCAGGAGGCTCCCACCTCCCCAGGACTCCCTTGTTTATTTCTCTTACCAACTTGAAAATCATTTTGGGAATATGGGGGGAGGGGCACATTTATGTGGGCGAAAATTTTCATTGGTGATTTTGTGGGAACAAAAGAAACCCAGATAAGGCACAGGCTGTCCCCACGTCCTAATTATATTATATTTTGAAAATAAAAAGGTACAGAGAAGGCTCGATCTTTGTACCATGGTCACAAAGCCTGGAAACCAACCCTGTCCCTCCTCCTTGTCCTCTGTGTGAGTCCCCTTCCCCAGAGAGACCTCGGTGCCCCCATCTGGGGGACAAAGCATGGTGCAGGGAGGAAAAACTGCCCGTGAAGGCCCCAGCTCCAGTGAGTCGTGGCTGAAAGATCATGGCTATTTTTGCCATTGTTGTGATGGAATGTCCGCTGGCCCCAGCCCCTTAGCAACACTCAACGCCGGAGTCCAGCTACCCATTACCTGGACGTGTTGGGAACACAGCACAGGCCTCCAGGCCAGGCCTCTGGTCACCCAGAGGCAGTGGGGAGGGGCAGCTGCTCAGAGAACAGGGGAGGGAGCCAGCTAGTGGAGGGTGCTGGGGCAGGACATGGGGTGGAGAGCAGCCCCACCCCCAGGAGAAGCCTGACTCTGAGCTTGGAGGCCTTGCTCCCTCTGGGCTTCAACCCAAGGGCCAGGGGACAGGGCCATCTGGCATCGAAGGGAATCCCAAATCTCAGGGAACATGGGCTCTTCCTTGCAGGGACCAGCAGAGATCCCCAGGGGGGAAGCTGGCCTGATGCGGTCTGGCGAGGGCTCTTGGAGTCACCTGGAAGGTGCAGGGACAGTTCACTGCCCTGACACTGGCTCCCTCCCAGGCAGCAGGGGAGCCCGGGCAACACCACCCTGGGGGGAGGAGGGCCCGTACAGGGCAGGGTGATGAGTCACACCTGCTGAGGCCTGGCGAGCGTGCTGGGATGTGCAGCTCCCCGAGGACAGCAGACCTGCCCTGATCAAAAGGAACGAAGATGGATGAGGACACTGTCAATAGGCCAGTGCCACCTGGCTGGCCTTTGGGGCCCAGAGCCGGGAGTGGGAGGTGTGAGTTCTGGGTGCCCACGAAGCTAAGAAACTCCAGATTCAGTTGACATCCATGGCATGCTGCCATCTACGTCAGGGGACGGAGGACAGGAGGGGCTGCTGGCAGAGCACTCAGTTCCTGCAAGTCCCAACTCCCGTCAAAATTGGTTAATTGGATGCTTTCATGACTCAGGGTACATGTGCTTCCCTATCCACAAAATCTACTCGTTTGATGGTGCACCCGGAAAAATAGACCTGGCTTGCTTTGCCACCCTTTTACCTCTGCAGGACTGACAGTGCGTGTTTGCTGGGAATTCTGTCCCCGCCATCCGAGGAGAGTGGGAAGGCCGGGGCACGCCATTGGCTGTGGGCTTGGGCAAGTCCTTTCTCCTCTCGGGACCTTGGTCTCCTCCTCCGTGAAATGGGGTGAATTTGTTTCCTGTGGCTGATGTAACAACATCCCACAAACTTAGTGGCTTAAAAAACACACACTTGGCCCTGACCAGTTGGCTCAGTGGTAGAACATTGGTGAGGCGTGTGGATGTCCTGGGTTCAATTCCCAGTCAGGACACACAGGAGAATCGACCATCTGCTTCTTCACCCCCTTCCCCTCTCGCTTCTCTCTCTCCTCCTCCCCCCCCTCCTCCTCCTCCTCCTCCTCTCCGCAGCCATGGCTCAATTGGTTTCAGCAGATCGACCCCATGTGCTGATGATGGCTCTGTGGAGCCTGTGCCTCAGGCACTAAAAATAGCTCAGTTACAATCTTGGCTCCAGATGGGTAGAGTGTTGGCCCCAGACGGGAGTTACCAGGTGGATCCTGGTTGGGGCACATGTGGGAATCTTTCTATCTCTCCTTCTGTCACTTGGAAAAGAAGAAGAAGAAGAAAGAAGAAAGAAGGAAGAAGGAAGAAGAAGAAGAAGAAGTAGAAGAAGAAGAAGAAGAAGAAGGAAGAAGAAGGAAGAAGAAGAAGAAGAAGAAGAAGAAGAAGAAGAAGAAGAAGAAGAAGAAGAAGAAGAAGAAGAAGAAGGAAGAAGAAGAAGAAGAAGAAGAAGAAGAAGAAGAAGAAGAAGAAGAAGAAGAAGACAACTCTGCTGGGTAGTCCAGTTGGTAAGAACATCATCCAGATAAGCCAAGGCTGTGGGGTTTGATCTCCAGTCAAGGCACAACAAATCGATGTTTCCCTGTGTGTCTGTCTCTCTCCCTTCCTCACTATCTAAAATCAATCAATAAAATTTTTTTACACAACCTTATTTTTTATCCTACGGTTCTGAGGTCAGGATACCAAAGTGGGTCTCACAGGCTTTAGTACAACATCAGTAGCGCAGCATCCTCTCTGGAGGCACCAGAGAAAACCTGGCTTCCTTTCCTGTTCCGGCTTCTCAGACTCACACCTTGGCTGGTGGCCCCGTCCTCCTCCTTCAAAGCCCAGCGGCCAGCACCGTTGCCTTTCTCACTCCGTGTCACACTGAAGTGGAGGCTCTGCCTCCTGCGTCTATGGTTAAGGGTCCTCCTGAGTTTATTGGACCCACCCGGGTCATTGGGACTGTCTCCCATCTCAAGGCCAGCTGATCGGCAGCCTCAATTCCATCCGCATGCCCATTGTGAGGTGGTGCCAGAGAGCACAGGAGTAGGTACTGCTGTCCACCCTGAAGGGGCGTCTGCCCATGATGACACCTGAGGCACTAGGCTGCAGTGGGAAGTGGGCTATCCCAGCGTCCAGCCAGGAGTTTCCGTGGAGAAGAGAGGAGGCTGTGTGGCGTGGGACAGCCAGTCCCCAAGAACTCTGCTCTCTTGTTTACCATAGACTGAAATTCGGCATTTGAGAACTACTGCTTGGACTAGCACCTGGCTGGCCGGTGCGGTGTGACATCCACTGTGCTGGGTGGAGAGCCGGAGGGGCGGAAGCAGCCTGGAGCAAGTTCCAGGCCTGAGCGCTGCTGGCTGTTTGCCCAGGGAAGTGCGTGCGCTGTGTGTTTCTCCTCCTGCAGAGGGGAGGAAGGCATGGGATTTGGCTTTTGTCAACCCTCAGTGAGAACTCGCCGCTGCCCAGCTCCATCACCAGGAAGATAACCGCCTGTTGGAGAGCTTCACCGTGTGGAAAAGGCTCTCAGAGCAGGGGGCGGTTTACCAAGGATCTTGCAGCAGGAACTGGCTCAGAGCCCCTCTCTTGTCCCGCTGCAGAACCCAGGGCACCCTCAGAGAGCTTGCAGATGGCCCTGCCCGAGTGGTAAGGGGCCCCACCTGCTGCTCACCGCTGTGACCCTGTATGAGCCAGGTTCTGCCTCCAGTTTGGTTAATCTCTGGTTTTCCCCAGGGGAGGTGGGGAAGCTGTGGAACAGCGAACTGCAGCAGCTGGAAGCCCTCACTCCCATGCAGCGAGGTGAAGATGACCGTGTCGTCTAGTGGAGCAGGGAGCTAGCATCCTGTCTGTGACCAGTGAGGACGAGCAGCATTAATCGGAGGAGCCAGGATGCACCCAGGTCCCTCAAGCCACCTTCCTTCCACCCACTCGGAACTCCTGAGCCACAGCCTAATGCCAGTGATGGGGGCACCAAAGAGAAGGAGGATCCGGCTGTGGTGGGGGCAGCCAGAGGGCTAGGGCGTGCACAGAGGGAGGGCACAGAGGTCACCTGACCCTCCCATCATGAGTGCGCACACACACACACATACACAAAAACACACAGGTATGCAGATGCACACATAAATACATACACACGCGTGTGCAAATACACACAAGAAGTACAAACACACAGGCACAGATGCACACATATAAACACAAAGCACACACAGATGTACACATACAAGCACACACATACACAAACACACTTGCTTGCTACTAAGCACCGGGCCAATGCTGACCTAGGCTCCTCCAAGGTCAGAATTAAGACATATAGGACCTGTCACTTATCTATGAACTCTGAGAAGGCTGGCCTTCTTCAAGATGTCACACTGCGGTCAAGCATGGCTGTGGCACAGGATCGCAGAGAGACCCACAGCCCCAGGCACACCAGCCCGGCCCACTGGATCGAGCTCGGGCTATAGTTAGAACCTAGACCTCCCTTCTGCTACTGCAGGAAGGGTGCACATGGTAACACCCTAGACATGCTTGCCTAAGACAGGAGAGGGGGTTTGAGAACTCTAATACCGTCTACACCTCACGGGCCTGGAGGTCATGTTTATTTTTAGCTCAGCCCGAGCACCTCCATGTATCCTCTGTAGCAGGCTCAGAACAGGAACCACAAGAAACAGTACTGAGTGCTGTTTGAGGACCCCAAGTTTGGGGAGGTTATTATGCAGCCATAAGTAGCTGACACACCCCTCTTCCCAGCCTAGTCGTTACGTGAACTCTACTGCCCTTCACAGTCTGGGATCCTGGTGAACCAGCCTGGGAGGGCTACCGGCCACCCTGAGCACCAGGAAGGGCAGCTTTGGAGTAAAGCTTTGTCCCTCCAGCCACAGGTGTCAGAAACATGGGTCCCGTCTCAGAGGACTCCATGACATATCTTCAAGAATCCAACTCTGAGCCCTGGCCGGTTGGCTCAGTGGTAGAGCGTCGACCTGGCGTGCAGGAGTCCCGGGTTCGATTCCTGGCCAGGGCACACAGGAGAAGAGCCCATCTGCTTCTCCACCCCTCCCCTCTCCTTCCTCTCTGTCTCTCTCTTCCCCTCCCGCAGCCAGGGCTCCACTGGAGCAAAGATGGCCCGGGCGCTGAGGATGGCTCTGTGGCCTCTGCCTCAGGCGCTAGGATGGCTCTGGATGCAACAGAGCGATGCCCCAGAGGGGCAGAGCATCGCCCCCTGGTGGGCATGCCAGGTGGATCCCAGTCGGGCGCATGCGGGAGTCTGTCTGACTGCCTCCCCGTTTCCAGCTTCGGAAAAGTGCAAAAAAAAAAAAAGAATCCAACTCTGAGGTCACTCCCCTCCCGGCTGAAGGGTCTTCCGGGTTCCTTGTCTCTGGGCCTCTCAGGCCTGCCCTGCCCCGCAGGCCGGACTCTCCTCCACCCCCACTGCCTCCTCCCCCTCTGGGCAATTGGCAAGGTATGGCTCCTGGTCTAGTCATAGCTCATGGTCTAGTCATAGCTTGAAAGCTACTTCCTCTGACTCCACCCTGACACCTTCCCTGGCCTCTGGGCAGGCCAGGGTGCTGCTCCTATGTTCCTACTGCCCTCAGCATCTTTCCGTTAGAGCTGTCACTGTCCTATAGTGGGGTCCGTCCCCCAAAGATGACCCCTGAAGGCCAAGACCAGCTCTGACCATCGTGTAACATCAAGCAGAGCAGAGAGGGCCTGGTACAGAGGGGACCACCAATAGATACCCTGAGATGAATGAGGCTGGGGGCTGGCCTTCAGGGGAGGGGCATCTCCCCGGAGGCCAGACTCTCCAGGGACAGAGGTCCAAGCAGGGTTGGGCTGGGAACAGTGTTGTGGGCAGTGTTGGACAGTGTGTCTGGATGACAGAAGGAAAGCAGGAGAGGAGCCCTTAGGATAATGGAACCCAGACCTGTTTCTGGGGATGGGATTCTGTCACCATTATAGAGGTTCTTTTTTATTTATTTTTTTAACTTTAAAATTTTTTAATTTATTGACTTTAGAGAGAGAGGAAGGGGAGAGAGTGAGAGACAGAAATACCAATCTGTTTCTGTATGTGCCCTGACCGGGGATTGAACCAGCCACCTCTGTATATCGGGATGATGCTCTAACAGACTGAGCTATCCAGACAGGGTATAGAGGTTCGTTTAATGACGGCCAGCTTCTGAGGAGCTCAGTTAGGTCGTATCCATGCTACCTAAACAAAAGGGAACCTGGAGGGTTTCTAACTGGTGTCCCACCCAGATGGCCAACTCATACAATTCTAGGTCTGTTCCCACCACGAACACCCACAGTGTCGTCTTCCCCCCCTTCAGGACCCTCGGCACACACACACACAGGCACATTCACTGCTCTTTCTCCCGTGCATCCTCAGTGACTGTCACCAGGTCACCAGGGGGAGAGGAGCAGCCCCCACTCCATGGGTGAGCCACAACAACGGGCACTCCACTCTCTCTAAATACCACTCAGAAGCATGGGAATGGCTATGTTGGAGACCAAGGACACAACACCCAGAATCAGCTGATGACTTAACTTGACTCCTTGTCAGGAGTCGTGGTGGTCAGTTCCCCTAACATGCCAGAATGCTACCAGATTCTGGATATTGTTTGCACACATAACGTCATGGCCCCACCAAGGTCCTAAGAAAGACCACCCCCAAAAAAAGAAACAAACAAGCCTGACCAGGCGGTGGCGCAGTGGATAGAGCGTCGGACTGGGATGTGGAGGACCCAGGTTTGAGACCCCGAGGTCGCCAGCTTGAGTGCGGGCTCATCTGCTTTGAGCAAAGCTCACCAGCTTGGACCCAAGGTCACTGGCTTGAGCAAGGGGTTACTCAATCTGCTGAGGGCCCGCGGTCAAGGCACATATGAGAAAGCAATCAATGAACAACTAAGGTGTCGCAACAAAAAACTTACTAGGAAAGGTGGGTGTCTCCTGCGGGACTCCAAGCAGAAAATGAAGAGCAACCCCGATAATTTCCCTTGAGAACTTACAACCACGTCATGCTGGAGTTAGATCTCCCAGATGACCATCGCAAATCAAGGAATTAAGCGAACAGCCTTACGTTGGGAGGACCTCATCATGACTGTCAGAAGCCAATGGAAGTCCTTTCTGTAAGCCTCCTAACTTAGATCGTCAATTCCTGGAGACGACATGCCACCCTGTGTAAACTCAATCAAAAACAAAATCAAAATCCATGATGAAACGTAGAAAAACAAGCCCTCATGAGGTGAACATCAATGGAAATAGCAAAGATGGAGCTGCTCCCGAACTTTGGATGTTTAAATCTTTGAAAGAGAGGAAGCGACAACAGATGGAATAAGGAAAAATGTCCAAAAGGAACAAGTCTGTTAGAGAGGAAGACCAGACCGATTTGAAAAACAAAACAAAACAGAAAAACCCCAAGGAGCACTTTTCCAAGTGAAAATATAGATGCTGACACTTTAATCCCCATGGCTTAAACAGCTAAAGGGAGAAGCAGTGGGTCGGAGCATAGATCTGAAGAGACTTCCCGGGATGCACCAAAGAAAAGTGAGAAGACAGACACTAGGAAGAGAGGTAAGGAGGCCAGGAGGGCAGAGTGGGCGAGTCTACTGTGCACCAGACTGGAGGTGCAGACCTGCGGGGTGAGGAGGTCCTGACTGGAGAGGAAGGGAGGGAGGTACTTGGCTGTTCCAGGCAAAGGGAACAGCATGTGCCAAGGCCCTGGGGAACCTACCCTTGCTCTGTTGCCAGCCTTGTGCAGGGCAATGCTGGGGTGTGGGTGCTTCAGACACTGCTCCTGCCTAAGCAGCAGGTGCCCTGGTGGGGAGCCAGCTGCCATGAGCTGGCCATGTGGCTGTCCAGGCAGCTCATTTCCCCTTTGACTGTATGCTGCTCCCCCTCTCCGCTCCCACTCTGAAACCATGTGGTCCAGCAAACCCCAGTCCCTCAGGTTTGAAGGATTTCAGCCAGGTCAACCACAGTGGGTGAGCAACCCCCCCCCCACACACACACACACACCACTCCCTGTTCTGAAACTGTTTTTAGAATAGCCAGACAGTAGAAATATCTGGTTCTGCCAGAGCTGCTGACGAGGTAGAGGATGGGGGGGAGGGGTTGGCCTGGAACGGCCTGAGAGAAAGCCAATGTGAAAAGACACAGAGCGCTCTAGCCATGCCTGAGGGATGCTCGGGACTGGCAGGGGCAGGTGTCCCTGCGTTTCCTCTTCTGTGTGAGCTGGTCTGAGCTGTTCCTCCTGTCACACATAGCTCTGCACTCCCTCCATGTCACACAGGGAAGCCCCGAGGCCAGAGACCCCATGGAGACTGCTGGCCCAGCCTGTGCGTTGGGAATGCTTCCCAGAAGAGGCAACAGCTGCTCTTGGCCTCGATGGCTGCCTCACGGTTAGCTGGGGGAAAGGGTGTGCCCAGGCAGGCTAGAGCGGGCCGTGACTGTGTTCCTGGGAGTCAGTGCAGCTGGCTGGCCCCTGGGCACCAGCTCTGCCCAGGCAGGCTCCAGGCTCCCAGGCTGCCTGTCACCGCACCTGACGATGGCCTTGGGCCTTGGCAAGGGATGGAGGCCTGCAGGGGGCGACATCTCAGAAGTATTGCGTGGGGGTGGGGCAGACCAGAACCCAGGGGTATTGCCTCATGAGTCAGTCATGTTAGTGTCAGGACCTCAACCTCAGGATTCAACTAAAGTACGTGAGGAGAGTGGTGCTGGGTGGCTATCAGTCCATACCTGCCCCTCTCCAGCCTTCAGCCTGTCCCGGCCAGCCCAGGCCTCCATACCCAGCTTAAATGCCCCTCCTCTGAGAAGCCTTCCCTGACCACACCAGGCAGAACTATTCCTTCCTGCCTCTCATGTCCCTTGGAACCCAGGACCTCTTCCAGCTCACATGTCCCAGGCTGTCATGGGATGAGGTTACGTGTGTGAGTAGTGTATTTCCCTTGGGTTCATCTCTGTCAATCCAGGGCACAGCCAGGACCTGCAAGAGCACACGGTGGGGAAACGTTCGCTGAGTGAATAATGAATGGTTGGATGAAATGTCGGGTTCTGGTTACATTGCATGTACTGTGTGCTGGGCGCTGTTTCAAATGCTGTGTCAGTACTAACTCTCTGACTCCACCTAATGACCCTTGGTGGTATGTTCTGTTGGATCCTTACTTAACAGGCGAGGATACTTGGGCACAGAGAGGCTCAGTAACTTGCCTGGTCACACAGCCTGTCCACAGCAGAGCCAGGGGCAAGCCTAGGCAGTCCCTCTCGAGTCTGTGCTCTTAGCTCCCGGGCCACTACATATCATCACCCACATGATCAGTGATGGGCACCAGGGACCAGCGAGGCCAAGCCAGTGGCCAAGCCAAACCTTCCTCCTTCCTTGTCTGTCTCTCCCCTTCCTGAAACTGGAACCCCAGGGCCTCTCAGGTCTTGAAGGTTGCTCACCTATTCCCCAGGCTTCTTTGGAGGCTGCAGGCAAGTTTTTTTCCTCAATGTGGCAGAGCTGGTCTGGGCCCATCCTCCCTTCTCCCGGTGCTAGTTTTGCCCGTGGGACTCATGTGAGCAAAGGGGAGGCTGAGTGTGTGGTAGAGGGTGGGTGTTGGCTGATGGGTTTGCCTGTGTAGATAGAGGCCGGCAGGGTGAGTGCCCTGGGCCTCCTGGCTCCCCACTGATGGCAGGGCTGGCTGCGGAGCAGGGCTCTGGGAGGGCCAGGTTCTGTGCAGGGACAGGGAGCCAGACCTGCCTCCGGCCCTTGAGTTAGGCCCTGGCCCAGGGTTCCCAGGGCAGCAGGCAGCTCCCTGACCACCAGGCCTCCTTGGGGCCCGGCAGGAGAGCTGATTTGTTTGACTCTGCCTGGATGTCACATGGCCCTGAGACAGCTCTCGATAGGTCAGCCAGGACTAATAGCTGACCACAGGAAGCAAGGCCCTGACCCATTGGATTCATGCCCTGGGGACTGGATATCCCGGGAAAAGTACCCATGTGGAGGAAGTTTCTGGAGGGTTGAGGATGCAGAGGGAGAGTCACAGGGAGCCTGGACGTCTTAAAGGGGTTAGGGGACTTGGGTGGACCCTGGGGGTCTAGGACCCTTGGGGAGTCTGGGGTACCTTGGGAGGCCTGCAGCACCTTGGGACGCTTTGAGGAGCCTTGGGGGGCCTGGGTGTTTTAGGGGAACTTGAAGGGCCCGGGGACTTTTGTCAAGCCTGGGGTAGTTAGGGGGCCAATGTGTCCTCCTAGATATTTCCATCTATACTCTGTTTTTCTAGCCTGTTTTTTTTGTTGTTGTTGTTGTTTTTAGCAATGAGGCCCCCTGTCCTGGCAGTTGCCCGCTGTCTCTCTCACCAGGCTTAGGCTATGGAAGGACGGACCATGCTCTGGTGTGCTGTGAAGTAGCAGCTTGACCTGAAGAGCATTGTCCAGCCAGATGTCTATGGTGACGGGCCGATCCTGGGCCACGCTGGCCGACCCACAGACACTGGCCACACATGGCCACGGAGTGCTTGGGATGGAGCTAGTTCAACGGATGGACTGAATTCTTCATTTTGTTTCATCTTACTTAATTTCAATATAACTGTAAACAGCCGTGTGAGGGGCAGTGGCCACCCTATAAGGGCAGATACAGTGGCTGATTGGAGTTGGGTTCAGCATTTCTGAACAGATGACTCCATGGGTGCAGTGAGTTTTCCGTGAGGAGTCACCGCCATGTCGTGCTCTGTCCCTGTTTGTGGGTTAGGACCGACCACTGGTGGTCATTGCCCATCCTTGCCCTGGATCCTTTAAGCCACCAGGAGGCACAAAGTGATGCTACTCAAACCCTATCACTGCTTCTTCACACACTGGCCGGAATCCCACAGAGAGATAGTCCCCCTCATCAACTGTGTGGTCACCCTAAGTTATAGAATGGACAGGAAGGAGAAGATGAACGCTTGTCTTCTTGTGCTGTGCAAGTTTCAAGCTAGTGAGTTGACTCCCTGGTTTCCTGTAAATGTGAGTGTCTTCTTGGCATCATTCCAAAGGCACGAGTTCGAGCGTGTCTGATGGGTTTCTGTCCAGTTATTGTCCTTGTCACTGCTCCAGTGGCCCTTGCCCTGCTCTGTGATGTGAGAGATTGTGCTGTGGGGTCATTTTGATGTGACCCCGATGGTTCTGATTCACAGCGTCTTGCTTTCTTGGTGTGATGAGATGTTTCAGGCTCATCTTGTACACTCCCTGTCTCAGACCTGGAATTGGCCCATTCTCCAATAGGCTCTGGTTCCTTTTATGGGAAATTAGAGAACACGGTCTCCTGCTAAGGGTGCTGATGGCTACAGGGGTGGCCCTTGTTTCTCAGGCATTTTTATTGGACAAGAAAGGCAAATGTTTGTTTTGAAAGACACCACGAATCCACGCTGACATTTCCTATCCTGGGCAAATGGATTTAAAACTCATCCACCTGGCCTGACCAGGCGGTGGCACAGTGGATGGAGCATCGGACTGGTGTGCAGAAGACCCGGGTTCGAGACCCCGAGGTCGCCAGCTTGAGCGCAGGCTCATCTGGTTTGAGGAAAAGCTCACCAGCTTGGACCCAAGGTCGCTGGCTCCAGCAAGGGGTTACTCGGTCTGCTGAAGGCCCGCGGTCAAGGCACATATGAGAAAGCAATCAATGAACAACTAAGGTGTTGCAACGCGCAATGAAAAACTAATGATTGATGCTTCTCGTCTCTCTCCGTTCCTGTCTGTCTGTCTCTGTCTATCCCTCTCTCTGACTCACTCTCTGTCTCTGTAAAAAAAAAATAAATAAATAAAAAACCCAAAAACTCATCCACCTGAATCTCTTTTCTCCTACCCTACAGACCCCTGTTCTCCCAGAACACAGAGAAAATAATCTCTCGTGGGCTGCATCCCACATGGCATACACAGCCATCTCAGAAGAGCAGCCCCAACAGCAGCACCAGCACAATGGTGGAAAAGAGTCAAGTTTTTTGCATTTCTTTTGTCCTTGGGTTATATTACCTAGAGATGTGCAAGTGATTGGAATTAAAAAAACTGTATTTATTTATTAATTTTTAGAGAGAGAAGAGAGACAAGAAAGAAAGAGGGTAGAGAAGCATAAAGCTGCAGTAGTTGCTTCCCACATGTGCCGTAACTGGGCAAGCCCAGGGCTTCAAACCGGCGACCTCCGTGTCCCACCCAGGTTGACACTTTATCCACTGTGCCACCACAAGTCAGGCAAGTGATTGTACTTTAAGGTCACTTGAAAGACTTCTGTGCAGCTCTGTCACCAACAAAATGTGCAATTAGGTTATTTTATTTTACTCCATTTCACTTTTTGTTTTTTTTTAGGGTTTTTACAAATTCACTGTTTCACTAATTAGTCGATGAAAAGGGCATTTTTCAAAGACATACTTCCTACCCTGTTTCATGCTTCCTTGAGGTAATCATTTTATCATTTTTTTTAAATTTTATAAATTATTCTCTACATCTTTTTTTTTTTTTTTTTTTTTTATAGAGAGAGAGTCAGAGAGAGGAACAGATAGGGACAGACAGACAGGAATGGAGAGAGATGAGAAGCATCAATCATTAGTTTTTCGTTGACACACCTTAGTTGTTCATTGATCGCTTTCTTATATGTGTCTTGACCGGGTGCTACAGCAGACCGAGTAACCCCTTGATCGAGCCAGTGACCTTGGGTCCAAGCTGGTGAGCCTTGCTCAAACCAGATGAGTCACCCTGGCTGGTTGGCTCAGTGGTAGAGCGTCGGCCTGGCATGCAGGAGTCCCGGGTTCGATTCCTGGCCGGGGCACACAGGAGAAGCGCCCATCTGCTTCTCCACCCCCCCCCCTCTCCTTCCTCTCTATCTCTCTCTTCCCCTCCTGCAGCCAAGGCTCCATTGGAGCAAACTTGGCCCAGGCGCTGAGGATGGCTCCATGGCCTCTGCCTCAGGTGCTAGAATGGCCCTGGTTGCAACAGAGCAACGCCCCAGATGGGCAGAGCATCGCCCTGTGGTGGGCATGCCGGGTGGATCCCGGTTGGGCACATGCAGGAGTCTGTCTGACTGCCTCCCTGTTTCCAACTTTGGAAAAATACAAAAACAAACAAACAACAACAACACAAAACCCGATGAGCCCACGCTCAAGCTGGTGACCTCGGAGTCTCGAACCTGGTTCTCCGCATCCCAGTCCGACGCTCTATCCACTGCTCCACTGCCTGGTCAAGCTGTCCTCTACATTTTTAAGACTATGAAAAATGAATTCATATTCCTCCCTTTTTAAGATGAAGAATTGTTTTTCCTTAGGTGTCCTGTTTTAGTTACTCTCCATCTTTTTATTATATCTTTACAAGTGTTGTATTGGTTACTGTATATTAATATATTTATTCAGTATCTTTCGTCCACTCTGCCTGCCTGCATGCCTTCCTTCTTCCTCTTGCCTCCCCTTCCTTCCTCCTTCTTCCCTCTATTCCCCCCTCCCTCTCTCCTCCTCCTCCCTCCCTTTCTTCCTCCCTTCCTTTTTCTTCAGTTGCCTCTTGGATCCCTAGCTGGTAACCTTTGTTCCTCTTGTCCTCTTCCCCTCTCCCACCATCTGATAGAAATCATATCTTACGTCCAGTGGACACCCATCAGGCAAACAGCGAGCTGACCCTACTTTTCACACACCTTGTTCTTCCTCCCAGGTCTACATCACGGTGGTGTTCACTGCTAAGGATGAAAAGCTCTTAACGGCTCACATCATCCTTGTCTTGCTGTCTCTCCATCTTCATTCCCTGAAGTTCACTGTCTTGCAGACTTATTTCAGAAACGGCCCCTGGAAGCAATAACCCTGACCGGGAACAACTTCTCTGCAGCCTTTTCCGCCAGAGGTTGGTTTGATGTTGACCAGGTAGAACATTCTGGGCTCATGTTTTCTTTTCTTGGCTATTTGGAATATGTCTTCTGGGATAAAGATGGCTGCCAACAGTCCAGTGGTGGTCTGGTGTTTTTCCTTGTGAATAACATGACTATTTTTTCAACCATGGTGTCCAAAGGATGTTCTTTCTTTTTTCTTTGAAGCTCAATCGCTTCATTCAACTCAGTCTCAGCATTTATCACACCGAGTCAATTTTCCTCCTACGGGGTGTGTTCCTCCAATACGTGACTTCAGGGTTGTTCGTTCGTTTTAAAATACAAGAACACTTTTTTTTTTTTTGTATTTTTCTGAAGTTGGAAATGGGGAGGCAGTCAGACAGACTCCCGCATGCGCCCGACCAGGATCCACCCTGCATGCCCACCAGGGGGCAATGCTCTGCCCATCTGGGGCGTTGCTCTGTTGCAACCAGGGCCATTCTAGCACCTGAGGCAGAGGCCATGGAGCCATCCTCAGCGACCGGGCCAAGTTTGCTCCAATGGAGCCTCGGCTGCGGGAGGGGAAGAGAGAGACAGAGAGGAAGGAGAGGGGGAGGAGTGGCGAAGCAGATGGGCACTTCTCCTGTGTGCCCTGGCCGGGAATCGAACCCGAGACTCCTGCATGCCAGGCCAACGCTCTACCACTGAGCCAACCGGCCAGGACCCAAGAATACTTTTTTTGAATTATAGCTTCAACATTTGTGTGTTCCCATAATGAGTTGTATGTTAGAAGTTCCTACCTGTCTTCCAGATCTCCTGTTCTCTCTTAAATCTTGTGTGTGTGTGTGTGTGTGTGTGTGTGTGTGTGTGTGTGTGTGACAGAGACAGAGAGAGACAGAGAGAGGGACAGATAGGGACAAGAAGACAGGAAGGGCGATAGATGAGAAGCATCAATTCTTTGTTGTGGCACTTTAGTTGTTCACTGATTGCTTTATCATATGTGCCTTGATGGGGGGGAGGGGCTACAGCAGAGCAAGTGACCCCTTGCTCAAGCCAGCAATCTTGGGCTCAAGCTGGTAAACCTTGCTCAAACTAGATGAGCTTGTGCTCAAGCTGGTGACCTCAGGGTTTCAAACCTGGGTCCTCCGCATCCCAGTTCGATGCTCTATCCACTGCGCCACCACCTGCTCTGGCTCTTTCTTTTTAAAAAAGCTTTATTTATTGATTTTACAGAGAGAGCAGGGATGGAAGAGCGAGAGGTGTCACCCCATAGTTGTTTCACTTTAATTGTTCATTGACTGCTTGTCGTATGTGCCTTGACCAGACAAGCCCAGGGTTTTGAACCAGTGACCTCAGCATTCCAGGTCGATGCTTCATCCACTGTGACACCACAGGTCAGGCTCAAATCTTTTTCATGTCTCTCTCTTTCTGTTTCTCTCTCTTTTAGCAAGAGAGAGAGAGAGAGAGAGAGAGAGAGGAAGGGAGAGAGACATGAAAAGCATCAACTCGTAGTTGCATCACTTTTAGTTGTTCATTGATTGCTTTCTCATTATATGCCCTGACCGGGGGGAGGGGGGAGGCTCCAGCCAAGCCAGTGACCCCTTGCTCAAGTCAGATGACCTTAGGCTCAAGCCAGAGACCATGTCTATAATCCCACACTCAAGCCGGGAACCCCACACTGCAGCTGGATGAGCCCATGCTCAAGTCTGAGACCTTGGGTTTTGAACCTGGGTTCTCAGTGTCCCAGGTCAATGCTCTATTCACTGTGCCACCATCTGGTCAGGTAATTTCTCATTTCTTTTAGTTGAAAAACAAAACCAAACCAGACCAAATAAAAACTCCCGCTTTCTATCTTCCATTTGCCTCAAGGTGTCACCTGCTGTGTCTGTTCCTCCTTGTGTCCCCTTGAGTCCCCTCTTTGTTTCTGGGGTGATTTTTGCTTTTTCCTCTAGTTATTCCCTGATCTCAACTCTCAGATTTCTGTTTTCTCCAATTACCTATTTTCTTAGTTTTTCTAATCCTGAATCATGTTGTTCTTTCACAATTCCTATTGTTTTCCTAATTTTCTGGCCTCTATATTTTCTGTGTTGGGCGGGCAAGGTTGTCTGATGTGCTGTGATATCCCATAGCGGGCCGTGCGTATTGTGGGGCCACCGGCCACTCGTGGCTGTTTACATCTGAATTAAAATTAAAATGAAGAAGCACAATCACAAGTGCAATTTCTCATCTGCACTAACCACATTTCAAGTGCCCAACAGCCACATGAGGCCACTGCACTGGGCTGCGCAGATGTAAGAGATTTCCATAATTCTAGAAAGTTCTATGGGACAGAGCTGGTCCACAGGTCATAATTCTTACTCTCTCTTTCTTGTCATGACTTTGTGTGCTGCATCCTCCAGCCTGCCCCGTTACAATCCCTCTGGGCTTCCCCCACAGCGGCCACCTCTGCTCCCAAGCACCCCAGTTTCCCCCTCACCTACTGTGCTCACTTAGCCCCTCAGGCCGAAGGACACAGAGAGCTTCTCCTCTCCACAGTGTCCTTTCTCTGGCCTCTGCCAGGCATGCCCTCCTCCAACAAGCTTCCAGACCCCAGGCTGGGGCAGGCACTCTCTCTGCTTCCCTGCCTCACTCACCACCTGGGCAGGTGAATCACTCAGCCCTTCTGCCTCACAGTAAGGTCACTGAGGGCCAAGTCTGGCTACTGGTCGCCATGCATGTTGTGGAGCAAATGAGGGGTGAGAAGGAAGGAGGTCCCGGCCACCACCCTGCCAAATGGAGAAACAGAGGCTCAGAGAGGTGGAGGGATTCGCCAGGGTCACACAGCAGGTAAGACATAGAGCCTAGATCCAAGCCAGCAGCGGCTTAGTTCCTGTTCTCTCCTCTGGGGAGCAAAGACAGAATTGCTAAGGAGGGTGACCTTATTTGTATAGCCCTAAATGGTGCTTGAACCTTGTCTGCTATAGCACAAGGATTGGGTAGGGGACAGAGGCTGATAAGGTCTCCAACCAGCTAGCTCGGGGGTGTGGCGCTGGCCCATGCACTTGCGCATGTAACCACGAGATGGCGCACTCCATTAAGCTCAGAAGCCAGAACCAAAGTTTGTGGGGCAAGCCCCTGCCCCAGGTCTGCAGGCTGGGAGTCTGTGCTTTGCTGCCTCTCTGGGCAGGGGCTGAGTCCTGCTGAGGAGGTGCTCACTTGGTCCACCTCAACCTCTCTGAGAAGCTGATGCACCTACAACTCAGGAGAGTGGCTGATACAGCGGTGGGGGGTGAGGGGGGTGTGTGTGTCAGTTTTTCCTGAAAAGCTGTCATGAAATTGGAGCATCTTGCCAATGGCATTATAACATCAAGAACTTATGGAAATGATGTTCCTGGGTGTCATTTGCTGAGTGCCTACTATGGACATGGCACTCACAGGTACTGAAGTACAAACGTGTTGATTTACACAGAATATGGAGACTAGCACGCTTCCAGCCCCCTGGGTGGCAGGCAGGCAGGCACTGCACACTATTCTAGACCCCTCCTCGGAGGTCTCGCACACGCTTGGCCTCCCCTACAGGCTGTGCCCACCTTCTCAGTGGGAACCACGTGGCCCTTGGTAGACAGAGACCACAGTCCCGGCCTGGCTCTGAGCGTCTCACTCATTCACTTTACAGATGAGGAAATGAAGGTTCAGAGGGTTAGGTGGGTTGAGACAGCCTGGACCAGCAGCTGGAAAGAGCAGGTCCCTGAAATGTCTGAGGACTGTGGCCAGGGCTCAGAATTCAAGGTGGGACAGTAGCTCTGAGGCCCATGTCCAAGCCCAAAGGGTGGAATGGCTGGGGTAGGGGTGCCGAGAGGAAGGGAACAAACAGGGGCTTTGGCCCAGGGCCAGGGTAAATAACAAAGACCTGTGCCAGTGGCTCCTGGCTGGGAGTGGCCTGTGGGCAGGCTGGCTCTTTTGAAAGAGTCCAGGATGGACAGAATGGCCCTTGGGAAACTTAGAGAAAATGGGCAGTCTGGGAAGGCTTCCTGGAAGAGTGGGCACTTAAGGATGTGTGTGCCTGAAAAGAGCAGAAATGGGTGAGATGGTTAGAGATGAAAACCCATCCCTGGGCTTACAGAGAGGGACGGTACACCGAGCATCTGCTGTGGCCCTGGGCTAGGAGGCTGGAGACAAATGTGGCCCCTGACCTCAGGCAGAGCATGGGTTGATGAGAAAGACAGGTTCAAAGGCAAAGGCTACCCATTGGTCTTGGTGCTGGGATGGAAGATGGTGGGAAGCCCAGGCTGGCAGCTCAGAGAGGAAAGTGCCCAACTGGAGCCAGTGAAGGCTGATGGAGAGCGCTCCAGGCACAGTCTGCAGCCTGTGCAAAGGCCCTGAGGTTAGAAATGGTCATTTGACACATTTGTGTGCAACCCAAGGCCAGGCACTGCTCTAGCTTCTGAGGAGCCAGCAGGAAGGAAACAGGAGGTGCCCCTGCCCTACGGAGCTGAATGCTATTTGGGAGACAGAAAATGCACAGAATAAGTTAAGGCATTAAATACAATATGTGTAAGTTTCCTACTGTTTGTATCATGAATTGCCACAAACTTAGTGGCTTGAAATAACACACGTTTAATTCTCTAAAGTTAGGGGTCAGCAGGGCTGGTTCCCCCAGACACCCTAGAAGGGGAAGCCATTTCCCACTTTTTCCAGCTTCTGGAGGCACACCTGCAATCCTGTCTTCAAGGATAGCAGTGCAGCATCTTCAGGTCTATCTCTGGCTCTCTCTGACCTCTTGCTCCATAGTCGCATCTCCTCAAATTCCGACCCTCCTGTCTCCCTCTTGTAAATGGGGATCTTTATGAGGACATTAGACCCACCTAGATAACCTAGGATATCCTCTCCATCTCTAGATCCCTTACATAATCACATTTGCAAAGTCCCTTTTTGTCAGGTAAGGTAACATAACATATTCACAGGTTCTGGTGACTGGGCATGGATGTCTTGGGGGACTTTATTCTGCTTAGCCCAGTGTATTACAAAGTCTCGATGCCTGAACAAAAAATATAGCCAGAGAGGGGGAAAGGAGTGGTGGGTATGCAGCAATTTTTAAAAAGTGTTTTTAAATTTTATTTTATTGATCTTAGAGAGAGGAAGGGAGAGAGTGAGAGAGAGACAGGAACATCAATCTGTTCCTTGACTGGGAATGGAACCAGCAACCTCTGTTCTTCGGGATGATGCTCTAACCAGCTGAGCCATCGGGCCAGGGCTGGAGCAACTTTTTTAACTTTTTTTTTTTTTTTACAGAGACAGAGAGAGAGTCAGAGAGAGGGATAGTTAGGGACAGACAGACAGAAATGGAGAGAAATGAGAAGCATCAATCATTAGTTTTTTGTTGCGACACCTTAGTTGTTCATTGATTGCTTTCTCATATGTGCTTTGACCCTGGGGCTACAGCAGACCGAGTAACCCCTTGCTGGAGCCAGCAACCTTGGGTCCAAGCTGGTGAGCTTTGCTCAAACTAGATGAGCCCGCACTCAAGCTGGCGACCTCAGGGTCTCGAACCAGGGTCCTCCGCATCCCAGTCCAACACTCTATCCACTGCGCCAATGCCTGGTCAGGCTGGAGCAACTTTTAAATAGGGTGGTCAGGGTGGACCTCAGGAGAAGGTGGCCCTTTGAGCAAAGATAGAAGAGGGTGAGGGTGGAGCTGTGTAGAGTTTGGCTCTGGAGAATAGGGCCGCAGGGAGCAGCAAAACCTGAAGTAGTCCAGGTGTCCCTGGAGGTGGCTCAGCAGAAGGTAGACAGTAGGGCCTGTAGTCAGAGAAGCTGGTGGGCATGTGGACGAGGTGAGGACTGTGCAGGTCCCACCTGCTTTCTTGTGGAGGTAGGGGTGGGGTGAGACGGCTCTCAAAGAGAACTCTGGCTTCACCTGCATGCCCAGGGGTGACGGGGCTTTCACTGGAGATTGCTGCTCTGGGCAGAATGAGAACAAGGACCTCAGGTGTCTGAATGATTCCACCCTTGGCCATGTGGGAAGGCTGGGCAGGGGTCTCCTGTGCAGGGAGGTCACTAACCCCCCTAGTGGGCACTGAGATCATTCCTGAAATTTTGCCCTCCCACGTGATCACTGCCAAGCTGATGTGCTGGGCAGGTTCGCCCCTGATGGGCGGGCTGCGGGCCAGGTGACAGCATCATGCGTGCTTGTACGTAGCTTCTGCCGAGCCAGGCCCTCGGGACCGCGAAGCGCCGACCGCGACTGACGGGAGGACACGCTGGAGCCACCGCGCGTGCACGTGGGTGCGAGTGGCGGGGACGCACGTGGGCCACCCAAACAAAGGCTTTGCCGCGTGACCTAATGCGCGCACGCGTGCAGATCCGCTAGGGCAGGCGCGCTCCCGCGGGCCCCAGAGCTGGCCGCGCTAGGAGGGGCGGGGCGGGGGCGGGGCGCGCGGTGGGGCGGCCTCTTTAAGGCGCGGCTTGGGGCGGCTGTGCGGCGCGCAAAGGGGCGAGTGGTAGTGCGTGGGGCGGGGCGGCGGCTGCGCAGGCCGGGCCGGGGGCGCGCAGACTCCGCGCAGCGGGACGCGAGCGCGCGACTAGGCGCCGCCGCCGCCTCCGCGCTCGTGGCCGGGACCCGCGGGGCCGCCTCCTCCGCGCTCCCCGGCGCCGCTGGGCTCCCGGGCGGGCGGCAGGTGCAGCGCGGCCGGGCGGCCGGCGACGGGAGCGCCGCGGCGGCGGGTGGATGAGAGTTGGCCCCGATCTCCGCGCAGGGTAAGCGGCGCGCGCGCGCGGACGCCCACACGGACCTCGGTGGATACACGGGCACGCTCCCGGCACTAGCCGGCCGGGCCTCGACCCGACGCGCTCGGTCACGTTCTCCCCTAGCCGGGATCCAGCGGCCCTCTGAGCAGGGCCCAACGGGGGCGCGCCCCGTACACACGCCCCCGGGGCCCTCGCGGGCCGGGAGCACGTCCCGTTACCCCCCTTGTCACCTGGTCTACCGGGCTCGCCAGGGAAGGAAGGACATTGAGGGGGCCGGGCTGGGGTGGTGGTGGTGGTCGCGGGATTGGGGTGGGGTGTCACCGAGGCCAGATGGAGGCGTGGACGCGATGAATGTCTTTTTCCCAGCCCACACTTTGGGAGTGGAGAAAGGACCCTCCCGGCCCTGCGACTTCCGAGATCTCCACCAAAAAGTTGTGGGCCTTCGCCCACTCTCTGCACCCCTTTTTCTGCCGCCTCCTTTCTCTTTGGGACTGTTGACTAGTGGGGTTCTTCTGGGGCTCAGGTCCGTGTGCAGAATAGGAGGTGGGGTGTAGTGTGGCAGCCCCCAAGCCTTGGCCCTCACTTGCCCAGAGCAGGCCCAATACCCCTGTCAAGGAGGGTAGGAGAGCCAAGGATGGGTGGGCTCTGTGGGAAAAGAAGCAGTGACCCCAGGGCTGGAGACCTGGTGTGGGGAGCCTTCCTGGAAGCTAGGTCCACCCAGCAGCCTTACAGTTCCAGAGGCAGGGACGATTGCTTTTGGGGGACACTTTTGCAACATGGGGTTCCCTCCTTGCCTTCCTTGTGTCGGTTGGGGAGGAAATCCAGAGTTCTGAGCCTCTCCCACCAACATTCCACCCAGCCCTGGGGTTTGTTTTGCAGATCAGCTTGGCAGGACAGCAGGGGCAGGTCTGGGCTGTAGTTGAGAGAGGAATTTGGAGGCTTGCCTCCATCACGCACCTGCTCTGACCTTGGGCAAGAAGGCATGCCTCCCTCTGCCTCAGTTTCCTCCAGTAAATGGGAAGGCGGGATGATGAGAGGATTATTAGATGAGGTGTTGCAGACTCTACTGACTGGGCACACCCAGTGCAGAGATCAAACACACTGGCCAGGCTATAGAAGTGCCCTTTGCCCCCTCCCCAGGTGGCTATTGTTTCTTTGACTTTGCCCCTCATGTGGTCCTTTGCCCCTTTGGGGACATGCAGTTGGCTGGGCGAGTGTATTCCAGTTAATGTTCCTGCTCACCTCCCACAGTTGGTAGTAGGGACAGCTTGGATCAGAGGCCTCACTAAACCTACTCCTCCTTCCTGTTACAGACTCCCCTGAAAACCCTCTGCCTGGTCCAGGTAAGGGGCCTTGGCTGCCTGTCCTCCCTGCCTGGAACACAACATCAGTTCTTTAGCAAGTGTGACACGGCCAGGGGCTGTGAACCTCCCCCACCTCCTTTCCTGGCACCAGTCTAGACAGTGCTGGACCCTTAGTGGTGAGTTGCTGGTTTGGGCCTGGGGACTGGAAGCAGGGGAGTCCCCTGGGCTTCTAGATGGGTGCCACCCCCTTCTTTGCACCTCTGGGGTGTGGGAGGTGGTGGTGCCAGTTATGTGGCCTGGGCACGGGCAGGGTCTGTCCCTGCGCTATCTGCCCACTTGCACTCAGGAAAGGCGTTTCCTGGAAACGCAGGGGAAACTCTCAGAAAGTTGTGGTCTGCTTGGCCCTGGCCTTGGCAGTGGTTTATTCTGTTTCTAGCAGTGCGGGTGGGGGCCCTTGATGAAGGCAGAACCAGGTGGTCTGACTCCAAACTGCCCACCTGCCAGGTCCCCCTTGGCACCCTTGGCACTCTCCGCTTATCTGCCGAGTCCATCCTGGAGTTGGTGTCAGGAGATGGACTGGCCGCCAGCTCCTGTGACCTCCACTTTCCTCTCTCTCCCTGGGCCTCACCTTCACCAGCTAGAGATCAAGAGGAGGGCCAGACGTTTTCCCTGAATCACCATTTTTGCTGTGTGATAGGAGTAGTTCAGGCACAATGAAAGCAAAATGTTACTAGTTTCCAGTGCCAAGGGAGGCCTCCAGCCTGAAGCCCGTTTTCTCTTTGTAACAGTATCTGAGTGATGTTACATTGGAACAGGCAGCCAAACACAGACCTTGGCATTCTTTCCTGACGTTTCCATAATCCTGATCCGTGGTGGTGGCTGTGCCATGGGTACACCGGCCATCTCATGGACACCAGTGAACCCCTTCCAGTTCCCCACACTTCATGGTTTGGGAGTTCCCCTCTGGAAGCCGGATCTTACCTGAGCTTTGTGAGAGAATGGGGTTCCCATTCGGGAGTGCCCAGGCTCCAGCCAAGTTCTTATTTTGGAAGGGGGACTCTGTGCCTTAAGGGAGCTAGGGCAGTTTTCCCTGGTGCAAGCCTCTGGCCCCTCATCTCTGGTGTTTGGCCCTCTATGTGTGTGAGGATGGTGGGGGCTGCTGCCTAGTGGCTGTGGTGGGGACTTGAGCGTCTCCAGAGCGAGCATTAGTGCTAGGTGGGGAGGAAGACACTGGTGGTGGCCTAGTGGCCAGGTTACTTCCCTTTCTGAGTTTCTGCCTCCTTCCCTGCAAGGCGGGGCTGGGAGGCTGCTGCACCTGTTGTCAGGAGTAAAAGAGACTTTTTGTCAAGAGCTGAGAGTGTGTGCGGGCTGCCTAGTGGGGGCTGCTGCCAGTGTTGCGGTGGCAGCAGAGCATTCCTGCGCTTAAAGAAGTTGGAAATGAATTGGGGAGAATGAGACATGGGTCGTGAGGAGTGAGAGGAGGAATACAGAGGTGCTTGCCGGGGAAGCCGCCAAGGGGAATGTGACCACTCAGGTGGCGCTTGGAAGGCCTTCTTCGCTTGGGGAGACTGAAAGCTGGCTTGGGGGGGTGCTCTTTGGCACTGCAGAAGCCATCGATCTGTTTTTTCCTTGGCTTTGGTGGCATGGCAGTGGGAACCCTTCTTGGGTTTTTATCTTATTTGGCAGAATCTAGAGAACGCCCCTCATAGAAGGGGTGAGTTGAACACTCTGGTCCTGTGACCACAGGCAGAGGCCCGGGTCCTTGAAGGTGATGCTCATTTGATGACTGGAGTGGTTCTAAGGATGCCTAGCCCTTGGCGTGGGGCAGGCAGCCCAGTCTCTGCTTGGAGCTGCCGCCGACTGGGAAATATAATCGGTTCAGTTGAGAACTTCAAGGCAGGCTGCTGACTGCTGTCACAGACAGAGGTAGTGGAGGAAAGCAAGGTTCCCTAATTAAGAGAAAACTCTGGGATCTGCCTGTGGCCTGTACGCAGGGGCTGGCCAGAGACCTGGGGCGGTAATTTACCCTAATGATAGTCGCCATTGGAGGCCTATTGTGTGGCATTTGAGTGATGACCAGGGTTGTGATTACGTTTAAGCCCTGTGATTAAAGTCCTCTGTGGGTGCACAGGAAGACAGGCAGTATTGGCCTATTAACTAAATTAATAATAGTTACTAGAAATCACTCAGGATCACCCCAGACTTGTGCTAAATGTTTCTTAAGCATTGTCCCTTATGGTCCTCATGATGCACACGTTCACCCCATTCTGCATTTTAAGAAAATGAGGCAGAGAGAGATGGGGCAGCTTGCGTAAGTGCCCAGTTAGTTAAGTGCAGAGCCAGGATTGGAACTTGGGTTGTTTGGCTCCAAAGGCTGGGCTTCCTCCTTAGTAATCCCTTTGTAAAGTTTCTGGGGGTTCATGAGAGAAATTACGTGAATCTCAAGTCAGGATGAGAAGAAGCGTCTCCCCGCTTTCAAACATACTATGACAGCCAGAGGGCCCCTTCCCTGGGCCTGCGCCATCCTAACCACTTTAGATGATTGAATTCTGTGGCAACTGGAGTAGGTGCTAAGGTAGCTGCTATTATTAGCTTCACAGATGAGGAAGCCTGGCACAGAGAAGGGAAGTAAATTTCCCCGAGGCCACAAGCTGGGCAGTGGCAGAGCCTGGTTGGAACCTGGTAGTCTCGCTCTCTCTCTCTTTTTCTTTTTTTTTAAAGATTTTATTTATTGATTTGCAAGAGAGGAGAGAGAGAGAGAGGCAGAGAGGAGGGAAGAATGGGAAACAACAAAGTTTCAGTTCCTTCTTGTATGTGCCTTGACCAGGTTTTGAACCAGCAACCTCAGAATTCCAGGCTGACACTCTATCCACTGCATCACCCCAGGTCAGGTGGTAGTCTCTGTTTTTAGTGTGGGTGCTGTGCTCAGGGAGATTAGGCAGAGAAAACTCTTGGTCTTGCCGCTGTCTTCATGGGCAAGATGCTTAACATCTCTGGGCCTCAGTGCAGTCACCTGTGAACAAGGATCTTCTTGGTCTAAAACAGTGGTTTTCAACCTTCTTACACTTGGGCACAGGTGAAAATAGGAGAATTTTTTTTTTGTGCATTATCTTTTCATTAAAATGCCATAAAATGAAAATTCTCTAACCAGAGAAACAGTAAAAAAAAAATATGTATTTTAATAGAATACAGCTGAAATTTCTAGAGAGCAATATTTAATTGAAATAAAGTGAGTGCAAAAGCTGCTGTTGTTTCTTTGCAAGAATACTTGATACACGAGGCTGCAGTTTTATTTCCGGGAGATGGAGTGTTACATTGACATCCAGTCGGTTTCTCTGTTTGGTTTTTATTAGTGATAGAGCCAAAAGAGTCTCCTCACACAAGTAGGTAGTAGAAAGCATGATTAAAATTTAATAGCTTGGTAACTAGGAGATGGGTGTGCTTCTTCCAGCAATATCCAACATTGTGACCATGATTGCATTTTATGTTTGGGCACCAGAGTGACATCAGACAATAAATCTGTCAGTTTTTCTTTCTCACAATGATCAAAGGAGCGGGAGTTGATATTGTCCATGAATGGGTTATTGACCCAGAGGTTACCTTTATGGGGATTCTCATTTTTAGGATGATAATGGTCAAAGTTTTGAACTAATGCTTTTGAATGTTGATTTATTATATTAAATACAAATTTCTGGTTGAGGTCTGCAGCAATCAAAAAGTCTTGGGTGGCCCTAGCCGGTTGGCTCAGTGGTGGAGCGTCGGCCTGGTGTGCAGGAGTCCCGGGTTCAATTCCCGGCCAGGGCACACTGGAGAAGCGCCCATCTGCTTCTCCACCCCTTCCCCTCTCCTTCCTCTCTGTCTCTCTCTTCCCCTCCCGCAGCCAAGGTTCCATTGGAGCAAAGATGGCCCCGGGCACTGAGGATGGCTCTGTGGCCTCTGCCTCAGGCGCTAGGATGGCTCTGGATGCAACAGAGCGACGCCCCAGATGGGCAGAGTATCGCCCCTTGGTGGGCATGCCGGGTGGATCCTGGTCGGGCGCATGCGGGAGTCTGTCTGACTGCCTCCCCATTTCCAGCTTCGGAAAAATGCAAAAAAAAAAAAAGTCTCGGGAGCCTGACCAGGCAGTGGCGCAGTGGATAGAGCGTTGGACTGGGATGCAGAGGACCCAGGTTTGAGACCCCGAGGTCGCCAGCTTGAGCGTGGGCTCATCTGGTTTGAGTAAAAGCCCACCAGCTTGGACCCAAGGTCGCTGACTCCAACAAGGGGTTACTCGGTCTGCTGAAGGCCCGTGGTCAAGGCACATATGAGAAAGCAATCAATGAACAACTAAGGTGTTGCATGCGCAATGAAAAACTAATGATTGATGCTTCTCATCTCTCTCCATTCCTGTCTGTTTTTCCCTGTCTATCCCTCTCTCTGACTCACTCTCTGTCTCTGTAAAAAATAAATTAAAAAAAAAAAAAGTCTCGGGAAAGTGGAAACATTTTTACATCTTCTTCCTGTATGCAACCTTTCCAAAGAACAAGTTTAAATAAAATGCATCTATTTTATTTCTTTATGTAAAAATGTTTGTGTTAAACTCCTGAAGAGAAATACTTAATTTGTTGAAGAGGTTAAATGTATCTGCTATATACTCAAGCTTAGCCGTCCATTCTTCATCCAACAAAAGCTCTACTAATGCTCTCTTGCTCTTACAGAAACTGTTTCTCTTAGCCTGAAAAGGCATGAAAAGAACCTTTCCTCTGGAGAGCCACCTCATCTCTGTATAGAGAAGGAGATGTTGGTGTTGTGACTCCGTTCTTTCCCATAGTGTCATGAATAAGTTCAAACCTCAACTATGAATATCATTAACAATCTTCATTGCGTCATTCATCACTGCGTTCAATTCAGGGGAAAGGTTTTTTTGTAATTAAATGTTGCCAGTGAATCATACAGTTCTTGGACAGCATCTCTGGATGTGCAATGTACTTTATTTTCACAGTTACCCCTCAGGGATGTCCAGTCATGCTCACAGCCCTGTCTGTACACACTCCGATGCGCTTTCTCCAGTCTCAGCCCTCCGCTTGAAAGTGCTCATTAAGAGCATTAAGTATCTCTGCACTAGGGGTCTGCCAGATAGATCAAGACAACAGAGCAGTTCTTCCATAAAGTCTTTATCGTCAGTATACCTCATGAAGCAAAGTAGAATAGCATGGTTACTCATGTCAGCTAAATGAGACTCATCAAGTCTAATGGCAAAACATTTTGACTTCTTTGTCCCCTCTACAGTTTGCTCTCCATGTCAGTGATTCTTCTCTGAACAGTATTGTCTGAAAGTGGTGTAGTCTCAAATGTATTTGTGTGGCCTGAGGACCCCAAATTTCCCAAGTGACATCTAAGATGCAAAGCTTTACTAATTCTTCACCAATAGTGAATGTTGTGTGTGTGTGTGTGTGTGTGTTTGGTATTTGAAGGGAAGGTTAATGAGACTCTCAGAAGCAATGATTTGTCACGAGTCATCATTTTCTTCGTTTGAATTTTCTGACTTTTCATTTGGTTGTGTAATCTTTTGGAGAAAACCAGCAGCTTCTCAATGAGATCGCTATGCTTTGAATGCAAATGACCAGTAAGTTTGGAAAGTTTCATTGCATCATTTGACAGAATTTCAGAACATGTAACACTCAAGGGCTGTGGCAATAATTCAGTACCAGGTGCTACAGTGAAACCAAGTTTTAAATATAACTCCTTATGGTACTGCCTAACAGTGTTTCCTTTCTTTTTCTCTTCCTTTTCTTTTCTTTTTTTTGTTTCTGTTGCACCTTCCAAATTATCAGCACATTTCATTTTCACTGTTTCTTTTGAACTTGAAGCACTAATAATTGGTTTACTTTCCCTGTCATCATGACTTTTTTTTTTTCATCATGACTTTTGACTGTTGCTTTCACTTTTGAAGAAGGTTGAAATGTTTGGTTGTTTTTTCCTTTCCATTTTATAGGGTTTAAAATTTACAGCACAATGATATTAAGACACATGATAATTTATTTGCAAACAATGTGGACACATTCCGAACAGGCAAGTACATGCATGTACTGCTGAGGGGGGAACAAATGGAAACATGCAACAGATAAAGTTTTATTTACTTTTTAAAAAGATTTTTAAAATTTATTTTTAGAGAGAAAGGCAGAGGAGAGGAACAGGAAGCAGTTCATAGTTGCTTCTCACATGTGCCCCGACTGGGCAAGCTTGGGGTTTTGAATCATCAATCTTAGCATTCCAGGTCAACGCTTTATCCACTGCACCACCTCAGGTCAGGCTAGATAAAGTTTTATCATACTGCGCATGATAGTGCAGTACAGCGCTAGCTGGTACTTGGTTTCCGAACACCATGTGTACAATGCATTGAGCACTATATAAGTTTGTCTGAATGTGTTTTATCTGTTGTGCATGATTTGTAGATGCTCTGCCTGGCACAAAAGGTTGTTTGAAGGAGCCTACAACTTCTAAAGATATCTAACCTCAGTAGTATTTTCATTGATGATACAGGCTGACAAGTAGCAATCATCTTGAACACAAGCAAAGTCGACTAAGATCATTGGGTCTATAACCTTCATACAACATCAGGGTGGTTAACTCTTGTGGACTGGCACAAAATTCCTGCAGACTGGTCCACAGACCAGTGGTTGTAGAATACTGGTTTAGGGTACAGAAGCCAGAGAGGTGTGGGAGGTGACTGTGGCTTGTGCTTCCCTAAGAGGGGGGAGGGAGGAGGAAGAGGGTGGGAGTGGTGGTGGGATCCGCCCTGTCCACAGCCCTGGCTGGTGTTGGGCGGAGCAGCCGTGGTTGTCTAGGGGTGAGGGCCTCTGGAAAGATCTGAGACACTGGGCTCTGCCACGTTGCTCAATTCTGTGAAGCGGTGTTGCCCAAAAAGTACTTTGCTCTGAGTTTGTTACCTGTCTCTTGGGAATGCGGGGAAGGGTGGCTCTACCCCAGTACCTCAGAAGCTGCCATTCTCACGATAAGCTGTGGGTTGGAGAAACCAGAAGCTCAGGGTGCCGTGAAGGGCCGCAGGGGTTGGGGACCCTGGGGAAACAGCTCACCCCCTCTCTGGTGGGTTCCCATATTCAGTGAAGAGGGCTGGAGCTGTCTAGGTGGGTGGGCTCATGAGACAAGGAGTGTGACCCCAGTTTTTGCCCCAGACACCACCCAGGATAGAGGCAAGGTTTCCTTTCCCAGCCCTGCCCCCCCACCTCCTCTTGTCCAGGGACAGCAGACCCCTGTGTCTGCCATATCCCTGTTCCTTTCCCTGGCAGGGTGCCTCCTGCGGTGCCCGGTTTAGAGAAACACCTCCTCACTTGCTGTTTCCTTCCTGCTTTGTTCCCTGGAGGTGGGGGAACCCTTTCTCCTCTGTTGTTGAGCACTGTCCCCCGTGTGTCCAGAGCAGGAGCTCCCGGGAACATTTGGGGAATGAATGGACACGGACACACTCCCTGAGGGGCGTGATCCTGGAGCATCGCTATAGCTGTGGGCTCCTTGCTCTGCCTGGCCCCTCTGCAGCCTGACCTCCGAGGACCAGCAGCTTCAGGCCCTGAGAGCCAGGCTGTGTGGGTGGGGAGGGGTCAAGACAGGGCAGTTAAGGGGTGTGTGTTTGCTTTTTAAACACCTTTATCGAGGTATATAATTCATATACCATACGACCTACCTATCAGAAGTGTGGCATTCACTGATGTTTATTGTGTTCACAAAGTTGTGCAGCCGTCACCGCAGTCTTAATTTTAGAGTATTTCCATCACTCCCAAAAGAAAGCCATACCCTGTAGCAGTTACTCTGTGTTCCCCACCCCCATCCCGGCTCCGGGCTCTGATCTACTCTGTGGATTTGCCTCTTTGGGACATTTCATGTGAATGGAACATACACTATGAGGCTTTTGGGGTCTGTGCCCTTCATTTAGCACGATGCGTTTCCATCCGCGTGACAGTGTGTAGTGCAGGAGTTGTGCTTTGTGCCTCTTTCCTGCTACCAGGTGGTCCTGGAGCATCTCTTGTGTGTGTCGAAGTGGGCGTGCTTGGCCTCACCAGGCACCAGGGGTCAGCCTTCATTCATAACGGCCCCTTCTGTTGCTACAAGCTATCCAGGGACTCTTTTTTTTTTTTTTTTAATTTTTTTTTTATTTGTTCATTTTAGAGAGGAGAGGGAGAGACAGAAAGAGAGACAGACAGAGAGAGAGAAGGGGGGAGGAGCTGGAAGCATCAACTCCCATAATGTGCCTTGACCAGGCAAGCCCAGGGTTTCGAACCGGCAACCTTCAGCATTTCCAGGTCGACGCTTTATCCACTGTGCCACCACAGGTCAGGCTATCCAGGGACTCTTGATGTTCACCCACTGTGTGCAGGGACCCCCCCCCCCCAAGGCATTTCACATGTCCATTCTCATTTTCAGTGACCATTCGTGGGAGCTGTACACAAGCCACCTCCTCCAGGAAATCTTCCTGGCCTTTCCACTCCCACAGGGTGAGGGCGCCTGTGCTGGTCTGCCTGTGTGTGGCTGTCTGTTTACCTGCCTGCCTTCTAGTTCCTGGAGGGCAGGGACCCTGGTTTTCATCTGATGCCTCATGGGGACAGTGGCAAGTGTGTGGGGAGTGAATTCTTGCAGGTGGGGGGAGGGATAGTGAAGGGGTGGAGCTTCTCTCTCACTGACTGCCTCACTATTTCTGTCCCTTGATAATCTTTCTATTAAGTGTACATATCACCTCATATCACCTCACTGGGTCCTCAGAGGCTAGGTCTGGCTGTCGGTGTTGTGGACACTCAGGCAGAGCTGCTGAGTGAGCCTGGAGCCCAGCCACTCCTCCTCCACTGGGTGGCGTGCTGTTTTTTGTTTATTTCTTTGTTTTAGTAATAGACTATTGTTTTAGTACAGTGTGAGAACGACAAAAATATTATACATACTATAAGGAGTTCCCATAGACCAGGGGTCAGGAACCTATGGCTTGCGAGCCAGATGTGGCTCTTTTGATGGCTGCATCTGGCTCACAGACAAATCTTTAATAAAGAAAAAATAGTCATGTTAAAAACATAAAACATTCTCATGTATTACAATCCATTCATTTCCTACCGCTCAGGTTCATGGTTACGGGTGGCTGGAGCCAATCACAGCTGTCCTCCGGGACAACACCAAATTTTTATTGGATAATGTGTAATGTACACAGGTCATTGTATGGCTCTCATGGAATTACATTTTAAAATATGTGGCGTTCATGGCTGTCTCAGCCAAAAAGGTTCCCGACCCCTGCCATAGACCTACCTGCCTCTCCCCCTAGTTTCTCCTGTTATTCACATTGGGACATTGTTACCATCAATGACCCTATATTGATACATTGTTACCAAGTAAAGCCTGTCTTTTATTTAGATTTCCTTCCTTTTCACCTGGTGTCATTTTTCTGTCCCAGGACCCCATCCAGCCTCCTTAGGCTCCTCTGGGATGGGACACTTTTATAGTATTTTGATGACTTTGACAGCCCCGAGAAGTTTTAGGTACATTGCAGGATCTCTCTCTATTGGAATTTGTTTGGACAATTGGAATTTGTCTGTTGGAATTTGGATGTTTTTCTCAGGGTTAGACTGCGGCCATGGGTTTGGGGAGGAGAACCAACCACAGAGGGAAGAGCCTTCTCCTCACATCCTGTCAAGGGCACATACCGTCTACCTGACTGATCTCTGTGATGTTGACCTTGGTCTCCTGGCTGAGGTTTGTCCACTGCACTGGGACCTGACCCCGGCCATCCTGTCCTCTTTGGAAGGAGTTCACCATAAATGGCCCAGATTACAGGGGTGGGAGTCGGGTTCCACCTCTTGAGGGCGGAGCATCTGTCAGAACAACTTGGAATTCTGGGAGGTCCTCCGGTTGCCACACCCCCATCATGGTGGGGTGAGGGGAGTGCATCCTCCCTGTCTGGCCTGCAGGTCCTCCAGGCTCACAGTGTGTATTTCCTGCCCAGCCCTAGAATCAGCCAGGTCTCCAAGGAATCCTCTGTTGGAGAATGGTTTTAGAAGCCAAGGTCTGGGTGCTGGGTATGCCTATTGCTACTGGGGCTTTGTTGCTCTGGGCCATCTCAGTAACAACAGGGACACACACACACACACACACACACCTCTGTACCTGCGGTGTGTAGCCCTCTGTGTGTATCACCCAAATTCATCTGGGTGATATGGGCGTAGTCTCATCTTCACCACGTGGGTCCTCTGGCCTCCTTCCCTTGCTGATCAATAACTTTCCTATTTGCCGTCCGCTTATGTAATCGTTTGGTTCTAGTGTAGCTGCTCTACAGGGTCAGAATTGATACCCCGGCCTCGGGAAGTGGCTTTGTGGGCCAGAGTGCAGTGCCCATGGGCAGTTCCTTCTGCTCCCCTAGGAGCATGGGCCGGGCGGGGGTTGCTGGCAGGGTCCTCTGCAAGACCCTGCAGAGACGGGGGGGAGGGGTGCACCTGCTCTCTGAGGAGGTCCCTGACCTGCAGGGAGAGGCATAGAGGATAATGGGGGTCCCCACTGAGCCTAGGCAGCCCGGCCTGTGTGGATGGGCTCACTCTTGACATCCTTTGAAATCTCAAGTGGCGCTGACTTTGAACACAGCCTGGAGGCCTGGCCTCAGCGGGAGCCTGGAGCTCAGACTCATCACTGACTCAGATGTCTGCTGGGACTTTGCTGCTCCCTGCCTTGCTTCTGAATTTGTGCCGTTGGGTTGGGTGGGGGCGGCCTTTGGAGGGAGAGCACCCATCAGTGCGTGGCTGTGCGGAGGAGCAGCAGTGGGGCATCAAGATCACTTTCTACTCCGGAAGGGACAGCTGGGCGAATCCTGCACCTCCTTGCTGGGAGCTCCGCGTGGGCTCCCGCCTTGTGCAGGGCTGTCTGCTGCAGGTGCGGCTCCTGTTGGCTGGGAGGGGGACTGCGGTGGGAGCTCTGAGCAGACTCTTTGAGCCAGGTGGGAGGGGAGAGGTGGAGAAGGGTACGCACACTCTGTGCAGGGCTCAGAGGGTGGGCAGGGAGCCTGAGAGCAGCCACAGGTGGGGAGTTTTGCTGGGTTTGTGTTTGGGGAGCAAGTAGTGGCCATCTGGGCAGGCTCAGAAGGTACCAGGCACAGCAGTCGACCCTTTGTGCTCCTGTCCTTTTAGAGTTAAAATGGGAGGACAGTGGAGTGGAGGCTGGAATGACCAGTAAAGGCTGAGGAGGAAGGGAGTGAGGGCCCTGCAGCTTGGAGGGCACTCGGGACGGCAGAGACAGGCAGAGGTATGTCGTGTCAGTCTTGGCCTCCAGCTGGGCAGTTTAGCCACTTGAGTAGCTGAAAGAATACATGGACCTTCAATATCATAAAAACCAGAATCTAGCTTTGTGTGTGTGTGTGTGTGTGTGTGTGTGTGTGTGTGTGTGTGTGACAGAGACAGAGAGAGGGACAGATAGGGACAGACAGGCAGGAAGGGAGAGAGATGAGAAGCATCAATTCTTCATTGCAGCACCTTAGTTGTTCAGTGATTGCTTTCTCATATGTACCTTGACCCAGGGACTACAGCAGAGTGAATGACCGCTTGCTCAAGCCAGCGACCTTGAACCTTGCTCAAACCAGATGAGCCCATGCTCAAGCTGGTGACCTCAGGGTTTCGAACCTGGGTCCTCTGAGTCCGAATCTGAATCTTCATCCACTGTGCCACCTCCTGGTCAGGCAGAATCACACTCTTAAAAGAGCCGACTATAACTAGCTGCCCACAGGGCTGCCACAGAGCCCAGGGTCCCGAGTTGTCCCTGTGCCCCAGGCACTGCTGAGAAGTTGGTAGGGTGCTGTATTCTAGCAATGGCACCATGAGGTTCATGGGTGTGGGACAGGGCTGGGAGGAGAGCCCAGTCGTCCGAGTGACCCTGCCCATCGGCTCTGACAGCTCGAGGCTGTGCTGTATGCTCCTTCAAGACCTCTCTAGCCTGACTGGTGGTGGCACAGTGGATAAAGCATCGACCTGGAACACTGAGGTCACAGATTCGAAACCCTGAGATCACTGGCTCTGAGCATGGGCTCATCAGCATGGGGTTATTGGCTTGAGTAAGGGAATCGTCTATATGACCCCAAAGCTCAGCAGCTTGAGCCCAAAGATTGCTGGCATGAAAAGCCCAAGGTTGCTGGCTTAAGCAAGGGGACACTGGCTCAGCCCCAGTCAAGGCATGTACGAGAAGCAATCAATGAACAACTAAAATGAAAGCAACAATGAGCTGATGCTTCTCACTCTCTCCCTTCCTGTCTCTCTCTCTCTCACAATCTCTCTGGAAATATAAAGAGAAGACCTCTCTCGGCATGTCCTTGGTTCCTGTGCTGGCTCCAGTGCCCAGGGTTGTGTCCAGGGGCTAGTTTCTGTTCCATCCAAAGAGGAGGGTCAGAGACAGAGAGGTGGACTGGATGGGAGGTCACTCTGAGGGTCTGTGGCCTGTGGTGCCTGCTGAGTTGAAGGGAGCGGTCATTGCTGGCACACCACCAGGCCGTGCTCTGCCCTGTCGTATTGGGTGAGCATACAGCGTGCTGAACCCATCGGGATCAGGAGGAAAAGCAATATTTTGTTCAACAGCCATTGCTTTAGAATGCAGGGAGATGTGGGTCATGTCTAAGGTCACCCATCAGAGTTAAGGTGAGGTATAAGCATCTAAGGGCGTGTGGGTGAAAGGGGAGAAGTGGGGAGAATGGCAGTAGGGACCTGAAGGTGGAATTTTAAGGAGTGAGGTGTGCTGGTGGTCATCCCAGTCCTTAGGGCCCTGCCCGCTGCTGCTGCAGGTGGGACCTAGGTGGGCACGTTGGTGGAAAGGAAGTGAAATATGAGTCACCTGCCTCAAAGGCCAGGCATGTGGGGTGGTTGGACGGGTAGAGCCGTGGGCAGGATGGGAGTGTGGACTGGGAGGGAAACACAGGGCCGGGGCGTCCTATTCCTGGTGCCCTGTCTTCCACCCTGTGTCCAGGAGTCACACCCTGCAGGGAGGGCCCGGGGACAAGGGGTCAGTGCCCATATGGAGGGGCATAGGCTGCCTGGCGGGGTCGGCAGACTGGCAGTGGCGGCTCTCCCTGGGATGCCCAAGTGGCGCATTCTAAGCTGAACATCTAGAATTGTGACTCTCGGAGTGGACAAGCCCTGGGAGAACAGCCCAGCAACCCCCACCTGGTGCCAGAGAGGGTGCCCTGTGGGGAGGGCGGGAGGGGCAGACCCGGAGCCCTCTGACTGTCTAGCATCAGCACCCCCGCCTGACAGGCTAGGAGCCTGAGGGAAGGAGGGAGGGCCACTGGGAAAGCACCTTGGCGGCAGCAGTGTCCAGGATGGACGTGCCTGGCTCGGCCACCTGCGGAGTGAGTTCTGCTCCGCCTTCGCCTTCCTGAGAGGCGGTCCTGGCTGATTGGACCCAGGATTTGGGGTTCATGCTGATGACTGAGGGCTAGGCAGAATGGGGACAGAAAGGGGAGGCGTGGCCTCTCACCAGCAGCCATTCTAAGCTTAGAAAAGCCCCCACTGATCGTTTGTGGTCACGCAGCTGCCTGCTGCGTGGAGAACTGACCATCTTAAGATGAGCCCATGGGTGTTTGTGTGGGGGGAGGTGAGCCCTGGATATCGGGGACCCCTGTCTTATGTGACCCAAGGGTGGTTGGTTAGGCTGAGTGGGGGCAGTGGGAGGACTGCCTGAGGCTGCCCAGGGAGAGAGTGATTGGGTGGTTGTGGGTGTCTCAACACCTACTGGATACCAGGGGATGTATGTGGGTGGCAGCCCCCTCACCTCCCCACCCCCCCAGAAGGGGCCACACTGTCTCCATTTGCAGATGAGTGTGTGGAGGTTGCCGAGGGCCTAGCGAGTGGCTGAAGCAGCTCTGCTGCCTGGGGGCCCATACCCTCCTTCGCATCCCACTGCCCACTGCCCACTTCTTTTGGGTTCAAGTGTTTTAAGAGATTGACGCTGTCCTGTCTGTTACCCACGTGTGGACCTCATGTGAACCCTTAACTCCTCTCTCCTGGCTGGCCTGTGCTCTGCATGGACCACCTCCGCAGCCACCTCAAGAGAGGCTGCCATGTACACACCCGTTCTGCAACTGACCCCTTAGCTAGTCCCCGAGGGCCCTCCTTGCCACCTGGCACAAGATGTGTGGGGCTGGGTCCCCCCACTGGCCTGAGCCCCCTCAGGGTGGGCCTGGGTTGTGAGGCTGGGGGATTCCAAAGACCACCGTCACCCACTTGCTGTGGCCTGGGTGGCTGAGCCCCTTGGTGGTTGGTCATCAAGGTCTGTACCACTGTTGGTGGCCTGGACAGGCCTCGGGCATTGGTCCTTCCCTAGGGCAGGAGGAGTCAGGCTGGGGTCTGGTCAGTACAGCTCTGGGGGGCTGTTGTCTCTGTGTCCCCCTCTCCCCCAGGAACTGCAGGATACCTAGTCCTCTGACAGAGAGCTGAGAAAGTGATGGGGGTGGTGGGGAGGGGACTGCTTAACCCCGGGCTGGTATCCGATTGCTGACGCCTGGCCTGGCTTGGGTGGCTTGTTGTGGGGAGAGGAGAAGCCAGGGCTTGGACCACGTGCTATGTCCAGGGCAGGCTAGCAAGTTGGAGAGGCTGGGATGGAGATCCCACAGTGTCTGTCCGAGGACAGCGGAGGATGGCAAGGTTTCCAGTTTGGAGGAGCAGCTGGAGAAGGCTGGGGCCTTGGGAGGCAGCCAGGCGCCCAGAGCTGCCAGCCTGAAGCAGGTAGCCGCTTCCCTGGAGAGGGACTGTGTCCCCCTCTGCCTGCACTCTACTCAGCCATGGCCACGAGGGACAGGAAGGGTCAGGTGGCATTGATGGGTCATTGGACCTTCCTGTTCCTGCAGGATGGTCAGGCAGGGACCGTCTCACTCATCCCGACACCAGCGCTGGGCCAAGGGCATCGAGGTTCTTTGAGGCAAGGTCACTGATGGCTGACTCCCACTCTCCCCCCAGGCTGCCCTGCACATGAGGCCGACCCCAGCCTCCTGCACGCAGCTGACTTAGTTCACAGATCCAGCTTCTTTATAAGTTAGGCAAGTGTGTATTTCATAATTGACTGCTCAATTGTATGATTAAAACTAGTTAAGTGTGCTGTTTGCACTGTCATAGTGAGAAAGCTCAGTGTGGCTAATTTAGTCACTCATTCCTGGGCACGGGCTGGGTCAGTTTCTCTCCTGAATGTTTTCTCCATTCAGATCCGATCGGGGAGGAACCTCCGGCTCCCACACCTGCAGGAGACTCTGAGTTCTTTTTTCTTTTCTTCACTGTTTTAACAACTGGGTTTTTTTTTGTTTGTTTGTTTTGTTTTTTTACTTTTGACTTTTTATTAATATTAATGGGATGACATCAATAAATCGGGGTACATATATTCAAAGAAAACATGTCCAGGTTATCTTGTCATTCAGTTATGTTGCATACCCATCGCCCAGAATCAGATTGTCCTCCGTCACCTTCTGCCCACAGGGCAGTTTTCTTTGTGCCCCTCCTCCTCCCCCCTCCCCTCTCCCTCCTTCTCTCCCACGCCCCCCTCCCTCCCACCCCCGGTAACCACCACACTCTTGTCCATGTCTCTTAGTCTCGTTTTTATGTCCCACCAATGTATGGAATCATGTAGTTCTTGTTTTTTTTTCTGATTTACTTATTTCACTCCGTATAATGTTATCAAGATCCCACCATTTTGTTGTAAATGATCCGATGTCATCATTTCTTATGGCTGAGTAGTATTCCATAGTGTATATGTGCCACATCTTCTTTATCCAGTCTTCTATTGAAGGGCTTTTTGGTTGTTTCCATGTCTTGGCCACTGTGAACAATGCTGCAATGAACATGGGGCTACTTGTGTCTTTACGTATCAATGTTTCTGAGTTTTTGGGGTATATATACCCAGTAGAGGGATTGCTGGGTCATAAGGTAGTTCTATTTTCAGTTTTTTGAGGAACCACCATACTTTCTTCCATAATGCCTGTACTACTTTACAGTCCCACCAACAGTGAATGAGGGTTCCTTTTTCTCCACAGCCTCTCCAGCATTTGCTATTACCTGTCTTGTTGATAATAGCTAATCTAACAGGTGTGAGGTGGTATCTCATTGCAGTTTTTATTTGCATTTCTCTAATAACTAATGAAGATGAGCATCTTTTCATATATCTGTTGGCCATTTGTATTTCTTCCTAGGAGAAGTGTCTGTTCATGTCCTCTTCCCCTTTTTTTATTGGATTTTTTTTGTTTGTTGTTGAGTTTTATGAGTTCTTTGTAAATTTTGGATATTAGGCCCTTATCTGAGCTGTTGTTTGAAAATATCATTTCCCATTTAGTTGGCTGTTTATTTTGTTGTCAGTTTCTCTTGCTGAGCAAAAACTTTTTAGTCTGATGTAGTCCCATTCATTTATCTTTGCCTTCACTTCTCTTGCCTTTGGAGTCAAATTCATAAAATGCTCTTTAAAACCCAGGTCCAGTCCTGACCTGTGTTGGCGCAGTGGATAAAGCATTGACTTGGAAATGCTGAGGTCGCCGGTTCAAAAAACCCTGGGCTTGCCTGGTCAAGGCACATATGGGAGTTGATACTTCCAGCTCCTCCCCCCTTCTCTCTCTCTGTCTCTCCTTCTCCTCTCTAAAATGAATAAATTAAAAAAAAATAAAATAAAAAAAATAAAACCCAGGTCCATGAGTTTAGTACCTATGTCTTCTTCTATGTACTTTATTGTTTCAGGTCTTATATTTAGGTCTTTGAGGCATTACAATACCTGACTTCAAACTATATTATAGGGCCACGACAATCAAAACTGCATGGTATTGGCAGAAAAATAGACACTCAGACCAATGGAACAGAATAGAAAGTCCAGAAATAAAACCACATATATATGGTCAAATATTTGATAAAGGGGCCAACAACACACAATGGAGAAAAGACAGCCTTCAACAAATGGTGCTGGGAAAACTGGAAAGCCACATGCAAAAGAATGAAACTCGACTACAGCTTGTCCCCTTGTACTAAAATTGACTCTGAGTTCAAAGCAGGATTTTCATCCTGAGAGTCTGAATTCTGTGGCGCACATCTGCGGGCGGTGGGGGTGGGGGTGGGGGTGGGGGTGGGAGGGTAGACCCCCGATTGGCTTTCACAGGCTCCCGTGTCACTCGGCTGTCTCACCCAACCCCATGCTTCCAGGAGGGCACGGTGGCATCACGGAGGTAACGCTGGCTTCCTGCCTGTTGCTGGTTCCTCCAGACAGGCTGGCCGGCCCTGCTGTGTGGAGTTTTTAAAACCTTGGCAATAAAAAGAGCCTATTATGACCTATTTATAAAGTATTTCAGAATCCCTTCCATGAATGTTGTCCTAAATTCTGTGTAATTAGAAGGTATAAAACCTATTCCGTGATTATTTTTGTGTGCCAGTATAACCTAAATTAGAACACTGTGTAGTTTTTTCGTGTTTTTTTTTTTTAAGAAACCATTTTAACAAAAACTTAAAAGGGATTGGTTTTTACCTACAGGGTAAACGCTTGATAGTAATGTGTCTGTGTGACATGGGAACCTTGGTGACTATTTGGTCTGTAGACCCTTTCTTCTCACCAGTAGCAGAAAGGGGGCCTCGCGTAAATGTTTAAAAGCTCATGGATTCTGACTAGGGGGATCATTAGCATCCTCCCCGCCCAGCGCCTCCCCCCACAGCCACCCCTGAACCTCTGGCTCAGCCGGAAGCCGGCCAGCGGATGAGCCTGGTTCTTCAGGAGTGGTCCTCACATGGGTGCCGCTGGATGTGGATGATGGATTTGTTGCTCTTGCCCACTTAGCAAATGTTCTTCAAGCGCCTGTGAGCTGTGCAGTGGGAGGGTGGCTGTAGGAGCAGGAACGGGCCCGTGTTGCCTTGAGCAGCCTAGTTTCCGTAGCAGCTGTAGTGGGTTTGGGGGGACTTTGAGGGGTGAGATCATGGACTGAATCTTTTTCTTTCTTTTCATTTGTTTGGACCTCAAGTGCTTTGGATTGGATAAGTTGTAGCTCCTTGCTATATCACTGGTCATGCAGGACCCTGTTGTCTGTTGGCTTAATTAATTTTTAACAGAATAGGCACCTTGAGCTCCCCACCTCCAGTGGCCGTTGGAGGGGGCCCAGCTCTTTGTTTTCCTGTGAGTGTCTTTCCTGGGCCGACATCACCCTGTTTTGTTACCATGGCTTCATCCATCTGCTCAGGCGGGTCCCTCCCCTCTGTCCCCTTAGTGTGATTGCATCTTGAAGGACTGGTAGAAGTGGGTGGGGTAGAGGGGGGGCAGAGACAATGAGGGACATTCTAGGCCAGGGCAGGTATGATAGCAGACAGATGAGGGACCAGGTGTGTTCTGGGGATGGGTGGGGTGTTCAGGAGAGACCAGGAGTGGCCAGAGGAGTGTCGGGCTGAGGCTCCTGGCCCTCTTAGAGGCCGTGGGCAGAGGATGCTGGTGGCAAGGAAACTGAGCCACCAGGGTAGTCAGGTGTTTCCACAAGTTTCAGGTAGAGAAATGACCCTGGGGTGTGGGGCGTACTGGGATATGGTCAGGGCTGGTGATGGAGGCTGGGGCCGTCCTGGTCCTGGGCGAGGGGCATCTTCTAGCGATTGAAGGGGGAGGTGGAAGCCCCCCTAAAACCTGGGGGGTTTGAGAGGCAGCACGGAGAGTCCCAGAGACTGGAAGGGGACGCCTTGAGGCAAAGCACTGACAGAGCAGGTTCAGTGCCCTTCCACGTGGGGCCCACACACCAGGCCCTGAAAACTGCCCTTTAGCCCGGAGATGTGGCATTTGGAGGGCGCCCGGGAAGTGAGGAGGCTGCAGGCGCACAGGGTGTGTATTCAGATGTTGGCAAGCTTGGAAACCAACCAGAGACTGCGTGTCCCGGGTCCTGTGGAGAATCTGCCTCTGGTTTCCAGAACGACCCAGGAGGAAAATTGGATGTTGGGACAGATTTTTCATAGGGCTGCCTGCCCTTAGTGAGAGGCCGCCTCACCCTCGGGACCCTCCTCTTATGGCTGCTTTTCTGGAAAAGGGAGGTGGTGACTTGACGAGCCTGGTAGCTGCGCTGGGTCCCCGAGCGGAAAACGGGCTGTCAGGCGGCTCAGCCCTCAGCCAGGGTTGGCCTGGGCACAGTTGTGAATGCCCCCCAACTCCCCTGACCCTGGCCCAGCCCCAGCCGTCCTGTGCTGTTGCCAGGAGAGCAGCTTTCCTGGCTAAGTCCCCCAACGCATCGAGGGTCCCCTTGCTCTTGCCAGGGGTCGAGGTGTGAATTCACAGAGAACCCCTGATCCCTCGCTACACTGGCAGGTGCCACCCCATCCCGTGGAGGTGCCAGGCTCGCCAGGTCTCTGGCCTTAGATCTGGCACTTTTCCCTCTGCCCCTTCTTGGTTTGGCCAGGGAGCCGAGGGGGGGCGGTGTCGGGGTGGAGCCAGACCTGGCAAGGCCCTCGCAGCAGGTAAGTGAGCCTGCCCTCCTGGAGATGGGCAGCGCCCCCACTGTCCTTGCTGCAAGTACTGTCCTGGCACCAGGCGGACGCTGTTGGAATCATTTGAGCTTGGGGGGCGTCTCCAAGGGGGTCAGGGCTGTGGACCTGCAGGCTCCTCTCTGCTGCTGCCCTGACTGGGCCGGGAGGACTCGGCGTGTGGGGCCCAGCTCCCTGCCATGAGCATCATCCAGGCTTGGAGACTAACCTGGTTAAATCTCACTGATGAGGCCAGAGTTCACTGCTCTCCCAGTGAGAGTGTGCTTGGGACGGCCAAGGTCAGGACAGCCTTTTTGGCAGGGTCAAAGGCCATAGCACCTGTGTAATAACTGGAGGATGCATTATCATCTCCTGTGTGGGTGCAACTAGGGCCTCCTGGGGCGTGTCTGGGGTGTGCGTGCTTATCAGAGGCTTCAGATGGTCTTTCTCTTCAGCAGAAGCAGTTGACAGAATCTCATTTTCTTTTGGAATGGGGCGGTTAGCCCCCCCCCCCCCCCCCGGCAGCAGTCTTGTCTCTGTGGGGACTTTCCCAGGCCACGGGGGTCTTGCGCTGTAGACCTTTGTCTGCGATCTGCTCAGCTGCCCTCTCCAGGCGGGGTAGGAAACCGCCCTTCTCTCAGCTTGCCAACCTGTTAGTCTGGCTAAGCCGGGTCTCCACGCCTGCGTTCAGGAATCCTGCCCTCCCCGGGAAGCCACACCAGACTTCAGGCCACAGCCTGGACGTGGACAGCTGCCTAGCATTGCAGGACTTGGCCTGGCCCTAGAGGCCGGAGCAGAGCCGTCCCTCAGCCCAGCCAGGTGCGGGTGCTGGAGGCAGCCTCGCAGCCTGGCCTTCCCTCAGCTGTGGGTGGGGGTCCTGGCAGGAGGCCCACACACCGCCAGGCCCCATTAGAGAGTTTCTTCCGTTCCATGTTGGGCTTTCCCCGGGAGAAGAGGACCTGAGGCCTCAGGCGTGCGTGGCTGCGATGGTGTGAAGACAGGACCCCAGATCTAGAGGAACCCACTGAGATGTCTCTCTCCTGTTGCAGGTGACTTCAGTAGGGCTTTAGCCAGGACTGGACCAAGGGCTGCTTTGCCATTGCTGTTCTGGGGGCAAGTTTGTATAAAATGTAGGTTTTTGCCCACCACCTGGCTGCACACTTGGCCTGTCGTGTGCAGGGGGAGGTCTCATACTCTGAGTAGTTTGGGCTTTTAGTTTGTTAGGGGTTGGCAGGGGTGGCCTCTTTCTGGCCAAACTTTGATGAAAGCTCTGGTGGGGTGTTGGGTCTCCTGCTCTGGAGAGTGGGGTCCAGGACATGGCAGTGGGAGGGAGGGAGGGAGAGAGGGAGGAGAGGGGGGGGGAGGGAGGGAGGGAGGGAGGAGAGGGGGGGAGGGAGGGAGGGAGGGAGGGAGGGAGGGCCGGCCTCCTGGCCACTGGGTGTTGGCGCCTGAGGATTCTGATGATGGAAAGCATAGGACGCTGCTCACGCATCCCGACGGGCCCTCTCAGGGGCTCCTCTTACTTCTCAAGGGAGGAAACGCCCGATACTGGTCTGATTTCCTATGATGTGCTGAGGCTGGATTCTGGCCACTCGGAGGTCCAGGTCATTGGGTTCTGGTCCGCTGGCTATGGGGGGGGGGCTGGGGGCAGGAGGCTGTGCCCTCAGCTGTGGAGTGGAAGCCCCTCTGTGAGGGCAGGTGTACCAGATTCCAGAACCAGGAGCTGCTGCTCAAAGATGGGTCCTTCACCCAAACTGGCACAGGAGGTGAACACGGTGGGCCTGGTCGGGAGGGCGGTGCTGTCAGCCGCACTGGCCATTCCAGGCCCTGAGGGAAAGAGGAGCAGACGGGGCCGAGACATGGAGGCGTGTATCCGCACGCTGACCGCCACACACAGGCTTGGCCTCACTGGACGGCCCCGCGGGGAGGGGCTGGGGCCTGCAGTGCCCACTGTCCAGTGCAGCCCCCTGCTGTCGGGAAGGATGGGAGTCCCGGGAGACTGTCACAGGAAGTGTGGGAACAAAGCCAACCGAGATGTGGGGTCAAGTCAGGATGTTAAGAGACTTTGGGAGGATCCTAGCACACAGGAAGTAGATTCTGGGGACCTGGGACTGGGGACTAGATCGCTGTGGAGCTGGCTGCCTGATCGTAGGTGGGGGGACCTCCGTGTGTTAGCGGTGCTTTTGGTTATTAGTTGTGTTTTTTTAAGAGTTACTGTCACCTAGTGCCTTCACCCGCACTTAACATGTCCGCTCAGTTCTCTGGGGAGATGAAGACAGAAATGTGTGCACGCCAGCCCCAGAAGCTTCAGAGCCACCCCGGTGGACTCTGCCGGGTGTTCTAGCTGCAGCAAATCTGGCATTGTCTCTAATTACCTTTGCAGAAAAGTGACCTCTGCAGGCTTCCCGCCTGGGGACCTCGTCTGGAGAGTCCCTTAGGAGACTCCCTACTCCCCTGTGTTATCTTGCTTTCTCCCTGTGGACTGTCCAATAAACTGGGTGGTTGTGAATTAGCTGTCCCTGAAGGCAAGCTTGCTGTTTACAAATGCTTTGTCACAGCATCCTGCAGAGAGGAGTCCTTTAGTCGTAATGTTATTGTTCCCCAACTATCTGTTTTAGAAATGGACTACTTTACCCTTGATTTCTAATTTTGTTTTGTTTTTTTTGAGAGGGGGAGGAGAGAGAGAGACAGAGACACAGATAGGAAGGGAGAGAGATGAGAAGCATCAGTTCTTTGTTGTGGCTCCTTAGTTGTTCACTGATTGCTTTCTCATAGTGCCTTGACCGGGGGGCTACAGCATAGTGAGTGACCCCTTGCTCAAGCCAGTGACCTTGAGCTTCAAGCCAGTGACCTTTGCGCTCAAGCCAGCGACCTTTGGGTCATGTCTATGATCCCACGTTCAAGGCTGGTGATTTCAGGGTTTCAAATCTGGACTCTTAGCATCCCAGGTTGATGCTCTATCCACTGCACCACCACCTAGTAAGGCTACCATTGATTTCCTAAGGTCAGCGGTGCTTGTGCTCTCCTGAGAGTGCCCTTGGCTTGTCACTGATTCCTACAGGTGTCACCGGGCGCTGTCACCCTCCTTCCGTTTTGCAGGGGAGGATGTAGGCCAGTCAAGGATCTCCCCAAAGTACAGGCTTACCTTGTCCTCCCAGCACAGAGGGGCCACCCCCGGCTTTCTTAAGCAGACTGGCCTTTGTAGGCTCAGGTCCTGGGTATAGGGTCGTGGGGGCATGGAGCTGCCTGCATGGGTGCCCAGGCTGGTGTCTCTGGTTCCCCATTTTCTGAGTGTTCCTCTTTGGCTTACCCTGTGTTCATTCGTTTTCAGGCAGATTCTCTCCCTGGATGGCAGCACGCAAGTCTCATTACTAAAAAAGGCTTAGATTTGCTGCACCTCCCCCTGTGAAGCTGAGGGTGCGATTGATACCTCCTCACAGTGGGCTACTGGATTGCAGAACCACAGTCCTCAGGCACAGGGAAGGCCATGGTGCAAGGTGGTATGTGCATCCTGCACACACAGGTGTGTGAGCCCAGGTGCCCTGGTGCAGGGATATTCATGGATGGAGACATTCCTGTTTAAGTGGGCATCTGGGAGGACTTCCTGGAGGTGGCTTCTGGGGCCCTTGAAAGGTGCATAAGATCTGAAGGCAAGGAGGGCTTTTATAAACATACGGGGTAGGGAAATGATTGTGTGCCTGGGAGATGGCCATGGGACTGGCCTTGAGGAGGAAGCATGTGCTGTTGGGGCTCCTCCTCTGGCCTGAGCAAACCCCCTGAGTGAGGTGGGAAGGGAGGGAGGACGCACCTCTGTGAGGTGGGGTGTGCGGGTTTGGTGTGGTACAGCTGCGAGGCTTCCTGGGGTAGGTGCTGAGGAGGCTGTGGAGCCTGGCCAGTGTGGGAAGGGGGCTGTCCAGGTCTGGCCCTGCCCTCCAGCCCCATAGCCCATGGGGACACGGGGGCTGCTTCTCTACCTGTCCCTTTCCATCCCCAACCCTAAGAGGGCGTGCCAGGGTGTGCTGCATATGTGTGCATGAGGACCCTGGGCTGTGAGCCACCTGTCGGTGCCCGGTGCCAGGTGCCCGATGAGTGTCTCAGTGAGGTGAAGGGGAGTGATGCAGACAGGCGATCCTGCTGCAGGCCCAAGCGACTTACTTTCTCCCCATCTAGCATCTCAGGTTGCATCTGTGGGACACAGCTGCAGCTGCTGAGGTCTGGACCTGGATCAAATGGGGTCGTGGGCTCGCCTTGGGGCACAGTGTCACAGCCTGTCCCTGCACCCTCTCTGGGAATCACTGAGGTAGACCTCCGTTCTCAGGCTTTCTGGTCTGGGAGCCCCTTTCCAGTCCTGAGTTCATGAGGCCCCAGAGAGCCTCTGTGTGGTATAGCCACTGCTCCTTAGCATTATAAATTAAGTTTATTAATTTACCCCAAACTGCCAACTATAAACCCCTTCTGTGTTTACATATATAGCGTATTTTTATTTTTTTAGAAATCTATTTATTCCCCCCACCAAAAAACGAACAAAACAGGAACATTTAGTGAACGGGGCATTGGCTGTTGTGCAGCCTTGCGGGGTCCGGTTTAATCGAAGACAGATGGGTCTCTGGGCTTCTGTATCACCCAGGGGATGCCCTAGAACCAGCGCAGAAAAGCAGATGACGTCTAAGGGTTGTTGTTAAGCAGACCCAATCCTGTGGGTCACCCAGAGGGCTCTTGGTTCAGCATTGGGAGAGATTTTCCTGTAGTCGTGTCTGGGGATGGTTTTCAGGGTTAGTTTTTTTTAAAAAAAATTTATTTGAATCCTTCTTCTTTTATTTTACAATTTAGTTTTAAAACTTTGTTTACTGTGATGTATTCAGCGTATTCAGGATTTGGTGTGCAAAGGCGTCCAAGCCTGTGATGGTTCCCCAGTGCCCTCCGCCCCCTCCTCTCTCTCCTCCCTGCCTCCCTTCCTCCGTCCCTCCGTGCTCCCCTGCTCCTTCCCTTCTGCTCCCTGGCTGATGGCAGCACACACTGTCACACCTTTCTTGCTCTTGGCAGGTGCAGCGTGTGGGGGCTCCCTTGTGTGGCTGTCCCCATGGGGTGGACAGGAAGGTGCATTCAGCCTCTTTTTTTTTACTATTACAAAAACACCACCATGACAAAACAACCTCGCCCACACGTCATTCTGCGTGTGTGAGGAGGAGAGATTCCTGGAGAGGAGATCGTCGTCCTTTCAGAGGATGCTGCAAGCTGCTCCCCCACTCTGCAGATGGGGACACTTCGGCTTCCCCACCCAGCACCTACACACCGTGTCTTCACCAGTCTGTCAGGAAAAGGGTTTCTCGGTGTAATTTTCATTTGTGCTCTTCTCTTTGTAAGTGAAGGTTAATTGTCATATAGTCAAGGAATACTTATTTTTCCCTTTTTTTGTGAATTGTCTATGGCTCTTGCCCCATCTTCTCCTGACCTGTATTTATCCCTGTTAGACAAAGTAGTCCTGTGTTGCAAGTGTTTCTCTCTGTTTCTAGAGGCTCTTGCTTCACAGAAGCTTGTAATCCATCTTCTCCTTCACTATGCTTCACTCTTGTGGGGAGGCCCTGTTCAGTCCCAAGGTGCCAAGTACCCCTCCACGGTCCCTTGGCCACTTGAATGCTTTCCTCATTTTACACTGGAGTCCTTAGTCCGTTTAGAAGTCATTTTGGGAAGGCCCACGGTGAGGCTCCAACATTGTCCCCTGCACACAGCCACCTGGGTGTCCCGCCATTGTTTGTTGAATGATGTATCTCCTCACACCCTCCCCCCCAATTTAACCCTTTGAGTAGTACAAATATTCATGTATGTCCTCCTGCCTCCTGACCATTCAGAGCAGAGGTCGGTAACCTATGGCTCGTGAGCCAGATGTGGCTCTTTTGATGGCTGCATCTGGCTCGCAGATAAATCCTTAATAAAAAAAATAATAACGTTAAAAATATAAAACATTCTCATGTATTACAATCCATTCATTTCCTACCGCTCATGTTCATGGTTGCAGGTGGCTGGAGCCAATCACAGCTATCCTCTGGGACGACACCAAATTTTTATTGGATAATGCGTAAGGTACACAGGTCGTTGTATGGCTCTCACAGAATTACATTTTAAAATATGTGGCGTTCATGGCTCTCTCAGCCAAAAAGGTTCCCGACCCCAATCCAGAGTGCGATCGATTTATTTTAAAAATGTGTAAGGTAACATTAAAAAAATGCAAATGTATGTTCTTCCTGTTTCCATAAATTGGTTATCAAACAAACATGATTTTGTTAATAAAACTGTAACTGGAACTAATTTCACTTTTTGGAAAAAATAAAAGTCACTCTCGGGGATCAGCGAGCATGAAAAAAACTCACTACTCAAAGGTTAAAGTGCCACCTCAGCCACACTCGGCCCTGGGTCTGTTTCTGTGCCTTCAGGTTGTCCTGTGGCTCTGCTGTCTGCTCACACGCTGTCCCCACACTTCTGAAATGACTGGCTGTGTCATATCTGTGAGGTGGCAGGGTTGGTCTTCCTCCTCAGTCTTGCTTTTCAGAATTTTCCCAACTATTTAGCTTGTTTATTTTTCCTTACAGTCCTTAGACTCAGCTTGTCTTGCTTCTTATGAAATCTTTTCTTTTTAATGGAATCCCATTAAAGTTGTAGATGATTTCAGACGGAATTATAACATGCCACCCCACCCCCACCCTGTATGTAAATACAGTAAAGTACTGGAGATGTAACACTAAACGGATCATTTCGGCCATTTCTGAGTGGGCAGTTCAGGGACATTGATCACATTCACATCATTGTGCAGCCACCACCCCCATCCTCTCCAGAACTTGCTCATCTTCCCAAACTGAAACTGTGTTCCCTTGTAGACTCCCCAGCCCCTGGCGTCCACCATCCACTTTTTTTTAAATTCATTGAGAGGAGGGGAGGCAGAGACAGACTCCCACATGCACCCCAACCAAGATCCACCCGGCAAGCCCACTAGGGGGCGATGCTCTGCCCCTCTGGGGCTTTGCTCCATTGCTCAGCAACCAAATACTTCCTAGTGCCTGAGGCGGAGGCCATGGAGCCATCCTCAGTGCACAGGGCCAACTTGCTCCAGTTGAGCCATGGCTGCAGGAGGGGGAGGGGTAGAGGAGCAGATGGGTGCCTCTCCTGTGTGCCCTGACTGGGAATCAAACCCAGGACTTCCACACACCAGGCTGACGAGGCCACCCACCATCTACTTTCTGTCTGTAGGAATGGGACTGCATGTCTCATAAAAGTAGAATCCCACACTGTTCATCCTTTTGTGACTGGCTCACCTCACTGAGCATTGTCTTTGATATTCATCTATATTGTGGTGTGAGCAGAATGTCCTCTCTAAGGCTAAGCACTGTTTCCTTGTAATCGTTGATGATTTATTTATCTGTTCATCTGTTGCCAGATACTTGGGTTGCTTCTACCTCTTGGCTGTTCTGAATGTGGAACATGTGTGCACAATCATGTTTGTGACTCTCAGTGCTGCGGGGTGTATACCCAGAATGGGATGGCTGGGTTCTATGGCGATCTCATGTTTATTTACAATATTTGAGGGGCCATGATCTTTTCCACGCCCCATGGCTATGGTGTCTGCTCCCCTGCTGTAGGTGCTGGATGTCAGGCCCAAGTCTTTGCTTGAGAACACAGTACCCCCACTGCTTTGCTGCTGAGCAAGCCGGACCTCTGAGAGCCTGGTTCCTCTGAGCCCCCAGGCAGGCCTGTGGGCTGGTCCTGGGGGGCGAGCAGGAGTGACGAGGCCCTGGACTCCGTCTTCCACCTGGTGATGGCTGCAGCTTCCCCCTCTAAACCTTCTCTTTCAGAAGGGGAGGGCTACCAGCACAGCAGCTGATACTTAAGTTCTTAGCAAAAGCCAGGCCCAGTGGTGAGGGGCGGGAGGAGGCGCCTGGAATCCAGCCTCCTGTGGGCAGGTGCGGAAGGACTGAAGGAGGGGAGGCTGGAAACCCGCGGCACGTGCTTGTTCTCGGTAAGCATGGCCGTTTAGTAAAACTACTGCAGGTGGGGACCAGCTAACCCAGCTGCTCCTTGTGCGTGCTCTTCCCATTGGCATCAGCATGTCCTGCGTGGACCGAGACTTCCCTTGCCTGCCCCAGCAGCCAGCACCCAGCACCCCACACTGTGACCCGGGATGGACCCAAGCCCCTCACCATGGTCTCAGCTGCTCCCACTCCTCTCCACCTTTTCCTTCTGGCTGACTCTGGTGTAAGGACTGTGTCCTGAGTGCCTTCCTCTACAGCCTGTCGCATAGCCTTCACCCTCTCAGCAGGCCTCCCCCGGCCCATCGCTGTCTGTCCCCACCCACTGAGGCACAGTCTTTTTTTTTTTTAGAGACAGAGAGAGAGTTAGACAGGGACATACAGACAAGAACGGAGAGATGAGAAGCATCAATCATTAGTTTTTCGTTGCGCATTGCGACACCTTAGTTGTTCATTGATTGCTTTCTCATATGTGCCTTGACCGCGGGCCTTCAGCAGACCAAGTAACCCCTTGCTCGAGCCAGCAACCTTGGGTCCAAGCTGGTGAGCTTTGCTCAAGCCAGATGAGCCCGCGCTCAAGCTGGCGACCTTGGGGTCTCAAACCTGGGTCTTCGGCATCCCAGTCCGACGCTCTATCCACTGCGCCACCGCCTGGTCAGGCAGAGGCACAGTCTTTTTTTCAGAGCTCAGGGCAGTGCCTCCTCTGCATCCCAGCCAGAAATGGTGTCTTGAACGTAGCACGTGCTCATTAAACACCGGATGAAGATCTGAATCACTGTTACTCCTGAATGTCTAGGACTCCAAATAAGACTTGCATGCCGCCACCCAGCCCCCGCCCCGTATTATTCTGTTACTTAATCCCTGCTGGACCTGAGCCGTGTCTGGTAGCCCCGAGCACCAGAGGACAGGGCTGTGCCTTACGGGGCACTCAGACACAGCTCGTCCCTCATCCCGTGCTGTTGGCCCAGCCAGGAGACTTGTGTAGGACTTAGCAGTCACCACACTGGAGCTTGGCGGTGACTTGGGTGACAGGTGCAAAGAGGACTTTGAGGCTTTTGGGGTTTTTTTAATGCTTCATTGGACATGAGTTTCATAGCAGAGGCTGAAATCAAGGGCCCCTTTTCTCTGTCAGACCCTACCCTGGGCCGCATTCTTTTCTTGACCTGCTGAGCAGGAAATGTGAGCTCCAGCTTGTAAAATGGAAAGCTTTTGGTGGCATGAGTGACCATTCCATTTTGGTGGCAGAGCTGGGTCTACTGACAGAGTCCTGGCTGGCCCTGTGGGAGCTCTTGGCTTCAGCTGGGCCAGGTTAGAAAAGACAGGTGCTTTCTGATTCCATACATAGATGGGACATAAAAATGAGACTCAGAGACATGGACAAGAGTGTGGTGGTTACCGGGCAGGGGGCGGGGGGAGGAAGGAGAGAGGGGGGGTGGGGGAGGGGCGGGGCACAAAGAAAACCAGATAGAAGGTGACAGAAGACAATTCGACTTTGGGTGAGGGTCATGCAACATATGTCAAAATAACCTGGAGATGTTTTCTCTGAACATATGTATTCTGATTTATCAATGTCACCCCATTAAAATTAATAAAAAAAAAATAGAAAAGACAGGTGCTTGAAGGACAGTTGTCTGGGAGGCACAAAGAATCCTCTCACCTGATGGGCTGTTCAAGGCTGCCAGTTCTTTACAATGCACCTGGCCCACCCATTCCCACTGGGCGGGGGGTAGGGGCACACAGTGATAGCAGCATTGAGTGGGAGTGCTCTGGGGACTCGCCTGGGAGGGGGTGCAGGGTAGGAAAGCCTTCATGGGGGAGGGGCCTGAGGTCTTCGTGTATGAGGTCTTGGGTAGCTGTGCTGTTTGCTTGTTACTGGAGAGTACAGGCCTGCCCTGAGGCTGAGGGAGGCCACAGAAGGGCGGGTAGTGCTATTCAGAGCTGGTCTCCTTGCAGCCGGCCCCTCTGCTTCAGGTGGGATACAGGGCGGGACGCAGTGGGAGAGCCCCTGACACACGCCTAGGTGGACAGTGATGTGTGGGTGTCCTCACCGAGATCCTTCTGAGCCCAGGGAGCCGGCCCAGCCTCGCCACTGGTGACGCCTTGCCCCTCACCCCTTTCCTTAGGAAAACTGGGTGGTGGCGAGGCCCCCTGCATAAGGTGCGATGCTCAGGCCACTGGATGTAGGACCCGACTGCTTAAAGAGGGCCCAGGTTCCTGCTGGCCGGCTGGTTCCCTGTGAGTGGGCCAGTTCTTGTTCTGTTCGGTATTTATCACCTTAAGACAGGGACAGTGGCCGAGTGGGCCTTGGCCATTTGTGTTGTAAGTCATGTTTTGGCCCTCAGCCACACTGATTACAGCAGAGCTAAGTTGTGACAGAGGCTGTGGCCACCAGGCCTAAGACCTTTACGGCCTGGCCCTTTACAGTGCCAGTTCTCTGGGTCCCACAGAGGCTGCCCCTGTGCCTGCAGTAGACGCAGCATCTGGTGCTGCGGTGCGTTTGGACGGCAGCCTGTTTTCAGGCAGCTGCTGGTGGCTCCTTTCTGCTTACAGGAACTTGGGCCGGGGCCATGGCAGGAAGTCGTGAAGAATACCGGAATCTGGAAGGTGTTTTCTACCAGCTGTCTCATTGGCAGGGTCTTCCCAAGTCCTGGTTGCTAAGAGGGATGGAGAGAGCTGGGAAGTAATGAATTCCTGGGTACGGTCTCGTTCTTCGAGTATTTGCTTATCTGACAGAGGTTTGTCTGCCTGCTCCAAAACTAGGATTCCCTGCTAGCTTTGTTTTGTCCAAGTAAACATCTGTGTAACCCCTCTGCCGGTCTCCCCACTCAGTCTCCAGGGCAGAGGGGCAATGCGCTGTCATGTGGTATGATGGATATATTACTAGAGGCCAGTGCCAGGAAGGACAGGTAGTTGGGTGGCCTGAGGTTCTGAATAAGCTGTCATGTGGTGTGATGGATATATTACTAGAACCTGTGCCGGGAAGGGCAGGTGGTTGGGGTGCAGAGGCTCTGGAGTTTAGTGAGGTTGGTGTATGATCCTATCTCCCTGAGCCTCAGTTTCCCCATCTGTCAATTGGTTTCACAGAAGTTCTCCCTCAGTGTTGTGACCAGGACATACGACACCTGGGGTGGGGAGAAGAACATTTGAGGGAGCTTGTCACTCTTGCCTGAGATCTGGGGCCCTGTGTAGGTCTGGGGGACAGTGAACCCACAGTCCCCTCCTGTCCAGTCCTTAGATCCCGGGTTTGGGTCCCTTCCTGTTATGAGCTGAGCTCGCAATGATTGGGATTTTTAGGGTATCCTGGAATCTCTTACCCTTTCTGCCCTCACCCGTCACACATGCCCCAAAGGGAGAGTGACAATGGGCAGGGGCGACCACTCACATCCTTTCATAGCTGGAGAAACGGGCACTGAGAAGAGTCGTGGAACGCACCCACGGTCATGCAGCAGTGGCGGCCACGTCTGGCTTCAGCTAACCCCTGGGCCAGGGCCTGGTGACAGGCAGGAGTGATGCATGGGCGGAGCTGGGCACAGAACCTGCCACTCCCCGTGGGGTCTCCACGCATGGAGGGATTTAGCAGAATTGGAACCCACTTTGGACAGGCAGGGAGCCCCTCCCCCACGTAGTGTGTGATGATATGATGATGCTGTGGGTGGGGGCAGTGTGCCAGGTGGGCAGGAGGTGCAGAACTAGAGGTGGGAAGAAGGAGGTAGTTACTGGTGGCTGGAAAGGCCTCGGGCAGTGGGAATGGTCAGGGCAGGGTCACAGAGGCCAGGGAGATCCTGGGGCCTCATAGGGGACCCGTGGGGGGCTGGATGGTGATAAGCAGGATGTGAGGATGGCGGTAAGGGTCTGACCTCTTTGCTGCTGGCATTGGGGTCCGGAAGGGCAGCTTCAACCTAGGTGTTTAGGTACGGCATTACTCCCGTACCCCACTGTCCTCCCTGCCTGGCCCCATGAGCGTGGCTGTCTGGGTCTTGACTCCCTGGGCTGGCTTGGGCCCTCTGGTCCTCTCAGGGACTCTCATTCTGTATTTTGACCTCTGTCCCCAGAGCCGTGCCAGGAAAGGAGGAGAGTGAGTCAGGGCCCAGGTGGAGTCAGGGCCCTGAGCCCTGCTCCCTACATGGTCTTGGCAGCTTAGCCAAGAGGGGTCAGGACCAGGTGGACTGGGCCAGCTCATCCTGGCTGGCAGGAGCCATTCTGACAGTATCAGGAATTTTGTGAACTGGCCATTGATAAAAAATGAAAACATAAACTTATAATTAGATAAGTTATATTGAAAACACGTATGAGGCCCTATTGGCTCAGTGGTGGAGCATCGGCCTGGCATGTGGATGTCTTGGGTTTGATTCCTGGTCAGGGCACACAGGAGAAGTGACCATCTGCTTCTCCATCCCTCCCCTTTCTATTTCTCTCTCTCTCTCTTCCTCTCTCACAGCCATGGTTTGAGCAAATTGGCCTCGGGCGTTGAGGATGGCTCAGGGGCCTCTGCCTCAGGCACTCAAAAGATAAAAAAGGCTCCAGCTGGGCAGAGCATTGCCCCCTAGTGGGCTTGCCAGGTGGATCTCAGTCTGTGTGCATGGGCAGTCTGTCTCTGCCTCCCTTCCTCTCACTTAAAAAACAAACAAACAGGTATGAAATTCTTGGAAATTCCTTGTTTCTGATTTATTTCACTGTGTACCACTCCTGGGTTTCATCCTGGGTGATTTGCATCTCTCCTGTCATTCTGTGTGATGGTGGCCATAGGCATGTCTTTCAGCAAGGCGTGGACGTCACTTCGGCCACAGGAGTGTGACACCACAGAAATGGGCAAGTGCAGCCACCCAGGGCTTCACCCCTTGTTGTTGTTGATGGCCTAGACTGAAGAAGTGAAGCTGCTCCCGTGCAGCTCAGGCCTGCCGTTCCCTTGGAGTGGCACTGAAAACTGGGGGACGTCCTTCTGCTGTCAGCGTTGACTTCAGCAGGGAGACTCATCATGTGCTAGTCGCAAGGAGGGTTCTGATGGATGCCTCCCATTGCCACCTTGGTTCTGTCCTCTTCACGTAAATAGACGTCCACCGATACCCCTTGGAACCAGACCTGTGGGTTGCCGTCACGGCTGCCTGGGAGCGTGGCATCCGGTGGCGGTTGGTGAGGGCTCTCTGTGGGCACCCGCTGGCAGTGTGGAGTCCACATGCAAGAGTGATGTGTGCTTTATTTTTATTTGTTAAACGTGGGCTGTGCATCTTTCTATCAGTGAAGTTTATAATAAGTGACACGTAGGTTCCCCGAGAGCTCATCCCCCTAGAGTGTCACGAGCTCTCTAGGCCATGAGCAGGATTCCAGTTCACAGAGGAAGAGGTAGCGGCTCAAACAGGACCCTCCCAGTCTCCCTGGTGCGCCGTCCCAGGCCACCCTGGCCATTGATGGGGTCCCTGTGCCGGCATTCTCTCTCCAGCACCTGCTTTCCCATTATAGTATAGAACAATTCAGCCTGCACACAAGGCCGCTTTGCCTGACTTCTGCAGGACCGAGGGTCCCCGAAGACGATTCCCCGAGGAAGAGAGTCAGGCCTTCTCCTGGGGGAACCCCGCCTGCCAGGTTGTTGTAGCCTTGGAGTTAACTTTTCACAGATCAGGGGCTGGATGCTTCGGCAGGGTTCGAGGGCAGCGACCGTGGACAGTGCTTTGTTCTGAGGTCTCTGCTGGAGGAAGGCTTCCTGTAGTGCTGGCTGGGGGACCGTGGGGCCCTGGCTTTGCGGGCACTCAGCATGGTCACCTTTGTGCCTCCTTCCTTCATTCACTGACCGAAGGTTTGTGTTGCCCAGCATGTGCCGCCTGGCATTTGCAACCACAGCTGGAGAGTCACCAGAGGGCTGTGCCCACCCTCTCCACCCCCCAACCTCAGGGGCATGTGTCCTAACAGGGTGGGGCTGGGGGCATAGACCCCAAACAAGAGAGCCTAGTTGGACGTTCCAGACTCCAAACAAAACAGGACAGTGGAAGTTAATGGGGGGGTACCTGGAGGAGAAGGAGCTGGGATGGGAGACTGGAGGTGTTGGGCCCTGCAGCAGGGCTGGAGCCCAGGGTGGGGGAGGCAGGGAAGCCCCGGGCGGGGGTCTGGTTGGCGAAGGAGCTCTGTGGGGTGCTGTGGCCACCTGGGCTGGTCTGGCAGGGGCTGGGGTAGAGTGGGCAGCTGAGCTGCTTGTGGGGGCTGTGGCATGATCACGTGATTAAGGGCTCCTTAGAGGGTGATGCTGGAGCAGCTGGTGGACATGGATGCCATCAAATGGGTGGACACTGAGCCCAAAGCTCTGTGCTCAGTGTGGCGAAGTTGAGCCACCAGCAAGATGTCTGGCAGGATGAGCAAAGCGAGCTCACGGGAGGCAAGCAGGCGTGGGGGTGAGAGTCAGCAGAACCTCTGTGTTGACATCGGGAGCATTTGGGGTTCTACTGACTGTGCCCAGCCCAGAAGGACTGAGGCGGGAGTCCAGGGTGATGGAGGTGACTCCCCAACAAGCCTCAAGTTTGGGGAAACCTGTGGGTCATCAGGTGTGAGGCAGGGACAGGGTAGCAGTCTAGAGGGCCTTGTGGTTCTCAGGCTTCTAGACTGGTCCCAGGAAGCACCCAGCACAGGGGTCCTTCGTGGCCAGCCAGGGTTCTGGGGAGACGGCTCGCAGGGGTGGAGGCCTTGGGGTGCTGATTAGGACTGGGTCTTAGTGCCTCCTCTCTGGCCCTGCTGCTCCTCCTGAAAAGCCTTGGAATTTGCGGGGGCCAGTGCAGGCTGCTCTGACCTCAGAGTTTGGGGCCATCTTCCCTGAGGACAGGGGCCTGGCAGTTGTCCATGCAGCCAGCTGGGACCAGGTTGGGGGTGGAGAGCAGGGAGGCACTCAGTTCTCTCTCAACATCTGTGACTCCCCAGGAACGTGGTTTAGGAACAGGGCTGCTTCCCGTGGGAGAACAGGCGTTGTTTATCCTGGGATCAGCAGGAGAGCCACCAGATCTCAGGCAGTGAGGCCAGACCCCGGCTGAGCACTTGTTGGCATGCAGACGGGAGCTCAGCCGGGAGCAGTGTGCGCCTCCCGTCAAGAGAGGACGGCTGGGACGTGGCAGGCTCAGAGACCAGGAACCACTTTTTTTTTTTTTTTTTAAACCTTGAGCTGGGAGGGGAAATAAAGTCCTTTGTGGTTTCCAAGTCCAGTGTTCCCTAGACACTGCTGCCTTTGTCCAAAGCCATTCAGCGGGTTTCCAGAGCAGAGTGCTTATGTCCCTGGGCCAGCTCTGCTGGACTCGAGCCCAGGCGCGAAGGGCCCGGAGCCCGGTGGGTGCTGCCTTGAGCTGGGGAGCCCTGGTGCCCTCGCTGTGCACATTCCCGTCTCCTCCACTCTCTGGCAGAGTCTCGGGTTCCTTGCAGAATGCCGTGGCTTTGAGCAGGGGTCTGGCACAGCCTCAGCCGGGAAGCGTTTCCAACGTGTCTGCTTCCGTCTAGAGGTACAGGACAGGTAGCCCTCCAGGGGCTGCAGGGGCGCCAGGGCAGCAGGTCCTGCTCTGAGCTCTGGGGCGGAGGTCTGAGGAGGTGGGCTTCCTCCTGTGGGCCTTGGGAGTGAGGGGTGGTATGCAGGTTGGGGGGGCTGGTTAGAAAAAGGGGGAGTTAGGTGGGAGAATGTTGGCAGCAACCCCAATGCAGGTTCAGGTCGGGTTTGTCAATCTGACACTCAGTCGGCACTGGCCTCGTGTGGGAGCTTCTCTCTGGGTCTTGGCTGGGGTCTGAGATACGGCCCCCTCTCCCTCTCTGTGGACAACAGCCCATGTCCGTCCTCCATCTTCATCTGAAAGTTGGGGGTGCACTGTATGGAATGGTATGCACTGTATTGAACAGTGTCGCCAAAATTCATGTGTAGCCTGAACCTGTGAATGTGACCTTACTGGGAAAGGGGAACTTTGCAGGTGTAATTCAGATGAGGTCATCCTGGGGGGGGTGACGTGGAGGGCTCCCCAGGCAGCCTGGACCCATCCCGGTGGGCTCGGGAGGTGGTATGGGGTCTAGTCCTGACACGACGGCACGCTGCACTGTCCCTGCATCTGAGAGCCTAAGGCCTCTGGGAGAGGAGGGTGGTGGGGATGGGAGCTGGCCCCCTGGGAGCCCCTCACTCGAGCAGGCTGTGTGTTTGGACCCCTCAATGTGGGCTGATATGAGCAGACAGCAGGAGGAGCCCGGGGCTGGGGTGACCTAGTGGCTGGAAGGATGTCCCGCATTGGGTAGCCGAGTGCATGTGGGCCCAGTCCCGGGTGCCAGGCTGAGGCATGCACGACATTCTGATGGTGGTGGAACTGGACGCTTGGTGCTTTGTCCCCTCTCCCGGTATGGCCACCGCATTGCTTGCAGGAGCTGGATTGGGAGGGAGGGCAGCCCCAGACTCGGGAAGTGTGAGAATCCCAGACAGCACCCCTAAGCAGAGGCCTGCGGGCAGAGAAGCACTTGACCACTTTCCTCGGGGTGTGCGGCAGCCAGGGGCTCCTGCCCTGGGGTGGGAGCCCCGGGGCCTGCCCATCTGATGCTGGATGACAAGGAATCTCTTGGCCTTTCTGAAAACAAAAGGAAGTGGTTTTACATGCCTGCATTTTCTCTATCCAGTGTATTTTAATTATTATTATTTTAGTTTAGAAAGCAATAGGAAAGCATTGTAAGGTATTTTGAGAGAGAAGTGTTACCCATCAGCCTACAACCCTAATATAACACAGGGTCCTGTTACCTGTGGTCTTTTTAGACACCTGTTTGCTGTAACAGTGACCCCCATTTTATAGCTGCCCTTGCCACTCACAGGGGTATGAGTCCAGCATGATGTTCCAGAGCTCCTTGCCCTGTCCCATAGGGGACATGGGGTGGGGGTGGGGGTGTGCGGGAGAGGATGATTCATAGCACTGCTGCATAGTCTCACTGTGGGGGCGGGGCCTTCTACACCTGTTGGATTTGCTCCTGGGCAGCAGTTCGGTAGGCGGAATCCTGGCTCAGAGGGCGCCCGGGTTCCCAGGTCCTGCTGCCTCTACTACGTGGCTGGCCCGTGTCCTCTGCAGTGGGAGGTTTCCACACGGGCCATGGGCCCCCCTGCTCAGGGAGTTTGCTTGTCTGGGTGGGTACCAGGGTCTCATCATTTTTACCAGTTTATTCAGTCTGTTTTGTAACAGAGATCTCAACCCTTCACATACTATAGTTCCTGTTATGCATAACCCTGGTTTCTTTGCATCTTTTTTTTTTTTTCTTTTAAGAAATGAAAGTTTACTTTTGTTCAGTTGACCGTTAGACCTTTTTAACTTTGTACTTATTTTTTTCAGGCTCTTACGTAGACTATTACCCTCTCTCTAGGGACCTGATAAGCACTAAGTTCTCTTTTGTGTGTGTGTTTTAAGTTTACTTAACCTTTTAGTCCATCTGGAGTTCAGTGCTCCTTTGCACACATTTTTCCAGATGGCTGGCCACATGCCCCACGCCACTGAGTGCAGGGGTGCCACCTCCCCTACCCCGTTCCTGCACAGCGTTCTGCACCCCTGGACTCTCCTGAGTTCCCGGGGGCATTGAGTTTCCTTTGGTTTCCGCACCAGGGCCACTTCAGGCCCCTTGTCATGTCCTGAGAGAGCTCTGAGGCGTGCCCGCCCCAGGGGCACCTTCCCCTGCCTGACATGCCGCACACCTCACCTGTTCTCACAGACCAGAGCGAGTTCTGGTACATTCTGAGTGGGCTTCTTTCCGTGAACAGTGATGCTAAGGGAAGCAAGCCCCCTGGAGTGCAGGGCAGGCACATCAGGGGTGCAGATGGCACCCCCTGGGCATGATTAACGGTCATTGGGGAGCCTCTGTGCGCCAACAGTCGGAAACAGGAAGTGCTTTCCCCGCCTTCCTGGTTCTTCGAGAAATACCCCAACGGGGGCGGTCGGGGCTGGGCTCATGAATTCCATCGTGCTCACCCACTTCCTGCCTGCCTTGTGTAGAAATACTCGTATCATTTATTGGGTCCCAGCCCAGTGTCAGGTCGACGTGCGTCATCTGGAATTCTCAGGGTACTTCAGTCTTACTGGTAATATTCCCATTTCAGAGGGGAAGGCGAGGCTCAAGGTGGTCAAGCAGCAGAGCAGGCTTCGAGCCTTGGTTTGTCCAGAGCCCCAACTTCTATGAGGACCCAGGGCCTCTTGGAGAAACCAGGGGTGTGGGATGTGTGGGAGGTCTGACCTGTAGCCCCAGGAGAGGAGCTGTGTGTGACCAGCACTAATGTGGTGGCTGCATGGCCCCTGCTGTGAGCTTGAGTGAGGCTGACCAGACCTGCAGAGGAAGGGCCATTCACCCCCTGCCTCCTGGGCTTTGTGGGGGGGGTCACCTAGGTTTTCCTGGCTGAGCTTGGGACAGAGAAGGGGGGACTGGGCACTCCGTGGCATGTGCATTTCTGGGTGTGCACGCGTGTTTGAACTTATATGTGTCTTCCATGTGGCCACAGTGTGGCTTCCACAGTGTGACTCCCTCCAGGGCAAGGGGACGGGCTGGCAGCCACTGTGCCTGCCGTCTTGGGCCGATCAGGGACGCAGGCAGGTACCTGGCCAGCCCGTGTGCCTGAAGGCATCGCAGAGCAAGGAGGCTCTGACAGTCTTGAAGCCTAGCCCTGGCCGCCTGGGTGGGCAGGACGGAACAGCCTGGACCCTGTATTTGAGAGTGAGGGAACATGAGGCCAGAGCCTCACTGAGACTCTAGTGCCGAGTGTCTGGGTGGTTTCTGGGTGTTTGTGACTGTCCCCAGGCAGTACGTGTAGCCACAGCTTTGGCCACTGTCTTGACAGTTTGTTACGAGAACTTCTGAGGCACGTCAGCACCCTTCCTGTCCCTTGCAGAGTTCTTCCCCTGCCCTTCCCAGGGTCTCCAGCCACCCCTGAGCACCAGCTGGCCCTGTCTTTCTGGTTGGAAGGTCCCGCGGAGACACTTGGCTCCCTTCTGCCCTGTGGGGTGCACGGTGGGCTGACTTTTGTGCACAGAGGTGGCAGGAAGCCGGCTGCTGGCCCAGCCGGGTGGGTGCACGGTGGGAGCCATGTCCCAGAACTGGCTGCCCCCTGAGGGCAGGTCTTGGTCACAGCTGCCTCGTCCTTGAGGCTGGTGGGTACTCCGTACTGGGCAGGTGGCCAGCAGGCAAGTGACCCAACTGACCGTGTCTCCCATTCTTCTCTTGCAGGGACCCCGACCGTCATGTTAAGCTAAAGCAGAGGGGCTCAGTGCTGAACATGCTAAGGAGGCTGGACAAAATCAGGTTCAGAGGTCACAAAAGAGATGACTTCCTCGACCTGGCGGAATCTCCCAATGCCTCAGACACTGAATGTGGAGACGAAGTCCCCCTGAAAATACCTCGGACCTCAACCCGGGACAGCGAGGAGCTCAGGGACCCTGTGAGTGTGCCATGCTGGCCTCCTGGGCCGGAATGTCCTCCCTTCTGCTTGGCCTCGGACCCCAGGGCCCTTGGTGTGTGGGGTGCCCCATCCTCTCAGGTGGCCACGCTGAGGGTGGACTTGGGCAGAACGTGACCTGCCTGGCTGGTCAGAGACAAGCTAGGCTTGCTCTTTGTCCTCGTCTTGCTCTGGCTGTCACCTGCCCTGCTTCGTCCCCTCCCCTCACGTCACTGCTGGGGCTTTCCTTTGCCAAGGGTTTGTCCGCCAGCTGGATGTCCTTCCTCGTTGGTGTTCTGGGGGGTTAGCAGACTTCTCATGCAGAAGAGATGCTGAGGCCCCAGCCTGACTCCTGGGAGTGTGTACCTAGGGAATGGGGTGGAAAGGGCACTGTCTGGGAGATGCTAGCACCTGGCTGGTCTGCCTAGATGCGCCACGGTATGTATCCCTAACCCCCAGCAGCTGGCAATTTCCCCTCAGGCCACGTGGAGCCAATGGCCCTTGTGGGCCAATCGGTGAGGCCCTCTTCACCAGGGCAGCAAGTATCCTATGGGCACCTCAGCTGGGTACTGCGGTTCCCATGGGAGCCTGACACCAGTGGGCCCGGCCTTCTGGTTTTCTGTGGCCATCTCTTTGGCTAGGTGTTATTCCTGGGCTCATCTTGTGGTCACAGCTACCTGAGTCCTCCCACTGCCAGTAAAGAAGCCCAGAGCCATCTCACGCCACTTGCGGGTGACCTCCTGGCATGGATGCCAAATGTGGTAGCCATCGGTTTCCTCTCCAAGCACCTGAGCAAGGTTTTCTCTGCCGCTGTGGCCTGAGCACTCCCCTCCCTGGCTCCCTGTATTATTGATGCTTGGTCTGAGCGGGCCTGCGCAGTGGCTCCGGGCGGGATGAATAATTCACTGGCACTGCCTGAGAGCCGGCCACTCCCCTGCAGGCTGCTCCCCCGGGTCCCCACAGAGGCGGTGGTGGGTCCCGGGCCAGGGCCCTGCTGTTGTCTTCTGGAGCAGTCCTTTCATAGAGCCACACAGGCTCGTCCTGCAGGGAAAGTGGTGTTTTCTGTTTGGCTGGCGCCAGTCGGGGGCTGGGGCTGGGATTCTCTGATGTTCTTTGGGCTGAGGGTGCACCTCTCAGGAGCAAGACTCCCCACATGTGGTCCCAAGCTCTGTGTGTGTGTGCATTGTGTGTGTGTGCGTGTGCGTGTGTATATAACAGGGATTTCACACAGAGACTAGAATTGTATTGTTTTCTTGACTCTGTGCTCTGTCCATCTGTCCAGCCAGGGCCAGTGGCAGCTGCCTGGCTCTAGGAGCTGTCTTGGTGAAGAGCCAGACTCGACCTAGAGCGTGGCCCTCCTGTGTGCATGTGTGTCTGCGTATGGATGGTGGTGACAGCACAGAGGGTCTGCAGGCCTGGGGTCGGATCCTGGGTTTGGATCCTCACTTGGCTGTGAGGCTGTGGGCTGGTGACGCAGGCTCTCGTCTGGGTGCTGTGGAGGTCAGGTGCTGTCCTAAGAGCACTGTGTGCTGTGAGCCAGGCCCTCATCATTTTCCTCCTGATATTTCTTGGGGCTTTCTCCAGGGCGGGGGTGGCTGGGCACAGGGACCCACTGAGGGACACTCAGTGACTTCAGGCGTCTGTCAGTCCCATGAGCCATGTACCCATGTGGCCTGTGTGACCCCAGGTGGCTGCTCTGTGGACGGTGTCTGTCATCCTGGTGGCTGTTACCTGATTGCCTTCCTGTGAGGTGCCGTGTGTCCTCCCCAGCCACCGAGAGGGCCCATGTCCCACGCCCTTGCCTCTGGCACTGGTGTCCTTTCCTGTTTCCTGACCTGGCGGGGGGACTGGTGGCTCTTAGTGGTTTCAGTGTATTAGGAGGGAGGTTGGTTGGTCACCTCTGTGTGTGTGGGTAGGCTTCCTTCTTTTTATTTTATATTTTTGTTGGGGTGAAATATACATAACATAAAATTCACCACTTTAACCATTCCTAATTGTACCATTCAGAGGTGTTAAGAATATTCCCGTTAGTGTGTGGCCACCCTCTTGCCCACCGAGGTGGAGAATGGGCAGCAGAGAGACAGACTGGCTTGCAGGCAGCCATGCGCCCTGTTCCCCGGGGTCGGGCCTTCCCTCAACTCCTCCAGGCTGCTGAGGGGGCAGCAGGTGGACACGGCCTATTCCTGCTCTCTGTGAACTCATGCCCCAGTAGACAGAGCAACTGAAAAGCTAAGAGGTCAATGCCAGGACAGAGCAGCCTCAGACCAGAGGGTCTCCTTGACCTGCAGGTTCTCCAGCATCTGCTCCCGTATGGGTGGACCCGTCCAGGCTGCCTGTCTCCTTCCACCCTCACCCACCCTGGAGGGGGTCGTGGAGACTAAAGCCTGGGACTGCCGCTTTTCATCTGGTCAGTGGCAGGATGCAGTTGTGAGTGACCATGGACGTGTCCAGAGTGTAGTCGAGTGGCCCTGTCTGTGCTCCTTTCCCCGCTGTCAGCAGGACGGGGCGTGGCTGCCTCGGCCCAGGGGGCCGTGAGGTGCTGGTTTTAGTTAGACCTCTGTGGATTAGGACAGGGCTTCTGTTGGGGTTTGCTCACTCAGGGAGCTGTTGTCCTCTCAGCAGCTGGCATCACAGCCTGGCAGTGGATGCGGCCTCCCACTTTCTCGGGGCACTGCCGCTGTAACTACTGGGTTGTGGCCGGCTCCCTGGGCCCGAGTCAGAGGTCTCATGGCTGGACTCATGCTCCGGGAGGTCAGCTCAAGTTTCCATGGTTTCCTGCCCTCTGCAGCCTGGGGGCAGTATTGTGATCATCACGAGGCTTAGTGTCACGCATCTGGTTTTAATTTTCTTTATTATTTCTAAAAGTTGGCCTCGTTGGGGCTTGGAGAATATACATCTGAGATGTCCCTTCCACCTGCTTAAAAAACCAAGGTGAACTGGTGCAGGTTTTAAGGCCGAGCCCTGGCCTGCCTTCTCTGTGGGGTTCTGGCAGGCAGGGGCTCTCGGCCCAGCCCTTCCCGAGGCAGGGTCTTTGGGATCCTCGGGCCTCTTAGGGACTGCGGGTGTGGACACAGGATGCTTCGAGGCAGCTCTCCTGAGCTCGGTGTTTCCCTTCTAGGCTGGTCCAGGGACCCTCATCATGGCTGCAGGCGTCCAGGACTTTAACCGGACAGAGTCTGATCGATTAAATGAGATCAAAGGTCACCTGGAAATCGCCTTACTGGAAAAACACTTCTTACGTGAGTACCAGCCGGGGAGGGAGGGGCAGAGGGTTCGCCGTTGTCAGACGTTCAGCTGGTCACGACAGCTCCACTGGACTTGTGGGGACAGGTGTGGCCCCATGTGGACATCCCCACTGGCCTTTTGCCTCCCGAGTCTGAGTGTCTGCCCCCCCACCCCCACCCCCGCTGCTCCACCAAGCCCAGCGCTGTAGTCCACTTGGCGGCGATATGTTGGCTCTCTGGGGCAAAGGCGAATCTCACGGGGCAGGAATAAAACGTTCTTGGGAAATCTGATTATTGTTGTGAATTTGGTGCTTGGTTTCCCCAGCAGTGAACTTGGAACATAGGGGCTCCGCTGAGGAACTGAGACGCCGTGTTTGTTCTGTTCTGTTTAGTCAGTGCGTTGCGCTGGGGACTTCATTGTTTGTGTTGGCCGCACGTGTTGGAATCCGGGCTGGTCTGTTGACGCTGCTTAACCACACGTTCCTGCTGCGGGGTTTGGGTGGTGATGATAGCAGAGCTTGTTCGGGGCGGGGGCTGTGTGTGCCTTACAGACTCTGTCTCATTCCATGTGTTGCCTTCAATCCGCTCACTGCCCCTCTGTATCCCCTTAGCTTTGCAGGTGAGGACACCGAGGCGTAGAGGGCCAAGTGAATAAAGTGATCCTTGGGTAATGTCCTAAACCGGGTAGACTAGCTCCGAAGCCCACGCACATGGTCCCACTGTGTGACTCAGCCCTTCACAGCTTACACCAGGGTGTGAGCAATACTATGGGGGAAATGTGGGGACAAATCAGCAGCTATTCCCATGTGCCTAGCAAGTCACACCTGAGCCACACAGAGACCTTCCCAGGCCCAGGAGGAAGGGACACAGGCAGGTCACCTCCCTGCAGCTGTCACACCCAGCTGAGGTCTCCCTTTGATGTCCCCACTGGAGCTGTCTCCCTCCTTCTGTCCGTATCTCCCTAGTTGGTCAAGCAGTAAGTGTTGTCTGAGTGACGGTTGTGGGCACCCCAGCTCTGCAGCCACACTGGGCCCTCACCTGCTGGTGAAGGCGGGAAGCCTAAGGGTGCCTGCTTTCTTCTCCTGGGAAGTGGGCAGCGCGGCTTTCCCTGCATGTCTGCACATTGTCCCTCCACCCAGGTGCTGCGGCCCCGACTTCCCTTAAAACGCCTTTTCCTGGTCAGCAGTGCCCTCAGCAGGCGCATGTGTGCACGTGTGTGGGGAAGTTAACTGTGGTTGTGCAGGTGTGTATGTGTCTCCTGCACAGCCTCCATCTCCCCGCGAGTCCGAGGTTGTCGCCAGGCTGGCTGGGGGAGGCAGCCTGCTGGGTCTGCCCTGGGCTGCCTGCCTGATGAGGTCCTTTGGCCTGGTCAGTGCCTGTGACCTCGGCTTGTGCTGAGCTCACAGGGAGACTCGTGTGCCATCCTGCCAGCTCCTTGGCCAGCGCTGATGGTGGCCGCGTGTAAAGGATGTTCTGGGTGGCTGAGCAGCAGAGCTGGACCAGTTCTGCGCTGAATGCGGAGAGAATGCCGCCGCATCAGCAGACGGAGCCTCACGAACTTGGCTTTTGTGGGTTAGATGGCCGAATACAGACCATGTCATGAATCTCAGGGAGCCAGCAGAGCCGGGGGCTATCAACAAAAGAGAAAGGGTCTATGAGAGCATCTAACAGGGGAGCCCCGCCGGGGAGGGGTTACCAGGTGGAGGTGGGGGCGGGTGGGGAGTGAGTGTCCATCAGGTGGGCTGACCCAGTCTGTGTTGAAAAGAAGAAAGAGGCTCCAGTCCACATAGCAGCATCGCTGGCATACTTGGACCAGCCCTCACAGCCTGTCCTCAGTGTCCGGTCAAATGAGGGTGTCATTCTATTCCTGGGGCACTCATGTCATTAAAGTGGAGAGTTCAGCTTGCACAACCTTGGGGTGGCACTGACGGGCATTCTTTTTTTAATAACGGAAAATTTCAGAGAGAGATAAAGAGTGAGCAATATCTGTCCCCTCACACACACTGGCCCCCAGCTTCTGCAAAAGGGTGGGTTCACATTGCTCTGTCCCCCACGCCTACCAGGGTCCCCACCCCCTGGCAGTCCCTGCTGGCACCCTATCATTTTATCTGTAAATATTTCAGTAGGCAGCTCATTATGTTTTAGAAACGAAAGCCACGTGTCTAATGTCACAACTAAGAAAAAAATCCAAGGTTTTCTTGAATACCATCAGACATCCAACTTAAGCTCAAATCCCCCCCTCCCCCATGGTCTCATCCTGCATTTTCGGCAGGCCCCCCACAGGTGATGGCAGGTGAGGGGGGAGTGGGAGGGGAAGAGAAGCAGATGGTCGCCTCTCACATGTACCCTGACTGGGAATAGAACTCTGGACGTTCACACACCAGGCCAGTGCTCTATCCACTGAACCAACCAGCCAGGGCCTGCAAATGATGAGTTCTTTACTTAACCTCATCTGACCTTTCTCTGAATCTCTCTTTCATCCTGAAGATGCTGTTTCTCAGCAAGTTGCACCAGCAGTTACCACCACAACACATGCAGCAGTCTCAGAATAAAACACCAGCACTGCCACAGCTTGGGTTTACTTTCTGCTTCTGGTCCTCAGAGTGTGTCCCGTAGGGATGCACAGTCACATTACTGGAAAGTTACCGGGAAAATTTACTTCCCTCTTTGCGGCTGTCATCGACTCAATACAGAGTTTAATTCATTTGCTTCTTTCTACTTTAGATATTTAGCGATTGTTTTTTATAACTTAAAAATATTTTTTTAATTCAGTGAGACAGGGATGGGGGGTGGGGGGAGACAGAGAGACAGACTCCCATATGTGCTCTGATTGGGATCCACCCAGCAAGCCCAATAGGGGGCGATGCTCTGGCCATCTAGGGTGTTGGTCTGTTGTTGAGCAACCGAGTTCTTCTTAGTGCCTGAGGTGGAGGCCATGGAGCCATTCTCAGTGCCTGGGGCCAACTCGCTCCAATAGAGCTATGGCTACAGGAGAGGAAGAGAGAGAGAGAGAGAGAGAGAGAGAGAGAGAGAGGGAACGAGAGAAGAGCAAAAGAGGGAGAGGGAGAGAAGCATATAGGTGCTTGTCCTGTGTGCCCTGACCAGTAATTGAATCCGGGAGACATTCACATGCCTTGCCGATGCTCCACCACTGAGTCAACCGGCCAGGGCCTAAACACTTTTTTATTGATTTTGAGAGAGAAATATCGATTTCTTCTTCCACTCATTTATGCATTCATCGGTGATTCTTGTATGTGCCCTGACTCAGGATCAAACCCAAAGCCTTGGTGTAGCAAGATGGTGCTCTAACCAACTGAGCTACTCAGCCCATGGCCTTGACCTTCTTATTTGATGCAATTTCAGACGTCTGGGAAAGTCACAAAGAATTCCTGTATAGATTTTAGCCAGTTTATTCCCTGAAGGTTAACATTTTGCCACATTTGTCTATGCCTCTCTCTTTCATCCATCCGTCTGTCTGTACACTCAGCCCTCAGCCTTCCTTCCAGCCGGGTATTTTATTTTCTGTACTGTGTGATGGTCCTCTGCGGGTGTGATGTCTCTTGTGCTCTAAATACCTCTATTTTCTCAAAGCAAGCATATTCTCTTATCTACACACAGCCCAATCATCAAAATCAGGAAACTAGCATTTATCAGATACTGGGATCTAATCTAAGATCATATTCTAACGTCTCTATTTGCTCCAATAACGTCCTTTATGGCAAAAGAAAGTCCAGAGCACACGTTACACGCGGCTGTCATGACTCTTTGGTCTTCCCTGCCCTGACGCAGCGATTCAGCCTGTCTTTGTGCTGCTTGTCTGACATTCTGCAGAATGCAGCTCAGTAATTTTGTGGACGGTCCCTCAGTGTGGGTCTGTCTGATGTTCCTCATGATGCGATCCTGGTCAGGAGTGTCTGTCACAGGGGTGATGCCGTGTCCTTTGAGCATCATGTCAGCAGGTCTGTGATGTCATTTTGTCCCACTGTAGAGACTCTTTCCAATTAAATTTGTGTTTGTAGTTATTTACGATTGTTCACATGATCTCGAAGTCCAGGTATAGTCAGAGAAAGCAGGTTTCCCTTCCTGTCCCCCCTCCTGCTTTCCCTCCCTTTTCCCTAGAGATAATGAATTGTCTCATACAGTTTATCCTTCTGTTGACTTTTTTTCCCCCAGATTCTGTCTTTATTTACAATATACTTAAACCGCAGTGATGTGCTGGCCTTGTTAGCAATGGGACAGCCGATGGCAGGGCCGACCCCGAGGCTGGTGGGTGCATCTCCCAACCAGGACCTGGGGCCAAGCAGCGCGCTGTGACTTTTTTTTAATAGAAGCAAATGTGTGTATTGTTTTTACTGCTTCCCTCACATAACTGTCAGCACCTTCTCACTTTCTTCACACTTACGCTGTGTCCTGGAGGTCCCTCCAAAGTGGTAACTAGAGATGGTCCTCGTTCCATGTTCCCTCTGCATCGCTGTGCGGTTGTGGCCTGGTGTGACTCCGGGGCGGCTGCACCACCTCTGGCTTGTTTTGTGGTCGCTGGTGCTCACCAGGTTGTCTGTGCCTGGTTTCTATACCCTGAGCACCCAGCAGGAGCTCCGTGCATGGAGGAATGAGTTGCAGAAAGACCCAGAGTTGGAATCTGCATGGGAGAGCTGCCTTCCTCCAGTGTCCCCTGTCTCAGAGCCTGGGGAGCGTGCTGTGTACAAAGAGATGTATAATACCTTGGGGGCCCATAGAGATATGTTTCTGTTGCCGCTAAACCTGCATCCGTGTACTGGTGGGGCCCACCCCCACTCCTCCTGGTCTGTAGGAGGGACAGCGGACAGGGACAAGAAAGGCGCCTTGGCCTGGGGTTGGGACCCTGGCTCCTCGTTCTCGACTCGGCCACCAGCGAGCGGCTGGCGGCGAGGGCCCTGGCTCCCATATGTAAGACTCCTCAGTGGTCAGTGCTGGCATTCCATTTGCCTATCCATGGTGCTCCCTCTCAGAAAGCAGACTATCACTCCTCTCAGAGAAGGGGAAGTGGCCAAGCACGCAGCGGCGTTATTAAATATTGAAGGGGACAAATGTTCCTGGGAGAGAGTGACACGGGATGAAGGATGAGGGTTTGAACGGCACTCTGGCTCGTGACTGGAGGCAGGATCCTAAATTTGTTCAAGAAGCCCATGAATTAGTGAACAGCAGCAGCACACATTCTTGTGTAACCCGGAGTGCATTTCAATGGTCACAGCCCCCTTAGCGCAGGTGCAGAGACAGACGTCCACCATTTCTGGCAGGAGCATCCGTTTACTGACCACCTGCTGGGTACGGGCTCTGGGAGAGGGTTCTCCACCATAGGGAGGTGCGCGCATGGGCTCTCCCCAGAAGCAGCGTGGTATGGAATTTGGATTTTGGGGAGAAATGCTCATGGGGGCTTCAGGGGTGTATGCGCTTCCCGGCTGCTAGACCAAGCCTGGGGCCTCCTTACCCATCTTGTGTGGGTTCCATGTTGCTGATCTGTTTCTTCTCCTGTGCTGATGTGAAGGCCTGTGGCGTCCTCCCCGGGATGTGCTGGAGGGTGCCCCCCTAGGGTCCCACGTCCTGGGGTCTTCAGCCCTCATGAAGGGACTCCGTCATCTCTGGGCCACTGACACCCACTCAGTTCCGGGGACACATGGGCTCCCAGTGGATGTAGACACGTAGGCTGTGGTGAAGGTTACTGCAGTGTGTGACTCAAGGAGAGGGTCACCATAGCTGGCTGTGACACTGTGAGGAGGCTTCTCAGAGAAGCTGGGTCAGAGATGCAAACAGAAGGGCATCCAGCTACCTCCTGCGGCCTGAAGGGCCCACCTCTGGATGCCTACACTTCACAGAGGGCCCTGCATGGGAAGGAAGGCTCTGGGGTCAGTTTGCGTGACTCAGAGCAAGGAACACCTTCCTCAGCAGTGAAGTCCTGTGAAGACAGGCGGGCCTTGGGAGCTGCCTGCTGCTGCAGGTGTCCCAATGAGACTAGGCAGCCCCTGGAGGCCTGCTGGGGACCTGGTTAGGTGAGGGATTGACCAGATGCCTGTGGACCCACCCCTTTGGACTTGGGCCTAGAGATGTCCCTCTGGGGGTCTGGATTTTTATAATTTTTTTAAAAACTCTTATCCTGTTTATTCAGTTGAGCTGAGGAGATAAACTCCCCGTGTTCAAGATGGGATCAAACAGTTCTCCCCACAGTGAGGTGGTTCTGCCATTTGGGGGGAGGGTGGCAGAAGGAAGGATGACCCAGACAGACAGGAAGGGCATAAACAGATCGGATAAGCAGAGATGAGGATAGATAACAGAGATGAGGCTGGAGGTCCATATCATAGAGAATTCATCTGGAGAAAACATGCAAGTGACCCCTAAGAAAGTTACTTGTCTGACCTGCGGGTCTGGCTAGAATTTCATTTTTCTAGATCACTTCTCCTGTCTGGTGAGAACCTGCTCTTTCATTCTTCATTGCGCATGTCCGGCCTCAACTCCTTGTTGTTCAGGGCCAATCTCGCAGCACAGAGGCCCACTGATCCCACTGGGCAGTGCTGGCTCAGCATCCACTGAGCACCTCCACTGCCCTGTTTCTTCAGCTCACTGTTCAGAGGGGAGACCCCTGGTCCTATGGGTACTGGGCCTCCTCCCTGCTGCTCCCAGGGACTCGGGGCTCTGGGAGTCCTGGACGAGGGTGAAGTCAGAGAGGAAGGTGGCACATACCTGTCTGTGAGTATTATTGTTGTGGCTATGTGTCCAGGGCCATTATTGTCATCTGACAGGTGCTTTGGAGGGTGACAGACTCAAGTTCCGTGGAGAGTGTTAAGTCAGAGCTCTTTGACTCTCTCATTGTTTCCACTCATGTCTTGCCCCACTGAACACCTCATAAGCTCCCTGGGCTGTGAGAAAGATAGGTGTGATCCCCACTTCCAGGTGGCGCCCTGAGCTCCTGTGTGGGCAGTGGGCAGAGAAGCTGCCAAGCCAGCATGCCACTCTACCCTCTGCCACCTCCTGGAGTTGTCCGCTCCTGCTAAAACCCTCATTTGCATGACAAGGCTGGCCTAGTGGAGATGGGCTGTCTAGTGGCATGTGAAGAGTGCCCTAACATTCTAGCTCTGTAAAGGACTCTTCTTCATCCACATTTTGTCGCCCACACTAAGCTGGACCCCAGTGAGAGGGAGTGAAAGTAGCTGCTGCCTTATCTGTAAACTCCTGCTGCTTGGGTCCAGGGCCTAGTAGCTATGGGTTGCTCAACGCACATCTGGATGTATAGATCAATTGATAGTTGTTTTTTTTATTCAGTATGAGGTGGGGAGGCAGAGAGACAGACTCCTGCATGCGTCTGACCGGGATCCATCCAGCAAACCCACTAGGGGGCAATGCTCTGCCCATCTGGGGTGTTGCTCTGTTGCTTAGCAACCAAGCTCTTCTTAGCACCTAAGGCAGAGGCCATAGAGCTATCCTCAGTGCCTGGGGTCAACTTGCTCCAATCGAGCCATGGCTGCAAGAGAGGAAGAGAGAGAGAGAGAGAGAGGGAGAGAGAGAGAGAAGCGAGAGGGGGAAGGGTGGAGAAGCAGATAGACGCTTTTTCTGTGTGCCCTGACCGGGAATCAAACCCAGGACATTCACACGCCAGGCTGATGCTCTACCACTGAGCCAACTGGCCAGGGCCCAAGCAATAGATTAACAAGTGGGTGAGTGGATGGATGGATGGATGGATGGATCAATGAATGGGTAAGTGGATGGATAGATAGATGGATAGATGATGGATGGATGGATCAGTGGGTAGATGAGTCAATGGGTGAATGGGTCCACAGGTAGGTGAGCAAATGGATAGGTTGATGGATAAGTGAGTGGATAGATGGATGGATCAATCAATGAGTGGGTGAGTAGGTGGATAGATGGATGAATAGATGGACGATGAAGGATGGATGGATGGTTTGGTGGGTCAATGGGTGGATGGGTCCATGGGTAGGTGAGTGGACGGGTAGAAGGATGAATAGGTGAATGGATGGATGGACCAATGATTGGTAAGTAGATGGATGGGTAAAGGATGGATGGATGGATCAATGGGTCAGTGAGTAGGTGAGTGGATAGATGGGTGGACAGGTGGACAGATAGACTTGTTACCTCCACTGGGCACCCCCTTCTGTACATCCTTCAAGGACCCACTGGGTACCTCCCAGAGCTCTGATTCTCCAGATACAGCCTTCCTTGCTCCCATCCCCTCTGGGGTTTTGTCCCAAGGCACAGGTTTTATCTGTGTCACTTTTGCTTCCTAATGGGCTCACCCACTCAGTGACTTGGAGCCTGGTTAGCAAGTAGCTCGTGGGTAAAGACTGAGGCCCAGAGGGTTCCACTGCTGGGCACTAAATGCTTGGCTGAGAAGAGAGAGGGAGCAGGGATGGGGGGATGGCTGCACACACATTTCATTTCCCGTTTCAGCACTGGGCCCAGGGCCCCGAAGCCCAGACCTCGGGTGGTGAGACGCAGCACACAAGCTCTGCTGAAAGGCAGTCATCGGTTCCTGAAAGCCAGCTCTCTGCGTGACAGGCTGGCTGGGATCCCACTTCTTATTGTTTTACTTGGGGAAAATTGTAATGCACTACTGTGTACCCCACACCCCCAACCCGTTTCCTAAAATTTGCCTAAAGCACAGTGATGTGCCTTTGTGCAAGTGACAGCTGGTCGTGTGAGAATGCCAGGTGCTTACAACATCGCCGCTTCCCGGTGACCCTTCAGTGTGGTTATTGACATTTGTCCATTCCATAAACGTCACCTCTGCGTGTAGCAGCAAATAACAAGCAGCCAAGTAAACGTTACAGGGAAGATGAGAAGGAAGTTTACAATAAACGTGACTCATTTCCTGTAATGAACTGTTTTTCCCCAGTTTGGGTGGGGGGGGGACAGTTGGGGCAGAGAGATGCGGTGGGTCCGTCTTCACTGATGCTGAGAGTGAAGGTGTGTGCCCTGCTTGGGACCTGACATCTGGTCCTTTGCAGAGGGTGTGGCTCTCTGCCTTCTGGGAAGGTCCACAGTGATGGCAGGAGGGGGTGGGTCTGGCTGGGAGGCTGGAGGCTGGGAGGGTTGTGGTGAGAGTAGAGGAGGGCGGTGAAGGGGCTGAGCCCAGGGCCTCCAGGTGTGCAGGCCTCCCACGGGGCTTTTTGAGGGGTCCCTGTGTTTCCACCACTCCTGGCCGGTGGGGAGGAGTTTTATTTAAGGATTATCACTTGGTTTTTATTCTTGGCTGTGCCTGGGCCTTTTGAATCGTGTGCCAAGAGGACTCCTGTTTGAGAGTTCTAGTTTTACAGGTTTAAAAATAGGCTTGAAGCTGAGTTCCTTCCTCCCTGTGACTGACTTCCCTGGAGGCTGGGCGGTGGGCCGGGCTGTGGTCCGTGCAGCCCCGGGTGTGTGTATTCGGCATGAGCTGAGTTCTGGCCTCTGTCTCCCTCCATGTCTGGGTGCCGTGGGCTGGTGTTGAGGGTCCACAGTCACCGGTCAGCTTGCTGACTCTGCCTTTCTCCCTGACCCGGAGGCCCGATGGCTGGAGCAGGTGGGTGGGCCAGCCCCTCGTGGGAACAGCCGTCTAAAGTCCTCTGCCACAGGGTGCTGGTTTCCTGTTTTGGGGGCTCTGTGTCACTTTGTCTCGTTCCCCTGATAGCAGTGACCTCGGGCTGGATAAGGAAGTGGGACTGCAGGCAGGACCAGACGTCTTTTCTCCGATAGTATCCCCGAAAACTGCCAGAGCGTGACCTCGCTTGTTTAGACCCCGGGCCATGAGAGGGGGGCATTAGGATGAAGAAACCAAGCTTTAGAAAGTCAAGTGGAGATCTCAGTGTGTGGGTTCTCAGGGTTCCCCAACTCCCCATCCCATTCTGTTGCTGATTGTTCTCATGCAAGGTGGGCGGGCACAGGCTGGGTTCCTGGGGAGCCATCCCCGGTCTCCCTTTGGTGCCACAACCCCCACGGGTTGTGTTGAGTGGGAATGCTGCAAGGGGATTCATGCATTCCAGCACAAACTTCTCTCCCAGGTGCACCCTTGGGTCCTAGAAGGTTTGGAAGCCCCTGCTCATTCCTTGGGTAAGCATTTTGGCTCTTCTGGCCTCCCACAGGCTACCTTTTACCCGAGCTGCCCCTGTTGTCTGAGACGGGTCAGCAGAGGCCGCAGAGCCCTGAGCCCATTGTGGCCAACACCAGACCTTGAAAAAGAGCCAATCATCGGGCACTGTCCCAAGTGACCGGGCCAGCCCCACAGCCTCTAGATGTGGTTCTTCCCACCCTGCAGAGCTGGGATTTTGTGGCACAGAGGTGTGACCCCTCCTTGTGGGGACCCCGCTTGTGACTTAGCCATGGCGGGTATGAGATAACATGCATCCTGGCCCACCTGTGAGGGCGGCGGGCCGGGCATAGGGTGTCCCAAGACGAAGTGCAGAGGGGCTCAGGAGAGCAGTCAAGTGCACGTGGCCATCAGGGACATGCTGCGTAAGGTCACAGACTCGTGGCAGTGTCCTCTCACAGGTCCTTCTCACTGTGAGAGTTGAGACCTGTGAAGGCTGTCTGGATCAGGGCACTGTCCACAGAGGCATCGGTGGGGGCGTGGTGTGAATTCTGCCTAAGGGGCCTTTGGGGCACAGCTAGATTTTTTATTTTTTTTTATTTTTTTTTAAAGATTTTTAATTCATTATAGAGAGGGGAGAGAGAGAGAGAGAGAAAGAGAGAGAAAATGGGGGAGGAGCAGGAAGCATCAACTCCCATATGTGCCTTGACCAGGCAAGCCCAGGGTTTTGAACCGGCAACCTCAGCGTTTCCAGGTTGACACTTTATCCACTGTGCCACCACAGGTCAGACTCTAGATGTTTTGTGACCTGTGAATTCCTGGGCCAGGCAGAAGGATGTCATCCCTCCCCCTTACAGGGCCACTTCCCAAGAGTTTCATCTCGGGAAGTGTGGTGGCCAGAATATTGCCCCCACAAAGGGTCCACATCCTAATCACTGGAACCTGTGAGCATGTCACCTTGCGTGGCAGAAGGGACTTGGCAGATATGATTGAGTTAAAGATCGGAGATGGGAGATAATCCAGGATACCTGGTGGGTAGAAGGAGGACATTGTCATCACAAGGGTCTTTGTGAGAGGGTGGAGGAGAGTCAGAGTCAAGGAGATGTGATGATGGAGTCAGAGGTCGGAGGGATGTTACGCTGGCTGGGTCACCAGGCAAGGGATTCGTGCGCCTCTAGAAGTTGGAAACTGGCAGGAAACATTCTCCCGTAGAACTTCCCGAGGGAGCCAGCCCTGCCTACACCTTGACTTTGGCCCCAGGGACCCATCGTGGACTCTGGCCTCCAAAGCTGTGAGAGTATAATCTGTGTTTATTTGAACCACTGTGTTTGTGGTCACGTCTGACAGCAGCAACAGGAAGTTAATACAGGGCTCCCTTGGGCCTTCATCACCGGCCCTGTGTGTGGCATCACATGCCCACGCCTCACCCTGCAGGAAACCCTCTCCGCTCCCCACCTGATGGAGCGGGTCATGTCTGTGGTCCAGGCAGGCTGCCCGTGGCGGGGGTCGTGGGGTGCTGAGGATGAGCGTTGATGCGCCTGGCGTCTGCAAGCCGCTCAAGATACAGGCGGCCCCATGGTCTCAGTACGTCTCTGCAGAGAGAAGGCCGTGTGCCTGCTGGAAAGGCCTGAGCAGAGAGTGTGGGTCAGAGTCCTGCTGCCATGGCCCTCTCAGCTTCTAGAGGACAGAGTCCCAGTGGGGAGGCTGGAGAGATGAGGTCACCTCTTGAAGGACCAGCTCAGCACTTTCAGGCAGGAAATTGGCCCCTTTTTCTTTCCTTACCCAGAGGGGAGAGAAAAATCGATGTTGGGGACTCATAGCGCCTCTGTCCTGGGCGAGGAGCTGGCTGTGGTCTGCGCACTGCTGTTGACCTAAATATGTCACCGCTGGGAGGGAGCACGCCGTACGATCTGCCGTTGTGGCTGAAACCATTACTTAAGGCTCAGGGAGAGGGTTGCTCAGAGGACTGTGGGAGAGAATCTGGTCACTAAATGCCGGTCGGTTTTATTTATTTAGCTGCTTTTGTGCCCCCCATGAAAGGAGGCACTTGGAAAAGGCAGGACGCCTTGTCATGGCACTGAGATGAGCGCTTGTCAGGTTGTATCTGGAGGCCACTGTCCCCGCATTGGCTGCAGAGGGCCTGCCCTGCTGCCACTGAGGCAGGGGGCTTTGAGGAGTGCGGGGCTTCGGGACCCGGGGCAGGAAGGAGCATGTTTGTCTCTGCTCTGCAGAGCCTTGACCCCTGGAAAGCGAGCAGGGGCAGCAACTAAAGGGTTAGGGGGCTCGGGTTGTAAGGACATGACCCCTTGGGCGACCTGAGGCCCTTTGTCTCTGAACACCCCCCCTCCCCCCATGATGTGAGCTGTCTGCACACTCAAAAGCAGGCATAGTGCATCACACAGGTCTCGGGAAGGGATCGTGGGTCCACACATGTTCACATCCAGCCTGTGGTCAGCCTGGCTGATGGTGGCCACGTGGTGGAAACTGGCTGCACGTTGACCTTTCACAGGTTAGTGACACGGTGAGGGGAGTTCAGGGACAGATGCCTTAAGGGAAATGTGGTTTCCTGTCAACGATGCTGGAGGGGCCTAAATGCCTGATGTCTGTGGATGGAGGAGGCTGCTGTGACCTTCAGATGGGGCGGATACCCACGAAGGTGATAGAGTGTATGTGGGTGTTGGGGTTCAGAGGAGCAGATGGGAAAGCACCTTGACCTTGACTAGAGCACCCTGCCCTTGGCTCCCAGGAGCAAGGCTGTGAGGACATGAACCGCTCACTCTGCTTTCCCACAAGGGCCGTCTTTGTCCCCATGTGAAGCCAGTGCAGGAGATGGAAAGCTCCCTGACTCTTGAGGAATCCATCCACGGCCTGGTCCTTGTGGGCTGGGCACACAGACCCATCCTGCAGACACTGCCGAGCCAGTGGACTTTCCCCTTGGGTGACGGGTGCTTCTACCTCTGAGGGGGAATCACCTGGAGGGCTGGTTGACAGGTTTCTACGGAGACTCACTGCGAGGTTCACCCGCTTATGCATCCAGTGAGCCTCTATTGAGTACCAACTGTGTGCCGGGCTCACTGCTTGTGGGGCCCTGTGTGCAGAGGTGGGTCCTGAGGAGGAGGCCACAGGTCTCTGCAGGCACACAGGAGGGCAGAGGATGTCTGTGTCCGCTTGAGGCCCTGGCTGTCCTTACTGGATTCAAGTCTTTTCAGAGGAAGCCACTCCAGGCAGGGTGTGGTTGCCTTGTCACAGTGCTCCTTCTACTTTGACAGTGAATATTATAGGCCAGGCTTAGCATGAGGCTGAGTGGGGGTCACCATGGAACCTGGAGCTCCTGGTCTGATCACCTGTTAGGGCTGTGGACAAGGTGAATGGGCATCAGCACGTGCAAAGGCCCTGGGGCAGGATCAGACCATGGGCATTTGAAGACCTAAAGAAGGGTCCCTGTGGCTTGAACCCAGAGAGCAAAGATGAGAGAGAGTGGGAAACAAAGCCAAAGATCAGGGTGGGGCCTCCATGGAAGGGCTCACTGGCTGGGCGCATTCTATCTCAAGTCCCGGGAGAAGCCCCTGCCAAGTTTTAAGCAGAACAACAGCAAGTTCTGACTTGGGCTTCTGGAGGTCCCTCTGACTGCTGCTTGGAGCCAAAATTGGAGGGTGTGTGGGGATCTGGGGGTCTAGTTAGGATCAAGCTGAGGGACAAAAGTAGATGGATGGATTTGGGGTGCCTGCAGGAGTAATCCCAGCTGTGTGTCGGTGAGGCCCGGCCCACCCATGTCTGGTACCCTTCCCTCTGCTGTAAAGGAGCTGGGCTGTGAGGGTGAGGGTGAGGGTGGGGGTGCGGCTCTTGGCAAGGCGAGGTGGGGGGGACGCGTTGTAGCTTCCCACAGTCTGGGGCAGGGACTCTCTGCGCCCCTGTCACCTGCTTTCTAGGCCGCACTGTACTCTTTGCCTGGACCAGTCTGAAGCCTGCTTCTAAGTCTAACTCAGTGTCTTCAAGTCCCTAGACAGAGGCCACTCCTTCTCTCTGATCTCCCCTTTGTGCGACCCCTAAACAAAGCTGATTCTGTGTCCTTGGGAAGCACCAAGTTCACTGTGTTGGGAGCCCTTGGTCCTCAGGACACTTAGCCGTGAGAGGACAACACTGCTTCACCCTCAGGACCGAAGGGGTATCTGCAGGAAATTGAGGCCAACGGGAGCCAGGTGCGACCGCTTCCTGTGAGATTGTGTGGTGGTATCTCAGCCCCCCTGTGGGGAGGAGCTTCTCCCAAGGGGCCCAGTGGGAGCCAGCAGGGTGTGGAGGAGGCAGAGACACAGGTGCCCAGAGCAGGGCCCAGCAGGTGAGGATGCAGGACTCAAGCACTCCAAATATTTACTGAGTGAGCGTCTTGGCACTCAGCAAATCTAAATATTTGTTCTCGGTTAGTGACAAAATCCAGCCAGTCACGAACTCTCCAGGTGCAGACACCTCCCTTTCCTCCTCGGGCACCCACCCAGGCAGGAGTCTTCCCACCACAGGCCTGTCTCGGTCTGGTCCACCCGTGTGCTGTCGGACAAGATCCTGCCGTTCACACATGGCCGCTTCTGCAGACTGGCCTGTGTCTGGGGCCTGGGGCTGCTGTAGAGACCTTGGTCTGAATGTCATGGTCTTGGGCTTGGCCCTGTGTCCCAGGTCTGGTGAGGCAGCCAGGCCAGGAAGGGAAGCTGCTGGGTTGCCCTGAGCACCTCGCTGTCTTACCCAGGATGGCGAGAGTGTCATCGAGACCCGTGGTGAGGGGAGGTAGAGGCCTGCCTCTAGCCACTGGTCAGACCTCGAGGCAAAGTCCTGGCTCCCACCTGGGCCCAGTCCTCACCCAATTTTGGTCACATTGATCTGTCTCAGGAATGCCTTTCAGGACTTGAGCAGACATGTCTTTTAATATAGGAATTTCCATTTGCAAGGTCTCAGCCTGTCAATCCCATGATCGAGGGGTCTGTGACCCATCACCTGGACCGTGGCTACCAGAGTCCACGGTCAGCCAGATTCTACATAGAAACAGTACTTAGATGACCCTCAGCCACACTTGACGCCACCGCTGCCCAGTAACCAGCCTCACTCCCACCTGGGCAGGTGCTGACCCTGACCCTGACCCTGACACTGGGGCTCTCATGTTTGCGTGGCCGTTTGCCGCTTCCCGGGCTGGTGAGTGCTGTCCTGCCCTCACAGTTGCCACCTCCCTGCTGTAGGCTCATGGGGAGAGTTGTTCCTTGCCTGCTCCGCCTTCCACAGGAGCCTCTGTTCTTCAGCTCCTGCCCCCTCCCTCTGACTTCAGAGTCCACAGGAGACATCTTCCAGTCCCCCTCCTCTCTCAGACCCCTGACCCTCCTCCCTCCTCTTATGAATTTACATGCATGATCCTGATAATCCAGGATACTCTCCTGTCTCCAGGTCCTGAACTTCATCACGTCTGCAAGGTCCTTTTGTCCCTGTCAGGTTAGGATGTGGACCTCTTTGGGGCCACTGCTCAGCTCACCACACACTCCCATTAAAACAACTACGTACTCAGTATTGGTGTCCATCACTGCCAGAATAAATGTCAGGTCCTCCTCCTGGCCTCCACAGCTCTACGTGGTCCCCACCCCATCTCATCTGTAACTGCCCCCAGCCCTGCGGGCCCCTCCAGCCTCAGGCCCTCTGGGAGGCTGTTCCCTCTGTGCACCCATGCTGTTCCCCAGGATCCGGCCTTGCTCTTCATTTCAGCTCGCACCTTCTTGGTGAGGCTTTTCATGAGCCCTTTTCTCCTGCTGTGCTGGTCTGAGGTCATCACACCGCAGCTGGCAGGAGCTGTCTGTCTGCCCCTCCCAGGGCCAGATGTCTGGTGCACGTGCATGTTGGCGATGTGGGGTCCCTTCCTCCGGGGCATCCTGCTGGGTGGTGTGGTTGGTGAGGTGCTGTTTGAGTGTCTACTTTGCACCTGTTTTATTTGGTAAAGGAATCCTTGACCCTGCTTCACCCCAGATCCCATAACTATGTGAGAAACCCCAATTAGTAGTCCTGCCTATGGGGGTCCCCCCAGGAGAAGAGCAGCACAACTGCCATCTCCTGTCAAACCGTGCCTTTTGTTGGCACTTGCACAGGCAGAGGGGCAGGTGGCCCTGAGTGGTCACCTGGCAGTCGGTCCTCTTCCCCACAGAGGAGGAGCTCCGGAAGCTGCGAGAAGAAACCAACGCTGAGATGCTGCGGCAGGAGCTGGACCGGGAGCGGCAACGGCGCATCGAGCTGGAGCAGAAGGTCCAGGAAGTGCTGAAGGCCAGGTGAGGAGGCGTGGGGCCGGGAGAGGAGGCGTGGGGGCCGGGTGAGGAGGCGTGGGGCCGGGAGAGGAGGCGAGGGGCCGGGAGAGGAGGCGTGGGGCCGGGAGAGGAGGCGAGGGGCCGGGAGAGGAGGCGTGGGGCCGGGAGAGGAGGCGTGGGGCGTGGGGGCCGGGAGAGGAGGCGTGGGGCCGGGAGAGGAGGCGAGGGGCCGGGAGAGGAGGCGTGGGGCGTGGGGGCCGGGAGAGGAGGCGTGGGGCCGGGTGAGGAGGCGTGGGGCCTGGAGAGGAGGCGTGGGGGCCGGGTGAGGAGGCGTGGGACCGGGTGAGGAGGCGTGGGGCCGGGAGAGGAGGCGTGGGGGCCTGGTGAGGAGGCGTGGGGCCGGGAGAGGAGGCGTGGGGCCGGGAGAGGAGGCGTGGGGGCCTGGTGAGGAGGCGTGGGGCCGGGAGAGGAGGCGTGGGGCCGGGTGAGGAGGCGTGGGGCCGGGTGAGGAGGCGTGGGGCCGGGAGAGGAGGCGTGGGGCCGGGTGAGGAGGCGTGGGGCCGGGAGAGGAGGCGTGGGGCCGGGTGAGGAGGCGTGGGGCGTGGGGGCCGGGAGAGGAGGCGTGGGGCCGGGAGAGGAGGCGAGGGGCCAGGTGGGACCAGGAGAGGAGGCGTGGGACCCGGAGAGGAGGCATGGGACCGGGAGAGGAGGCGTGGGGCTGGATGAGAAGGCGTGGGGCCAGTGAGGAGGCGTGATGTGTTCTCAATGCATTGGCCATGGCTGGTGTCTTACAGCGTGCCGTCGCCCACAAGCGCGCCCTGTCTGGTGCACGCATATGTTTACATCTAGCCTTCCCTGGGGACCCTGATAGTATTGGTGGCCCTGTATGCCTACTTTCTACAGAATCTGTCTTCTGTTTCTAACCCCAGCCTTGTTCCATCGGTTTAATCTTTCCTTTCACCAGAGCCCCTGGGTGTCTGGCCCTCAGTCAGTTCTGAGGACACAGGGTCCCGTCTCCCGTGGGTCAGCTTGGGGACTGGCTGGGGTTATAGGAAAGGAGCATCCAGGCTAAGACCAAGGAAGCCAAGGGTCCCAGAAGCATCGAGGGCACTCCGTGCTCTACCTGGGATAGGATTCAGGAACCTGGAAACAGACCCGAGAAGAGAGGTATAGGGAGAAGCAGGTTCCAGGCAAGTGACCTTCAATTTCCTGGTCATTCTGGTGCCGTCTGGGATGGCTGAGGGCTGTCCAGGGTGGGTAAGCCTGTGGAGGACCCCTTCACACAGGCATGCATGCATGGACGCATGCGCACGCTTCACACACATGCACACACATGCGCACCCCACCCCAAGCTGCAGGTGAGCTGCAGGATTAGAACAAGAGAATTATGTTTACACAAACCTCTACTTTGGTTTTTAAGAAAATTTGCTGGACAGTCACCTCAGTTTAAGCTTACTTTGTAAGGCAGAAGCCTTCTCCCATTATGGATTCAAGAGCTATGGAGGAACAGAGTGCCTCTGTGACTTCCATGGCTAGTGGTCGGCCCCTCCCTTGCGTTTTCCTCTTGGTGTCACTTTTCCCCCAACGCCTGCGGCTGTGTTGAGGGCCACCACCTCCTGCTGCACCAGCCCACAGTGTTGTGGCTGTGGCCGGAGGTGCTCTGCAGGAATGCAGCAGACCCTGGTGACTGACCATCCAGCGCCCCCAGCGTGGGGAGTGGTCAGCGGCAGAGTGGGCCTGACCTGGACCCTGGCGTGGACTCCTCAGTGGCTTTGGTGTCTGCCCTTGGGTCTCGTCATTGCAGGTCAGGGACAGTTAGATTTAAATGATTAAAAAATATTCTTTTAGAATTGATTTTAGAGTGAAGAAGGGGGGGAGAGAGAGAGAGAGAAACATCGGTTTGTTGTTTTATGCATTCCTTGGTTGACTCTTGTGTGTGCTCTGACCAGGGGTCAAACCTGCAACTTCAGCATGTCAGGATGATGTTCTAACCTACTGAGCTACCCAGCCAGGGCTGGAGAAAGGTGGACTTCAAACAATCGAGGCACATTCCCCTCCAGACTATTTGGTGGATCATTGTTGGCACAGGTTGTTTAGAAACACTTTGCAGCCTCCCAGTTATTAGGATTGCAGGCAGGGAGGGCCCCTCGTTGATCCGAGGTCCCTGTGGAGATTGTGTTGCTCTGAGACCCTCCGGGAGCTGCGGTGGGACCGCCTGCAGAACAGATAGGCTGGGACATCCTGACCCAGCCGCTGACCTGTCTTCCTTTTCATTTTCAAATGACCCTGCCTGGAGCCCTGTGCTGTCACTGTCCCCTGCGTTCAGGGCACATCACTAGCCATTCTAATAGTCTGTGTTTGATGTGAGGGGAAGAAGGTGAACTCCCTGCCACAGGAACAGCCAGGCTCCATCTCCAGCCTTCCCTCCCTGAAGGCAGCCTGCTCCGTTAGTATCTTAGTACCTGTTGGTTTCTAGCAAGTCATTGTGTTGGGATGAACACACCACCAATGACTGTGCGGTACTATTATTGTGCAAACAAGCGGTAACAAGCGCGGAACCCAGGCAGCCCCTGCTGGCCACTCGGAGCAGGGCTCACCCTTGGCTTAGGCGAGACCTGCCCTGCAGGCCCCGAGTCCTCACGTTGCACACCTGGGCCTGGCTCTGCGAGGAGCCAGCCTGTCAGTGCTTCCTGGGTGAGCCGCTTCTTGCAGAACCCCCAGGCTTGCTCTGGGAACATCCTGGTCCAGAGGCCCCACACCTGCCCAGGAGCAGAGGGAACCCAGCAAGGGTCCTGGAGTCTCCTGTGTGCTCTAGGCTCCCGTTCTGTTTCCACTAAGTCCCCATTTACTTAGTAGCTGCAGGTGTAGACCCAGCCACAGGGAAGGGTGGTGTGGAGGCTGGGCTCCTCCTCCCTGAACAGGGCTTTCTTCCCAGGGACCCCGCCTCTGTCTCATCTTCTGTCTGTCACTTTGTGCTCACCCTACTCATCTCTGGTCTAGCTTGTCCTCTATGCCTTCTGCTTCAGGTTACAGTTTGGGGGTTACAATCCTGCAGACCAGGTTGGCTCCCAGAGATGTGGGCGTGAACCGCATTGTGTGAACAAAGCAGAAAACCACACCTTCCTCCTCACCAAAGCTGAGGGTGTGCACGTTCTCAGGGTCTCTTGGCCCAACGGTCCCTTTCCTGTGGGCCATTCTGTACCCCTAGGCCCCGACAGGGTTTGCCCACGGTGCCACCTTTCCCACATCCTGGGGTCCCTGCCAGACTGGGGGCTCTGGGAGCCACAGGAACAGTGACCCAGGCCAGTGCAGAGTCAGGTGGCCAGGAGGCCAGGCCAGCTCCATCGGGGACTGCAGCTGAAAGTCAGGTCGGTAGGATCCTGTAAGTCCCAGAGACGGCTCTTAGGCTGGGGGACTGCTGAGGTCAGAGGTGGTTGGGCTGCAGGGACAGGAAGCGAGATAGGTGGCTTGGCAGGGGCCGAGCTGGGACTCGGGCACAGCCAGCCAGGGGAGGGATCAGCCTATGGCCTTGCATGGTGGCCGATAATTCCGTGTTGAGTTCCTTTTTTTTTTAATAGGCGGTTTATTAGCAATATGGAGCTATTATATATTCTGAGATTAACAGTAAAGAAAGAAGCAAATGTGTGAAAACTAACAAGAAAGAAAAGAGGTTTATGTTTACGAGGCACACATTTAACTAGCCAATGAAACACAAAAAGCTATGCCTGTTATGACCAGTGCTTTTGAGCAGTAAGGGTCCCAGCGGGAGCCCACTGTGGGGCGAACCCCGTGGTGCGCAGTACGGTTCCTTCCGAACGCCGGAACACAACCCCAGGTTCGCCCGCGTTTTGAACTAACAGAGGTGTTGCTCCTTCTCCCCTCTTCAAGAACCGAGGAGCAGACGGCTCAGCAGCCTCCGAGAAGCCAGGCCCAGGTGGCCAATGGAGCAGGTAGGCCCCAGCAGGCTCCCGGCTGGGTGGGGGTGGGTGGGTGTCAACCTGTTCCCTGGGCACAAATGCTCATGGCCGGGGTCTCCGCCCGTCAGACCTGGCTTAGTGTCTGATTGTGAACTGGTGAGTCGTTACAGCAAATGCAAGTCATTCAGTCAAAACGTGGCTGTGTTTCTTGTGGACATACAGCCCAGCATGTATTTCAGTCCCTCCCTCAGAGAAGTGCTGTCCTCATCACAGTGGCTATGTGGCCACTGGCCTGGCAGCTGTTTCCTGTGGCTGGTTGTCCCGTCTAGGGGATGAGCGAGCAGAGGGGGCGGCCGTGGTCGGCATGTGTCCTGCACTCCCCAAGTCAGGATCCAGATCAGGGGTCCCCAAACTTTTTACACAGGGGACCAGTTCATTGTCCCTCAGACCGTTGGAGGGCCGGACTATAAAAAAAACTATGAACAAATCCCTGTGCACACTGCACATATCTTATTTTAAAGTAAAAAAACAAAATAGGAACAAATACCATATTTAAAATAAAGAACAAGTAAATTTAAATCAACAAACTGACCAGTATTTCAATGGGAACTATAGGCCTGCTTTTGGCTAATGAGATGGTCAATGTGCTCCTCTCACTGACCACCAATGAAAGAGGTGCCCCTTCTGGAAGTGCGGTGGGGCCGGATAAATGCCCTCAGGGGGCCACATGCGGCCCGTGGGCCGTAGTTTGGGGACCCCTGATCCAGATCCTGTTCTCTCCGCATCTCTCCTCCTACCACAGCTCACGTTCTGTAGCTCATCCCACACCTCACACTTTCTAAATCATTCTCCGGAAGGTGGTGAGGGAGTTCACCGGGTTTTCCACTTGGCTGTTGAGGGGCTGTACCGTGAAAAGTTGTGGCCTCTTGCTCGGACCTAGAACTCATTCCTGCAGGCCGACTATTCATGGGAAGCCCCCTGCCTGTGCTAGTTGAACTCTGAGAATTCCACTGGAAGGGCCTTAGGTGGTGGGGGTAGGGGGAGCCTTTTCCCAGGGGCAGCCACCAGGTTGAGGCTGAGCTTGGACCAGAGCCGGTCCCATCTCTCCCCTGCCCAGGTCAGGGCCTGCCCTGCTTGCCTTCAGCGGGAAGGTGGAGCATGCTTCTTTCTTGGGGTCCCTGGTGCTGGACTCGCAGGCCGTCTGGCCCAGGTGCAGAATTGGCCATTATCCCTAGAACCATGGTCTCCCTGGGTTCTCAGGCTTCATGTCCAGTGACCAGGTTCTAAGCCAGGAGTAGCACAGGAGACCCCTGGGGCCCCTGCTGTGCATAGCAACAGTGAACCTCCTCTGGGCATGGACATGTCAGAGAAGTGCATGGTGCAAGACCCCAATTCTGTGGGTCCCCTGTGGCTCTGGCTCCTGCCCCTCATTTCCAGGGCCCAGCCTCGAGCCAAGTCCATTGTGATAGCTGTGGTCACAGGAGCAGGGTCTCGGTGAGAGAACTAGGGTGAGGGAGGGACCCCACCAAATGCAGCCCCAGCATGAGGGAGGTGGGGACAGGTGCTCTGTGTGCAGGGCTTGTCCTACAGCCAGGGCAGAGGAGCTCAGGACCCCCAAAACCCATCTGCTCAGAGCAGGCCTGACTGATACCTGGGGGTCGGTACACTACAGCCTGTTAGCATCTACATTTTTAATATTTTTACATTTTTTTAATGGTTGAAAAAATCAGAAGACCATTTCATGACATGTGAACATTTGGTCCATAACTGCTTTTGAGAGGACAAAGCTGACCCTGCCTGCCCCTCACTGTAAAAACCCTGTCTTGCCAAGAACTCAAGGCCCTCAGCACCCCTCCTCTGCCTGGGTGGCCCCAGTGGTCCTTTCACTGGTCAGTACATGACCACCTTTTCACCCTTCTAATGGTGGTGGACAGTGCCCCCTGCAGGCGACTCAGAGACCTGCCTGCCAATGAGCTCAAAGTGCTCCCGTTCTGTGGGATGCGTCCTGGTCTGAGTCTGCAATGGGGTGGCTTTCTAAATCCTTGGCTGTGGGTGAGCAGGGTCACCTAGCTCACTGGGGATCCCACCAGGACACCATACCCAACACACATGCCCACTGGCAGGGGCACAAGGTCCTAGGGAGTGAGCCTGCCCAGCCACTTCCCAGGTGGACGCATGCGCCCAGGATCAAGGCAGTCAGGCTGGTGCAGACCCACACCTGGACAGTGCCTGTGCTGGGGGCAGCCTCCAAGCAGCTGGGGGCCGGGTGTGAGACGCACGGAGGCCCCAAGTGTGCTGGCATGCGCCTTATGGCGGAATTGGGTCCGGCTCTGGTTTCAGTGGGACCGAGCTCTTCACAGCCTGCCCTGGACCGGCACCCCTCCTCGGGGCTTCCTTGAGCCCCCACCCTGCCCTCTGCAGGCCCCCTTGGCCCCGTGCCCTCACTAGACTCCTGCCTGTCCCAGCAGACCGGCGGGGCCAGGGGCTGTGCCCCCGCGTGCAGAAGTGGTTCTACGAGAAGTTTGGGGAGTACGTGGAGGACTTCCGGTTCCAGCCTGAGGAGAGCACCGTGGAGACGGAGGAGCCCCTCAGTGCCCGCAGGTGGGGGCCTCAGGGAGGCGGGGCGCTCGCCTCAAGTGGGCCAGGCCAGCATCTCAGTGAAACCATGATACAGGGCTGCCCCGTGGCTACGGGGCCCCCCTGACCTGGCTGTGCCACCCTCTAAGGGACAGGCCTTTGGCCAATGAGCAAAGGCCACACCGATGTTCAGGATGGCCACTGTACTGCCATGTTCTCCACTCAGTGGTCTCATTCGTGCTTTCTGACAAACCTGGGCACAGTGGGCTCAGGGAGGAGTGCCCACTGCCTGGGCCTTGTGGGGTCATGTGCCCCTTGGTAAACGTGTCCTGTGCCAGGTGCTGTTGTAGTTCTCTGCGGCTCCAAGGGCACTCTGTGAGCCAGCCCCTGTTCTTTCAGACTGAGGTTCCTGGGGAGCGAGGGCAGAAAGTGAGGAATGGTTCCACAGGCCAGACCCCCCCCCCCCCAGCGCAGGGAGCATCAGTGGGGCTGATCACGGCCCGTGGCTCCCTGCATGCCAGGAGAGCCCTCAGACGGGGTGTTGGGGCGCAGTCACAGCTGAGTCTATACTGGCCCTCACCTCACTCTCCCTGTCTTTCAGGTTAACCGAGAACATGCGTCGACTGAGTAAGTGCTGAGCCAGTGGGGGTTGAGCTCTGGCGGGTGAGGGCTGGTTGAGCAGGGGTTCTGCAGTCTTGCGCTAAACTGGATATCTTCCTAGAAAAACATTCTTCAGGCATTTGCACCCCAGCCTTCCCAAAGCTGTTGGAAGTATGTTTCAGGCTCACCCCGTCTGTCCATCCCTCCAGGCTTGGAGGCCCCCTCTAGAAAGATGGTGCTTTCCCAGACACCTGCAGTTGAGCCTCCCAGCCCCTCCTGCTGTCCGTGGGCACAGACGTGGGGGTTGGGGACAGACAGCTGGCAGTCCCCCATGAGGACACCAGACAGCTCCCAGGAGGGCAGAGCCCGTGCCGGCCCAGGGGCCAGACGCACAAAGAGCCTGTGGTTGCTTTGTTTGGTTCTTCCTCAGCTGGTGTGGCCAGCCTGACCCCGCCAGGTGTCCCTGAGGGCTGACCGACACTGGCCTGACCTTGCCATCTGTTCTGTCCCCAGAGCGTGGCGCCAAGCCTGTCACCAGCTTTGTGAAGAACCTCTCTGCCTTATCCGACTGGTACTCTGTCTACACGTCCGCCATCGCCTTCACTGTGAGTGCCCCTTGGGCAGATGGGTGTGTGCCTGCCCTGAGGTCTTCCAAGGGGCCCACCTTGGCTGTGCAGGACAGTGCAGGAATGAGAGCAGCCTTAGTTTCTCCATCTGTAAAGTGGGCATGGCGACGCCACCCCACCGTGGGGTTGTTGAGAAGATCAAAGGCTTTGTGTGCTTCCTAGGGCCAGCCCGCCGGGCTCCCTGTCAGCCTAGAGGGTCTTGTAACAGCGTTCTTGAAAAGGACTCTGGCCATGCTTTGGTCTGATTTCCCAGGTGGTCAGAGGAGACGATGGGGGGGGGCTTGTGTTCCCCCATGGAACCCTGAGGTCCCTTCCAATGGGTACCAGGGACTGGGGAAGGCTTTGGGCAAACACATAGTGACCCAGGGGGCCGAGCTAGGCCTGGGAGCCACCAGTCCTGGGAAAGGGTGGGGATGTCACCCAGAGTTGAGGGGATGCTTTGGGGGAAATAAGCCTGGCTGCCTGCCTGAATTGTCCTGTGGCCACCTGTCTTCCTGTCTTACAGGGGCTGGTGGTTCTGGTGCGGGGCCCAAGCGCTATCTGCCTGGCTGGGGGAGGAGAGGGAGGTGGCCAGCCCAGCAGGACTGTCGGGGCCCCTGACCAGCTCCCTGTTGCCTCCTCTCCCACCCGCAGGTCTACATGAATGCTGTGTGGCATGGCTGGGCCATCCCCATGTTCTTGTTCCTAGCAATTTTGAGGTTGTCCCTCAATTACCTCATAGCCAGGTAGGTGAGCTGGTCTGATATATGCATATGACTGTGCTGTCTGGCTGTGTGTGTGTGTGTGTGTGTGTCTCTCTCTCTCTCTCTCTCTCACACACACACACACACACACACACACATGCCCAGCCGGCTCTGCCTGGTGCACTGGCATTTGGGAGGAGTCCTCTGAGAGGCTGTGAACCCCCAGGTTTGCTGGAGCCGCTATGGTTGATACCCAAACTCCTCTGTAGCCAGCGGGTGCCAGCTGCAGGGTCACCGCAGCCCCTTCTCCAGTGGGCTCCATTTTGGCAGGAAATCTGCCCGCAGACCTCAGCAGGGACGTGGAGCCGCGGAGGCTCTGGGCTCTGGCTGCTCCTTGTGGCGTTTGGGGGACAGGAAGGGATTCAGAGCTCCACACTGTCTTCCTCATGTTCTTTGAGCGCCCTCTTAAGGCCGTGGGGGCTCTGCTAGGTGGCCAGTGCAGAGCCCCCACATCCCCGGGTCTGTCTGGACCTGTGGCCACCCAGGGACCATGGACCTGACCCACGCTGGGCCTGAGAGCCCAGCACTCCGCACTGGACATGACCGTTCAGAATGCACTTTCACACTCATTTTCCCAGAGGCTTCCTGAGGTTGGTCCCTTTGAAATGTTTTGTGTAGAAGAAGAAACATTTAAATATTCGTGAGGGGACCGCCATGCTACTCCCAAAGGATGTGCTGCTCTCTCCCTTGTTTGAAAGGCTTCTTGTCCCATGACCTCGGGAGCTTTTAAATGTGTTCCCCCCTGGCAGGGGCCGGTGATGACCACCTAAATTATCTGCACCAGGGGGTGGCCCTGGCGGTCTCAGAGGTGAAAAGCAGGGGCTTCCAAAGGCCCTCTGTTCACATCTGAGGATGCTCCTCCCTGGCGGGTACTCGGCGTGGGCACTGGGTGTCGTCCCTGTGACCGTGTGCTGTCTCCTGTTTGCCAGGGGCTGGAGGATACAGTGGAGCATCGTGCCTGAAGTATCTGAAGTGGTGGTAAGTCCTGGGGGGTAAGGATCTTGCCTGTCTCTGCCAGGTCAGGCCTCGACCTGGGTACTTTTCAGGTCGCCCATAGGTCCCCGAGGCCTCCAGGTGCAGCTCTGTGGATGCCCACGGGAGCCCTGCCTGCCCAAGAGTGGCCAAGAGGAGACCAGCTGTCCCTAACCTGGAGCCCTGGACAGCTGGTGCCCCCAGTCTCTCCTCGCTGCTCAGGCTTGGCAGCTCAGGGAGAGGTTGCCCTGCCCCGACCTCTCCTACTGACCCTTCCCAGCTGGGATGTGATATGGTGGAGGGGATGCAGTGAGGGGGCCCTGTAGCCCCCACAGCCTCCTCTGGAGGGAAGGGAGCAGTGGGCTGAACTGGCGACGTTCTGATGGCATCCCATCTCCGGCCTGCAGCTTGACTTTGTAAATAAGGTGGCATGCAGCCATGCCTGTTCGTTGGCGCGTGCTATGGCTACTTTGAGGCTGGACCAGCTGAGTTGAGTGGCTGTGACTGACTGGGTATTCCTCAGAGCCACACCTGTTTACTGTCTGTCCCTGTATAGAGAAAATCTGACATCGCTCTGGAGGGGACTCTGGTTCTGGGGAAGGAGGGAGCCCTCAGTGCCTCCACGGGCCTTGTCGGATGTTTGAGCACCCACTGTGTGCACAGAGCACGTAGCAGGGTTGCTGAGTGCAGTGGTGCTTATAGGGCCCCCTTAAGCGGGGTCAGAGAGGATGTCTAGGGGCAGGCATATGCCTGCCAGCCCGGGCCCAGGAGGCTCTCAGGAGGGTGATGTTGAATAAACTTAGACAAGCAGGGCGAGATCAGGCCCCCCGTTGCCTCAGTTTCCCTGCCTGTAAAATGAGGTCGGGGGACTGCTTGATCTCATAGGCGCCTTCAGCGGTGAGCTGTTTCCATGTGAATCGGGGCCTCAACCCTGCCGACTGTGGGGCGTGCCCACTGCGCACCCACCCACCCTCTCAAGTGCCAGGGAGGAGGGTCCTTCTGAGCAGCCACCTTGTGCTAGCCCCTCAGCTGGGTCCTCTGGGGACATCGTGGCCCTGGCTGTAGGGGCAGCAAAGGGACCAGATCCCGGGCTGGGGAGACTGTGCCGTTTTTGTCAGTAATTTCTCTGAACTGTCAAATTTCAGTGGACATTCTCTTTCCCCTTTGACTGAAGGAGCCTCCAAAGGAAGACCTGACTGTGTCCGAGAAGTTCCAGCTGGTACTGGATGTTGCCCAGAAGGCCCAGGTACTGCCCTAGGTTCCAGCCTCGTCCAGTGAGGGGCCCTAGCACCCGAATTTCTAGGCCTGATGTGTCTGTTAGCAGCTAACCTGTCGTTGGCCTGCCTGCGATCCTCTACCCCAACCAGAAACAGCCCCGAGGTGTGGGGAGTGTCCCCTAGTTTGGTCTGACAGGGGTGCCTGTTGGAGCCCCTTTCAGCCAGGCCCAGCCAGCTCCTGGGAGGGATACAGGATTGGGTCCAACATCATGATCACTGTGTTAACCCACGATTCAGACCTGACCCAGCACCCACTGCTCAGCCTGGAGTGGCGGGGCAGGACCACTGGCTCGTGGCACCTGGCTGTGGTCTCTCAGGGACCGCCGTGAACTTGCGGCCCTCCTGGCACCGCTGTCTGAACCGGTGGCCCTGGGGTCTGCCCTAACTGTAGTTGCTTCTCCATGCAGAACCTCTTTGGCAAGATGGCTGACATCCTGGAAAAGATCAAGAAGTAAGTCGTCACCCCCGCCCGCCGTGTCTGGGGCGCCACCCTGTGCCCAGCTGAGCCCCATTTCCCTTGCAGCCTGTTCATGTGGGTGCAGCCCGAGACCACACAGAAGCTGTACATCGCGCTGTGGGCCGCCTTCCTGGCTTCCTGCTTCTTCCCCTACCGCCTGGTGGGGCTCGCCATGGGTGAGCAGACGTGTGCTGTCCGTGTGACTCGGAGCGATTGGGCTTCTGCTTCCCCCTGGGTTGCGGCGTGGGACCGCAGCCTCCAGGAAGGAGGACAGCCATGAACTCACTGTGTCCCTTCCTCTGCACCTTGGTCAATGGCTTATAAAAATGCTTAAGTTTGGGAGAAATGAAACTCATCCAAGACCCAGAGACCTTGCAGGGTCGGGGGGAAGAGGGCAGCCTCAGACAGGGTGGTCCTGCTCAGGGGTCAGCAGGTGGAGAGCCTGCCCCAAGGCTGAGGTCTTGTCCTGAGGCTGTGCCAACTCAGCTCCACTCCCCCAGGATTGGAAGCTGTACCCTCCTCCCCCAGCCAGACCGGGATCCCCTCCTGCCTCAGTGTCCCCAGCCAGGCCAGCGTCTGGCACAGGGCTGTGGTAGCAGCTGATCCGAGTTGGGGCATTGAGCACCGTGGCCGTGCAGTTCAGGCGTCTCACAGTCTGGGCACTGCTCCCCACCCCCACCCACCGCCACCCCCAATTTCAGCTGGGTCTTCGGTCCTTGTTGGCTCCCTGTCTGCACCTGTCACCAGGTGAACCAGGGCTGGCAAGCATGTGGCCTTGGGGAAATGACAAAAGCCAACATTCATAAAATGTCCCTGGGGGAGTGGAGGCTGTACAGTTTCATGGATGTCTCTCTGGGGACCTGGGCTGGCACACGAGCCCTCTGACCTGAGGGAGTCCTATCAGAGGGCAGACTGGGGACACATCCCCCAGTTTCCCTTTATGTCACCCTCAGGGGATGGGGATAATGAGAGAACCTTGTGGTGTTGGAGACAGTTTTACTGTTCATCCTGAGCCACCACTGGGTTTGCAGAAACACAGAAATGGATGCTCCCTCAGCAGGGGTCACCTTGCCTGTCCCCACTGGGGCCACTGTCCCAGGCCTAACGGGGGTGCAGGCTGCCATACTGAGCCAATGGTTTCAGTGGCCGGTCCTCGGTGAAGTGGGACTGTGTTCTCCCCCTAGGACTCTATGCCGGAATCAAATTTTTCCTCATCGATTTTATCTTCAAACGCTGCCCAAGGCTGCGAGCCAAGTACGACACCCCCTACATCATCTGGAAGAGCCTCCCCACCGACCCCCAGCTCAAAGAGCGCTCCAGCGCCGCCGTGGCCCGCAGGGTAAGCCTTCCTCCAGCTGGAGGGCACGGGGTCCCAGGGAGCCGCCTGCTGTTCTGCATTCACACGTGGTCCCCTTGAGGGGCCAGCCATCCCTGGGTGGGCGCCATGCAGCACTTGGAGACCCCTCACACAGACTCACTGGAGATGGGTCCCACTGAGCCAGGCTGGCTCCAGGGCCAGGCCGCAGGCTGTGGGATATTCGTCATGGCAACAAGAGCGTGGGGGCCTTGGGAAGAGGGAGCCCTGACACTGACCACTCTGTGGGTGGTCCCCAGCTCTGAGGCTCAGCAGTACGGCCAAGCAGCACCTGAGATGGGTCCACCTTGGGCTCACAGGCTGGTACTAGGTCCACATTTCATTCACAGTAGATAGTCATATGACACTGTGCCCCGAACCAGCCTTGGTGCTACCCTCAGGGTCTCAGATAAGTGGGGAAGTTCTGGGCCTAGTAGAACTCCCAGGAGTGTCTAGGAGGGCTTCCTGAAAGAGGTGACATTGGATTGCAGAGGCGTGCGTGCACGTGCATGTGTGTGTGCGCGTGTGCATGCTGAGGAGAGGATGTTCAAGGACCTACTGATGCTTCTGTTAGTGGGAGTAGAGCTCTTCTGGGTCAAGAGTGGGTCCACACTCCCCAGATCTGGGACGATAAAGCCTGCTGGGAGCCTGGACTCACCAGCTGCGTGTGCAGCCGGGCATGCACGAGGCAGCAGATGGGCTCTGGGCACACAGATAGAGGTGGACCCAAGGGGAGAGGCACAGAGGCAGGCAGCTGGGCTCCCTGACAGCGCGGGAGGAGCCCTGGGCTGGCTTCGACAGGGCCTTCTTGGGGACCACTTTGTGCTGGCCACCCTCAGGAGACAGTGAGGGAGCAAGGAAGTGGGCCTCCTGGGTGGCAAGTAACCCCGCCGAAGCTTCACAGAGGCCTGGGTCTGTGCTTGCAGCTTGCTAAGCTGGTGTATTTATGACCTCGTGTCACATGGACCCGTTTTTCTTTTATCATGGTCACACGTGTGTTGTCTCCTTTCCGGCCAGCTGTCAGGGCATGACAAGGTACAGTGTCCGTGTGGAACCCGCTGTGACCTAATGCTGTGCATTGCTGTGTTGTAACTCTTGGGTTTTTTAACATTGTTTTTGGTGGCCTGTTCCATGAGCAGTTCTGGTTCTGAAAATCCATCTGAAGTGCCTTGGCGCTGAGCACCAGCAGCACAGGGACTGCGTGTGCTGGGGTGCAGGCTCCGTGTGGCATTTTGAGGTGGGGACATCGCCGGGGGGAAGGGAGGGTGCCCACACTGAAGCAGGGATTCTTGCCTAGCAGGAGAGGGCTCCTAGGACAAGGACCAGGTACTGGCCCCTAGGGGAGTCTGCGCCCCACATCTGGGCATACTTGCCTGTTCGCATGTCTGCAGCTGGCCTGGGGAGGGAGGCCGTGCATGTCCGGCCCCTTTCCCCTCTCTGCGCTGGCATGGCTGACGGACGGGTGCTGTTGGCAGCTGCAGACAACCTCCTCGCGGAGCTACGTGTCCAGTGCACCCACCAGCCTGAGCAAGGACGAAGACGCTGGTCGCTTCCACGGCACCAAGAAGGGCAATTTCCACGAGATCTTTAACCTGTCAGAAAATGAGCGGCCTCTGGCAGGTATGTGGAGCGTGAGCCCGTGACCAGCCTGGCCAGGTGGGGGGATCCCGCTCCTCTGTGGGAGGTTGATGGACGGACGGCTGCTATAGGCTCCTGGCCCAGGGCCCAGTGGAGAGGGTCCTGCAGTAAACGGCTGCCCAGCAGGAACCCGCTGGGCCTGCTCCTAGCAGAAGAGAGTCCCCACAGCTGGTGCTCCCGCAGCTGGTGCTCCCGCAGCTCCCTCCACGTGCAGGCACTGCCCAGAAGTCCTCCCAGCCCGGGCACTGCGGACCATGGCCTGTGTGTAGCCTGTCTGACTCTGGGGCCCAGGCCCCTGCCTGCCTCCCAGAAAGGCTCCCCCATAAAACTGCTGAGCTCTCAGGGAATTGGACTCTTAACAATTTTTGTTGTCTTTAGTGCGATGCCAACCACGGAAAGAAAATCCTGGAGGATTTAAGTTCTGACCTCCTAGACTCACGTCCCTCTAACCTCGAACGTGTCCTCCGAGAGTCTGATTTCTGTCACTTGGCTGTTCAGCCAGTGTCCTTTTCCTCTAGAAAAAAAAAATACATAACACAAACCCCCATGTTCACATGAAAAAGGAACTCAGTGCCACTTCGTTCTCCGTGTGCCACTGTCCCCTCTCAGGTGGCGGAGGACGGGTGTTGGCACACCTCTGGGTAACCATGGCTGGTGGGTCCCCGAGGCAGGCGGTTCGGTGGGAAAACCACGCTTGGTTTTGTTCCCTCAGTGTGCGAGAATGGCTGGCGCTGCTGCCTCATCAACAGGGACCGGAAGATGCCCACGGACTACATCAGGAATGGGGTGTTGTATGTGACGGAGAAGTGAGTGAGGCCATGGTGGTGGGCGGGGCCGCCGAGGGCCTGGGGCGCTCCCCGTGGTGCAGCGGGTCCCAGCCAGGGAATAGCGTCCAGGCTCAGCCAGTCCTCGTTGCTCCCCTTTTGGGGCGCAGCAGCCCGAGGATGGCTTTGCCGTCTCTCTCCTAGGGTGAGACTGTGCAGACAGCTCAGTGTGGGGGGTTGGGGAGCCAGTCCCCGGGTGGGAGCTGTTCTCAGCTTTGGGGGCCCCCAGCCAACTGTCCCCATACTCACAGCAGTGGCCAAGGGCCCAGGCTTTCCTTTCTACTCTTTACTGAAGGATCTGGCCACAGAGACCCCTGGCCGGGCCTCAGGGACACTCTTGGATGTCCCAGGATTCTAACGACTTGGGAATATATATATTAGATTCAGTGCAGAGCAGTGGGTTTTAATCTTTAAAAGCTATGAGGCTCTCTCTAAAAGTGAAATCTTTTGTAAAAAGCCAGGACACCTTAACAGGTGAGAGGGGCTGTGTGCTCAGGATCACCCTTCCTCTCCTCGGGGGCTATGGTGGCAGCAGCCAGGTGGCCCCTGTGGTTCACTGGCTGGATTTTGCCCCTGTCCATCCCCCGGGTAGTTACTTGTGCTTCGAGAGCTCCAAGTCCGGCTCTTCCAAGAGGAACAAAGTCATCAAGCTTGTGGACATCACAGACATCCAGAAGGTCAGTGTGGGCACTCCCCACCCCAGTTTTTTGTTTTCCCCTCCTGGTTCAGGGAAAGAGAAGCCGCAGGGCCACCAGTCTGGCAGGGTTTTCTTAGAACTTTGGCACATTTTCAAGGAGGCAGGTGTCACCTGGAGACTGCAGCAGGCATGGCTTCTGCCCACATCAGGGCTCCCTTGTGGAAGGCATCCATGCAGAGCCCCTCGGCTCTTGTCAGAGTGTGTGTGCACCCAGGCCTTTCTTCCCCCACCTCCATGCGGATTGGCACCTGGCGTCCTCACACACATGGGGGCAGCACAGCAAGGTGGGTCCAGCCAGTCAGGTCCTGAGCTCCTCAGACCACTGTGCTGTCTGCCCCTCATCCTTGAGACCCCCCCACACACACCTCAGGGTAGGTTTTAGGTGAGGGCACAGATTACTGTCCCCATGTGGGCACAGGTGTGCCCAGTGCCTGGAGGAGGGGTCTGCATGCACACTTGTAGGGGTGGCTGGGCCTCCTGCAGTCACAGAGCCAGTCCTTGTCCCCTGTGGCTGGGAAGCCCAGGCCCCTGTGGATCTTGTTGCTATGGGCTCCATGGAGAACACCCTGGGTGTGGGGAGGGTGTCATGGCCCTGCCCCCCCCCCCAAACCCCAAGAGAGGCCTGTTGTGACGACACATTCTTGTCTTCCAGTACAAGGTCCTCTCTGTCCTCCCGGGGTCGGGCATGGGAATCGCCGTGTCCACGCCATCGACCCAGAAAGTAAGTGGACAGGCGGGGTGCCCGGGAGCGTAGCTGAGATCCCTGGGGCGAGCTCAGAACCACCGACCTGCCAGGCTTCCAACTGGGCAGAGATGACCCATGAAATGCCCTCCCTCCCCCCACCCCTTGTGGCCACAGGAGCCTCCTGCTACATCGAGTTGGGGTCAGGAAGCTGAGGCCCACGGGGGACGACCCAGCACAGTTACTCAGGGAGGGAGGGTGGTTCTGGGGGCCCATCTCTGGGCTTCTCGCCTCAGTTTCTCTGACATTGGTTTCTGGGTGGGAGGGTGATCTGCCCTTGAGCACCCCGATGCCATGTCTCCCCACTCGGACCTGGCCCGGGGCCAGGCGAGGCCTCGGGGCGGGTGGCCTTGTCCTGCGCCAGCCTGGCCACCAGGCTCAGTGAGGGCGTTTCTCCCACCAGCCGCTGGTGTTTGGTGCCATGGTTCACAGAGATGAGGCCTTCGAGACCATTTTCAACCAGTACATGAAAATCACGGCGGCCGCAGCGTCCGGCGGTGACAGCTAGTGCTGTCCTCCCAGGACACTTTGACAGTTTCCTTAACCGTTTGGTAGTGGGGAAAAGTTGGATGTCTTTATGATCTTTTGCAATAATCCCCCTCGACCTGTGGCTTCTGTTGTGCTGACCTGCGTGACCCCTCACGCAGGGGTTGGATCGCTCAGATGGACAGTGCCAGCCCGCCTGCGGGTGAGGCATTTCTCAGACTGTGAACACAGGGCGGAGGATCCTCGGAGGCCACTGGAAAGGATGACATGCAGGACACTGTCCCAGCCTCTGCCAAGCACATCTGCTCCTCCTCTGTCCCCACCTGGGCAGAGACCCGGCACCAGCCACGCAGCCTGGCGCTCTGGGGGCTGGAAGCGCTTCCACACCAAAGCCATAGCTGAAGGACATTGATGACAAGAGACGGGCCCCTTCACCAACTTCCATAAACAGCCAGGAGGACCTGCTCTTCCTTCAGCGGGACCCCTGCTGCGTGTCCTCAGAACATCAGCCGGCTTGTGCTCTGCCCAGCCTTTATGGGGGAGCAAGGGCTGGTGGGCGCCCTCGTGCCTCAGGCCAGGGTCTGGCCCACTGTCTGTTCTGCCGTCTTGGCCTGACAAGCCGGCCAGGGGGCCTTAACTGGCATCTGGTGTGGATACGGAGTGGCATGTCGCTAGAAGCACATTTTTTAACACTTTGTTCTTTGGAAAGGCCCGGGAGAGCATCCACCCAGCAGAGCGTCTGCCCAGGTGCTGGTGGCTCTCAGATGGAAGTCAGCTGCTGTGTAGCTAGTATTGGCCTCCAGGCTGAGCCACCAGGGTCAGTGAGGGAGGGGCTCTGGGGCTGGGGGGGGGGACAGACAGAAGTGTCCTGGGCCCGTGGTGGTGGGTCAGGCTGTGCAGGGATGCTTGGGAGGACATTTTGGGGAATGACCATGAGCAGAGCCTAGATGTTTGGGGCCAGCAGTCACGCCCGTGGCGTCTGACAGTATTCCTGGCCATCATGCACATGGCGGGAGTGAGCCCGCCCTCCCCGCGGGCATGGGCCCATCCCGCACAGGAGGCTGCGGCTCTGGTGGAGGTGGCCATGCTCGGCCTGTTCTAGATCAGCCCGAAGCCAGGTTGGCGATGAATGCGCTGGTGGGACTAGAGCGGCGGGCACGAGCACCCTCAGATCAGCGCACCTCCCACTGGGATTGCCCCAGGTCTTTGGCTTGTCCCGGATCCCTTGGGTGTCACTGAGATTGTTGTTTTTTGAAGAAACAGATTATATTTTTTACAGAGAGCAAGCTGTTTTTCTTATTTTTATATCATTTTTCAGATGTAATTTTTATCTTTGCTCTGACCCTCATTTGCTGGTGTGGGTGAAAGGTTGGTGGCATTGCCCTCATCACCCCCTTGTGGAGGGGCTGCAGGGCCACCTGCTGGGGCCTGGGGAGCCCTTCCAGGGGGCAGCCACGCTAACCAGCCAGATCAAGCACACACCCTGCCCAGTCGGTGAAGTCCGAGGGGACTGCAGCGCCCACAGGCTCTTGGGCACGCCAGCGTTGGCCTTCATGTGATTCGGCAGGTCAGCCTTTTGACAATGAGGGCAGAACCCACTCTAAACCTTGGCTTTATAGCTCCCACAGTGCGTGCAGGTGGACCAGCTCTTGTGGACTCCAGGGAACACACCCCAGAGGGAACCCGCCTTGGGGTCCAAGGCAAGGCATAGTGGGTCCTGGGCTGCCTCCAGGGACAGGCTGTGGGGGGTGACCGCCATGGGTGCTGCTCCAGCCCGACCCCTCCCCGCCGTTGCAGGGGTGGGCACGTGCTTTCTTGTCAGCAAAGATGGGATTCTGTCCCCAAGCTCAGTGGGGGGCTGTCCCTGCAGTTGCATAGGACTGTGGCCTTCAGCAGTGGGGTGGTTTAGTTTGAGTCCCTTCCAAGAAGAAAGGGAGATGAAAACTCACCACGTGACCAGGGGTGGTCACCTGGCCCCACCTCTGGAGGGCTGAGGGGTGCCGGGGTGCTGGGGTTCAGGGTGGGCCGCTAGCAGGACGAGCCCGGACCTATGCCAGCTCTGGGCTCCTGTCGAGAGAACCTGCAGTTTTATTGAATCGTGTAAATCTGAGCAGATATGTAACTTCCACAGCTAATCACTGAACTAGAACGGATGAATGTTAAATTTTTTATGTCTGAAGCTCGACTCTATTTTGTATCTGTAAATAGTCATTGCCATTGTAACTCTGTTCAGTGAAAGGATTGTCCTATATGAAGAACATGAAAAATACCCCCCTGTAACTTTTTAAAAAAACAACAAAAAACCTTGTTTGTTTAAAGGAAAAGACTTGTATAAATTATAATTTTTATTTAAATAAACCTGAAATGCTTTGTGTTAAGGCAGGGGGCCCTGTGCATTGTGGGCAGCTGTGGGGGCACCGGCTGGCACCACTGTTGTCCCCTCGGATGGACCGGGGTCCCTGCAGCCCAGAACAGGCTGTGGGGGGTGACCGCCGTGGGTGCTGCTCCAACCCATGGCCCGTCGGCTGTAGCAGGGGTCAGCACGTGCTTCTTTGTCATGGACTGGGGGCCCTGCAGGAGCACGGTGGGGATTTTGGCGCCCGGGCCACCTGGGGGAAGGCCATGCGGAGAGGTGGGCAGTGGGGTGGGGCCCATGCACAGCAGGACGATAGGAGCCAGTTTCTAGAAGACAGGAGGCTAATGACAGTGGCTGCTTGCAGAGAGGGGCACCCAGAGCCTGGCAGCGGGGAGTGTTGTCATCACCCTGAGGGGGCATGGGGAGACACAGGGCCCTGAGTTTGGGGTGCTGGTCCTACCCTACCCAGAGGTGCCTTCCCTGGGGGGCCATGGGCATCTCTGCGTGAGGGCTGGGAGGCCTTACAGGCCTTGAGCAGAGGGGTCACCAGTGGCGCTCATGGCTCAGCCTGACCCTGGACACGGACCCTGATACCACTGGTGTCTCATACTGACCTGTGCTGGACACACCCAAGGTGCCCAGCCTTCTGCACCCTGAGCCCCCCGGAAGCCAATGCCCGCTGAGGTTGTTCAGGGAGTGGACCAGGTCCCATGGGCTAGCTCCACTCGGGGATGTGGCCTGCCTACTCTGTTGTGGGCGCTGTCCTGGGGCTGGGGCACAGCCGTGACCTGACAATGGTCCCTGGGAGCCTGGCGCACGATGAGCATCCTCAGGACCACCGGCCCCTCCCTGGATGATACTCCTGACAAGACACCCAGGTTGTGATTTCCTAGCCTAAATATACTTCCTGACCCCCACCCCATGGCTCCCATTCACCCCTCGGCCATTTTTGGCAGCAGCAGATCCCAACCCTCTCCTCCACTTGGCCTTTTGTCGCTTGCTGGTGGACACAGACCTTCCACAAGGGGGATGCCCGCTCCCTGGAGAACCCTGGGTGAGGAGGGAGCTGGCTGCGTGGTACCGTGAACCTGAGCTTGCCTGTTTTGTGTGTATATTCATAACTTAATCTCTCAATAAAGTAGTACACGTATGCCTAATCACTATTTTAAAAATGATTTGATGACCACGTTTCAGTGTTAACAGGCTTCCTTTGCAGGCCTACGTGTTTTAATTTGTGCATTTGACAGCCGTATGGTCAAGCCCTACTTGCAATGGTTCAACTTACGACTGCTTGACCTGGCAATGGTGCGAAAGCCATCTGTCTTCAACAGACACCGTAATTAAAAATTTGAATTCTGGCCCTGGCCAGTTGGCTCAGTGGTACAGTGTTGGCCTGGCGTGCAGGAGTCCCGGCCTGCATTCCTGGCCAGGGCACACAGGAGAAGCGCCCATCTGCTTCTCCACCCCTCCCCCTCTCCTTCCTCTCTGTCTCTCTCTTCCCCTCCTGCAGCCAAGGCTCCATTGGAACAAAGTTGGCCCCGGGCGCTGAGGATGGCTCCATGGCCTCTGTCTGCCTCAGGCGCTAGAATGGCTCTGGTTGCAATAGAGCAACGCCCCAGATGGGCAGAGCATTGCCCCCTGGTGGGCATGCCGGGTAGATCCCAGTTGGACGCATGTGGGAGTCTATCTGACTGCCTCCTCATCTCCAACTTCAGAAAAATGCAAAAAAAAATTGAATTCTGATCTTTCCCTAGGCCTGTGAGCGACATGTGTAGCACTGTGACACTGGGCCACGGCAGCGGGATGGTTTTGTCCAGTGTTGCTCATGTGCCTGAGTGCGTGTAAGGTGGGCTGGGCTGAGCTTTGGGGTTGTAGTTAGGTGTGTTAAATGTGTTTTCGACTTAGGGTATTCTCAACTGACGCTGGGTTTGTCGGGGTGTGAGCCCACTGACAGTCGAGGAGCCTCTGCGTTCTGAGACCACCTCTGGGCTTTTCTTGGAGGGTTCAGGGGACAAGAAAAGGCAGCACGGTGCCCCTGGAGTATTTAGGTCTTTCTCCTTGGGGACACAGAGCCTTTGCAAGGTTTCCAGCAGAAGCCGTCAGTCTGGCTACAAATCACCAGGGTGGGAGTCTGGGGAACTCGGGGACAGATAGGAACACAGGGGGATGTGAAATTACTAAAAATGTTTCTGTTCTCGAAACCAAGTTCTCTTCCGACATACTTACCATTTAATTTATAACACATTTTTCCCAAAGTAACTTTATTTTTGTCTTCTCAAACACATCAGAGAAAATGGCCATTTTCTAATCTTGAAACCAGCAAGATTAGTGAGCAAATTAAGCCACCGTTTCCAGCCATACTTCCCAGCTGCACACGGTAGGAAGGACAGTCAGTGCCCATCGTGGGGCGGGTGTTAGAAGAAGCAGGAATAGGCCAAAGCGTAGCTGCTGCGGCTCTATGCCAGTGCCACGAGGAAGTTACCACACAGAGCTGCCTTCTAAATGTGCCCGTTTTCACTGACATTGGTTCTTTTTTCCTTAAAATCCCAAAGTTGCTCCATCTAGAGTCTCTGTGGAGGTCAGAAGCCCCTGTGTGGGGGTGTCTGAGAGGCCCTATGCACAGCCTATCAGGGTTTTCAGTCAGTCACACCATACCCCCCAAAAAAAAGTTCCAAGGTTTATGGTTTTGAATGTCGGCATGCAGAGGCCATCTTGAAACCACGTGGCACGGCTGGGAAACCACGTGGCACGGCTGGGTTTCTTGCTCACATAAAATGCTCTCTGGCCCGGACCATTTTCTAGAACTGGCAGTGGGTTTCAGGGCAGACCAGGGTACTGGAAACATTTCCCAGGGGCCGCAGACGGAAGACTGCTTGGGAGACCTTGTGAGTGGCAGGATTCCACTGGGCGGTCGGTCAGGAGGTGTGGAGGCCTGGCTGGGGGTCCTGCTGGGAGACCTTGTGAGTGGCAGGATTCCACTGGGCGGTCGGTCAGGAGGTGTGGAGGCCTGGCTGGGGGTCCTGCTGGGAGACCTTGTGAGTGGCAGGATTCCACTGGGCGGTCGGTCAGGAGGCGTGGAGGCCTGGCTGGGGGTCCTGCTTGGGAGACCTTGTGAGTGGCAGGATTCCACTGGGCGGTCGGTCAGGAGGTGTGGAGGCCTGGCTGGGGGTCCTGCTGGGGAGACCCTCTGAAGCTTTGTTGGGGTGCACCGTGCCCCGCAGGTGTGCCAGCTGCCCCGCACAGAGCTGCCAGTCTCGCATCTTTGTTTCCTTCCCAACCGAGGAGCAAACAGTAAGAACAGAAACAGCCAGGGTATATTTACTTCTTTAACCAGATTTCCTCCACCCACCAATCGTTAAACCACTTGAGCTGGCACAGTTACCTTAATAACGTGGTCTGTCTAAAAACAAACAAAAAACACTGTTAGAGCCGCTCTTTTGTCTGACCTGGGAGGGAGTGGGGGAAATGAAATGATGAAACAAGGAAATTTCACGTAAACTTCAAAATACAAGTCACTACAAGTGAATTCTAAACATACACGAGATATGAGGTCTGTCACATGCTAACATAATTGGCTGAACCTATTCCTGCGTCCGGTGACTGTCCAGCGTCCCCTCTGGCGCAAACCGAAGCTCAAGCTCACCGTCCCTGTCCTTGAAACAGAGCTGGTTTACACGAATCTTTGCTGTCCGTAAGCCGAGTGCAAAGCACAAGGCCACAGCACAGACAAGACCCGGGCGCGGGGATACTCGGGGAGTCCATCGGGCGGCGGCCTGCAGCAAGTTAGAGCTAACAATGAAGACACCCAACTGCTCTTCTTGTTTTTAAAGGACAAAACTGAATAAATATGTAGAAATAAATGAGAAAATAAAAAAAATCTGGACTGTGTGCACCAAATAAACCCCTGGAACGTGGGACCCCTCCCCAACCCCAGGGTAGGGTCTGAAGTTAACAAAGAATCCACAGAGTGACTTTCTCACCTACTGCACGCTGCCTCCCTCCGCTCGTGCAACCTGTCCACTCTGTAGCTACAAAGCATGGGTGTTCTAACCTTCAGCAGTACAGCCCCTGCCAGCCAGTGCTCTAATGTGGCCCCAGCTGCTGGCCGGATTGTCTCGGGAACCTACGACGACGATGGATGCAAGCTGAGGTCGTCAAGATAAAGCGTTGCTACTTGTCGTGGCTGCCCCACTAAAGTGGTCCACGGGGGCAGGCGCTGCCTGAAGCGGGGCTCAGTTGTGCTGCAGGTGCACGGCAGAAAGGGCCCAGGAATCATGCCCTAATCGGGAGCTTGGGTGAGTCATCGAGGGCAGAGCACTCCCACTACCTTCCAAAACTTGACCACGCGCAACTACAGGTTAAGTCTTGCAAAGCGGATTGGAGTGACCGGCAGATACCTTGTGTCTGGATGGTGCAGCTTTGATGGAGGGCGCTTCTATTATACTGTCCCTAAAATTATTGTGATAGAGCCACTAGTTGGCCATTTTAAAATGGGCGCTGTCCACGTTGCTGAAATCTAAGAAGCCGGCGCCCCTAATCAGCAGTTACTGTTTGCTGAGGGTGAGTTACGTGAAACGCAACCCAGAGCTTCACGTAGAGCTGAAGATGCCCGTTGCGCTCAAAGAATTGTTGACAAAAGGTACTTTTTTCCTAAAATCAAGATTCAGCTATCAAAAATAAATTTCTAAATTTGAATGTATGTATCCACGTAATTGGTCTGTAACTTCCGAGCACGGCAAGAAGGCGGGCGATGGGAGTTGGTATCTCAGCTGCGTGGTTCCTGTTTGAGGTTCTCCTCGATGCCTCGTGCGAAGAGCCGGACCAGCTGGCAGTGGACCCTGCAGGGATGGACAAAAGGCCATCCTGAAACCCGTATCCCGACTCCTGGCCCCAAAGGTGGGGCCACAGTCAACCCAGACAGTGGGCCGCAGCATGGTTGACTTTGGGTCTAGCCCCATAATGATGGGTCAGGGTACATGGTGATTTAGTTACATTCCCAGGAGACCTGCTTTGTAACAAAGGGCAGCTGTCGGCCATGGGGACATCAGCGATCAGAAGACTGGATTCTAATTCCAGCACTCCCCTCATCAGCAGAGTGACTGCAGGAATCACTGTCCCCCTTCCTGGGTCTCGTCAGCTCACTGGACCCCGTGCATGTGAGGGAGGGCCAGGCAACGCGGTCACCCAGCTGGTGGAGTTCAGGTCTGAGGAGCGGGCGAAGGCCCCCTGGACACTCCCGACTCCCACAACAGGCTCCAGGACGTGAGCCAGAGGGTCCCCGCTGGCAGGACACCGCCCAGTTCATGAACGGCATCATAGCCTCCCCAGAGACGTTCAGTAATAAACCACTTTGCTGAGTGACTGCTGTTCAGGGCTTAGTAACATTTATCACAAAATACCCGGTCCTCCGTTAACTGGATTCTACATTTCACAAAGGAATGCCTTTCCTAATTTTCAAACTCTCTTGGTTCTCTAGTAAATTAGTAAGCTAGCATTTACAAAAATTCCATCTCTTTAACTTGGAGGATGAGTCTACAGAAGATGCCTCTACACGGCTGACCAGCTTGGTGGGGTGTCCTGCAGCCCTGTGGCCACTGCTCAGCGGCAGATG